>NC_083721.1:127259878-127896211 GCF_028564815.1 Eubalaena glacialis | reverse complement strand
CAGTCATGCTGTTCTTATAACCGCAGCATTAGTCATGGAGCCTAAGGGCAGTGTGACAAGTTTGCTTCTTTAGTCAGATATGTTGTGAGCAGCACCTACTGTGTATACCTGCTTTATACTAGTCATTAAGCTAACTTCTGTGGGGGTCACAAAGAAATACTTGGCAAAACTGCTGCCCTATCATACCAGGAGCTGGATGACATTACCAGGTTGTAATTCAGCAGAAGAGAGGAGGGGGTTGAAGGACTGAACATTACTGAGTTTTTCTGGGCTGGGATCTGCTCTAGGTGCTTTGCCTGCATTCACTCTTTTAATCATCACAGCAGTCTGCAAAGAAGAACCATTACCCTCATTTCTCAGATGGGAGACCTGAAGCTCAGAATATTGAAGTGGCTGGTCCTAAGCCACACTGCTCCTTAGTTGGGCTCTCTAAAAACCTGTGTTCTTTCTGCTACAGCAGACTGCCTCCTAGAGAGGCTGAGGGGGTCACCATCCGTGAAGGCCGGCCTTACCCAGAGCTGCAAATCACGTGGCCCAAGATGCTAGTCAGAGCGGGGGACAGGGCCCTAGGCTTTTTCAGCAAGCCTTCTCCAACCCTCAGACTACAGGACCCCCTATGAAACCTCTCTCACTTCCTAGGCTCTTCCTTCAAAGCATTTGTCACAATTTAAAATATATTGGGGGACTTCCCTGGCGGTCCAGTGGTTAAGACTTTGCCTTCCAATGCAGGGGGTGCAGGTTCCATCCCTGGTTGGGGAGCTAAGATCCCACATGCCTCACGGCCAAAAAATCCAAAACATAAAATAGGAGCAATATTGTAACAAATTCAATAAAGACTTTTAAAAAAATAAATAAATAAAATATATTGGTGTTTGTATGATTATTTGAAAAAAACATGGGAGCTACAACTCAAAATACTCTACACTTAACCCTTGAATTAAGACTGACCATCTGAGAACCACATTTTACCTGGACTTAATTGCAGGGCCCCTCTCAGAACAGTTTTATCAATAGCGATTTCTCCTGAATACTCACTGTAAGCTGTGTCGAATTGAGCACCCTTTGTGTGTTCTCTTATTTATCCTTACCAGATGAAGAATCCTGAGACTTAGGGAGTTTCATTTGCCCGAAGTCACACAGGTGGTCATTGGCAGAACTGGAAATCACACCTAAGCCTCTTCAAAGCCCTGTTGTTAATCTTACACTACACTATCTTTCTAGTTCTGTATTCTTATTGGAGTGTACCTTGATGTTAAACTTTCAGACCACGTTGAGTGTGTTATAAGAACCAGCCCCTCAAACTCATCAGATTAATAAAGGGTGATGTTGAGCACAGTGGTGTCTACACCACCCAATGTCTCCTTTTGAGAACCCAAAAGAGAGATTTCTGTCTGGACTCAATGCAAGGAAGAACTCTGCTTCTCTTTGACAAAAGCTGCCTCTTCGTTTCATGAGCGTGGTACAGCAGTAGGACTCACCAGGTTTCCTCTGTGCATCGGCTTCCATAGAGTGTAGAACAAACATGTGGCCCCTCTGCCAAAGAACATAGACCCTTTCAGGACACATTTAGGGATAAACCACCATACTCCCTCCAAAGCTTCATCTTAACTTTCTATCTTAGCCCAAGTCCCTAGAAAGCAAAGCCCAAGGTGAAAATGTATGAGTTTCTCCTTTACAATAAGGAGTGTAAGCCCAAGGAGATGAGAGTGAGGGAAAAGGGAGTGAGGCAGGAATGAGGGAGATCAATAAAGAGGGTGTGTTCCAGCCAAGACATGGAAACAACCTAAATGTCCCTTGACAGATGAATGGATAAATATGTGGTACACAGATACAATGGAATACTGCTCAGCCATAAAAAGAATGAAATAATGCCATTTGCAGCAACATGGTTGCAACTAGAGATTATCATACTAAGTGAAGTAAGTCAGAAAGAGAAAGACAAATGCCATATGATATCACTTATAAGTGGAATCTAAAATATGACACAAGTGAATCTGTCTATGAAACAGAAACAGAATCACGGACATAGAGAACAGACTGGTGGTTGCCAAGAGGGAGGGGGTTGGGAGAGGGATGGAGTGGGAGATTGAGGTTAGCAGACGTGAGCTTTTATATATAGAATGAATAAACAACAAGGTCCTTTTATAGCACAGAGAATTATATTCAATATCTTATGATAAACCATAATGGAAAAGAATATTAAAAAAGAATGTATATATCTGTATAACTGAATCACTTTGCTGTACAGCAGAAATTAACACAGCATTGTAAATCAAATATACTTTAATTTAAAAAATATTAAAACTGAAAAAAAAGAGGGCATGTTAGACATTGCTTGTGATCAAGTTCAGTTGATGGCTCTTCCAAAGCAGTTATAAACTATGAATAATTAACTACCGTGTCTTAGGTGAGGAGAGAAACGGAGAAAGTTTGTCCACAGGCACCTGTCTCCCCTTTTCCCCAGGAGCATTCACTCCCTTGTATGTCTGGGTGTCATAAGTCCTGCTGTGCCTCATGGCTCGGAGATGCCTGGGGAGCCCACAGCAGGGTGAGGGCTGTTGGGTTGTGCCCTTGAGAATCCCATCACTGGGCAGCATCTGGGTGGAGAGTTGCCACAATGGTAGCTGGAGCCAGTGTGTGGCCATGCCCTTCCCCACCTCCTGCAGAGAGATGGTGCCGAGACCTGAGGTGGACCAGACAGGTGTCTGATAGACTTTCCTTCCAACATCTTCCTCTCCATGGCTTCTTCCTATTTCCTAACTTATTTTTTTAACCTGTATTGATTTTATCCTCACAAGCCACATTCAGTCTTCTTTCGAATGGGTTGAGCGATAAATAAAAGTCAACAATCTTTGCTGTGTGCTAATCCGGTCTCTCCGATAAGAGTCATATCCTCAAGACACCCCTTCTCGTTCATCCCCAAGGGTGGCTAAAGTGCGTGCTTGAGGCTAAATTGGTGCAACCACTAGCCATTGTCACCACTTCTCTACACAACTAGGTAGCCTTGAACTTGCATCTCATGCCAAGTGTAAGGCTTGGTTTCCTGAAGGGTTTCCTCTAAGCCTTGGTTACATTTGTTATTGGAAACCCCGAGAACCTGCAAGAACAACATTCCTTGGAGTCCCCAACACTGAGCACTTGATAAATGTTTTTGCACTAACTCAAATAATTAACAATGGTTATGTAATAATAATAACCATTTATTGAGCATTTACTATATGCCCAACCATGCCCTAGAACTGGTTTATGTTGTTTAATTTTCACAGCACTCAGCTCCTACCACCTGTGGCTCAGTCGTATAATCTGATGACAAAAATAAGATTTCTATGATGATGGATTTTGCTAGAAAAAAATTCATATACTATCTCTCTGACTCTGAAAATATCAAGCCAATATTGAGTCCTTGGAGAGTTTGCTGTCTCCAGATGCTTCTCTTTCTCCTGATTGCCTTGGTCTCAAGGTTTCCTTTTCACTGTGTGACTCACAGCCCATCTACCAACTGCACTGAAAACCATTTACCGGGACTCAGCAGCGAGGCAGCCTTTCATTACCTGATGTCTTCAAGGTCCTGAAAGTGTAATTAGTTTGATTGGACCTTGTAATTAAATGGTCAGCCAAGCACATGGGAGGATACCTTCTGCTTGGACATTCTCTTCTTTTTCTGGGCTGAGGCCCTGAGAACTGCATCACCACAAACAAAGACCCAGCGAGGTGCTGAGCTGCCCTAAGGCTGGGATGCTGCGGCAGCATTTAGAGATGGAGGGACTGGTCTTTGTGCCGGGCAGCTCTGATCACTGGCAGAAGTGCCCTCGGTGTAGTGGGTGGTACAATCCCTCCATCTCTAAATATTTCTCATAGAGTGTCTCTGTCTGGCATGCCCAGGTGCCTGAAGTTCACCCCTTGCCTTGCATGGGGTACAGATACCTAAGACCCCTGAAAAATATTCTCATTGAGGGGAGGGCAGGGGGTGGATATCAGAGCATTTCATAGGGAGCTAGGAAGGAATTCAGGAATTCAGAGTTAGCTTATGATTCCCAAGGTTTCTGAACATAAATATCTCCTTCTTCAGCCACTCAGCATAACAGGAAGGCATTTCTTCTCATTGAATATCAGAGGCTGGTCCCCAAATCAACCTTACTGGTAATTATTTAAGGACACAGAAAATATCTGGGAATTGAGCAAACAAACCAAGCAGCATATATACATATACGGATGACCACAGAAGAAAAGCATATTTGATGATACAAATGAACTAATTTACAAAGCAGAAATAGACTCACAGACATAGAAAACAAACTTATGGTTACCAAAGGGGGAAGGGAGGGCATAAATTAGTTTGGATTAACATATACACACTACTGTATATAAAATACATAACCAACAAGGTTCTACTATATAGCACAGGGAACTATATTCAATATCTTGTAATAACCTATAATGGAAAACAATGTGAAAAAGAACATACACACACACATAATATATATATATATATCACTTTGCTGTATACCTGAAACTAACACAACATTGTAAATCAACTATATTTCAATTTAAAAAAAAAGAGATTAGGAACCAAGATGGCGGAGTAGAAGGACGTGCTCTCACTCCCTCTTGCGAGAACACCAGAATCACAACTACCTGCTGGACAATCATAGACAGGAAGACACTGGAACTCACCAAAAAAGATACCCCACATCCAAAGACAAAGGAGAAGCCACAATGAGACAGTAGGAGGGGCGCAATCAGAGTAAAATCAAATCCCATAACCACTGGGTGGGTGACTCACAGATTGGAGAACACTTATACCACAGAAGTCCACCCACTGGAGTGAAGGTTCTGAGCCCCACGTCAGGCTCCCAACCTGGGGGTCCGGCAATGGGAGGAGGAATTCCTAGTGAATCAGACTTTGAAGTCTAGCGGGATTTGATTGCAGGACTTCAACAGGACTGGGAGAAACAGAGACTCCACTCTTGGAGGGCACACACAAAGTAGTGTGCGCATCGGGACCCAGGGGAAGGAGCAATGACCTCAGGGGAGACTGAAACAGACCTACCTGCTAGTGTTGGAGGGTCTCCTACAGAGGCAGGGGGTGGCTGTGACTCACTGTGGGGACAAGGACACTGGTAGCAGAAGTTCTAGGAAGTACTCCTTGGCGTGAGCCCTCCCAGAGTCCGCCATTAGCCCCACCAAAGAGCCCAGGTAGGCTCCAGTGTTGGGCTGCCTCAGGCCAAACAACCAAAAGGGAGGGAACCCAGCCCCACCCATCAGCAGTCAAGCATATTAAAGTTTTACTGAGCTGTGCCCACCAGAGCAACAGTCAGCTCTACCCACCACCAGTCCCTCCCATCAGGGAATTTGCACAAACCTCTTAGATAGCCTCATTCACCAGAGGGCAGAGAGCAGAAGCAAGAAGAACTACAATCCTGCAGCTTGTGGGAAAAAAAAACCACATTCACAGAAAGATAGACAAGATGAAAAGGCAGAGGGCTATGTACCAGATGAAGGAACAAGATAAATCCCCAGAAAAACAACTAAATGAAGTGGACATAGGCAACCTTCCAGAAAAAGAATTCAGAATAATGATAGTGAAGATGATCCAGGACCTAGGAAAAACAATGGAGACAAAGATAGAGAAGATGCAAGAAATGTTTAACAAAGACCTAGAAGAATTAAAGAACAAACAAACAGAGACGAACAATACAATAACTGAAATGAAAACTACACTAGAAGGAATCAATAGCAGAACAACTGAGGCAGAAGAACGGATAAGTGACCTGGAAGACAGAATGGTGGAATTCACGGCTGTGGAACAGAATAAAGAAAAAAGAATGAAAAGAAATGAAAACAACCTAAGAGACCTCTGGGAAAACATTAAACACAACAATATTCGCATTATAGGGGTCCCAGAAGGAGAAGAGAGAGAGAAAGGACCTGAGAAAATAATTGAAGAGATTATAGTCAAAAACTTCCCTAACATGGGAAAGGAAATAGCCACCCAAGTCCAGGAAGCACAGAGAGTCCCATACAGGATAAACCCAAGGAGAAACATGCCGAGACACATAGTAATCAAACTGTCAAAAATTAAAAACAAAGAAAAATTATTGAAAGCAGCAAGGGAAAAACGACAAATAACATACAAGGGAACTCCCATAAGGTTAACAGTTGATTTCTCAGCAGAAACTCTGCAAGCCAGAAGAGAGTGGCACAATATACTTAAAGTGATGAAAGGGAAGAACCTACAACCAAGATTACTCTACCCGGCAACTATCTCATTCAGATTTGATGGAGAAATCAAAAGCTTTACAGACAAGCAAAAGCTAAGAGAATTCAGCACCACCAAACCAGCTCTACAACAAATGCTAAAGGAGCTTCTCTAAGTGGGAAACACAAGAGAAGAAAAGGACCTACAAAAACAAACCCAAAACAATTAAGAAAATGGTCATAGGAACATACAAATCGATAATTACCTGAAACATGAATGGATTAAATGCTCCAACCGAAAGACACAGGCTTGTGAATGGATACAAAAACAAGACCCATCTATATGCTGTCTACAAGAGATCCACTTCTGACCTAGGGACACATACAGACTGAAAGTGAGGGGATGGAAAAAGATATTCCATGCAAATGGAAATCAAAAGAAAGCTGGAGTAACAATACTCGTATCAGATAAAATAGACTTTAAAATAAAGAATGTTACAAGAGACAAGGAAGGACACTACATAATGATCAAGGGATCAATCCAAGAAGAAGATATAACAATTATAAATATATATGCACCCAACATAGGAGCACCTCAATACATAAGGCAACTGCTAACAGCTTTAAAAGAGGAAATCGACAGTAACACAATAATAGTGGGGGACTTTAACACCTCACTGACACCAATGGACAGATCATCCAAAATGAAAATTAATAAGGAAACAGAAGCTTTAAATGACACAAGAGACCAGATAGATTTAATTGATATTTATAGGACATTCCATCCAGAAACAGCAGATTACACTTTCTTCTCAAGTGCACACAGAACATTCTCCAAGATAGATCACATCTTGAGTCAAAAATCAAGCCACAGTAAATTTAAGAAAATTGAAATCATATAAGTATCTTTTCTGACCACAACGCTATGAGATTAAAAATGAATTACAGGGGAAAAAACGTAAAAAACACAAACACATGGAGGCTAAACAATACGTTACTAAATAACCAAGAGATCACTGAAGAAATCAAAGAGGAAATCAAAAAATACCTAGAGACAAATGACAATGAAAACATAACGATCCAAAACCTATGGGATGCAGCAAAAGCAGTTTTAAGAAGGAAGTTTATAGCTATACAACCCTACCTCAAGAAACAAGAAAAATCTCAAATAAACAATTTAACATTATACCTAAAGGAACTAGAGAAAGAAGAACAAACAAAACCCAAAGTTAGCAGAAGGAAAGAAATCATAAAGATCAGAGCAGAAATAGATGAAATAGAAACAAAGAAAACAATAACAAAGATCAATAAAAATAAAAGCTGGTTCTTTGAGAAGATAAACAAAATTGATAAACCATTAACCAGACTCATCAAGAAAAAGAGGGAGAGGACTCAAATCAATAAAATTAGAAATGAAAAAGGAGAAGTTACAACTGACACCGCAGAAATACAAAGCATCCTAAGAGACTACTACAAGCAACTCTATGCCAATAAAATGAACAACCTGGAAGAAATGGACAAATTCTTAGAAAGGTATAACCTTCCAAGACTGAACCAGGAAGAAATAGAAAATATGAACAGACCAATCACAAGTAATGAAATTGAAACTGTGATTAAAAATCTTCCAACAAACAAAAGTCCAGGACCAGATGGCTTCACAGGTGAATTCTATCAAACATTTAGAGAAGAGCTAACACCCATCCTTCTCAAACTCTTCCAAAAAATTTCAGAGGAAGGAACACTCCCAAACTCATTCTATGAGGCCACCATCACCCTGATACCAAAACCAGACAAAGATACCACAAAAAAAGAAAATTACAGACCAATATCACTGATGAATATAGATGCAAAAATCCTCAACAAAATACTAGCAAACAGAATCCAACAACACATTAAAAGGATCATACACCATGATCAAGTGGGATTTATCCCAGAGATGCAAGGATTCTTCAATATATGTAAATCAATCAATGTGATAAACAATATTAACAAATTGCAGAATAAAAACCGTATGATCATCTCAATAGATGCAGAAAAAGCTTTTGACAAAATTCAACACCCATTTATGATAAAAACTCTCCCGAAAGTGGGCATAGAGGGAACCTACCTCAACATAATAAAGGCCATATATGACAAACCCACAGCAAACATCATTCTCAATGGTGAAAAACTTAAAGGATTTCCTCTAAGATCAGGAGGAAGACAAGGATGTCCACTCTCACTGCTATTATTCAACATAGTTTTGGAAGTCCTAGCCATGGGAATCAGAGAAGAAAAATAAATAAAAGGAATACAAATTGGAAAAGAAGAAGTAAAACTTTCACTGTTTGCAGATGACATGATACTATACATAGAGAATCCTAAAGATGCCACCAGAAAACTACTAGAGCTAATCATTGAATTTGGTAAAGTTGCAGGATACAAAATTAATGCACAAAAATCTCTTGCATTCCTATACACTAATGATGAAAAATCTGAAAGAGAAATTAAGGAAACACTCCCATTTATCACTGCAACAAAAAGAATAAAATACCTAGGAATAAACCTACCTAGGGAGACAAAATACCTGTATGCAGAAAACTATAAGACACTGATGAAAGAAATTAAAGATGATACCAACAGATGGAGAGATATACCATGTTCTTGGATTGGAAGAATCAATATTGTGAAAATGACTATACTACCCAAAGCAATGTACAGATTCAATGCAATGCCTATCAAATTACCAATGGCATTTTTTACAGAACTAGAACAAAAAATCTTAAAATTTGTGTGGAGACACAAAAGACCCCAAATAGCCAAAGCAGTCTTGAGGGAAAAAAACGGAACTGGAGGAATCAGACTCCCTGACTTCAGGCTATACTACAAAGCTACAGTAATCAAGACAATATGCTACTGGCACAAAAACAGAATCATAGATCAATGGAACAAGATAGAAAGCCCAGAGATAAACCCACGCACCTATGGTCAACTAATCTATGGCAAAGGAGGCAAGGATATACAATGGAGAAAAGACAGTCTCTTCAATAAGTGGTGCTGGGAGAACTGGACAGCTACATGTAAAAGAATGAAATTAGAACACTCCCTAACACCATACACAAAAATAAACTCAAAATGGATTAGAGAACTAAATGTAAGACCGGACACTATAAAACTCTTAGAGGAAAACATAGGAAGAACACTCTTTGACATAAATCACAGCAAGATCTTTTTTGATCCACCCCTAGAGTAATGGAAATAAAAACAAAAATAAACAAATGGGACCTAATGAAACTTCAAAGCTTTTGTACAGCAAAGGAAACCATAAACAAGACAAAAAGACAACCCTCAGAATGGGAGAAAATATTTGCAAACGAATCAACGGACAATGGATTAATCTCCAAAATATATAAACAGCTCATATAGCTCAATATGAAAAAAGCAAACAACCCAATCCAAAAATGGGCAGAAGACCTAAATAGACATTTCTTCAAGGAAGACATACTGATGGCCAAGAAGCACATGATAAGCTGTTCAACATCACTAATTATTAGAGAAATGCAAATCAAAACTACAATGAGGTATCACCTCACACCAGTTAGAATGGGCATCATCAGAAAATCTACAAACAACAAATGCTGGAGAGGGTGTGGAGAAAAGGGAACCTTCTTGCACTGTTGGTGGGAATGTAAATTGATAGAGCCACTATGGAGAACAGTATGGAGGTTCCTTATAAAACTAAAAATAGAATTACCATATGACCCAGCAATCCCACTACTGGGCATATACCCAGAGAAAACCATAATTCAAAAAGACACATGCACCCCAATGTTCATTGCAGCACTACTTACAATAACCAGATCATGGAAGCAACCTAAATGCCCATTGACAGACGAATGGATAAAGAAGATGTGGTACATATATACAATGGAATATTACTCAGCCATAAAAAGGAACGAAATTGGGTCATTTGTAGAGACGTGGATGGATCTAGAGACTGTAGACTTACTTCTACAGAGTGAAGTAAGTCAGAAAGAGAAAAACAAATATCGTATATTAACGCATATATGTGGAACCTAGAAAAATGGTACAGATGAACTGGTTTGCAGGACAGAAATTGAGACACAGATGTAGAGAACAAACATATGGACACCAAGGGGGGAAAGCGGTAGGGAGGTGAGGATGGTGGTGTGATGAATTGGGCAATTGAGATTGACATGTATACACTGATGTGTATAAAATTGATGACAAATAAGGACCTGCTGTATAAAAAAATAAATAAAATAAAATTCAAAAATTAAAAAAAAAAGAAAGAAAGAAAAGCATATTTGAAAATTAGGAATACACTCCTATCTGTGAGGGAGAGAGAAACTTTCTAACAGATACAGGCAATCCCACCATGGAACCAAAGCAAACCAGTCAAGCAGGAGTCTGCAGTCGTGAATCTCGAATGTGGCTTGTGCTCAGATCATGTCGAACTGGGGAATGTGTTCCTGAATCAGAGTCAGGGGCTGTGCTCTCCTGCTCTCTTTTTCTGCCTGCATTGGACTAGTGTTGTGTTGTTACTGCTGGTTTGGCTTTCATGTGGGTTTAGTGGGTTGGAGAAAATACTAAGGAAGCAAGGCCATCTGAAATCAGGAGACACCCTGCCCACTCCATAAGCTTCCTCTGATGAAATCACCTTACTTCTCAGGCATGTACTTTTCTCATTTGTTGAGCGCATAAACACCCATCCATTCATCCTCCCAGGGACTCTGAGGAGAATGTGGGATAATATGATGGGTATTTTGAAAATAATAAGGTATCATTTCACTAATGGAAGATGATGAGGGCCGTCACCATTAATTATGGTTATTAAGTATCTATTATTAATACAAATTAATCCTAAATCTCATGAGGAATGAGGTGGGTATAAATAAATAAATGAGACCTAAATGAACGGGTTTAAAGGCAGTCATGATAGTGATTGAGCACCAGCCTGGTTCCTCTCACTTCTAGGTGAGTGTTGGGGAGAGGGGAGACCCCCCCGACCCTGCTTAATGGAGTGAGTCTGTTGAGAAAGCTGGCCCTGCACTCAACACATCTGGTGAATGAGGCACCTCCTCCCCAAGGCAACCCATCCCTCCTTCCCTTTAGAAGAAATAGAAGAAAAATAGGCTTTCTTCTATTCTCTCTCCTTCTGACTAGCTAACTCCCCTGAATTGCCATCCCTTCCTCCTTAGGCTAAGGGACTGAAGATGTGGTCTGGACAGGGGTGTTTGCAAGCGCCATCCCCATCCCTCTGACACTCTAACACCGTTTGCAGGCCATCCTCCAGCAAACCTGTAGGAGTCCGCCTCCCCTGCCCAGCCTGAGGGACACCCTGCAGCTCAATGCTTCAGGAGGAAATGGAATGCTTCCAGAGGCCTCACCTCCTCTCCCAAGGCCCTCCAGCCTCCCACAGTGCCTACTTCCACTTGACCTGCAGGAACCGTTACCAGACACACTATTCAAATTCACATCCGACAATAGATTGTTCTTTCTTTCTTGAGTGGTAGAACCACATTGTGGTTTAGAGCAGAGCCACTCAATTTTAATGTGCAAGCCCATCACCTGGAGATCTTGTCAGAAAGCAGATTCCGATTCAGAGGGTCGGGGTGGGGTCTGAGATTCTAGTTTCTAACCAGCTCCCTGGGGACACCTGTGGCTGCTAGCAGGTGCTGCTGCCTATGGATGGCTCACACTTTGCTCAGCAAGGCTTTCCAGCCAGGCTTTGGACACAGACTCACTGTGAGACCTTGGGAAAGTTATTTAGCCTCCGTGGATCTGTAAAATGGGGAAAGTAATACTACCACCTCCAAGAGTTGTTGGAAGAACTGAATAAGGCAATGCGTGCTAAGTTCTTAGCCCAGTGAGTGGCACAGCGCAGATGAGAGAGGTCAGTACTCACTGTATCACTGATGAGTGGGGATCACAGGAAGATGATCTCTTAAGGGTGCCTTTCCCTGGGGAGACATTTCAGAGATTTTGAAGAGCACATCGTTCACGCTTAGCACTGCCTGGAACCAAGGCCAAGTAATTCCATACCTCTGAATGCAAAGACCGTTAGCATTTTAGGAAAACAAGCCCCTATTAAACAGCATTTAGTTCGTGGGGAAACCTGGCTTTGGAGAGATTGGGTAGTTCTCCAGCTATATTGTGTGTGGCCAGCCTCACCCATTTAAATGTCTTTAGGTAGATGGGATTCTTGTTTGTTTGTTTATATAAAGTGGCCATAGGTTACACATAATGAGGAACCCTCTTGAAGATACTGAGGGCATTCAGGGGTCAGAGCAACTGCGCCTGGCATCAGTGAAGGATTTGGGGCTGGGGTGGAGAGGTGGAGAGCAGTGTGGAGAGTAGGGTGTGGAGGGGTAGGAGCTGGCCTGGGTGGGCCAATCAGGGTGGGAGAAGTAGGAGAAGGAGGGGCAAGTGATGGAAGTAGGGTGCAGAATGGAGCCTAGAACCAAAAGACAACAGTGTGTTTGGAGAAGTAGGGATTATGAGTTGGGTAAGATGGGTGTGTTTGTTTCCTATTGTTATTGTACAAGTTGCCACACACTTATAGCTTCAAACAACACAAATTTATCTTACAGTTTGGAGGTCAGATGTCTGAAATTGGGACTAAAATCATGGTGTTGGAAGGGCTGTGTTGTTTCTGGGACCCCTAGGGGAGAATGGGGTTCCTTGCCCTTTCCAGCTTCTGGAGGCTGCCCACATTCTTCGACTCACGGCCACCTTCCTCTTTCTTCAAAGTCAGCACTCACACCATGCCAGCCTCTGCTTCCTCACATCACCTCTGACTCTTCTGCCTCCCGCTCACTTATAAGGACCCTTGAGATTACATGGGGTTTACCCAGATCATCCAGGCTAATTTCTCATCTCAAAATCCTTCACTTAATCACTTCTGAAGATCCCCTTTGCCAAGTAAGGGAACATAGTCACAGATTTCAGGGATTAGGGTAGAGACATCTCTGGGGGCCATTAGTCTGCCTACCAGTTGGGGGTGACTTAAATCCTGGATGTCTGTCTCCCAGGCTTTTGTGAGAAATGCAACTTATTAAGGAAGTTCCTAAAAAGGAAAAAGAGCAGTTTATTCAAGAGTTTGGAACAAAGGGAAAAAGCTTTTCATGACCCAGCTATATTAGCAGGTTCATAAGGAGAACCCCTCACACAGGGACTGAGGACCAAGGTCATACACGGCATCCTGGTAGAGTCACCTTCATCAGGATCTCTGAGGAAGAGCCACAGGAGAGGCAAGGCAGCCCGCAGTCTGTGAGGACCTGGGAGAGCACTCGTCCTTGGCCTTCCCTCCCTCTCCTCAGCACCAGCCTCCACTTACCTCATAAATTCAGAAACTCCCTTAGAGCCTCGGTGTATGTAGGACAAATTCTCCTGTGTGCTTTTCCTTAACTCTCACACTATACCACACTCATAACTCTTCTGATACCAGATGTTTTTTTTCTTTTCCACACCAAGCAATTTTGTCCAACACCAGCTGGGTGTCCTACAATTCAGTTCAATTCTGACACTAACTGGAGTTAGCACAGATCCCAGAGATTAAGGGCTCAGTCACAGGAGACGGCTCCCACTTCAGATGCCGATCGCAAGTAGTAGGTTCCCAGGTTACCCACCACTTCTGTCTAGCTCAGCTACAAATCGGGGGTTCCCACGACCCCCTCCTTGGAGTTGATCATTTGCTAGAACAGCTCACAGAATTCAGGGGAACATTTGCTTATGTTTATCAGTTTTATATAATAAAATATACATATAAAGGACACAGATGAACAGCCAGATGAAAAGATACATAGGGCGAGGTCCGGAAGGGTCCCAAACTCAAGATTGTCTGTCCCCATGAAATTGGGGTGTGTTCCCCTCCCAGTACATAGATGTGTTCACCACCCTGGAAGTTCCGCAAACCCCACTGGGATTTTTATGGAGGTTTCATCATGTAGGCATGATAGATTACTAACTCTTTTTCCAGTCCACCTCCCCTCTCCCCTCGCCATAGAATAGTGGGTAGGACTGAAAATTCCAAGCTTCCCATCATGGCTTGGCCCTTCTGGTGACTGTCCTCCATCCACCAAATGTCACCTCATTAGAACAGATGGCATTTCTATCACACAGGAAATTCCAAGGGGGTTAGGAGCTTGGTGTCAGATGCTCCTATCACTTAGGAAATTGCAAAGGTCTTAGGAGCTCTGTGTCAGGAACTGGGGTCAAAGACTAAATGTTAGAACAAAAAATTCTCCTAGCACCCTTATTTACAAGGATTTTTAGGTCAGGAACCAGAAGTAGAGACCAATATTTTATTTACGTATATATCTTATTATCTTACTCACACTCAAGCATAAGAATGAATGCTCTATGAAGTGGTTTTAAGTCTGAGCATCTCCCCCGCTTCTGCCACATCACTAGAGAGGGAACCTCAGAGGCATGGCCTGGCAGAGCAAAGGCTCCAGGCTCCCCGAGCAGAACCTCAGCCTCTTCCACATGAGGCAGGGTGCCTAGCACATGGCAGGCTGCATGAGTATTTATTGAATGGGTGAATGAATGGCTGAATGAATGAATGAATATAGTGTGCAGACTTTTCAATGGGATTAAATTATTTAATTAGGGATTCTCCTTTTATGTGTACTTCCTGAACACCTATAACATCTCACAGTTTACCATTATTACACAGGAGTCAAAGAATCTTCGTTCCTCAAACCAAAACACAGTGGTGACCTATGTGACCACTTTGCTGTTTCTGTCATGGTGCATGGTAGGATGGAATGCTGGGCATAGCCTTGGAGCACTTTCTACGTCCCAGCCCTGCACTTTGGGAACATGGCAGGAACAAGAGAAGGCTGTTAGGGGTTGAACTGGGTCCCTCCAAGACAGATACTAAAGTCCTAACCTCCAATACCTCAGAATGTAACCTTATTTGCAAAGTTGTTGTGAATGGAGTTAGTTAAGATGAGGTCATACTGGAGTAGGGTGGGGCCCCAACCCAATATGACTGGTGTCCTTATAAAAAGATGGCCATGTGAAGATGGAGGATTGGAGGGATGCATCTGTGAACCCAGGAGGGCCCATGGCTACCCAACACTAGGCATGGAGCAGACCTTCCCTCAGAACCCTCAGAATGACCAACCCTGCCGACAACTTGATCTCAGACTTCTAGCCCACAGAACTGTAAGACCAATAGTTCTTGGTCTTATAAGACCGGTGGGTGGTCCTTCATTGTAGCAGCCCTAACAGCCTAATACAAAGGCCAACACAGAATCGTGGACTTAGACCTTCCCAGTCTTGTTTGAAGACTTTGTAAAACCTGGTCCTTGAACAGTGTAGCTTGGATAGAAGCCAGGATGAATGAGCCACACTTCTCTATGTTAATGTGGAAGCCCATTTGTATTTTCTGATATCTACAGTCAGACCCAAGCTTGGAACCAGCAGGTGCTTTGCACCCTATCAGCCCTCAGAAGTCCACGCTGAGTGACTACCCTGGGCTTGGAGCTGGTCAGAGCACCCCACCTTCTCTCCAAAGCCAGGGAAGGTTGGTGCTGGCAGGTTTTTGTGTTTCTTTGGGTGTTTTGGGGGGGGCAGGGGAAGTGGGGAGGGAGAAGAGATATTGCTGGATCTTAGATTGTTCCCAAAGCTTTGTATGAGACTAAAACCCAGGTGTGAAAATTCCACATGGCAAATCTCCCTAACAGACTGGTCTTAAGACCTTGGATGTGCTAATGGATTTAAAACCACAACTGTTCCCTAAAGATTTCCACAAATTCTTCCAAACTTAATGGCCTGACTTGTAGTTCAAAGAAAGAACCCAATTTCTTTGCTGTGGAATTCCAAGCTGAGGCAACCTGTTCACATGCTTTCCCTGGAGGTCCCTGTGAAATGCAAATAGGCCTCTCTACAGAAATCTCTCTGCAAGGGGGAACAGGTGATCCACTTATAGCAGGGATGGATCTTTTCTGGAGCAGCCATGTGATGCTCACAACCAAGGCCCACTGACAGTCTGTAATTATAATCAGGCACTCCAGAGGCCACCAGAGCAAGATCGGTGTGGGAAGCCCACACGGTGGAGCATCTGTGCTAGAGATTCAGCCTCTCCGTTTGGAAGGCACACTTGTCTCAGCTACTCTGCCAGAGAGCTGACAGATACACACCGGGTGGGCATGTGGCCGAAGGTGAGACAGGTTAGCCACGTGGCACCTGGTTTACGGAGCCAATACCTGAGGAAATCTTGGTGAGATTTGAGATGTAGGACACGCTGGCTGACTTGTCCTGTGCTGTGTCTTTGGAGATGGAAACACTTAACCAATTCCATTCAAGATCAGCTCAATTTTCCAAAGGGGCAGAATTTCTCATTTGAATTATTCAGAGGAGTTTTATTCACCCACACTGAGATATATATCAACTAAACTATAATTATGTTTCTCTAAAGATATCCACTGAGATGCCTCCTTTTTTTTTTTTTTTTTTTTTTAAACTTGCAAGGAGAAGTCAGACTGTGTATTTCTGGACAACCAGCCTCAATATTCTGACTGGCAGGATGAAAAATTAATTTTCTTCAAATACATTATTGAATAGTTAGCTGCGTCTCAGCAACCTGTTTAATATACTGGGGTCCCCTTCAAAGAGCCTATGATTCATTCTCATCTTTGCCAAGAGATAACATTCAAAGGCACCTGATGACAGCAAACAGGAGTTCTGGGCTCCAGCCCTGCCACTAACAAGCTCTTTCACCTTGAACGAGTCCCTGATATTCTCTGGGCCCAAAGGCTGGTCAAAGGTTCCAGAGGACCCTCCCACCTGCTCTTCTGCAGCTTCTCACAGACATCCATTCCTCCCTCTCCACCTGAAGGCAGGAGCCTGAGGGCTCCCTAGGATGGGGTCTGTCCTCCTTGACACAGCGTGAATCTTTGCCACCCACCTCTCCTTCTTTGCACATCTCTCCATATAGTGCTCGCTGGGCTTCCAGGTCTTTTAAGTGCTCCCCTCACCTTATTTTTAGAAAGGTCATTGGGCACTTGGTACCCAGGATTTGGTCCCTATCATGGCTGAGAGGCTGTGTGCCCAGTAGCAGAGGAAGAGACCTTAGGGGAGAGCAGAGAGGGCTTTGCAGAACATGACAGCTGTTCACCTATCCATTCATGCTTTCACTCATGCGATCTACATTTACCAAGAACCCGGAGACAGATGTGGTCCTTGCCTTCGTGGATCTCAGAGTCAAGGACTGGCCTCACCAATAAGATAACCACCAGCCATGTGTGACTGTCGAACCCTTGAAATGTGGCTAGTCTGAGCTGAGACGTGCTGTTAGTGTGACATGCACAATGGATGGCAAAGACTTCATAAGAAAAACGTAATGTACAATATCTAAGTTTTAATATTGATTACATGTTGAAATGATAAATGAATGTATCAGATTAAATAGAGCATAGTATTAAAGTTAATTCACTGTAGCTACTAGAAAATGCCGGATTACATATGTGCCTTGAGTGTTGAGAGGGACTTGGGAGGGTGGAGGTGGGCGGGGATGGTGTGGGCTGGCACAGAATAGCCTGGGTGGCATGGTGGGGAGACAGGCAGCACAAGGAGGGCTGGGCACGTCCTGGACCACATGCGGGGAGGGCAGAGGGCTCATGCCAGGAACAATGGAAGTGGTTGAGGGTGATGAGGGGCAGGCAAACACCAGCCATAACCCCTACTTTTCTTAAGCACTCACTATGTCAGGTGCTGTTCTAAGTGTTTTATATGTACTAAGTCATATAAATGCAGTACTCATGAGGTGGTTACTATTGTCATCATTTCCATTTTATAGATGAAGAAACTGAGGCATAGAGAGGGGGTGTGCCTTGCTTGTCCTGTCACATTTTGCTCTCCCATAGCCAGGAAGTGGTCAAATGAGAATTTGAACCCACGAGGCCTGATTCCAGAGCATCAGCATTGAACATGCTACAGCCCCTCTCTAGGGTCGGGCTGAGGGGTGAGCACCTTGTGGGGAATGGGCACCTCCACAGGTTTGGGGCAGCACAGAGCCCAGCCTGAGGACACAGGAAGGCTCCTGGGGGCAGGGAGTTTGGGGGAGAAGAGCAGAGACTGATGCTTCCATGACACCTGCTCTGCCAGGTTCTCTGCCCACCCTGTCACGAGCTGTCCCCTCACCCTCTGTGCTCCAGCCACAGGGCCACCGCCTGCACTGTTCCTTCTGCCTTGAACATTCTTAGCCCCATTGGCCCCCTCACCTGCCTCCTTTCCTTCACCATCACTTCCGGTCTCCATAACTAGGTAAACCTCCCAATTATGGGCTCATATGGCACCTGGTACCTCCCCTTCATACTATTTCTTTCAGATATAATGTTACATTTATTTATGTGAGTGTTTTATTTTCTGCCTGTTCCCTTAGGGAAGGAACTGCGTCTATTTTTCCTCACTTTTTATACTCAACACCTAGAATAATTCCTGACCCATAACTGCTATCAATAAATATCCACTGAATACATAATCAAATCTTCCTGCAACATGGGTGTTCTATCCATTGCACAAATAAAGAAACTGGCACTCAGCAAGTTTAAGAAACTTGCCCCAGGTCCAAGTCCAGGTAAGAGGGCAGAGGGGAAATTTCCCCCAAGCTGGCTCACTCCAAAACCACTGCCTCTCAGTGGGACTGTAAGTATGTGCTGATGCCCCCAGGATGGGCATCAAAGCCAGAGGCTGCGGGGAGGCCTGAGCAATAGGCATGGACCCTTCCCTGGCCAGAGTCATACTGGGACTCACCCATATCTGACAACTTTCACCCTCCTTCCTTTACCCCATGAGGCTCCCACCTTCCAGAGCTCTCCATGTCTGCTGAGCTTTTGCAATCCTTCCTCTTGGGCTGCCAACCTGGTGAGGTTGCCAGAATTCCAAGTGTTTGACACACATATGGCCTCATCCCAAAGACCATGCTCCAGCTTCCTGAGCTGGACTCTTGTCACCCTTTTCTTTCTTTCTTTTTTTTTTAAAAAAAACAGACATTTATTTTTCACAGTTCTAGAGGCTGGAAGTCCAAGATTAGGGTTGTCACCCTTTTCTAGAGGAACCAATTCCACTGTTTACTGTAATCATTCATTCGTTCAGTAATTGTCAAATGGCCATCATTTCCCTTATACCATACCTCGAGAAGCTCACAGTCTTTTGCGGGAGGGGGTTGCACCCACAGGATGAGATTCTAAACACCTCAACCCCATCCTAAAGTGACTCGAATTCAAACCCCTTTCTCGAGCCGAGCGATATGCTTGGTCTTTGTGCAGTTGATTACGATCAGGGAAAGAGCACCAGAGGAGGAATAGTCTCTTTCCTAACTGTCTGATTGAAGACATGTGCTTCCCAGCCTGTTAAAATATTGAAGTCACTCTGTACATGGTTGCTTACAACCTACAACAGGCAGGCCTTGCCTCCGAGGCTCAGATCGGAGGCCCAAGGCCCTGACAGATGTCAGTTGTTCAGGAAATTCAGGAGGAAAATGTCTGCAGATGAATTCCATGGCACGTCCCGGAAACAAAAACCAGGGAGGAGGGAAAAAGCTGGGCAGGCTTGAGAGGCTTTTTGTTTTGGGGGGCAAGGGAGTCCTAATGCTTAATGGGGTAAGCTGGGAGAAATGTGTGATCAGAGGCAGGAAAGCTTCAGGGTCGAGGGGGAGGGATGCGGGGGGGGGGGCGGGGGGGAGACGGTGGCATATGGTGGACATTGGGAAACACTGGCGGAAATCTTCCTGTTTTGTTCACTGTAGCATTCCCAGTGCCCAGAAGTGCCTGGGACGTAGTGGGCGCTCAATCAACCTGTGTTGAATGAACTGAATGAATCTCACACCACATGTCTTCTGAGATTTTTTGTTCCAGGTGATGTTCATAGGCGCCCAACAGGAAAATAAAATAAATGAGGTCAGAAAATTCAGCAAACTGACTATTCTATCCGCCACATTAGCATATTAAGTTCTCTGAGGCAGAGGTTCTCAAACTTAGCCCATCTGAATCACCTGTAGGGCCTGTTGAAACACAAGCTGCCAGGCCCCACCTCCAGAGTTTCTGTTCAGTGAGTCTGGGGTAGGGCCTGAGAATTTGCATGTCTAGCAAGTTCCTCAACATCTTAGCTCAGGCTGCTATAACAAAATACCACAGACCAGCAGTTCAGAAAACAGACATTTATTTTCTCACAGTTCTGGAGTCTGGGAAGCCCAAGATCCAGGTTCCTGCAGGTCTGATTGCTGGTGAAGGCCCACTCCATGGGTTGCAGATGGCTGCCTTCTCCCTGTCTCTCATGACAGAGAGAAAAAGAGGGCGCTCTGGTCTTTCTTCCTCTTCTAATAAGGGCACTAATCCCACCATGGGGGCCCCACCTGCATGACCTCATCGAAACCTAAGTATCTCCCAGAGACCTCACCTACAAACATCATCACATTGGGGGTTAGGCCTTCAACATATGCATTTTGAGGGGATACAAACATTCAGTTCATAGCACTAGGTGATGCTGATGCTGCTGGTCCAGGGACCACACTCTGAGAACCCCAGTTCTGAGTCACCTTGTGAAAAGAAATCTGTTTTACTGTGTTCAGTAAAACTTTTCCAAACTATTCTTGTCCCTGGAAGCCATTGTTCATGGTACGTCTTGCAGGACAGTGTTTTACAAAACCCAGTTGGGAAAGAAGCCTGAAAGGGTCTGCAGAGAACATTTTCCTGAGTGATGGCTAGTGAGGGGCCACATCTCCATTGGCTGGTCCCGTCCCACTTACTCACTCCTGCAGGACACAGAGCCCTTGGAATGCACAGTCCCTACTTCTCTGAGAGCAGGATTTCTGCCCTAACCTCTGGCTTGCACATCAACTCAGGCAACCCTACCTCTGTGGGGCTTTGCAGAATTTGCCAATTAGCCCAAGCCTGGGCAAGAGAAGCTTTGGCCTGGATGAGAAACTAATTGAAGTGCACTTTTTCACTAAGTGGAAATGAGGCCCATCAGTAAGGCCTGAAAGTTAAGGGATCTTCCCAGGGTGTCATCCTTGGGGGGGGGGGGCGGGTGGGAAGGAATAAACCAGCTGGTCCAGTGAGTTGCTTACACAGGCAAAAATCATGGAATGGTGCCAGAGTACCAGGCAAATCATTGGTGCCTAATAATGGTGTGGCTTCCCTCCCCATGGATGGGTGTAAATCCCGGGTGCTAGCAATTCTTGATTTACACTCTCCAAGCACAAATTACGAGAACAGTTTTTCAGGATGGTTTTGAGGATTTGCCCGAATGTTCCTCAACCAAATTGCAAATGCGGGTGGTCTCTTTGACTCAGATTACCTTTCATGTTTCCTGCTCCCCTGTGCTCCACTGCCCTGAGTCAGCAGTTGCTTTTTTTTTAATTTTTTTTATTTTAACATCTTTATTGGAGTATAATTGCTTTACAATGGTGTGTTAGCTTCTGCTTTATGACAACGTGAATCAGCTATATCTATACATATATCCCCATATCTCTTCCCTCTTGCGTCTCCCTCCCTCCCACTCTCCCTATCCCACCCCTCTTGGTGGTCACAAAGCACCTAGCTGATCTCCCTGTGCTATGCGGCTGCTTCCCACTAGCTATCTATTTTACATTTGGTAGTGTATATATGTCCATGCCACTCTCTCACTTTGTCCCAGCTTACCATTTCCCCCACCCCCGTATCCACAAGCCCATTCTCTAGTAGGTTTGCCTCTTTATTCCCATCTTGCCACTAGGTTCTTCATGACCTTTTTTTTTTTTTTTTTTTCTGATTCCATATATATGTGTTAGCATACGGTATTTGTTTTTCTCTTTCTGACTTACTTCACTCTGTGTGACAGACTCTAGGTCCATCCACCTCAGTACAAATAACTCAATTTCGTTTCTTTTTATGGCTGAGTAATATTCCATTGTATATATGTGCCACATCTTCTTTACCCATTCATCTGTCGATTGCTTTTTGACAGGAGGCCCAGCAGGTGCTTTCTGAGCTGTCATAAACACCTACGGCTGAAAACCCACTGAACTTCTCCCTGCCAGTTCGGAAGTGCAGGCAACCTCCTGGGGAAATCTTAAATAGATTTGCAAATAAGAGTGGCATCTTTGCTTTGGCATGTGGTTGATCTTGGCACTAACCAAGACCTCATCTATCTAATGTTCCAAAACAGTGGCCTGAGGCCAGATGGCCTTGCAAGTCCTCAGTGAGAACCCAATTTGCATGGTTTCTGTCCTCCTGGTTCAATAGCTCTCCATTTCAGGAGCTCTCCAGTTCAGTTTTGACCTACCCTGCAGGAGCTTATGTAGCTTATGTGTCCACTGTCATCTGAATCTAACACTTGATAAGGCTGTTGCAATAAAGAAAAGCTTTCTAGAACACAAGGCACTAAAATAAAGTAACACACTGCTTAACGTGGCGTACAAATTTCTCAGGATCCCAGACCCACTGCTCTCCACTAGCCTCACCGCTGGCCTCACACATCTGACAGGATGCTGGTTGGAATGTATACTTCTATCATGCATAGAATTCATCTCTCTTAATTGCTTTATCAAATTTTTCATTTTGTTCTAATCTCATCTCTCTTCCAACTAAATCTTTTGTCAGCTTTCTCGATTTTCTTTTTGTTTGTTTCAACAACTATGTCTTTTATTTCTGGCATTTCTCTTTGGTTCTTTTTCAAACCTGCCTTCCCCTATCCCCTTTCCAATTGCTCCATTTTCTCTGGTTCCTGGAACGTGAGTTTTGATGCTTTTTCTCACACACGCAGAGGATTGTTCCCTCTTTGTTTTATCAGTGTTTACTCTGAGCTCATCTCCGGCAGGAATTGTCCTGCTCATGCCCTAGGTTGTGGGCACATGTCTGTCCAGAGGTTTTGAGTATGTCTTTGATAAAGGCCTAAAGACTTCAAAGATGCATTTTTTTAAAAAATATCTATTTGTTTATTTATTTTTGGCTGCGTTGGGTCTTAGTTGTGTCATGCAGGATCTTTCGCTGTGGCTCGAGGGCTCTTTGTTGTGGCACACGGGCTTCTCTATAGTTGTGGCACGTAGGCTCCAGAGCACGTGGTCTCAATAGGTACGGTGCACAGGCTTAGTTGCCCCACAGCATGTGGGATCCTAATTCCCTGACCAGGGATCCAACCCGCGTCCCTTGCATTGGAAGGTGGATTCTTAACCAATGGACACCAGGGAACTCCCAAGGATGCATTTTTAAAGTAGTGTCTGAGTTCTGGATTTCCACACCATGTGGGCTGTTTACACTTGGAGCCAATGCACATGCTTAGAGCAGGCTTGGGGGTGTAACATCTCAGAGGAGACGCGTGTCAGAGAGGTTGGCTGGCTTCCTCCCAGCATCCTTAGGTTGATGTCAGTGGTTGTCCCAAGACCCAGGCTTCAGACAGTCCCAGGTTTTATGCAGACATGCCAACTAGAGTTTTCTTTGCACAGGGGACCTGAGACATTCCTCATTCTCGTGGGCTTCGAAACCATGGCTGATAGCCTGAGCCTTTCTAACTCTCTTATTTTTGTTTTATTTTGTTATCGTTGTCATTATAGTTTGTGCAGCATCTCAATGTATTTGGAAAAGGAAAAGAGTTTCCATGTTTGTTCAGGCTGACAATATGCTCTAAGCATTGGGGATGCTTTATTTTAGCTCATTTCACACAGTAACCCTACGATGTAGATACTATCATTATCCTCACTGTACAGATGAAAGAGTTGAGGATTAGGAAGCTTTACATATTTTCCCGAAGTCCAGAACATGATTCCCCAGAAATTCCTAAAGCAGGCGTGACACCCAACCCGTGACCCCCAGGCTCGACCTGCGTGGACTCTCCACCCCCTCCTTGGCTGCCCTGCTCACCACACTCTGTGGCTGCCTTCAGCCCCAGGGCAGCTCCTCACTCTGTCTGCCCCCCACTCATACCAAAGCTTTCCCACCCTTCCCCTGCTACATTTGGTCCTCTCGCCCTGCTGAAATGCTTTCCATCTTGAGACAGCCTGTCCCAGACACACTTTCTCAGCCTTTCCCCTCTCTAGTACGTATTATAAGTTCTGAGTAGAAGTGAGAGTGAAGAGGTGAGAGTGGACAAGAGAAGCATCATCAGAACTTGGCAGTAACTTAGCTGGAGGGAGGGGCAGAGGGAGGAAGTTGAAAGCAATGCCCAGTGTCCCGGCTTGGATGACAGATCAGATGAAGGAGCATTTGCTGAGGCAGAGAACACACAACAGGGAGCAGGCAGGGCTGGAGCACGGGGCTGTAGAGCTCAATTTTGGACATGGTGAGTTTGAAGTGCCTGTGGAACATCTAGTGGACCATTCAGGGGCAATCTGACACGTGAGTCCATCGCTCAGAAGATAAGTATCTGCTCAAGATCCTGATTTGGCAGTCTGCATGCAAAGCTGAGCCAGTGGTTGTGTATGGAATGGAAAGAAAAGAGGCTAAGTGGGGAAGCCCACCATGGGGTTGTGGTTCACTTAACTTCCAATAGAAACGCCTTGAGATTAGAAACCATGTCATTTCTTTCCCTGTATTTTCTAATAATTTTCTGCCTAAGACAGAACTTGTCCTCCTGCTTTATAGGGTTGCAGTGAGGATTAAATAGTACAAAGAAGAGGAAAAGCTGCTTTGACATTGAGAAGCATGTTCCAAGATTGATTGTTGCTATGACGACCATCCTCCTCCAGCCCCCAAACGCCCATAAGTCCTGTTGCCTACAGAAGAAAAGCTGTTCAAGTCCTCGGGCCTCAGTTCCAAGCTATTCTTGCAGCCTCATCTCCCACTCCTCACCTTGCCCAAACCAACGTGACCCCTCCAAGCTCTGTGTCTGTGCTCCTTCCCTCCTCCCAGTGCAATCAGACACCCGCCCCCTCCACTGCATCACCCTGGTGCCTTGCACAAATCTGTGGACAAGAGTCACAACTGTTACAAGCCTTTCTGTCAATTCTGTGTCTGAACTGGAAGCTCCATGAGGGCAGGTGCCTTCTTTTCTTCAAAAAGCAGGATATGCAGTTAGTAAATGTCTATAGGACTGAGTGAATGAGTGACTCTCCATTTGCCCCAAACCTAGTAGCTTCTTTGCCAATTGAAAGGACAGATGAATGAGGGAATAAAAGGTTTCTGCTCCATTTTTCTGGAATTTTTCTTTGCCATCTATTCCTAATGAAATCTTAACAGTTTTAGCCACCCTAAATGCCACCTTCTCCCAACCAGAAGTCTGGATCTCACAGTGCTTTGCACCTTGTCTGTAAGACTTATCTCAATTCCGATTGCATCTGAGTCTTCTGTGTATTTGATACCTAACCACCACCACCATGCCCTGCCCCAGATTGAAAATCTTGCAGGCAGAGCATGTATCTGATAAGTGCTGCATCCCAAGCAGCCCTTAGTACATTCCCTCGCACATTGGTTCATAGGTAAATGTATCTCACATTGAATAACTGCATTCAAAAATACCTGACTTCCTAGGAAAACCAACTCAGAACTTCCAGTGTGGCCCTTTCAAGGATATTTGGACCAGCCTGTGGGCAGCCTGATCTCCTCCCCTCTCATGGGAGGCTTCCCCAGTCTCCAACTCAACCCTGGAGTACCAGCCTGCTCCCAACTCAGACCTCCTTGGCATTGCCCCTGCTATCCACCCTTCCTCAGCATTTGTCCCTGGGCCTCGGTCTCTGATTCACTCCCCAGCTAAACAGCAGCTGCCACCAAGCACCCTGGGAACACACCTGCAGGTTTCCAGAGGGCAAAGTGTCTTTGGTCCAGCTGAGGGCTTGGGCACTGCCTCTGGGGATGGCATTGGACATGCCTGGTGCCAGCCGGGTTCCCCAGGGATTCATGCACAATCAGGAATGAAAGTTCCTCTCTCCCCCCAGGAAAGGTCACTTTGCCTAATTTCCTCCTTTCATGGTGGAGCCATTGCCTTGACACAGTTATTTTTGCTGCCTCCTGGCTTGATCATTTTTCAGTTACAGTTTGTCCCTGCAGAGGGTTAATGAGGGTCTCTTTCTCATCATAGATCCACATTTATGAAACCCTAATTAGGCGTTTCCTTTAGCTGCCTTCATAGATTACTTGGTGCAAGAAGTCTGCAGGAGTAAGCCTAGTCTGACTGATAGCCTCTGTTTGGATGCTGAGTTAGGAGCTCACTGGGGAAGCTCCCAATCTTTACTACGTCTAGGTCAGCTCAGGCTGCTCCCCACTCCCAGAAGGCCCTACCTTCTGACCTTGGAAAATATAAGTCTTGCCATCTTTTGTGACCCATATTAAAATAAGATAAAACGTATTCCCCTTCCAAATTGCCAGGATTTTCTATTTTTTTAAATACTCAATGTGGTAAAGGTACAATGCATGAGCAGTCTCACACTGTGTGGCAGGAGCATAAATAAGCACAAACTATTACAGGAAAACATTGGATGATGTATGTCAAGAGCCTTCAAAAATACCTCCAACGTTTGATCCAGTAATTCCATTCCAGGAATCTCTTCCAAGGATATAATCAGAAAAGCAGACAAATATTTATGCAAAAAGAAATTCATTGTGGTATAATTTATAATTGCTGGTACACAATGAATACCTGAGAATAAGGGAATAATGAAGTATAAAATATAGTATAGTATAATGTAGTGTATCCACATTATACAGCCATCTAAAATGAAGATAGTAGAGTCATTTTAATGCTGATGTTAAGTGAGATAAGCAAACTTTCAAGTTGTATGTGCAGTGTGTTCCAAATAGACCTTTCCCAACTGTTGTTTCATGGGATGCTTATAGGAATGCTATAAATAGAAAAGTTCCGTTTTCCGAAAAGGTTGAAAAATTGTTACAGGTGTATACGTTGAGGCTGCTGGGAACCTTGGATAGGCTAATGACATGGGAAATGAAAAAACAAAAACAAAAACCAAGGCTTGGTGTTCAGCATCACTGTTTTTAGGTGGGACATCACAAGGGCTGCTGTTCATGGAGCACATTTCAGAAAAGCTGGGGGATGTGGGGATGCCTAGGAGAAGACTGCAACGTTGACAGGGGTTGCTACTCCTGTTAAGCTACGGACTTATTTTGCTTCCTCCTTGGAATTTTTTTGTATTGTCCTACAAAAATGCTGTAAGTGTTGTGAAAGAAAGCGGGCCAGAAGACCAGCCTCCATCCAGCTTCGGCAGATGCGGAGTGCTGTAGAGTCAGCCAGTGCGTGGATTCAACATGGCAGCCAGGCCCGAGAGGGAGGCCACTGGAAGAGTGGTGATGGCGGCCTGAGCAGGGGAGACCCCCAGTGCTGCCTGATTGGCTCTCGTGTTTTGCCTATATTTCAAAGGGCATGAGGTGTGGACAGGGTCACGGCACTGCCATCTGTCCACTCTCCACCCCGGAACTGGTCAGAGGTTTCCTGATGCCTCAGAGACCATCCCCAGGATGTTCTAACTGGCCATCCGTGATTGCAAACCCCAAGTCCAGCGTGCATTGGGTCTCCTTGGATTAGATGCTTCCTCATTCAGAACTCTCTTTAGTTCCCCACTCTTTCATCACCCCTAGACTGTGTCTTCAGATCTTCCTTTGTGCCACACCTACACCCCTAGGTCAGCCTCACCTGCGTCAGAGACCCACACCAAGATCCCTGCACCCAGCCCAGTGTCTGGTCTCAGGCATCAAGCAGGAGGTGGGTGTAAATAGAATTAGGACCTCTAGTGAGATGTATCAGGTACTGAGCTGTACACTCAGTGAAGTGTAACAGGATTTTGGAGACATCTGCCTGGACCCCTCCTGCTTACCTTCCAAGGGCCCCTAAAATATTCATCAGGCTTTATCAGGTTAATGGATTTCAAAAGGAGCAATTTTCTGAGACATGAGACAGAACCGTATAAAAAGAACATTAAGGGGAAAAAATCTTATTCCAGAATGAAAGGGAAAAGATCATTTAGCATCCCTTTTCGTGTTATCTATTCATGAGAAACGGCACATTTAATCCAGAGTGGGGTGTAGGGAGGATTTTGATGTCCTCACTTGGGGTCACCTTCATGCAGAACTCATCTGTCTCCGCTGCCACAGACGGCAGGGGCAATGGAGGCAAGAGGACGCAGATGAGAGACCCTTCCGAGGTGGACTCCACAGGGTACAGAGGGATTTGAGGGAGAGGGAGTGGGGAGGAGAGAGAGCCTAATGCGACTTCCAAGACACTTGCTTAGGGGATCGGAGGGAGGGGGCTCCCGTCCCCAGCCTTGTCACCTTTTATGCTTCCTATCTCTTTTCCCAAGACGTGCCATATTAGTTTCTATTTTGTATCATGTTGTGGGAGTTGAGTATCTTGAGGTCAGGAATTGTGACTTTATCCTGGCCCCCAATGTCTCTACCCACCCATTAAGGTTAGGTTTTCATTCCCAGGCCTAAGGCCAGAAATCATAGGTGCAAAAGTTGTGAGGGGACATGAGTGCAAGAGTGCTGTGCACTGAGTCCAGCCAGGAGGACTCACTTGTTCTTCTCTAGCTCCCCAGGGACTCTAAGGAAGGATAACACTGAGTCCTCTCGGGAAGACTGTCTGTCTCAGAATTTATTTTGCTTGGGTTGAAGGGAGGGTGAGACTACAATAACTCCTCAGACAAGCCTTAATCTAGAGACAAAGCAATTGGGGGGGGGGGTTCCTATTTTTCTGAAACTCATTCTTCTTCCTCTTCCCATGGTCATTGCTTTCTCCTTGATCCTTTCTAACTCCACATTTTTTCCTCTCCTAGTTTCTTCTTTCTCTTTCCCTTCCTCTGCCCCTTCTCTATCTTCTTCTTCATTTCTACTTCCAATCTAGCATCTTTCTTTTTATAGCTCCATCCATCCCGGAGCTTAGAAAAACAATTTCAATTTTACTCTTTCTCTATTGAAGAACTAAGGAAAATTTCATACAGAGCAAATTTAAGCGGACACCTCCACCTGTCCACCAAGAACTTGCCAGCCTAGAGAGCTGGTAATTATGTGACCAAGATAATCTGCCCATAGCCAAATATTTGCCTGATGATTAGCTTCTCAGGTGTTCCTCTACTCCATGGTTTGCCCCATCACGTTCGATTTGAGTTTCTATAACCTCAGTGCATATCAACCATTATGTTCATTGAGTTCTTTGCAATAAACATTGTTGATCTAAAGGTCTCTTCTCCCTCTTTCATAATTAGAATAACAGTCTGTTTGATGTTTCACTGCATATTCAATTTTAAGTGTTGCTTCTCTTTCTTTCCACTAGATTTGTGACAAAGAATGGCATTACTATGTCATCAATGTGGAGTTTCCTGTGGTTACCTTATACATGGATGGAGCAACATATGAACCATACCTGGTGACCAACGATTGGCCCATTCATCCATCTCACATAGCCATGCAACTTACGGTCGGCGCTTGTTGGCAAGGTAACCCTAAGTCCAGACCTTCTTCCTGGCCCATCTGTGTACAGTCCATGAAAGGTACTGACAGAGAAAAGGGCAAAGCAAGTGGTATGAGAATCAGTCAGGAAAATTTTCTATCCCTTACTAATAAAACAGGACTTATAAAAATAGGGATGAATCCAGGCACTAAGCTTGTATAATAATAAAGCACTTGGCTTGAGACCATATTTTGATTTTAGGTCAACATGAGCAATTTTAGGTTGCCTCTGAGTTGCTAATGCCTTTTATTGTTCTGGAACCTTATCCGGTTTCAAACTGGGGCTGTGTAGGAAGAAGGCTGAATGTGTAATCTTCTAACAAAATTGCCAGTTGGCTCTGATGATTGCTACACAGGTCAGGAGCCAAGGATCTCTCTTTATTCCCAATCAAACTGTCCAAGACCCCAACCCTCTATTCCGGGAACCCACAAATATGTGGGACAGAGGGGGTGGGTGGATTGTCCATAGGTTCAAGGCCATGAGAGGCCACTCTCACGTTCTGCTAAGCTCTGAGCCCCTTCCCTGCTCCCCAGGGATGGAGGCTCCTTGTTGCCTTCTCGCTTGAAGGTCTCTGCTCCCTCTTCATTTCCTCTGTTGCTGCCTCTCCTCCAGTCCCTGCACCCAGGCTAATCTCTTTGGAAGCAGGAAAACCAGCACTTTGAGCATGCAGGTAGCCTTTCTATTCCCCACTCAGATTTGTTGGCATCTTTGTTTTTGCTCCCTTAGCAGCTGGGGTGTTTTGAAGTACCAATGGGAGAGCAGAGGGGAAGTAAAATGCTCCCCAAATAAGCAGATTAGCACTTTGAGATGACTCGAACTCGTGTTGATGGATTCTTTGAAACTTACTAAGATCTGTGACCTTGACCATTCGCCATGGGGGCTTAGGGGAAATGTGGGTTATGGTATAAGAGTAAGCCTTCAGAGGGCTGGCTCCCTCTACGGGAGACATAGGCCCCTCTGCATTGGGACTAAGAGTGAGTTCTGGGCAGCCCCATGCAAGAGAAGATGACAAGAAGGACAAATGGTGCAGCCCTGGGAGCACTAGAGACACAAAATCCGGGAAGGAAACAAAGCAGGAATGAGGCAACAGAAGAGAGTATATTTTTTTTAATTGGAGTATAGTTGATTTACAATGTTGGGTTAGTTTCAGGTGTACAGCAAAGTGATTCAGAGATATATATGTATATATATATATACATATGTATATATATATTCTTTTTCAGATTCTTTTCCCTTATAGGTTATTACAAACTACTGAGTATAGTTTCCTGTGCTATACAGTAGGTCCTTGTTGTTTATCTATTTTACATATAGTAGTGTGTATATGTTAATCCCAACCTCCTAATTTATCCCTCTCCCCACTTTCCCCTTTGGTAACCATAAGTCTGTTTTCTATGTCTGTGAGTATATTTCTGTTTTGTATATAAGTTCATTTGTATCTTTTCTTTTTAGATTCCACGTATAAATGAATCATATGATATTTGTCTTTCTGTCTGGCTTACTTCACTTAGTGTGATAATCTCTAGGTCCATCCATGTTGCTGCAAATGGCATTATTTCATTCTTTTTTATGCCTGAGTGAGAGAGTGTGTTTTTGAGCAGAAGTCACCTACTTGAAGTCTGACGTACATCACATGATAGTAGAAAGCCTCTCAAACATTTCAGTAGAACGTGATAGGAGCTTCCTCAGTATTGCAGAATTCCCCAGGATAACAGGAAAGGAAGACTGTGTCATCTGGCAAGAGTCCATGAAACTAATTAGTATAGCAAGGCACTGATTCAGAGGTTGCACAGGAATCATTAGTCACTGAACACAGCTGTGCTAGAGCGATGGCCCTCTTGTGTGGCTCACTGCCCCAGCTGGACACCACCAGTCAGCCCATGGATATTTTGGAACATAGCTTGGATGCTGCCCATAAGATAAGGGGGCCCCAGTCATGTCCTCACTATGAACCTTACCACTACTCTTCCCTAGAGGCCCTCAGGGACCACATCTGGATCCCTGTCACCCCAGCCTGCAATGGAAACCTGCCCCCAACTCTAACAAGGCCAGATGAAACCACTTTTTCCCAGTTACATGCCAACTGGGTAGACCAGCCCCACCAAAATAAAGTGATTTTATAAAGAATTAAGATGATCTCTTTGGATCAGTTAGAATAGGCTAAGTTGTGCTGCAGTGACAATCAAGCCCCAGTTCTCAGTTACTTAAAATAATTCTCACTTCATATTCACTGCAGAAAAATGGGGGTTCCTCTCTGCTTTTCCCAAGCAGACAGAGCAGCCACACTGCTGCACGCTGAGAAAGAAGAAAAAGAAAGCATGATGGATGGTGCACAAGCCCTTAAAGCTTCTGCCTACAAGTGACACCAATCATTTTTACTCACACTTTATTGGCCAAAGCAAGTCATATGGCCACACCTAGCTCCAACAAAGCCTGGAAGTGAAATCTACAATATGTCTGGAAGAAAAACTGGAAATATTGTATGAACGACACTGATGAACACTATGGTCTGTCCACTTAGTCAGCGATATTCGTTTGACTGCCCTTCCCACATTAAAAATACAACCACCCTTCTCTAAATGAGACAACCTCTAAGTCCCACCTGTTACTGGCTCCAAGCTCAATGTACAGGTTCTCTGAGTGATTCCTGATGATCTTTTCATTGGGTTGAGATGCATAGGAGGCTCTATATCTGGCCCAGATGTGGCTCCACTCGATCTGGAGACCTATACACTAACAAGAAGAAGTATTTGCTACCACCACAGCCATCACCCCCTCCATATGCGCACACGCACACAAACACGCGTGCACACACACACACACTATACAAGAGTGGAATGAAGCAGAATAACCAAAAAACATTTCCACTAAGTAAGAGGAATAGTTAGAGAAACACAGCAGTCTTTGGTCCACAGCAATTCTGAAATCCCTCTGGGCAGATGCTGTAAGGGCCCCTGCCCTAGGGTGGGACATGTTCTTTGTGATCCTCGACTCCATTGTCTGGGAGTTGATTCCTTCCTCCATATCCACCTAGGCCACATCTGAAGATGACATTGTCACTCCATAAATAGAAGCTCTAATATTATACCTGATGACAATTTATTTAAAAGCTATACCACAAAAATGCTTTTCAAACCAAAGTATACGTTCATTTTAAAAGAATGTGTGAGAGGGACTCCCCTGGTGGTGTAGTGGTTAAGAATCCACCTGCCAAAACAAGGGACATGGGTTCAAGCCCTAGTCCAGGAAGATCACACATGCCACGGAGCAACTAAGCCTGTGCACCACAACTACTGAGCCTGGGCTCCAGAGCCCGTGTGCCACAACTACTGAAGCCCACATGCCTAGAGCCTGTGCTCTACAACAAGAGAAGCCACTGCAATGAGAAGCCCACACATCACAACAAAGAGTAGCCCTCGCTCACTGCAACTAGAGAAAGCCCGCACGCAGCAATGAAGACCCAATGCAGCCAAAATAAATAAATAAAGATTTTTTTAAATGCTTTAAAAGAATGTGGGAGAAAGAACGGTTACTAGGGTGTTTGAGTATTTCTGTCCTCTTCCCAGATAGATGCTAGGACCACTCTTCCTTGGAGTAAAGTGTGGCCATGTGACTTGCTTTGGCCAATTAAATGTGAGTGGAAGTGCCTTATGTCATTTCCTGGAGGAAACTTTAAAAGCCACTGTTGCAAGGAGGCCCTTTATGTACATGGATGTTTACAGTCCTGTGAGAAAGCACTAGCAAGTCCCCACTTGTGGATAAAGAAACTGAGGGTCTGAGAGGTGAGGTAGCTTACCCAAGGTCACCCCGTCAGATTTGCCCAACCTCAACTCTTCAAAGCCTGTTCTCCTTCCACTGTGGCTTGCTGCCACTGTTGCTGATTGGTCATCTTGTTGATGTGATTATGTGTCTGGGAAAATGCAGGAACTGATGTGTATTGATACAAATGCTATAAACCCTTTACCTTCTGAGATATCTGACAACTCTGGAATCAAAACGCCACAGAAACTCTGTATTCTCTTTGCTAATCTCTTGCTGTATACTCCTTCAACTGACCCTCTACAGAACAAGAAAAAAGAGTTTAGGCTTAGGAGTCATAAAAAAATTTGAGTTTGAGTCAAATTCCAGCCCTGCCACTTACTTGCTGTGTGGACCCAGCAGAATCCCTAACTTCCTTGACCTCCTACTTTCTCATCTATTTTTTTTTTTTTTTTATCTAGAGTAATACCTACTCCTTATTACAAGGATTAGGTGATGGGTCCATGGAGTGTGCTTGGCATGTTTCAGTTGAATGAATGTGTAAATTTGAAAACATCTGCTGGTCGCCTCCTCCACCTCCTTCTCTGCTCCTTGCACCTAAACCCAATATGGCAGATTGTCTGCAAGACCTTGGTACACTCTGGCCTCTGTGATTCCATCTTCCCCGTGGCTCCCTGCATGCACTGACCTTCTCCCCTTCCCCAGGACTAATGCTCACACACAGACCCTGCCCTCCCAGGTCCATCCAGGTCCAGGTGAGAAAAAAGGTCACTGAGGCTGGAGAAGAGTCAGTCAGAAGACAAGTGCTGGAAGATGGGGCTGATGGTATAGGAGAGAACCTGATCATCCAGGCTTCTGGGCATGGAGAAGATCTGAGTATCTTCTCTGAAGGGAATGATAATCTATTGGTGAATTTTCAGCATAGGAGAAAAATCCTTTAAAATCTTTAAAATTGGGCTTTATTGGATGAGAAAGAGTTCGCTAGGAAGATAAAGACGGCAACACCATATAGCATGGCAGAGAAGCTTGACGTCAGCATGCCCAGGGTGCCCTATCACTGGAACGTGCATGGACCGGAATGAGCTGAGAGGAGGCTGAGATAAGGAGTTGAGGCCAGACCATAGGACGCCATCTTGCCTTGTTAGGAGCTTGGTTTCTCATGAATATTTACATGCTCCCTGGAGCCATGTTTTTGTCTTGGAAGGAGACATCAAAAGGTCTTTCAATAGGACATGGCACTGTGAAATTGATGGCCTATAATGCAGCCTTTATCTCTGCATGTTTCTAAACCTTCCAAAGTCCACTTATATACACGCTATAAGCCCGCTGTGTGAACGAACCCCTTTGGGTCTGTAATCGTGGGGAGTTTTTCAAGTACTTTTGAGGTTGGCAAGGGAACTGGTTCCCATTTGTGAAATTTCCAGTCGGGGTTTAACAATGAGGATAGAAAATAATGTGCTAGCAGCTGCTTGCTCCCGGGAACTGGCTCCAGCACTGAGGTTGGGCGGTGTCCTGCAGCCCCAATTAGCCTACTGTGCCCTGTTCGTGAATTGGAAAGCCAAAGTAATTGGTGGAACTTTATTTTCATTGGTATTTTTTCCAGTAATTAGAAAAAAAACATTGAGACTTCATTTACCCTTAAGAAATGTTGCCAGTACGGCCTAGAGCAGGCAGCCTATTTTAATTCTTGAGAAGGGCTTTTGAAGTCAGGATGGACCTCGCCTTGCAAAAAAGTCCTCCTTCCTCTGTGTGGCCGCTGCATGCCACCTGACCATCACCTCTGTGCTCCTTGTCAGTGTTCTGGGGGTGGAATCAGACCCTCTCTCCTGGCCGAGATCAGTCTGTACTGACTGAGAAATGGCTGCCTTTGGACAAATACCAGGTCCCTGTCTCTCTCTGGGTCACGCCATTGGAGAAGATTGTTTAAAAGACGAATTAATTTGTCCTTTTCCTTAGAGTCCCTACTCATCCATTTTTAACAGCAAAAATTCAAGTTCTACCCATGTATGGTAAAAAACTGTATAATCACATCTGCTTTGTTCCTGGACCTCTACACTGGGCCCAACCAACCAGGGCCTGTAACTCAGCTGTCGTGAGGGTGAATCGGGAAGGCTGCTGATGTGCCAGACCACGGCCTTAGGGAGTCCCCGGGGTTTCAGAGAGATGCCTCAGCAGGTGACACCCCAGGGCACCTCTCCCCCAACACGACAACCAGAGCAGCTCTGTTTTATCCATTTTGTATGATATCAGGGCAAGAGTTCTGTTAATGAAATGGCTGAACATGTTTGAAGAAACATAGTTCTAGACATGCACCCCAGTAAGTACCACCCTGCCCTCTGCCTGAGCCTCATCTACTCTTGGGGGAGCTCATCACAGACTTCTCTGATTGTGGCTCTGTCCCCAGAGACCACCTCATCCCTGCCTCTGCTGGGGCCTCTCCTCCAGTGCTCTGGACCTTGACCTTCCTAGAGTGTCTAGCTTTGCCTGTTCCTGACAGTGGCAACCCTCTGGTCTTGGATGAGGAGGGCTTTCTACCCTAGCTCCTGGTCTGGCTGAGTCCTACCCCCTACTTAACAAATAAAGCAGTGGGAGATAAAGAAGGCGATGGTTCTAAAAATTAGAACCTGTTAAGGGACAGATACAGAACTCGCATTGTGGCTTTGGGGAGGAGCCAAGGCAAAGAATAGGAATGGCCAAAAAAGGAATAAAAAGGCAGAAATAACCCTGAGGGTTGCAGTAATCAATAGCATCTGTTCCTCAGACAAAGAGGAATTAGAGCCACATGTGGACCTGAGATCTGCTGTACATTTTCAGGTCTTTTTTTTTTTTTTTTTTTTTTTTTGCCAGACACTAAAAGTAGCGCAGAGACTTGGAATACATGCCGTCACTTAATAAGCTTGGTCTAATTTAATGCAAATTATCTTAATAAAGTCTGTGTTGAAATTATTCTGCATCCCTGGGGGTCTCTGCTGCTGGGAGAAAGAGGCACGTGCTAGCACAGTCTGCTTTACATGCAAGTGGCATTTCCCGAGGGGTTCATGAAGCTTGGTCCCACAGGTTCCTCAAGGAGGCCAAGGTCCAGTTTGGGAAACTGCATAAACCATCCCCACAGCACCACATTGAACAGTCACAATGCACATTTGCTTATTCAAAGCTCTCAAAATCCCACCAAGAAACCAATCAGTTTGACATTACTTAACCTATGTTTCTCAATCGTATTCCACTATGGAACTCACTCTTTGTGGAATAGTGTTCTTGGAGCACTGTTTGGGAAACATCTCATTGGAGTTATTAATGCAGATCTCCACCCGCTACTAGGGCATGAGTTTGCAGACAGTAAGGACTATCTGCTCTCACAGATTCTCCTCCCCTTCTCTTTCCTCCTACTTCATGTCCTGGAGAAGGTCAATAATTAATGTTTATTGAATTATACCCCATTTTTGAGTTTGTTTTGGCAAAGGCATATGGTTCATGGTCTGACACACAGGGATGACTAACAGGGTGTCTCTTTGCATTGTCTGTATTAAAAAACCAAGAAAAGATGATTCTAGGACCTGGAGTTCATTTGACATGAGGGTATATTGGTTTAAAGACAACACAGATGAAATCAGCTTTAAAATTCAGGCATTCATGTGTGGAAACACAGTATAACTGAGTTACATTTTTAACGTTGAATCTTATTCTGAAAGTTATATTAATTAGAAAATTTGACAAGGGTCTTAGAGTAAAAACAGTGTCATTTTAACTTCTCTGAGAGGCACACCAGAGTGGGGAGAAAAAAACAAGAGAAGGCCACTGAAGAAAGAGACAGAAAACTCATGTGACATCATCTCATTTCAGAGTCCCTTGGTTCTTCCTGTCACCAGAACTAGTGGCCAATTTTGAGTTCCTGCACTGTGCTCAGCTCTGGCTTGTCTTCTGTTTAACAACCCTATGGTGTGGGTGTGCTTATCATCCCCATTTTGCAGATGAGGAAACTAAGACTCAGAGAACATAAGGACCTTGGGAAAGGTCACCTAGAGCCTGGATTTGCACCCAGGTCTGTGCCACCCAGAGCCCTCACCCTTAATTATGCTGCTACACCACCTCTGCTTCTAGGGACATGTAAAGTCAGATGGTGTTTCACAGCCAAGTAAGGAAGACCAGAGGATTCTGGAATCTGGGGTCAAACCATTTACCCAAACTCCCTGGGCATTTTTCCCACAGATCAGACAAAATCAAGCTGAGGCTAAAGATAACCACTGGCCCATCGGGCATTATGGTTTAATGGGAGGGTTGAGTTTGGAATCAGAAGAGAATTCCAGACCCTTACTACTGCTGCTTATCTGCTCTGAGTCTTTGAGGACTGTGTCTTGCCTCTGTGGTCCTGGAGAGTGGAGGGGCCATCCTGGGTGATACATGAGGGCCCTTCTAACTCCATCAACTTAGGTCCCCAACCCCAGAGTAATGACTTTTGTGGTCATCCCATAAGTCGTATGTTTCACTCACTTAGAACATGCCATGTAAATGTTTGCTGGAAAGGCTGGAGGGAAGGAGACATAAAAACCAAAGGATCAAGAAAGCCTGCTGAGAATGTGTCATGGCCAGTCCTGATGGCAGAGTGTCCCTGTCCACAAGTCCCTGCAAATACAGTTCAACCCCCGGGGTTGCGCGGACAGTTTTAAAAGCCACAGCTTATGGGGGTCTATTACACACTTCACTTAGTCTTTGCGTTCCGTGTGTGTCTCCATCACTGAAATGAGGAAATGAGAGAAAGCAAGATTTCAGATGGTCTCACCATTTGCATTGCTCAAAATTGATATGCAACCATCCATGAAATTGTGTTCATTGAGGAGTGTCCCCATCAACAAACCATGCACAGAGCAGCCTCCAACTCAAGCAAGAGGGAACGTGGCCCCCACTACTTTCCATGGGTTTCTCAGACTAAATAGCTGTGGGAATAACAGCAGGGAAAGAAAAAAAAAGACCAGCAGCATCCACATACACTTTGCAAGGGGAAGAGACTTAGTACGTTCACACGACACAGATCTTTTACTCAGAGGAAGGTGAACATGACTGATTCTAAAGCTACGTAGAGACTTAGTACTTTCACACGACACAGATCTTTTACTCAGAGGAAGGTGAACATGACTGATTCTGAAGCTACGTGAACAGTTGATGGGCTCACCTCTCAGTGGAAAGAAAGCTGAGGGGGAATTCATTCCCAATGCAAACTCTGACTCAGAATAAGACAGGCGACGTTAAATCACACTTGCTAAATACTATTATTTTTCAGGACAACTGTGTTTCCCAGCAAACTTGACACAAATCATTGGGAGTTGCTGCTGAAATCATTCAGTGTCTACAGAACCCAGTGTAATTGGACATTCTCCCCCAGCCTTGTGTCAGTCCCAACCTGTCCCCATCTTTCTGAAGCACCCCAATTATGACATCCTCCAAGAAATGTTGCTTGAACCCTCCCGGCCATATGTATTGTATGGCGTGCAGGTCAAAGGCTTGGGAGCAAGCAAGACCTGAGTTTGAATCAGAATTTCACTAACTTCTGCCCGTAGGGCATTAGGCCAGTTACCTAGCTTTGAAACATCATCTGTAAAAGGAGTTGTACGTTTAGCAAGTAAGAATCTGGATTCACACAAAAAAAGTAGTTTTTCCACATCCGTCTTAGTTTCATTTCAAGCCCCTCTTCTATCTGAGTGGAGGAGATTTAACCTTGACAAATTTGGAATTCTCCCATTTCCTTAGGGTGCCAGCTGATTTCAGGGGGCTGTATTGTATAAGGCACTAGGGTGTCAAGGGGCCTCCAGTCATCTTTCCATGCAGGTATCCACTGAAATAGTGCCCATCTCTTTAGTCTTCAGTCATTAATGGTCCTTTAGGGCCATCAGTGCCCTCTGTATTCCCTTGCCTTACTTAGGGGCAAAGAAATACCTCTGCTGCTTCTCATGCTCTCTGTGAAACCATCCATGGTCCATCTGTCCAGATGTGCCAGGCTGGCATTCCCTCCCAATATCACACACCCTTTCCAGGGCTCAGCCCAGGTGGTGGGCCTCAGGTGCCCTCACTCTGCATCTCTTTCATCTTATCCCCCCACCCCTTCCCTGCCACCCACCAGTCTGGGATATCATTTCCTAGACTGGGGGAAGGCAGATTTTCTTCCTCTATTTTTCCCCAGATGTTGAAGATACCCACATCTTCCCCACCCTCCTAAAGGTTTAGGATTCTGCAAATGAAAATGAGGAAGAGATTCAGCTTCAAGCCCCATCTGCTCTTCTCCTGTCACAACCCTCCCTGCGGCAATCACAAGGCAGGAGTGCGTTTAAGTGGAGGGTAAGATGGGAGAAATCAGAAGAAGAAAGGCATATTCTTATTCACTTGATGAATATTTCTTCATAATGGCCCAGAAGGCCAGGTTTGATTTTGGAATTCTTTTATTAAAAACTGTGGCTTCAGAAAAAAATAAAGAAGAAGAGAGGCTATGATCTCAAAAGTACTATCCTGCCACTTAAGCATTAAATAAAATAGTATATGAAAGAATTTGCCATGTTTTAGGGACCTAATACTAAACCATGGATGTTATTTTTTTTCCCCTCTGATCTGTTGGACACATTGTCTAAATCACGTGTTTGGAAATTAATCATGCACTGCCTTAGAACATCTGCTGTACTGGAAATTTACTCATATTTTTATATTACTTTTCCAGTGTCTATTCTCCCAACTAAATGTGAGCTCCTAGGGAACACGGTTCCATCTTATAATCAACTGAATCAAACAGAAGACTAGGCAAACAGAAAACACTTTAAAAATGTGTGCAGATCTAACCTCAGGAATCCAAAATTGTGTTTGCAAATATTTAGAAAAGGTTCTTTGTATTAGAAATCAGGTTATTTTCTTTTCTTAAAATAATTCACGAGCATGTATATGTCTAAATGTTAGCAGAGGAGCCATGTGGTGTGTGCAGACACCCTAGATATTAAATAGAAAGCGATTTTTCAATGTATCCATTATTTTTTTAAAATCCTACATCACAACCACCTCTGAGTGCAAATATATTTCCAATTTTTGCTGGCCTCCTATTGCAAAATGCTAATAGAATTACTTTCCTGGAGCCGCATCACTAATAAATAGAGTGCATCACAGATCTGGGATTCTTGAGTCAAAAATAGGAAATATGGATGTTTTGCTGAACAAAAATACTGTGTAGGAAGATGTCTTGGCATCCAGGAGAGTCACAGAGTGTGATCGTTAAGGATGGAGCTGCTGAGTGAGCAGTTGAGGGGGCCTGGATGGCAAACCACAGCGGCTCTCTCCCAACCACATTCTAGACTGGGCTGCCCAGTACCACTAGGATGCCCAGCTGGTCCTGAGCACAGATGGATGTACTCACTCTCTAGAGCCCACATTTCACCAATTCCTGCTCATGTGCCCTTGGCTACTTTCTCCTGTAAGCCCAAGCTTCCTCTGTAACTATAGAATAAGTACCTACTGGAGGAATCAGGCTCCCTAACTTCAGACTATACTACAAAGCTACAGTAATCAAGACAGTATAGTCCTGGCACAAAAGCAGAAATATAGATCAATGGAACAGGATAGAAAGCCCAGAGATAAACCCAGGCACATATGGTCACCTTATCTTTGAAAAAGGAGGCAAGGATATACAATGGAGAAAAGACAGCCTCTTCAATAAGTGGTACTGGGAAAACTGGACAGCCACATGTAAAAGAATGAAATTAGAACACTCCCTAACACCATACACAAAAATAAACTCAAAATGGATTAAAGACCTAAATGGAAAGCCAGATACTATAAAACTCTTAGAGGAAAACATAGGCAGAAGAGTCTATGACATAAATCACAGCAAGACACTTTTTGACCCACCTCCTAGACAAATGGAAATTAAAACAAAAATAAACAAATGGGACCTAATGAAACTTAAAAGCTTTTTGCATGCAAAGGAAAGCATAAACAAGACATAAACAAGACAAAAAGACAATTTCTCAGAATGGGAGAAAATATTTGCAAACGAAGCAACTAACAAAGGATTAATCTCCAAAATATACAAGCAGCTCATGCAGCACAATATGAAAAAAAAAAAAAAACCCAATCTAAAAATGGGCGGAAGACCTAAATAGACATTTCTCCAAAGAATATATACAGATTGCCAACAAACACATGAAAGGATGCTCAACATCACTAATCATTAGAGAAATGCAAATAGAAACTATAAGGAGGTATCACCTCACACCAGTCAGAATGGCCATCATCAAAAACTCTACAAACAATCAATGCTGGAGAGGGTGTGGAGAAAAGGGAACCCTCTTGGATTGTTGGTGGGAATGTAAATTGATACAGCCACTATAGAGAACAGTATGGAGGTTCCTTCAAAAACTAAAAATAGAACTACCATACGACCCAGAAATCCCACTACTGGGCATATACCCTGAGAAAACCATAATTCAAAAAGAGTCATGTACCACAATGTTCACTGCAGCTCTACTTACAATAGCCAGGACATGGAAGCAACCTAAGTGTCCATAGACAGATGAATGGATGAAGAAGATGTGGCACATATATACAATGGAATATTATTCACAATAAAAAGAAACGAAAATACCTAGAAACAAATGACAATGAAAACACGACGACCCAAAACCTATGGGATGCAGCAAAAGCAGTTCTAACAGGGAAGTTTATAGCAATAAAATCCTACCTTAAGAAACAAGAAACGTCTCAAATAAACAACCTAACCTTACACCTAAAGCAATTAGAGAAAGAAGAACAAAAAAATCCCAAAGTGAGCAGAAGGAAAGAAATCATAAAGATCACATCAAAAATAAATGAAAAAGAAATGAAGAAAACGATAGCAAAGATCAATAAAACTAAAAGCTGGTTCTTTGAGAAGATAAACAAAATTGATAAACCATTAGCCAGACTCATCAAGAAAAAAAGGGAGAAGACTCAAATCAATAGAATTAGAAATGAAAAAGGAGAAGTTACAACTGACACTGCAGAAATACAAAGGATCATGAGAGATTACTACAAGCAACTCTATGCCAATAAAATGGACAACCTGGAAGAAATGGACAAATTCTTAGAAATGTACAACCTTCCGAGACTGAACCAGGAAGAAATAGAAAATATGAACAGAACAATCGCAAGCACTGAAATTGAAACTGTGATTAAAAATCTTCCAACAAACAAAAGCCCAGGACCAGACAGTTTCACAGGCGAATTCTACCAAACATTTAGAGAAGAGCTAACACCTATCCTTCTCAAACTCTTCCAAAATATAACAGAGGGAGGAACACTCCCAAACTCATTCTACAAGGCCACCATCACTCTGACACCAAAACCAGACAAAGATGTCACAAAGAAAGAAAACTACAGGCCAATATCACTGGCAAAAATCCTCAACAAAATCCTAGCAAACAGAATCCAACAGCACATTAAAAGGATCATACACCATGATCAAGTGGGGTTTATCCCAGGAATGAAAGGATTCTTCAATATACACAAATCAATCAACGTGATACACCATATTAACAAATTGAATGAGAAAAACCATACAATCATCTCAATAGATGCAGAGAAAGCTTTCGACAAAATTAAACACCCATTTATGGTAAAAACCCTGTAGAAAGTAGGCATAGAGGGAACTTACCTCAACATAAAAAAGGCCATATATGACAAACCCACATCCAACATCATCCTCAATGGTGAAAAAATGAAACCATTTCCACTAAGATCAGGAACAAGACAAGGTTGCCCATTCTCACCACTATTATTCAGCATAGTTTTGGAAGTTTTACCCACAACAATCAGAGAAGAAAAAGAAATAAAAGGAATCCAAATCAAAAAAGAAGAAGTAAAGCTGTCACTGTTTGCAGATGACATGATACTATACATAGAGAATCCTAAAGATGCTACCAGAAAACTACTAGAGCTAAACAATGAATTCAGTAAAGTAGCAGGATACAAAATTAATGCACAGAAATCTCTTGCATTCCTATACACTAATGATAAAAAATCTGAAAGTGAAATTAAGAAAACACTCCCATTTACCATTGCAACAAAAAGAATAAAATGCCTAGGAATAAACCTACCTAAGGAGTCAAAAGACCTGTATGCAGAAAATTTTAAGACACTAATGAAAGAAATTAAAGATGATACCAACAGATGGAGAGATATACCATGTTCTTGGATTGGAAGAATCAACATTGTGAAAATGACTATACTACCCAAAGCAATCTACAGATTCAATGCAATCCCTATCAAATACCACTGGCATTTTTCACAGAACTAGAACAAAAAATTTCACAATTTGTATGGAAACACAAAAGACCCCGAATAGCCAAAGCAATCTTGAGAAAGACAAACGGAGCTGGAGGAATCAGGATCCCTGACTTCAGACTATACTACAAAGCTACAGTAATGAAGACAGTATGGTACTGGCACAAAAACAGAAGTATAGGTCAATGAAACAGGATAGAAAGCCCAGAGATAAACCCACGCACTTATGGTCACCTTATCTTTGATAAAGGAGGCAAGAATATACAGTGGAGAAAAGACAGCCTCTTCAATAAGTGGTGCTGGGAAAACTAGACAGCTACATATAAAAGAATGAAATTAGAACACTCCCTAACACCATACACAAAAATAAACTCAAAATGGATTAAAGACCTAAATGTAAGGCCAGACACTATCAAACTCTTAGAGGAAAATAGATAGATAGATAATAAATAAAATAAATAGATAACTGACAAGGACCTACTGTATAGCACAGGGAACTATACTATATTCAATATTTTGTAATAACTTATAGGGGAAAAGAACCTGTGCCATATAACTGAAACTAACACAATGTTGTAAATCAACTATACTTCAATTTTTAAAAAAACTCCCCACACCACTTAGGTCACAATCTCTGGGGGTGGGACCCCTCACCAGGGTCAGTTTATCTTTTTAAATATCCCCAGGTGATTAAAATGTGTAGCCAAAGTCAAGAACCACCCCTTATAGGCTATTGAAGACATAAAGCACACATACATTAACTAACAATGCTGAGCTGTGAGGGTGCATTAAAATGAACTATTGTGTTCCAGGCTCAGAGCAGGGAGAGGGCAAGGTAGGCAGGGGCCTTAAGGGGCCTTGAAGAACCAGTGGGATCTGCCTGATCTGAGCAGTCTGGAGGTGGTATCTCAGTGTGAGAGGAACGGGTGTGAGCAAATATATGTGTGCAAACCTAGAGGGTGTATCAGTCTGGACCCAGTCAGGAGAGAGAAACCACACAGTAATTTCAACAAGGAAATATAAAAAATTATTAACTATAACAGCGTATTAGAATAATGAAGGATTAGCTGCTAAGTAGAGAGAACTCAGAAGACTATAGGAATGCAGATATCAGGACACCCACCCTCCCTAGGGCTGAGAAAGAGCACCCTGTGGAGAGCCCTCTGCCACGCAGGCAAAGGTCCAGACTTTGCTGACACAGCGTGGCTCACTGCAGGGCAGAGAAATCGCTGTGGTGTTACTCTGGCAGAACCTTCCAGGAACCTGCCCTCCAGACGCTGGGGAAAGGTGTTCACAGGGAGGTTTCTCATGGAGCACACGGATGGGGGCCACTGCTGAGACAGCGCAGGAGAACCAGGAGGCAAAACCCAGCAGTGTCCCCTACAAGCAAGTGGAGGCTCAGAGAGGCAATAGAAGCTCCTCAGGGAATTAGCAAAGCTGGATTTCCACCCAGATCCATCTTTCCTGTACATTCAGCTACCTCTCTGAACAAACAGAAGTGCAAGATCAAGACTAAGATCATTGACATAAGCTGCCCAGGGATGGAAGGGGTCTGTGCTCAGTGAAGTCAGTGGGGAGGGCCTCGTGGAGGAGGTGAGGCTTCCAATGGACCTTAGGGGGGCTTTTATTTTAAGGAAACGAGGGAGAAAAATGTCAAGAGGTGGCTTCCAGGCTGCCTTTGCAACACAAGCCGCGTTGAACAATTTCACACGCAGAAGAGCCGACCTGGGCTCAGACAGGACTCAGCACAACCAGTAGAGGGAAGAGTAAAAAACTCTTAGGTGACGAGAAGAAGGTCAGAGGTAGAACAGAATCAAGGAAGCCCTTATATGCCAGAGAACCTGGATCTGAGCAGATGTGAAATCAACTCACTGTGAGAGAGTCAGAACCCAGGGACCTGGGGCTTCTAGAACCCCTCAATCGCATGCCAGCCTCTCTGTGGAATGAATACAGGAGAGCAAATGCCAGTTCTGCAGTCATACACACCACTAGAGTACCAGCTCCAGCATTTAGCTGTGTGTCCTGGGGCAAGTCCCTCAACCTTTCTGTGTCCCGGGGTTCTTCATCTGTCAGTTGGAAACAATGATCCCTTCTTTGCAGGCTCGCTCAGGGCAAGTCCCCAGCAGACAGCCTGGCACATAGCGCGTCTTTCATCACTGGTAGATTCTCTCTCTCCTACTTTTACTCTGTAGGCCCTTCCTGTCTTTTAAGACATGCCGTGCGTCTGAAAGTAAATGTTTTAAATTCAGGAATTCCACATTCCTAAATAGGTGCACCTGGAGGAGTGCCAAGGTCTTGGCGGCCAATACCATCCTCTTGAGACTTGGGCTTCACAACTCTGCGCTCACCACCTGGAAGGAAAAGCTCGGGTTTAGGGGATGCAGCCACTGTGTTCTTGGCTCCCCAGCCAGATGGCACCTTGAAGCGACGTTTCCTACCCAGTGTCCGCAGGGCAAATAACAATGCTTCTTTCTCTTTTAGGAGGAGAAGTCACCAAGCCGCGCTTTGCTCAATTCTTCCACGGCAGCCTGGCCAGTCTCACCATCCGCCCTGGCAAAATGGACAGTCAGAAGGTGATTTCCTGCCTGCAGGCCTGCAAGGAAGGGCTGGATATCAATTCCCTGGAAAGCCTGGGCCAAGGATTAAAGGTAAGGAAGGAGCCAGCATCGCCCCCGGTGAGACGGTGTTTTGTGAGGCAGAGGCTGCTAAACACCAGTGCAATCCTGGAAGCGGAGTCATTTCCTGCCACGTCACACCGAGCTGGTACCATGGCAAAGGTGCTGCCACAGCAGGGAGATTCGGGACCGTGACCGCACAACAGACTCTGTGGCGTCTCCTGAAATTCCTAGATGAGGCCCTCGAGTGTGATCAGTTCAGTGCACAAAAGCAGGCACACGTTCAATGTCTACCTGGAGGGAGTTGTTATGTTTCATTGTTTCCTGGGTTGGTGGGTTGCTTTGTTGTTTATTTGCCCAAAGGAACTGAAGGAGCATGCAAGCATTACTTTCAGAAATACAGAAAAGTAGGATTAAAAGTTTGGACCATGGAAACTACTAATTACAAAGGAAGGTCACCCCGGGGTGGGTGGAATTAGAAAGCAGATGCAGAGGTCACTGGGTCTTATGTTGTTGAGTTGAGGCTCCAGGCAATGTCTGGCTGCCAGAGGGAATATGAACAGATTCACGATTTTGTCATCCACACAAAATAAAACTCTTCAAGTGATCCAAGGGAATCCAAGCTGCATTTTGAGAAAAGCTCCTCCTGAGGGGGGCAGGATGTGGTTGACTGTCCTCATCGAGCACCTCCCCGCCCACGATGGGCAGGGGTAGATCTGGCCTCACCTGGACCGAGGAGCGCCTGCCCGCATCAGGCCTTGGGGTCCTGAGCAAAGAAGAGGGTAAACATCATCACAGCCCCGCTCCATCATAGCTGACCCCAGTGACAGCAGGCAGCCCCTTGGCCTCCTCTCTGGGAGTGAGGGCGGCCCACCCTCTGTCTCCAGGGGCACAGGACAGCCCCATGAGGCCCCAGTGGCTGTAAAGGTTTCCCAAGGAGGGAGTGACCAGGACAGAGATTTCCCACCACCTGCCATCCGTCCCCACTCAGCACTGCCCATGGAGCTGCACGGCCTCCCCACCCCAGGCCTGCCTCTCCTGGACAGGGGTCACCCCTCCAACAGAGGGCCCTCTCATTTACGCTCTCAGTGGCCGACTGCTTGTGTGGCTCTGACTTGGGCTGGCCTTGGAGGGACCAGTGATCTGGGCAAATCATGCCTCGACTTTACGTTGCAGTCACTTCAGCAAACATTCCGCGGACACCCGTATCATTTGGTTCTGGGCTGGGGAGAGGGACACGAAAATGAATGTTCCAAGATTATTGTCTTTGGGGCACTCAGTGGCCCAAGCAGACACCTGTAATCCAGTGCTCCAATGATTACGAGCACTGACATTTACTGAGGGTCTCCTGGGTACCAGGCACTGTTCTAAAACCTTTATGGATTTAACTCACTTAAGCCCCAGAACAACCTATGATAAATGTACCATGAATCTTCCCATTTTGCACATGAGGAATGGAAGGCCTGGAAGAGAAAGGAAAGTTGCCAAGGATCCCAGAGTGAGTCAGGAGCAGAGCCAGAATGTGATCGCAGGCAGTTCTGCTCCAGAGCTTCAGAATCTGGAGTAACAGCGGTGAGGGAAGGCTCCTTGGAGGAGGTGAAGTCTGAGCATATTGTTTAGGATGGGTAAGAACCAACCAGGAAAAAGGCAGGCAGTGGGTGGCAGGGGAGAGGGCAGGGCGGTCACTCTAGGCAGAAAGCCAGTGTTACAAGTGCCCAAATTGCAGGAGGAAAGCTAGAAAGTGGGACCAGAGAGGTAGGCAGAGGCCAGGTCATGGGGCCTTGTTAATGTCTGGTGTTTACTTTTTTTTCTGTTGGCAACAAGCAACCATTGAAGGGCTCCATGCAAAGGAGCATGATCTGGACAGGCGTGGGGTTCAGAATGCTCACCCTGGAGCCCTGGTCAGAGGGGGAAGGTGGGAGGAGTACACAGGCAGGGTAAAGCATGAATGACTTTCCAGAACATTGTTTAACATGCATGAAACACATACACACAGGTGCTCTCGATAGCTAATCACCTGTCTGAATGAAACTCACAAGACCGCCTGTACTGCAAAGGCCAGCATTCCACCTGTCAATTTCATGGCAGCTGGCCCAGGCAAGCCCCTCATGGCACATTTCATACAGATATCCTCACAGGCAGAGCCTGGGGTTTGATCCTTGGTCTACTGTTTGTATTATTCTCTCAGTGTTTTGTCAAGCCAGTGAAATCTGTCCTCCAACAGATCCAGAATCTGTCCCCTCTCTGATTCTGGATTTGCTCCCTGCCTCTGCGTGGATCTTCTCTGCTCTGGACCATCCTATGGGGCCACAGTTGCAGGATTCCAAGCACCACAAAACAAATAAACCAAAGATGCTGGACTTAAAAGCCACACATTCTTAGAACTATAAATTAAGAACCATAGCAATTCCTACATAGCGGTCCTGGCCTGTGAAAGAGGAAGTGCTAAATGAAGTGGCACCCAGAGCTGTGGGGAGTGGAGGAGGCTCATCTGACTTTTTAGAATACCACCTGCTCAGAACCAGTCACTGCAAATGATCCTTTCCCATCCTTAGGGCGCGGCGGGCAAGAACTAGTTCACCGTATGAGAAGTTAATGATAACACACGCGATGTTACGGCGCATCCACTGGGGGCTATTTTAAGCTCATTATCCCTACTCCTCACAACAAATTAAATATTATGACCCCATTTCAGAAATAAGGAGGTTGGGGCTCAGGGACTTGGCCAAAATAAGTCTAGGCTCTTTCCGCCACACGACTCAGATTAGAAGGCATTCTTGAAAATTATTAAAACTGCTTCCTACCTGCCTTTCCTCCTTCGTCCCTCATTTCTTTTTTGAATAATGACTAGTATTTTCTCTACTGGCTCCTGGCCTCCTCCCTCCCCTCTGGCTAGTCCAAAAAAGTGAGGGCCTACCATGATTAAGGAAACATCCCGTCTACTCACAGGGTCCCACACGGATTCCTCTTCTCACCTGTTTTCCCCTGGATCATGCATATTTCCGGCTATTTCTCCAGCATGTCTGGAGTCATTACATGGTCCAGGTGGCTGCTGTTATGTATCCATACGAGACACTGTGGAATCGCCACATTCCTGAAGAATGCACACTTCTGATTTTCATAGCTTCATCCCTGCCAAATTGTCATCTCTAGTGTGGAAGAGTGGGAAAGAGCAAGAACTTTGGGACAAAACCCGCCTAGGTTCAAAGCACAGTACGGATATTCATGACCTGGGTGACCTTGGGCAAGGTACTTTAATCCTTTAAGCCCCAATTTCCTCGTGTGTCAAATGGACTTAGTATTATTTTGTAGTGATGTAAGAATTGAATAACATATATATATATTATATATCCTTACATATATTTATATATCAGATATAGCAAAGATACACATACAGATGAGATATATAGATATAGATATAGATACAGATACAGATCTCCCCTAGAAAACCTGATACCTAGGCTCTCAAACAAATCACAGTTCCCTTCTCCTGCTGGGCTGACCTTGCACTTGGCGTTGCTGATGCCCCAGCTTCTTTTGAAAAGTAAGCCTGGGTGACAGTTGCAACAGAAGAGCCTCTATTGCAGGGAATCTTCATCTGTCCCAGCCCAGAGGAGCTGGCAGGGAGGGCGAGGTGCCTGGAGGGCCACGGCAAGCCTGTCCTCGAAGAACAGGCCAGGGCTTTTGGCAGGGACTTCACCGATGTCCCAGCCTGACCCTCCAGGACAGCTGACCATTCTGCTAAGACCATCTGTCTAACCGCTTCTTGGTTCAAAGAAAGGAACCACTGTGGCTACAGCCCAGCTTTCCAGGGAGAGTGAGTGCTGTCACCTTTTGCTAGGTCCCCAGGAAGCCGTCTCCTGCCCCTGTGGAAATGCCAATACCACCATGTGTCCTGCAAAACCAGAGACTGACCCTCAGGCATGCCACGAAAGACAACGCAAACATACAAGCAAAACCTATTCTAGTGGAGGGCTTAATTGATCCTGCAAGAACCGTGTTGATGGCTAGCCAGTGCCCACCTCAAGCCCTGTGGCAGTCTTTGGGATGCTCTGGCAGCCAGACTTGGGTATTCACTAGAGATCCAAAACATTCCCTAACCCGTCCTCTCCCTAGGAGGCTTCAGTGGGAGTGCCCTCTGCTGATGCCACGGGTTGCTGCCCAGTCCATCCTTCTGGATGAATTGCTTGATTTTCCTGTTCAGACCTCGTGCACAGCTCGGAGATTGGCCTTTTTTGCAGGGGGTATCATCTTGTCTCATGCTTGTTGTGTACTGGACCCTCTGGATGCTGAAAAATGTCAGTGGACCTTGCCCTCGAGGTGCTCACAGTCTGCTGCGGGGGGCAAACAGACAGACAGACAGACAGCAAAAGCACCAAAAGACTGCTACAGCAGGGGTTGGCAGGGATGGGAGACCGCAAAATACATGGAAACTTAAGTGGTATATTTAGAAGAATGACTTTCAATCTGCTCAAATGAGAAATGGATAATCTGTAAAACATTCAGAACTATTGATGATTCACCAGTGTGTGGCATGTCCATGGCTGAACATGCTAAGCTAGTGAGTCAGCCCCAGCAAGAGGCCGACTGTAGCATCACCTGTGCATATGCCCAGGGGCTCCTGAATCCAGCATAGGGAACAGTGCTTGTGACCAGACGTCGCAGCTCAGAGAGACCCTGTTCAGGGCTTTGAGGAAGGAGGAAACTGGATCATAGGGAAAGAAGAACAGTGAGGGCAGCGGGGGACAATTCACTCATTCATCTAACAGGGGCTTCCGGGGCACTAGGACAAGGTTCTGAGATTCGGGGATAACAGTCGGAGCCCCTGTCCTCAGTGAGCTTGTAGTCACTGCACTGTAATAATTACACTACCATTTCATAGCACTATAGGAGCTCAGTGGGGACCTAAGTGAGGGAAGCTGGGGAGGCTTCAAGGAGGAGGTAACAATGAAACACTCACATGATAGTTGAAAGAGACAAAGATTGAGCTATCAGTTGGCTGGGGGTCACAATGCAAGGGACTTATTATGTGACACAATGGCACCACAGTACTCGTGAGATAACTACCTCCTGATAGGGTCCGGACACAGAACAGGAACTCTTGTAAAGACATCCGAGTCATATCAGGGAAAAGCTAATATAGATAGATTTTCCCTTAAAAGCTTGAAAACATACTATCTACTTCATGAAAAGAGTAATGCAAAATAAAACTACACTAAGATAGTATTTATCACCTATCAGATTGGCAAAAGTCCCAAGTTTGACAGCATGCTCTGTTGTTGAGGTTTTGAAAGAACATTCTCATACGCTATGAGAGGGAGAGCATATTGGTATAATCCCTAGCAATGGAAAATTTGCAACATTTGTCAAAATTTAAACTGCATATACTCTTTGACCTAGCAATTTCGCTTGTAGGGATTTATTCTACAGATATATTTACACACTTAGGAAATGTTATATATATAAGATTATTCATTGTGTCATTATTAGTATAAGACTGGAAATAACCCAATGTTCATATTAGGAGACTGGTTAAATAAATTATTTAATATAAAATAATATTATACAACTTAAAAAAAAATAAAAGATCTCCAAGACAAACGCTAAGTGAAAAAAGCAAAGTACAGTATAGTATGTAACAAGCTACCTTTGGTGTAAGAAAGGAGAAAAATGGGAATCTATATTCATTGATTATATATTCATAAAATGCTTAAGTATAACTGTCAGGATATGCTAGGTTATGCTGCAGTAACAAGTGACTAAAATTTCAGTGAATTATACAGCAATTTTTTTTTATTGTGTGCACTTCATGTCCATTAAAGACTGGCTGCAGCTCTTCCCCCCTCACTGTGAGACCCAGGCTGATAGACCATTAGGGAACTTTGCAGATTTCATGGCAGAGGGAGAGGGACGTGGCACCATGAATTAACTGGCTGTTAAATCTACCACCCAGGTGTGAACCAAACAATACTTCTGCCCACTTTTTGTTGGCCAAGCAAGTCACATGACCACTATTGAGCGCAACAGGACAAAAATGTATATCCTGTATGGAAGAGTACCGTAAATCACGTGATCAAGCCTGTTGACAGGCTTGTATAAGCCTCTCACTGGGAGGGGAAAAGACAATTATGAACAATAATGCAATTTGTCACTAAGAAATTAATGGAATGGTGATCACCTGTGGGATAAGGTTGGGGAAACTGGTTGGATAGGAGATAGGAATAAGATGGACACTTTCACTTAGCACATATATATATTTGAACTATGTGGAGATATTATCTATTCAAAAATATAAATAATTGTTGGCAAGTAGCCACATAAAAGTATATCCATGTCTCTCTTTCCTATGACATGAATATTGGATACATAATCTGAATCCACAGATAAGTTCCTGACATATTATTGATAGCAGTTCCTAATAATTCTTACTCAGAGGCGTGTCAAGGTCAGTAACTCAGATCAGTACAAAAGCAGTTCTCCATGCTCCATTCAAAGAAGAGTAACTGCTGGGAACACCACGGAAGAGACAAGTCTGGATCTACTTTATCTGGTTTGAGGACCCAAGTGACTCAGTGGGGAGCATCGTAGCCCCTGGGCCTTCACCCAGTGTGGGATACCAGGGACCCAGGATAGGATAGATAGATAACAAACCTAGGGCAGCTGGCAGGTGTGTAAACAGCAAGTGATTAAAACTCATGGGAAACCAGAGTTTAGCACCTAGAAGGCAAGACCAAGAATCAGATCTAAGAGAGAAGGAAGGCCATTAACTTAAAAATGAACTTTAAGGTTGGAAACTAAAAAGATGGGACATGGGTCAGGAGGTGGAGTGCAGGGTGAATGGGGGAGCAGTTCAAGGCCAAAGTCAAGACAGCAAAAGGAACAAAAGCCCCAGGTTTCCGGGCTATGAGCTGAGGGGGTGGCATCCAAGAGCTGAAAGTTTCTGGGAAGGACCCCATAGTAGCCCAGAGCATGAGCCCACCAAAGGCTGGGCCCCAAGAGCACTGTGTCTGGGATTTCAGAATTCATCCTGTGGCTCCCGGTGGTATTACCAGGAGTTTATAATCCACGGGGAATCTTACAGAGGAGGGTCCCGAAGCCCACCAGAGGGCAGCAGGGATTGCTTGAGGGGTTAAAACAGTTACCTGTGCACACAGCTCCTGCACTTGCAGATGCTCTGGAGATGCCTGTGCGGGCCTTAGTGGCCTTTGCATGGAGATGGAGGGTCTCCATGAGACTGGGTACATGGTTGATCATTCTCTCCTGTGATACTGCTTTCTGTCTTCCAGTATCATTTCAACCCCTCGCAGTCTGTCCTGGTGATGGAAGGTGATGACATTGGGAACATCAACCGTGCCCTCCAGAAGGTCTCCTACATCAACTCCAGGCAGTTCCCAACCGCGGGTGTGCGGCGCCTGAAAGTCTCTTCCAAGGTCCAGTGAGTGGACGCCGGGCAGCCTGGGGCTCAGCCAAGGCATCAGGGATGGTCCCTGGGAATGTTCTCTCGCAAAACAGGATTCACCTCTCTTCAACTATTGGCAGCTTCTCTGCTTTCCCTATGAGGACACCCCAATGGATCTGTGTTCTCTTTTTGTTGTTTTTTTTTAAGTGAAATATAGTTGGCATACAATGTTTTGTTAGTTTCAGGTGTACTGCTTAGTGATCTGATATTTACATACACTATGAAATGATCACTATGATAAGTCTGGTAACCATATGTCCCTATACAGAGTTATTACAATGTTATTGACCATATTCCTTATGCTGTATGTTACATCCCTGTGGATTTTTTATTTTATAACTGGAGGTGCGTACCTCTTAATCTCCTTCATCTATTTCACCCCACCCCCAACCCCCTCCCTTCTGGCAACCGCCTGTTCTCTGAATCTATGAGTTTGTTTTTGTTTTGTTTTTTAGATTCCACATATAAGTGAAACCATACGGTCTTTCTCTGTCTGACTTATTTCACTTAGCATAACACCCTCTAGATCTATTCGTGTTGTTGCCAATTGCAAGATTTTATTTTATTTTCTCATGACTTAGTAATATTTCATTGTGTGTATATATATATATACATCAGTTATTATTATTATAGTATTAATATATGTTAAATATATACTATATTACAAATATATATCATAAATATATATATACTATATATATATACATATATATATACATATATACACACACCATAAATATATAAAACCACATCTTCTTTATCCATCCATCTATCCTTGGACAGTTAGGTTGCTTCCATGTTTTGGTTAATGTAAATAATGCTGCAATGAACATTAGTGTGCATATATCTTAACGAATTACCATTTTTATTTTCTTCAGGTAAATACCCAGAAGTGAAATTGCTGGATTATATGGCAGTTCTATTTTTAGTTTTGGGGGGGAACCTCCATACTGTTTTCCATAGTGGCGGCACAAATTTACATTCCCAATAGTGTTTAGAGGTTTCCTTTTCTCTACATGCTCGCCAACACTTTTTATTTATTTTATTTTTGATATTAGCCATTCTGACAGAGGTGAGGTGGTACCTCATTGTGGTTTTGATTCACATATCCGTGATGATTAGTGATGTTGAACATCTTTTCATGTGTCTGTTGGCCATCTGTATGTCTTCTTTGCAAAAATGTCTATTCAGGTCCTCTGCCCATCTTTTAATTGGGTTATCTGTTTTTTGCTGTTGAGTTGTATAAATTCTTTGTATATTTTGGATATTAACCCCTTACTATATAAGATTATTTGCAAATATCTTCTCCTATTCATCAGGCTGGCTTTTTATATTGTTGATAGTTTCCTTCACTGTGCAAAAGCTTTTTAGTTGGATGTAGTCCCATGTGTTTATTTTTGTTTTTGTTTCCATTGCCCGAGGAGACAGATCCAAAAAAATATTGCTAAGACCGATGTCAAAGGGCATACTGCCTATGCTTTCTTTTAGGAGTTTTATGGTTTCATATCTTACTCATTTTGAGTTTACTTTTGTGTATGGTGTGAGAAAGTAGTCCAGTTTGATTCTTTTGCATGTAGATGTCCAGTTTTCCCAACACCAGTTATTGAAGAAGTTGTCTTTTCCTCATTTTATATTCTTGCCTCCTTTATCATTGATTAATTGACCGTATATGCATGGGTTCAGTTCTGAGCTCTCTATTCTGTTCCATTGATTTATGTGTCTGTTTTTGTGCCAATACCATACTGTTTGGATTACTCTAGCTTGGTAGCATAGTCTGAAGTCAGGAGTGTGATACCTTCAGCTTTGCCCTTCTTTCTCAAGATTGTTTTGGCTATTTGAGATCTTTTATGGTTTTAAACAAATTTTAGAATTATTTATTCTAGTTTGGTGAAAAATACCATTGGCATTTTGATAGAGATTGCATTGAATCTGTAGATTGCCTTGGGTCATATGGTCATATTAATAATATTAATTCTTCCAATCCATGAGCATGGTATATCTTTCCATTTGTTTGTAATGTCTTTAATTTCTTTCATCAATGTCTTGTAGTTTTCTGAGTAGAGGTCTTCTACCTCCTTGGTTAGATTTATCCCTAGGTATTTTATTCTTTTTGATGTAATTGTAAATGGGATTGTTTTTTAATTTCTTTTTCTGATAGGTTGTTGTCAGTGTACAGAAACGCAACAGATTTCTGTATATTAATTTTGTATCTAGCAACTTACTGAATTCATTTATTAGTTCTAACAGATTTTGGTAGCATCTTTAGGATTTTTCTGTGTATGGTATCATGCTCAACAAATGTTTATTAATTGAATTAAATTAACCAACCTAGCCTTGATAGAGCTCCTAAATACCATGAGTATGCAAGAGAAAGAAAAGGCATGGTTCTTGTCCCCAGGGATCAGAGTTAAATTAAGGAGATGAGACTATCACTGTGACCTTTAAATAACACCCTTACTGGCCTATCAAATCATTTCTCAGCCAAACAGCTGCTTGGGAGGGCAGCTAGGAAGGGGACCCCAGAAAAACTCCTGAGAAGCAGAAAGGGGGTCACCTGGCACCTGGAGCCAGAAGAAGGAACCAGAAAGACAGGAACAAGGGTTGGAAAGATGGGTCTGCTGACTGCCATGTTGCCAGGGCCTGGGACAGATGCCAGGATAAAGTCCACAGGCGGCAATTACATTCAACAGTTCTAGTGATCGAGAAAGTGCTCCCACCTCCACACTAAAGGCCACCCCTGGAGGCTGGGGGTAGGGAGCAGGCACCTCCAGGTCAGCGCCACACTGCACTGAAGAAGAGGGACCAGACTGGCTAGTCTCCAGCCTTAGGACCAGGTTTCCATAAACTGGCAAGGGGAGGGGTGTCCTCTGTAAATGGTAGGGTTGGTGCCACAAAGGCAAAAACTCTGGGAGCAGGAGCCCACCACTTACTTCCACACCTTGCCCACCCTGGAGAAGAAGTTGGAGTGTCTCAGCCTACCCTTCCCCCAGGAACTTTGCCAAGGGATGCAAGTTGATGGCTGCCACCAGCTGGAGTCCACCCATCATTCCCACAGCATCTCTCTAGACCCTGGGGTTCTCCATTTTAGCTTAGGTCTTTGGTCTAGATGATCAGCAGAGAGTGCCAGTGACACACATGCCTGATGAGGTCTGATGACACTGTTAGATCTGTCAACATTTACTGAGCTCCAACCATGATGCAGGCTCTTGGGCAGCTTCCTATCTACATGTCATCTGCATTTAAGCCTTACTACTAAAAGGTAATTAATTATTCACCCCCACTGTATAGATGAAGAGACTGAGGTTCACAGGAGTCGTGCTCCTTGCCCAGAGCCTCCCAGCCCAGGAGTGGCAGAGCCAGGCACGGACCCTTGCCTGTCTCACATCCGAGGCTTTGCTCTTGTTGTCACACCACTCTGGCTCCCAGATATTTTTGTGGCAGTGTATCAGGAAAAAGGAGTATGATTACAATAGCAGTCTGCTGGCACATCTGGAAGAGGCACCGCACTTGTGTGATATCCTTGTAGAGAGAGAACATATACACTGTTCCGGCAGGCAGGAGAGTTTAGCCCTGGGGTCTCACTCAGTAAAATGGCTGTAACTAACCAGCCAGACAACAATTTATTTACCAAATCCTTATGCACATAACAAGCAGTTGCTGTCTAATTAATGTTGCCATTGATTGCTTTGTTAAAGGATAATTAAAGGTCTAATAGTTACTTGTTGCTGGTATAGAAAATTCCTATTTCACCCAGGAGCTAATCTTTTCAAGTCCCTAGATTGCTAGTAGTTTTAACTAAAATGCGGCTTTGAATCTGAATGTCTGTTGACATCCTCAGAGGCTCTCAGGCAGTCAGGATGTCTCATCGAGGACTAGAGTTGGCTGTATGTAGCTTTGTCCGTGGCCGGATGATTCCAGGGTTTGCTCTTCAGTTGCCGTGACTGCTGTTTTCCCAGGTGCTTTGGAGAAGATGTGTGTATCAGCCTCCCCGACGTGGACGCCTACGTGATGGTGCTGCAGGCCGTCGAGCCCCAGATCACCCTCCATGGCACGGACCGCTTCTGGAGACCCACTGCCCAGTTTGAAAGCGCCAAAGGGGTGACCCTCTTCCCCGACATCAAGATTGTGAGCACCTTCGCCAAAGCCGAGGACCCCGGTGACTTGAAGACCACAGGTACAGGTGCACACTGGGTTGGGGTGGGTGGAACCTTAAATTCTCACGTAAAGTATGATTCTCGTCAATCACACTTCAGGACAACTGAGGTATTGTTCACCATAGCGGGGTAATTTATGATAACGGAACAAAAAAGCCTGGAAACAATGCAGATAAATAACAGAGAGGAATGAATGGCTTAGCAAATTGTGGTACCCCCATAGAAGAGGTATGATGTTGGAGGGAAGGCACTTATGCCAAATAGTAAGTTAAAAAAAAAAGCAAGATGCAAATTACAGAGTAGCTACATGTAGAGTGATCGCAACTCTGTCAAGAAAAAAAATATGTAGAAAAATGCCCAGAAGGAAACACACCTAATGCTAACAGTGATATTCTCTGAGAAAGAGAAGAGCCAATTTGTTTCTGCTCCCCTTCACTTCTCTACAACTGCAAAATGTTCTGTAGTACACGTGTATTATTTTGGTAATGAGAAGAAAAGTTAAAGAAGCATGAAGAAAAAAATAGAGCTGCATCTTAATATATACACCGTAAAAGTCTCCTTCAGCAATATCACTCTCAACTCTCAGGGAACTTTCCAGTTGTTCTTTCCAACAGTTTCATTGTCGGGAGGGCTGTTCAGTAAAAGTAATTTGAATTGTCTGCCAGGAAGAAACACTGAGTTGCACTGAAGCTACATTATATTCGGCTGGTCGGGGGAGAGGGATGGAAGGATATGGAAGGAAGGCAGGAAAACCTGGGGCCCAGATCTACAGGGGGAATACGAGTTTGAGAACCATCCTTTGCTGCCTCCTCCAAAAGAATGTTTTCAACTCTCCCTCTCCCCCTCCCAAAGCAGCTGCTAACGATGTGCTAGTGCCAGTGGACCTGAGTTCCCGAAGGGCTGCTTCTATAATAATCCTAACTACCCACTGCCTTAAACCACGCTGGTCCCCAGCAAATGGGATGCCTGGCAAGACAGCCCTTCTTAGCTCACAAAAATAGATGGTGTTATACCACCTGTCTGGGCAGGACCGTTTCCCAGTTACACTCCAAGGTGCATTAGGTCGTGTGATCTTCCCTCTTGCCCTCATCTGTGGCTAATATCAGACAGGAGAAGGAAGGGCCTCCAACTGCGGTGGCTGCAGGCCGTAGCTGAGAGTATCTGGATTCCCGAGGCCTGACATCAGCCTATAGGCAACACAGGGACAAGCAATTATCTGGGTCCACATCTCACCTTCTGTTTATGAGAGGTGCCTGCAGACTGCATAGCCAAGTGCCCGAGAGCTATTGTGTAGTACTTTTAAAATTTCACTTTTATCGTTGTAAGAATAATCATTATTATGGGTGCCGTAAACAAGCAGGCTAATGGCATTTGCCACCCGTGACCCTCTCCACCACCATCTTCTGCCCTCATCGACTCACTCTTTGTGCTGTCTCAGTACCAATGACACCACACCCCTCTCTCCCTCTGTGTTAGCTTGCATGTCTACTCACTCTTTACCCTCGGCCTGGAAGGTCCCTCTCTGTCCCGTTCCCCATTATTGCTGACAAAAATCTCTACCTTCAACCCCTCTTCCAGAAGACCCCACCACCCTGACCCCAGGCTGGTACTGTACATGCCCAACCACTCTGTACGCTTCCAGCCACTAGCACTCTCTCTCACACACAATGGCGAGCCCTCGGTGGTGATTATCTGTTTATTAAACCAGACAAGGATCTCCTCCAGAGCCCAGCTTATTGATTTGCCAGTAAGTCCCTGAGCCCAGTACAGTCCCTTCAGCACACTGGGAATCAGGGAAACTGATGGAAGATTTTGTCCATGTGCAAGCACAAGAGAACGGGAGAAAATGGTGGGGTCAACACGCCCCCTACCTAGGGTGAGCAATCAGTCAGCAGTTGGGTCATAGGAGCCAGGATGACCCAACCTGACCTGACAAGAGTACGGCTCCCAAGAAAACCCAGAAACCACAGGCCATTTGAAAGAGAGATATACGTGTACCATTAGTAATGACAGACTTCGTTAAGTGTATATTAATGAGCTTTTAGATTTTGCCAACGCTACACGAAGCCATTGAGATTGGCAAGCATTTAAAAAGTAAGTGTAGGAAATTATTTATAACAACATATATCCATTGAGAGCAAAAAGTGTTTCTGGTATCCCTTAAAAATTAAACAAAATAAAATAATTATTTAAAATAGCTCTCTCATCTTTTGTGAATCCTTTTAAAATTTGTTTTCATAAATGTTTTATCATGCACAAAATATACCAGTCTGCTTAATGAGTAAATATACTTATTTAAATGATCTCTAGTTCACAGATTTTTCAATAAAAGCCCACAAGATCAAAAATATTCGAAGACCACTGGCCCAGAGGTTGAGACTTTCACAAAGTTTGGGATCAGAAAGTCATGGTTGCCATCCAGCTCCTCCCCTGTTGTCTGCGTGACCCCAGGCAATCCACCCCACCCCACCCCATGGACTGTCCATTCCCCCATCAGTGAAATGGGAAAATAGTAATAGTACCCCCTCTAGTGTCTGTCTGTTAGGATTTCCTTTGCACTGTGCCTAGCGTATAGCAAGGACTCCATAACTACTAATCACTTTTATTTTAAAGTAGGATTTTCATTTAGGACTGCCAACCTGTCCAGCATTCAAATACTCAGACACTCCCCTGGGAAACTTGGGGTCATAGTATCAGGCAAGGACAGCTAGGCTGTCCAGGAACCAGAAACACAGGAACAAGGGTTGGAAAGATGGGTCTGCTGACTGCCATGTTGCCGGGGCCTGGGACAGATGCCAGGATAAAGTCCACAGGCAGCAATTACATTCAACAGTTCTAGTGATGGAGAAAGTGCTCCCACATCCACACTAAAGGCCACCCCTGGAGGCTGGGGGTAGGGAGCAGGCACCTCCAGGTCAGCGCCACACTGCACTGAAGAAGAGGGACCAGACTGGCTAGTCTCCAGCCCTAGGACCAGGTTTCCATAAACTGGCAAGGGGAGGGGTGTCCCCTGTAAATGGTAGGGTTGGTGCCACAAAGGCAAAAACTCTGGGAGCAGGAGCCCACCACTTACTTCCACACCTTGCCCACCCTGGAGAAGAAGTTGGAGTGTCTCAGCCTACCCTTCCCCCAGGAACTTTGCCAAGGGATGCAACAGCTTGCCAACTAGACTAACGAATTTACTTATTTAATTGTATCACCAGTGCAGCTCCACTTGAGCAATGTGTCGTCATACTGCTCCATGCCAGCCCCTCAGATACTGAAGAGTTAGTCACGCCAAGCACTTCTGCCCAGAGTCCGCTGGGAGAGACAGAGACACACACCATGACCACGCGGGGAAAGCTATGAGAGCCCGGTGGAGGGGCACTCATCTCTGGTCCCAAAGGAGACCAATCCTTCTTGAGCATCTATTCTGTGCCACACATTGTTTTCAATCCTCTCAATGCCCTTACCCTCTTTACAGATGAGGAAATTGAGGGGTAGGTGGTTTCTCTAATACTGTACAGCTTCTCAGGAGCAGTGCTGGTATTCAAATTCACATCTTTTGACTGCTGTGTTCACGCTCGTCACATAAATTCATGCCGCCCAGCCTCAAGGGCTGCCTGGACATCCGTCCAAGCAGTGGAGGTGATATTTGGGATCGCCCAGCCTCTCCTCCTGACCCAGCCTGAACCTGGGGTTCAGTCACGGAGGAGGAGGAGGAAGTGTCAGGGCAATGATCTGAGCTGTCCTCACTCCTGTGTTTTCCACGTGTCTGTCTTCCCACAGCCCCCAAATCAGCAGTTTTTGAAGAAATGCTTCACAACTTAGATTTCTGTGACATTTTAGTGCTGGGAGGGGACTTGGACCCCAAACAGGAGTGCTTGGAGCTCAACCACAGTGAGCTCCACCAGCGACACCTGGACGCCACCAACTCCACGGCCGGCTACTCCATCTACGGTAAGGCCGTGCTCTGTCCTGCACCCAGTGGTCCCTTCTCAGTGGCCTGTCCAGGGAGTCATGAGTGTGATGGCAGCTCCATCTCCTGTGGAGGTGGGTCAGGAGGGAACTCTTGACCTCAAAGCGTGGACTTCTAGCCCCTCCTTTGGCGAGCTACTCCAGTGTCCTGGGAACTTGGCTCCCGTTCCACTCCTGGGGAAATCTGTAGAAACTAGGCGGGTGCCTGCTCTTATCATGTTTGATCTCAGCAAGTATTACAGCAACATTTGGCAGATTGAGGCCAAACATTCTGGTCAGAGCCCAATCTAGATGGAAATTCTGTGCTTCAGTTTAATTGGCTCCTTAGAATGTCTGCACTGGCACATTGTCTGCCCCTAAACACCCTGAGCTCTTACCCTCACCGACTTCAGGAGACCCACACCGCCAGCAGCTGCAGCCTGTCTCCCCAGCCCCTCTTCTGCCTTCTTATGACAGGTGTGGTCTCTTGACACAGGTGTGGGCTCCATGAGCCGCTATGAGCAGGTGCTACGTCACATCCGCTACCGCAACTGGCGTCCAGCTGCCCTGGAGGCCCGGCGGTTCAGGATCAAGTGCTCGGAACTCAATGGGCGCTACACCAGCAATGAGTTCAACTTGGAGGTGAGTGAGTCCTGCAGTTGCGAGGGAAGCCCCGGCCCGCCCATTCATTCACTTCGCTTATTCGGGAGAAATGGAGCCACTGGTCCACCTGCCACTCCCGGTCCACAGCATCTCTCCCTGCTCTTCTCAGGTCAGCGTCCTCCATGAGGTCAGAGTCTCAGACAAGGAGCACGTCAACCACCTCATCGTGCAGCCGCCCTTCCTCCAGTCTGTCCACCACCCAGAGTCCCAGACTAGCATCCAGCACAGTTCAGGTAGGTCACCTGGGAGGAGGGACCTCAGGACACCAGGTGCTGATTGTGCCTCAAGACCGTCCACTCAACAGACAGTTAGGGTGCAGCAGCCAGAGGCGCCCAGAACTGAAGGAGGTGCCTGGCCGTGGAGAAGCTATGGGCCTGGCTCTGAGGCACTCACGGCCTCAGGAGGGAGCAGGTCAAGTACACAAGAAATTATAAGAAATGTATAATAGCAGATGTTCTACAAAGGGCTGGGGTAAAATTTTGCAAGTCCTTTTAGACCCAACTCAAAGCTATACGCTGTATGTAGCCTTCCCTGAGCCCCTCACACATGCTCACACACATGTATGCACCATATTGCAAAGTCTCCCACCCTTACTTCTGTTCCAGTACCTTCCATATTGTCTTCCTATCTGGCGGGCACTTCGGTCTGTCCCGACTGAACTCCACAGTTTCTAGCTCTCAGGGGGAGGGGAGGGGGGCTGCCCTATACTCTGATGGAAAAAGCAAGAGATCAAAGAGAATGTGCAGTTATTGAGCACCTACTATGTGCCTCTGTGGAAATTCACATAGATGATTTCATTTGCTCCTCACAACTACCCATGGGATAGGAATGATGAAGTCTACTATATAGATGAAAAAAGTGAAGCCCAGAGAGAGTAAGGTTCTGACCCAGAGCTCTCCAACTGGGCAGTGTAGGGCCGATTTTAACCTACACATGGATGTTTCAATCGTGTTCCATCCCAAGGGTGAGCTAGTCCCTTGCTCACCACGTCCTGCGAATTCCTTCCTCATTCCAGTGGTCCCAAGCATTGCCACGGTGGTCATCATCATCTCCGTGTGCATGCTGGTGTTTGTCGTGGCCATGGGCATGTACCGGGTCCGGATCGCCCACCAGCACTTCACCCAGGAGTCTGAGGCTGCCAAGGAAGCCGAGATGGATTGGGATGACTCGGCACTTACTATCACGGTCAACCCCATGGAGGTAACAATCCTCTCGCGGGGGCTGGGAGCTCAGAGTGGGATGCTTCTCCTCCACCCAGCTCCATCCTTCCTGTGCCAGAAGCCCTGCCCAGCTAGCCCAGCCCCACTGGTCCTTCCCTTCTCTGGGCTCCTCCAGCCCTCTCAACCTGCATGAGTCACACTTACCCACCAAATGCATTCACTGCTTAAAAACGTGTGAATTGCTCTCACCCAACAAACAAAACCAGACATTTCTTAAGGCAAGCAGTCACGTGGTGTCTGTCCTTGGCCTCCCCCGTAGTATTTAGCTCAGAGCTGACTCACTCTCAGGGACTCAGTATTGAATTTTTGATTAGCTACCAGTATAAATTAGTTGGCTTTGCTCCATCTGCCTGCAGAGCTCACTTAAAGACTCAGAATATGTTAATACAAAAACCCAACGGTAATACCTGCCATTTATTGAGCCCCCATCACGCCAGCACTGCACGGGGTCCTCAATACGCACCACCTCATTTAATCTTCCCAGTAACCTGTGAAGTGGGAGTCACCCTCCTCATTTCCCAAGGTAGGACCAACTCAGAGAGGGAAAGTAAAGTACTCAAACTCTCAGAGCTGGTAATGGCACCACCAGTATGCAAACTCACGTCTGTCTGATTCTAAAGTTATCTTTCCAGTTGGCCATCAGCCCCCAGAATCGACCCATGAGTATCCAAATGCCCCTGATCTGGACATATGACTATCAAGAAAAGCCGCTTCCGTCGGGCCCTTTGGTCTGCCCATGGCTGCTGGGTGGGGGGAAAGGCAGGAGTAAGAAAGCGAGGGAGTCTATGGCCATCAGGAGGAGTCACTGAGGAATGAAAAGAAAAGTATCCCAGCCAGTCCCCAGTTTCCCCGCCTCACCTGGCCTCCTGCTCCAACTTCAGAGCCGGCGTGCCAATGCAGGTCAGCTCGTCCCAGCGTGTGCTGTACGTATAGGGCTGAGCGCACCACTGTGCGGACCCCAGCATTTCCACCTTCAAAGAGCTGAGCCTCGGGCCTAGGAGGCAAGATCATTATGCTTGGAGCAGTCTGAGTACCTGGCCAGAGCGTGCTCACCAAGGGCTAACCTGGCGATGCCTGCAGCCAGTGAAGCATGAGCAGGGAGAACCTTTGGGGCTGTCCAGGGAAGATCTCTTGGAGCCTAAGAGAGGCCTTGAAGAATGAGTAGGATCTGGGGGAGGCAAAGGTAGAAGAGAAAACACTCCAGAGATGGGATGTAGCCAAGCATGGGCTCACATCTTTTATGGCTGGTTTATGAACTCAAAACATAAATCCAGAAATAAGATTTGACTGGAATTGCCAAAAAGCTGGGGGGAGGGGGAGGGCACTGGAAAAGCGTGGGGTAGAGTTTGAGGACACAAGTCCGGGGCTGAGGGGCAGGCGTGGAAAATGAGGACCGTGAACTTTGTCCTTCTGAAAGGAGTATTTTTGAGGGGCGGCACACCTGAGTCTTGGCTTAGAAGACCTTCTGCTCCCAGAGACATGATTTTCCCACCTGGAAGAGGGATACAAGCTTAAATGCTATCCTTGCATTGAGAAGCAAGTCACTGAAGACTTGGAAACCTATGTAGATAGGTTTCAGAAATGCCAGAAAAAAAACTCTGGCCCGAAAGCCTCCCTGAATGATGGATGGGATCGGCTTAAATGTCCAAGGTTTAAAACGCAACGATTTACCTTGAGTTTGGGTCCTGGAATTTGCCATTGCTTGTCTTTGTCCTTAGCCCTCCGATTGGTCTTTCACCAAAGGACTTCCCTTCCAGAAAGCCCATCTCCCGGCCCAAGGGTTCAGCATCAAGGGAAGGAGTTCCAAGGGGCCCTAAATGTCTCTTTAATGGAGGGTGAAACTTAAGCTCCAGCGTGGCTTCCGTTTGATCCCTGATGAGCGTTTCCCTTCTCTCCCTGCCATCCAGAAACACGGAGCCCCAGGGCGTGGGGAAGATGAGACCGAGGAAGAGGAGGAGGAGGAAGACCTAAGCTCGAGCAGCAGCAACTCCGAGGGCAGTGATGAGGAGGAGGAGGAGGATGGGGTGGGCAGGGGCAGACACGGGCAGAGTGGAGCCAGGCAAGCCCAGCTAGAGTGGGATGACTCCACCCTCCCCTACTAGTGCCCGGCCGTCTGCGCCCGCCCACGTGTCCCTTTTGGAAGCCCCGCCCGATGTACGCCCCAGCCTATCACATCGCCTCTGATTTCTATGACAGGTCCCGGCAGGCCTTCCCCAGCATCCTGGAACCCACCCTTTACGCCTTGGGTACTCCCCGCGTCCCAGCCCTGGGGTGGTTCTCAGAAGCCCAGCGTCATCCTCACTGGGGACTTCAGGGGGGACTTTGTCCTGTGGCCCCCACTTCTCTTGCACTGGGCTCACCCAGCAGCCTGTCAGTGGATCCGTGGGTACCGTGTTTGCTCTTCCCTGCAGGGGAGAAGGTCAGCCTTCCTGTCGCTCCCCTACCTGGGCTCCACGTTCTCAGGGCCCTGAGGTTCCAACCCACTGTGCAGGCACTGACTCCGCAGTGTCTCCACACCGACCATCAGGTTCTTCACACCTGACTCTCCAGGCTGCTTCCTACAAGCAGGATGGTCAGACTCCACACGCCCGAGGTCTAAGTCCTCAACACTTCAAAGGAACGTCCGTACCGAGGTGGAATTAAGTTTGCAGGGAAAGGTTTGCCTAGGCTTCCCCCACTGCTCCCCACCGCCACACACACATGCTCTCCCATTTTGGAGAGCCTTTCCCTTTGTCCTTTTTGAGGCCACAGAAGCTCATATGAAAAGTCTGAAACCAAGAACAGGCCCTTGGCCACAGCAGGGTCTGGTTCCAGCCAAAGTTCTCTGAGAACCTGCCTTCCTGGCAGCCGCTGAGACCCACGGTGCTGCCCTGCTGGGGGCTCCCACCACACGACACCATGAGGGCCAGGAAGCATTGCACATAGCCACTGCCCTGGGTGACAGCTGTGACAAGCCTACAGCCAGGGATCAGAAGGAAGGGCTTCATGGTGGACGCAGAGCTGGGTGACAGGGGTGGCTGCGCTCTCCTGGGCCAGAGGGCGACCCCAAGGTTGACAAGGCTCTCACTGTCTAGTCTTAGGATCCCTCATCCCCTAGTTCACAGTTTTGCCTCTTGAGAAGATACACTCCTCTTGGATGTTTTGGAACAAGCATGAACTGCGCTGAGTCTAAAATAAGAGTTTGGAGATTTAACTGCTAGAAATTAGAAGCATCTTTGCCATAATAACAGCTTCTTTCTTCTTCTCAGAAAAGGAGCAATGCTTTGGGTGGAGGGCAAATATATCCAAAAACCATTTCCTTCTTTCCTTCTATTTTTTAATAAGGAAACCTTTTCCATCTCCATCTTAACATGGACACTTTTGGAGAACTGTTGCTATAGTAACTGGTCTGTGATCTTTTCTGGCCGAGAGCATAGCAGGCAAGAGCTAGGGCTGTTAGAGGACTTCCATGAGGCTCTAAGAACGTCTTTGTTTCAAATGTCTTGGGCTTTTTTTGTCTTCAGTATGTATGATCTGTCCCCTCTCTCCCCTACCCCAACCCCCAGCCCATCCTGTACTGGCACGGGCACAGAGCTGGTCCCTAGGCACAGGGTATTCAGGTTCAAAAGAAAGTTCGGAATCTGTTCATCCTACTCCCTGTGTCAGAGAGACACAGCTACTCTCCTACTCAGAGAGAGCTTAGGAAGGGGGACCACCATCAATGTCTTTTAGTCTGACCTCCACCCAGTGAGGATCCGTGACAGGTCTTTGCAACCTTCTGATTTGAGGAAACCACCTTAGGCAGCCTTTTGCTTTGCCTAAAGTGTTTTTTGCATCTGTTTCCTCCTCTGAGCCTCACAATAATCCCATGAGGGAGTGGGGAACGTCTGTTGTTAGACCCATTTTCATGACGAGTAAACTGAGCTTCAGAGATTCAACATCTTGCTCAGAGTCCTTTCGAGGCATAGACAAGACGGGACTCCCCACTCCTGGCCCAGTGTCTACCACCCTGATTCTACCTATTCGTATTCACGCAGCTAACAGGCATTGCTGAGGACCTACTACGTGCTAAGCGCTCTACCAGCAGCTGTGGGAAAGGGAGAATGCGGAAGAAGCTCCTCCCTCAGAAGACTTGATAGGTGCAGAGGAGAAACAGTCAGGCATAGAAATCATACATGAGACAAATGCAGAGGGAGGGAGAGGAGAAGTCACAGGAAGAAGAGGGACACATTCGCAAACTCTACCCATGCTCTGATTTTCCCCTCCTTAGAAGAGACGCTGGCAGAAGTTTGGGGTTTTATATTCATTGAATGGAAATAGACACCTCTGTGAATTTTCCCAGTCAAATAGCCCTTTTCTATCAGGCAGGGTCTGCGCATCTACAAGGAGAAAATCTTGGATTTTGGGTCCTCACAGTCCCCTTAGTTAAATAAAAAGAGACTTTTTAGCCGGGCATTTAGGAGCTAACAGAGTTCTTCCAAAATTAAGGCAGTAAAATGAATATTGTATTTATAGGTTTAAAGCCAATTCTTTTAGAATTGGATTTTGATTTAAGTCCGGTGTTCATGCGAGTGCTTTCTTCTGCTAGGTCTTTCGGTTTGGCTGCAGTGGGGAAGGTGGTCTGGTGCCCTCCAACTGCCTGCTATGGCTACACCACTTATTCACGGCTCAGTGAGCCGCCTGGGGCATGTGAAACCATTTCGTGGATTTTTCAGGGCTGGAGGGGGGCGGGGGGAGGGAACAGGTGAAAGTGGCGCTTGGCCAGGGCAGCAGAGTTGATTCATTTGTGACTGGACTCATATGTAGAGAAACCATGGGGTCAAGTCCCCTTGTTTCCCATCGAGCCCTTTCCACCAACTCCTGCCGTGGGAGGTCAGCCTGCATGCCAGCCCCAAGGACAAGGCACTTGAAGTGATGCTGCTGGGTCAGTGGGCATTTATCGTGTTCCCAGAACCCTGCTCAGCGCCATGGGTGAGAACAAGAAGGGGAGACTATATAAAAGTAGCAGAAGCTTCGGGGAGTATCCAGGTGAGTGGTGAGTAATGTGATCTGCCCTCTCGCAGAGATTCTAACCACAGGTGGAAAATGCCATTCACAAGCCCAGCGTCGTCCAGGCTCCATCTGCTGGCATCTGGGAACCAAAACTCCCAGATGGCCAGATCCCCTGTGGCTTCCCACCCAGACAGCAGCAGCAGTACTTGTACACTTGTACTGGGGGGAACAGCTGACCAGTTTGGCCACAGGCCAGACCAGTGCTTGTCTTGCCAGGTGGATGACCAGATCCCGCTCTCTGGAGGTTGAAAATACATAGGCGGGAACCTCTCACGTGACTCAGGTGACAGGGAGGAAGCGAAAGAGGAGCTTGAGGTGGAGGAAGCCAGTACAGAATGAGTTGCCCTAGCGGAGTAAAGCAATCAGCTAGTTGGTCATCAGACTTAAAGAACAAGAAAAGTACATTCTAGTAGGTTTAATCAAATGCTATAAATCTGACCAAGGCCCCAGTTCACCTAGCTACCAAAAACGTGAGTGGATTCTGCTTTCACCACCTCTTTCTTGAATGTACACAGCCATGCTATCAAGCAGGGCTTAGCCCACCCACCTCTGCTTGTAGCAAGGACTGTGCCTGGCGGACCTGGACCCTGCAGGGAGATGGGCTCCTGAAGGGGAAGCAATGTCCTCTGTTCCTATACAACAGGGACTGGCAAACTTCACCTGTAAAGATCCAGTTAGTAAATACTTCGGGCTTTGCAGGCCATGCGGTCTCTGTAGCAGGTATTCGACCCTGCCACGGTAGCGTGAAATGAGCCACGGACAATATGCTTAAATGAATGGATATGGCTATATTTCCCAAAAAACTTTATTTATGAACACTAAAAAGAAGCAGGCAATTTGAATTCATATTGTTATCACATGTCACAAAATTTTATGACTCTTTTTTTATTTTCAAGCATTTAAAAATGGAGAAATCTTTCTGAGCCCACAGGCCTTTCAAAAACTAGCAGCCGGCCAGATTTTGCCCAGGGGCCATGGTTTGCACACCTCAACCATGTGTGTGGGGAAAGCAGCCTTCCAGCTGCCAAGGGAAAGCAGATTACTATCTTAGGCCCTCCCATCAGCTACCCAGTGGTCTTTGCCTCCAAAATAAACAGCAAATAACACCACAGTCCTTAATTAAGCTGTTTTTAAAATCCATGTTCCGGGGGAAAAACAAAACCAAAACCAAAACCAAAAAATACTTATTGCTCGTTGAATTGCCTCAAATGGAGGGAAGCATTCCTCAAGAACTGAAAGGCTTGGGTCCAGGAACCTGCTGACCACGGAGTACAAACCCCATTGAGCTAAGGGCTAACTCCCAGGCCCAGGGCCTTCCTCCAATGACTCAGCCCATAATGATTTCTAAGCAGGAATGTTCATTATTTCAGACTGATTTCCATTCAGCCCTGCTCATGCCATCACTCTAAAAATGATCTAAAAGTCTTGTGACGGTTTGAATCAATACAGCATAATCAGTAGAAAGCCCGCCCCGGCACACTTCAAAATTAACATTCTTCTTGGCTGTATGATTCAATTTTAGCCAAAGGAGGACTTTTTTCTTAACCGTCCTCTCATTTAAATTAACCAAATCAGTTTTACAAAAAAGTGAGAGAGCTGGTCTAATCCTCTGAAAAAATTTACCAGTGCAAAGTAGACGCTCTTCAGGGATGATCATTCTGAGGCCTTTGGGGGATCCCCAAAGCCTCCTGCCATGTACTCTGGCAGGCTACGGATGCTACACTATTCTCTGGCTGCATCAGACATTTATCAAGGCTGACAAGCCAAAGCCCTGGGCACAATTTAATTTTCATGGAACCACTTTCCGTTGTCCAGCTGTAGGCAAAGGAAATGAGTAATGAAAGTTTTGAAGTCTACTCCAGCACCTTCATTTCCCTGCCTTTATTTGCTTTACTTTATACATTTATTCTTCACTTGGTAAGAAGTGGGTTAGAGGCCAAACTTGACTATCCTAGGGAGACAAAAAGAGACAGAAGATGTCACCTCCACCAGCACCCCAGAAAGCAATCAGACACCCCCTGTATGCCATCATGAACAGATGGGATTCCGTGTTTGCAGCTATGTTCAATGTAATTCAGCAAACCCTTGGTCAGCGCCCATGGTGTGCCACACCCGGTGCCAGGAATGGGGAAGGGAGGATGGATGAGTCGTGGCCCTGCCCCTGAGGATCTCCTAGTCTTGCAAGCTGCTGGGATGTTCCCTCTGCCCTGCTGGAGGCTGTCTATGAGCAGTCAGGACTGGGGGGACAGAAGTTTGGGGTTGGGAGGCAGGGATAACTTGCTCTGGCAGTTCTCCACCCTAAGTCAGGTGGTAGGTGTGATTCTGGGAGCCCTGCCACACATTGCTGAGGCCAAGTGGAGAACTTTCTAGGGAAGCAGGCAGTGCTTCCCTATGCGTTTCTTAATTCCACCCCAGGCTGACTCGGTTCACCTGTTGAGGGAAGCCAGTCACCCTGTCTACGGGGCAGAAATAACATGGCCGAGGGCTAGGATTCAGTGAAAGCAGCCAAAGGAAGTTCTTTTTGGGGGGGGAATTTTTTTTTTTTATTCAAACAGAAAGTCACAAAAATTATAATCATCCTCATCAGTTCACTCAGTCCCATGTAACTAATTTTTTTTTTCATCTTGATCTTTTGTTAGCACTTTTATGAGTTCATCAGTTTTTCATTAGAGTTCTGAAAATGCTTATTCATTCAGTTCAGCAGTACAGTCAGTTACCAGAAACCTGTACTTGTCAGAGTCTTTTCCATGAATTCCTTGAAGATGAAACCCTTTTATAGGAACATTTTTGCAAAAGCATCAGAGTACACCCAGAACTGTCTGTAAATGACAAAAGACTTAAAAATGACCACGGTTAAAGATTTGATGAAAGTTCATAATAATGCAATTGACAAGGAAATTTAGTTATTTCTGAGATATACATTTCAAAGGAAGTTCTTACATACCAAGAGCAGGCAGCCGGACATCGGAAGTTAGGAAGGGTAGCCCAGATCCAGGGACCAGCATGAAGGCCCTCAGCCATGGAACAGCCTGAGTGAGCGAGCACCTCGGAGGCCCCAGGCCAGAGCTGGAGAGGGAAGCAGGGCTGACTCCGGAGGACCCGCTGCAGGTTCACACCCCACCCTGTGGAACCCAGGTTCTCAAGGTATCCTTGGACCAGAGTAGCAGCATCACCTGGGAACAAATGAGAAATACAGATTCTCGGGCCCCGCCCAAGACCCGCTGAACCAGAAACGGGGTGGGGTCCAGCATCCGTGTTTCAACGAGCTCTCTGATTCTGAAGCAAACTAAGGTTTGCAAACCACGGATGTAGAGGATGAGAAGAAGGATATAAGCTGGCATTGGGAGCAGACAACTGTTAGCAAGATAAGAAAAGAATTCTGCAGTGATGAGAGGGGGCCAAACGGCCTGGCCCACCCCCACCCCGGGCCCTCTAGGATCTAAACCACGCTGCCTGAAGCAGTGGTTTCAGAGAACCCTGGTCCTACTCCCAATTCCACTCCTCCCCTGGGGCATGAGCCACTTCCTGCTGGTCTGGCCCCATTCGTCCTGGAGAAAGACGCAGCCCAGGAGAAGCCGTAGTGAGGTCACCCAGCCCTAGGGAGGCCACCTTCCAGCTTCCTATACGCTGAGCAACCTCCTTCAAGGCTGTATTTTAAGGGGAAACAATTAAACTGCAGCAATGACCCTGCGTCACCAGGAGAACTGGTCTCCACACAGCCTCTATGCTGGTGGAACCGCCCAGGGCCTGGCAGGAGTGGAGCGGGGTCAGTTAAGGACACTGCCAGGTGACTGCAGCATCGCTGTGTTTGTAATGAGACTGACGCATGCAGCGTCACCATGCAGGCACTAAATTGGATGGGGAATGAATGGCTTTTCTTGGAAGGGCAGTAACTCACTCTGGATGTTACTGAAATTAGAAAACAAAACCCAGAATCGAACCTGCAGCCTTCCCTACAGACAATGTCTTGGCCCTTGAATTTCTACGACCCACAAAGGTGCCAGGTTCCACCAATGCCCTTTTTCCCCATCAACCAGATCCCTAAGGTCCACTGATTATTGATTTGGCTTTCTGATTTATGGCTGAAACTCTGTGAAGGTCCACCAACCTTTGGAAGGAACTAGTTGGTGCCCTATTAGTCATTTACACCTAGCTGTGTGGTACAGAATCTGTCTTCGTGTAAGGATTTCTGGGAGTCAGAGCGCTGGGGTGCTGGGCCTTGGGGTGGAAGCATAGAAGAGAAATGGGCTGGGAAACAGCCCAGGTACATGGCCTGGGAGATCCAGCATCTGCTGTTTAGTTCCTGTGAACCCTAATCCCCTCCTGATCAGACTCAATCCTGGTCCTCTCAGCCGTCTCCTTGCTGAGTCCTCCCAAATGCCCCATAGGACAATTCCATTTCTCCAGCCCAGCTTGGAAAAGGTCTTCTGATTAAATGCTCAATCTCCTGAGACCACAGAGATCATATGGGGAATAACTCATCTCTAACAAATTAGAACATACTAACAAGAACAAATAAGGCTGCCCAGTTGTGTGCTGGGGAGAGAGGGTGGGGAGAACTAGCCGGACCCAAGAGGGGAAGGTATAGTGTTTCTTCATGTCGCTGAGATCCAGAAGAGTTCTCATTTACAGCCTGGCCTCTCTTTGTGAATTTTCTCATGAAACATTTCTCGCCCAAGACCTTAAGGCCATGTTATGTGTTTCCCTGAGGTTAGTCACTTATCACAAAGGCTCCTATGGGACAAAAGGACGCGGAGTGGGATGGCAGGAAGTGGACAGAGAGGCCTTCGGTAGTTCTGGACACAGGGTGGGTTTTGTTCTCGTTGGCAGGCAGGACAGGGACACATTGTGGACTGAGGGTGAGGAGCTCAGATCCAGCCAGGACACCGCGTAGAGTGAGCGAATAGGGGGAGTGTTCATTGGGAAGCCTGGATACGGGTGAGACACACGCACAGTGTGCCACTGGGTAGGACATACCAGCCATTTACATTTGCCAGAAACACTAGAGAGAACCATGTCCCAATACCAGCTGGTTCCTGCCATTCTGAGGAGCAGGGAGCAGCTGGTACCTCTGGACCACTGAGCTGACACGTCTCCAGAGTCAGGGTCCCACTCCATGAGAACTTCCAGTTGAGTGAAAAGGAACCACAGCCCTCATTTCCCAGATGCCTAATGGGGTGCCTGACCAGGGCACTGGGAAACATGGTTGTGTGAGGCTAGTATGGCTCCCCAACTCTTGCCTCCTCTGCCATCACAGGCCCCCTCCTCAAAGCAAGAAGAGGGTCTTGTCTATCGCAACACCCTGGGTGGCTAGCAGGGCAGCTGGCCCACCACACGTGCTCCATAAATGCTGAAGTAAACGGCAGACCAGAGATCACTTAACTTCCATGAGTGCATGGGGTTTGAAAAATCAAGATGCTCCAATGGCGGAAGACTCCGCCATCTTTTCTCTTCATGTACAAGTTCAGGTCCTTTATAAATGCAGGTGGAGGAGGATGGAAGTGCATCCTCCTCCATCTGAAGGGCAACAGTGGAAAGAGAAGAGAGTGGGGTTGTTTGGAGAGGGACCCCCTCCCAGCTGTAACCTGTAACAGGAGCCCTTAGGCAAGGAGCAGGGGTAGGTGGGCCTCCACGAGACCACTTGCTCCTCCCCAAAGTCATGGGCAGCATCCGAGGAGAGAAAGCCGTACTGTGTTATTGCTCCCAGCCCTGTGCTGCTCTCCAGGCCCTTTTATCAGATTCACTGCAGAGGAGATTCATCAAGATGAAGCTCAATCCCCAATAGACTAATGAAAAGAGGGCAACAGACATGAGAAGGGCCGAAATGCAGACGCTGTGTGTTAATCACAGGCAACAGAAACACGTCGGCTCTAATGTCTGTTTGCTTTTATCTTGAAATGAAAATGCATCTCTGCTGCCAAGACCCTTTTTCCTGAGCATTTCAGTACAGAAATGGGACACGCACACACATACCACATGCACACACATACGCACACACAAACAAAATTGGAGGGTTCTTTTCCCCAGTGGAAAGAGCTATCAGAGAAATGAGCCCACAGGCTGTGTCTATTTGCAGAAGCAGAAAATCGGCTGCAAGTCTCAGCTACAGGCTCCAGCCCCCATGTAGAAAAGGGAGTGAAAAGGATGAGGAGGCATCAGCCCTTGGGAAGGGTTCGTTAACAGCTCTGTGATGGGGGCCTCCACCTGTGCCTGGGGGTCACAGATATGAATACAATGTGCACATCCACCCCTGGAGACAAAAGTACATGTGTCCTGGTGCATATGGAATGCAAGGATCTGGAGCCCCTGCCCCAGCCCCCAGCTCCCTTACACGGCTGCAGAGGAGCCTCTGGCAGATGGGATTGATGGGATTTGGGAGAGGTCATGCCCATCTTCACTAGTCAGTTTCAAGGGGTGGAAATAAAGCAGAAGTGTTTTGGAGGTCGGTAAGCTAGACCAGTAGCCAGGGCTGATCACTCAAAAAACAAGAGAAGAGATTGAGGGGAAAGGTGACTCAGAGTTGGAGAGGGAACAGGCGAGGCTGTGCAGGAGTGACAGCAACAGGGACACCCTTCACCGGGGAAGCCAGAGGATTGCCCTGGATTGAAAGCCATATCTAGATTTCAGCCAAGTATGGGTGAGTCTGGCCATGTGACCACAGAGGCAGTCAAATCAATTGCTTCCAAAGTCAGAGCTGTTTGAAGGTGATTTCAGTTCTTCGTTGAAGTAGTCATAATGGATCAATCCATCTGATTGCTTCCAGCCTGACCTCAATGCTTCCGGAACGGGTTGTTGGTGGACTGAGCTGGACAGGCTCGGAATGAGATTGAAGAAAACCAGTTCGTGAGTTTCGAAAAGAAATTGCATGTAGAAATCAGTTGTTTTCAAAGAAATCTGTAGGGATTAGAGTGGGTGTGCTATGTTATTGGCATGGACATTATGTCAGTAAGGTAAGAGTCAGAATGATCTTGTGGGACATTCATTTGGAAAATTAATATACTAAATATAAATTCTCAGAGACAAGTAGCTAAGGACAGCTAAATATATGTGTCATATACATATCTATAATGCAGAAATAAGTGAAATATAGAATGCAGATGTCGATGGTTCACATTTTAAATTCCTTAGAAGCCCTGGTTTCGATGTTAGACTTTTTCTTATTGTTGTTTACTTCTAGCTCTGAAAGCACTGGAACAGTGCCTGGCACATAGTAGGAGTTTGCTAAGCATTTAGAAATTGATGGTCCAGCTTGTCACCACTCAGTAGACACTCAGTAGTGTCACTATACTCCAAGTTAAATGAGCTGCAGAGAAGCAGGTCGGCCACATCCTCCTCGTAGATCATCACAACTGGTTGAGGAGAAGTCTTTGTGGATTCCCAGATTCGGTGCCGTGTTCAGCCAGCTGCAGGTCTTGGGTCTGGCTCTCTGGTAGTGATCAGTGATGGGCTGTTACATTAAGTGAGTTGATACCACTTAAACCAAATCTGCATAACTTCCAGCAAGCTACTTCTACAGGGAACAGGGCTGGGGGCTCCCCTCTTATTGCCTCTGCCATTTCCTAAATACTCAATGAAATTCTGTTGAATTTTGCCAACTTCAGCTCTGGAACTGAATGTAAAGGTTCTGGGCTCAGCCAGTCTGAAAGGTCTAGCAATTCCTTCTCTCTGCCCTTCCCTTCTCCCTTATCTGGAGATGCCACCACAATTTAGATGCCTTGGATGGCTGTTTCTTCCCAGCTGCCCAACCACAGTGTGTGGGGAAAAGGTCTGGTGAGCTTTCCCTCCTTGGAACCTCTGTGGTGTTGACACTACAGACAGAGGAAGGACCAGCAGCATCATTTTATAGAATCATCTTAGATCACTGTTACAGTCTGGGCAGTTCCTGCCAGTGTGGCCAGAATGCCTCTTGCTGTGGCCGTCTGTATCTCCGTGGCTGGGCCAGTGTGTACCTGACACATGTCAGACTTCTGAGATCTTCCAGCTGCCTCAGAGTGAATTCTTTCAATTTAAAAAATGTGTTTATTTGCTAAATTTACTATTGTGTGTGTATGAGTGTCATACAAGGCAAACTCTGGACTATCTCGTTAGAAGGATGTTGTGTGTTTATAGCATATTGAATCCAATTTCAGGAGAGCACACTATCAACTTGCTCAATGAAGGGGGTTGCCCAGTCACAGAAGATCAGAGAAAATGCCCTTTCACACCCCTACCCTCTCTCAGCACCCCTCCCCTGCCTATTGAGCTGTCCTATCCACTCCAGGCTGACACAGAATGAGGGGCACCGAGAATCACTATGTATATAAAGATATAGGAAGAAATAAGAACCATCACAGGAATCTGCTGGGCTTCTTCCCGTGACTGTGATCTTACCCATGTTTGAATCACAAACTTTAAATTTCTAACAATTCAGATTCTTGCCATTTCCAAGTAATTTGTTAAATGCCTATTCAACACATAGACAGATATTTATTTTCAGCCTTGGCTTGTAAATGTCTACAAACTGATTCATGTTGGTGGTCATTACGACACTTTCTGTGAATTGGTGAATAAATATGATTTTCGAATTTCACAGTAAGGATGACGTTGGAGAGTTTTTATTTTTCAGACTATTTGATGAAGTGAGATGGCAAGAACAGCTTTAGCTGGGTCACTATTCTCTGGGGCTCTGTCCTAAATCCATGCATGGGGAAGAGAGGGGCGTGGGACGTGAGGGGTGGTGACGTGGCAAATTGGCCACTATCCGGGCTCCATCAGGGCACCCTGTTACCCCCAGAGCTGAACTCAGCAGCACTGTTACTGGAGACCAAAACAAAGGTGAAGCTAAGGTGTTTATTGAGCACCTACAAAGCGCTGGAGCTCAATGTGTGTGATCTTAATTAAGATGAAGAAGATGAGACCCAGAGGCTCTGGGGGCATTGCAGAGGGCAGGTGGGGCTGAGCACAGCTCTCTCTCTCTCTCTCTTAGCCTGTTCTTTCCTGCTCCTCCATTCCTGCTGACCTTCCCTTATGCCCAGGTGCCACCCAGGGCCATCTAGCCCCTGAAGCCCACTGAAGATGCGCTGCCTCCCCCTCCAAAGCTGGTGGGGATCCAGAGCACTTCCCTAGGTTTATGTGAGTCGCAGGCACAGCTGCCTCTCCCTCTTGATTCATATTGGGCCCACCCAGGGGTTAAGTGTTACCTTTTGCTTCCAGAGAGAAGGAGGGAAAATTCAAACAAAGTTTTCTTGGAGGTGTTGGCGTCGTGGAAGGGATCCGCATTTCACATGACACAGCAAACACCACCTATAGGTGCTGTCATTTTTTTAAACTCCTCTGGCTACCCTCCTCCAGCCATGTGCCATCTGTCTGCCCTTTCCACCGGTTCCTTTCCTACCCCTGCTCACATCTCCCCCATCCTTCTCTGCAGTAAAAAAAAAAAAAATTTCCCTTCTTTTTCTCTTTGATGAGCAGCTTCATCATTTTTTGTTCATACCCTGGTCTCCAGCCAAAATCCATGCCCATCTTTCTATCCCAAGAGGTTCATCATGATCTTCTCCCAGATACAGATTGTTCACACCCTAAGAGGAGCTCTTCTGCCTGATGTTAAGACAGCATGTTTATCACATCGAATTATATTTTTCCTATTACGTCTCAGAGAGGCAGCGAGAAGACTGAGAAGGCTTTGTCTGTTTGGGAGTCCTTCTATCTTCACCTGCATAACACACACACACACACACACACACACACACACACACCCCTATCCTTGGGCTTCTCTGGAGCCCAGCGTACAGGGTCCCTGACAGTTCTCACCATTCCCTTGTTCCCGAAACAATGGGACCCATGTTCTTGCTGTCTGATAAATAGACTCTTCATTTTCTTTCTGTGCCTATTCCCTCCTGTCTCTTTCAAAAGCGTCCCTTCATCCCTCGGCCTCCACAGCAGCCCCCTCCCGGCCTCCCTCTCTGACTCTGTGCCTGCATGAGACCAAAGCTCTGCTGGGAGGTGCCCTCCCAAGCTGACAGGCTACAGGAACTCGCCCTTCATATACAAGGCCCCTGGAGCTCCAGGGGTTCCCCCCGTCCCTCAGGGCAAACAAGCTAGATTCTTTTTTTTTATATACATATAGATTCATTTATTTTTGGCTGCATTGGGTCTTTGTTGCTGCATGCAGGCTTTCTCTAGTTGCGGCGAGTAGGGGCTACTCTTCGTTGCGATGCGCGGGCTTCTCATGGTGGTGGTTTCTCTTGCTGCAGAGCACAAGCTCTAGGCGCATGGGCTTCAGTAGTTGTGGCATGCGGGCTCAGTGGTTGTGGCTCGCGGGCTCTAGAGCGCAGGCTCAGTAGTTGCGGCGCACGGGCTTAGTTGCTCCGCGGCATGTGGGATCTTCCCAGACCAGGGCTCGAACCCGTGTCCCCTGCATTGGCAGGTGGATTCTTAACCACTGCGCCACCAGGGAAGTCCCAAGCTAGATTCTTTAACCCGAAAAGGTCCTGGTTTATTGCGTTTGAATATAGGGCTTCATGTTAGGTAAACCTGATAGAGGGTCCATGGCAAAAACTTACAAACACCAACAAAAACCAACTTTTAAATGACTAAACTATGGATGAAAGTCCCAGTCAGAGATTTCATCTCAATCAGATCTGTGTTTATGCTCTAGTGGAGAACCTAGAGCATAGATAGGATAGAAAGGGCTCAGAGAAAATTTATGAAACTGAACTGAATTAAACCTCAAATCCAAGGTGCTCCATGACCTGGCCCAGCCTATGCTTTCACCCTTATATCACCCAATTACCCAACAGGAATCTTAGGTCTTGGTATTCCCAAACCACATGGTGAACATTTCTGTCTCCATGCTTTTGCTCCTGTGGTCCTGCTACCTGGAATGCCATCCCTCCTCCCACAGCCGAGACCATGGAAATCTGATCTCTGATAGGAAGTTCCACTCCCGAGCTCCAGGGCTATTGATCAGTGATGCTATCCTTGATTTCCCCAGTGGAAGAGGATCCTACCACCCTCTGCACCCTGGAGCGTGGCCTGCCTTATTGTAAAGTGTCCCGAGCGGACAGTGGGAGAAACAGGGCACAGGACTTGTTGTTGTTCTAAGCCAAACTCAGATGCCTGCAGAGGTAAAGCAGGTAGCAAAAGTGAGCACAGCTACCTGGATGGGGCCTTTGGTGTAAAGAAAAATGCGTGCAAGTCCAGAGGGGTAACTGCTCCTCAGCCCCAGCCAACTGTCTCAATGCAAGGATGGTTGCCCATGATTGCCAGATCTTCTGATTTTCTCTTTCAAGATAGTCAGAAACCTGTGTTTTGATGTGAAATCTGCCAAATTTTAAATTTTGGCAACAAATCCCTATGTTTTAAAAAATCCTGTATGGACCCCCAAAAATGGATTAGCAGGCTGACTTCAGGACACAGTTGACCATTTTGTGACCTCTGTTCTAGACCATATGAGTGTGGATCAGGTGAGTCCGACCCATCAGAAAAACTAAAACATCACAACACCCTCGATTCAGATTATTTGTTCCTATAGGTGATAGCTACTCAAAAATGCCACTGCAAGGGTGGCAGGAGGAGCAGGGCTGAGAGAAGCAAAGGTCAGCCATGTGGATATTCAAAGGCATGACCAAGGGGAGCAGGTTTCTGGGCAGTGATGCGCTGGCAGATGGCTAACAAGTAGTTTTGAAGGAAGTGGGTCTAGTTTGTAGCATTTGCTGATTCTCATGATGTAAACACTACCACCATGGCTAATTTTAAGCCACCAACGTGACGTCTCTGAACTCAGAATTGGGAAGAGATGTTAACAGTGGGCTTTTTTGAGGCAGCTCTTGAACACCACTGTTTACAGGTCAGGTATCAAGAGAAACCCAGGAGCACCTTTACCCATGACCTAAGGCCAGGAATTTTCAGAACGTGCAGTGGGAATCATCTAGAAGAGAATATAGGAAAGAGTGTTTCTCAAACCTATTTGACTATGGAACACCTGACCTCCTAAAGCATCCTTGTGACGAGCATTGAATTGGGGAAATGTTGCCTTCAGCCTGAGATAAGGACTTGGAGCCCAGGCCCACAGTTCTTCCCTCTGTTAGTGCCTCATCCAGGGGAACCGTCCTGAATCAAGCAGTTAATTTCATCCTAGGCACGATGCCTCTGATACCCTGCTCCATTTCCCTCAAGACCTATCTGCTCTGACAGGCCACTTAGTATCACACCTTAAATTTCCAGTTTGTATCCTCTTGATTGGGCTTGTGAAGGCAAGACCTCAGGTTCAATCAGCGTACTTCCAAGGCTAAGCAAAGTTGTGGAGCTCAAGCAAGTAGAAACTGGGGCTGATAGAGGGTGCCAGACCGGGGGTGTGATGTCGGCAGTGATGCGCTGGCCAGCAGAGGGGTGAAACCTGCAGGCTGGAGCTGGCTGGTGTCATGCACGCTGAGATGCTGGGCTGCCAAAGGGAAATGGAAAAGGTAAAGGGCCCAATGTTGTCTTCCAAGGCCAGGTGCCATGGGCGACACACGGCATCCCTGGGAAATCTCTTCTTATCCACGGGTTGTTCACTGTGTTAACAGCCTGCCCTGAAACTCACTCTGCGTCAGTCGCACCCAACTGGGACCAGAACATGTTAGCAAAGTAAACCAAGGGAGAAACCTTCCAAAGACCCTCTCCAGGCCTTTGTAATAATCTTAAAGTAAAGCTGAATGGACTGTGGCTTAGAAATATCTTCCATTCCAACAAATTTTGTCATGGGAATCGTTATTAATATAGGAATTTTATTAAGCTCGAACTAGGTGCCTGGAACTATGCTGTGCTTTATATGCATTATTTTATTTTAACCTCACAAAATTTTATTAGATTTATATCTCCATTTACAAAGTGCAGAGAAGCCAAGTGCATAATCCGAGGTGACATGATGCTAAAGTTCAGGGTCACCTAGGCTCAAACTGGTGCCTTTAACCCATATATCAGTCCAAGAGCAGGTGCCTATATTCTGTGAGCTCTATATTCATAAAGCTACTTGGAAACCTTTAAGAGGACAAGATCTGGGTGCTTACATACATGGGTCACATTGCAGAGACTTCCATGTGTGCCTATGAACTTCACCAGGACCCTAGCTGGACACAGGCCCCCAGCCTTGGGTCCCAGGATCTACAAGCACCGCCCTCTGACCTCACTCAGGGCCTTCAGCCCAGTTCTCTCTTCCCTAAAAGATAGGAAGGCAGCCCCAGAAGCCCTCTGTGAGTTGACCTTGAGTTCCCTTCCTCAAGGCCACATTGTCAAACCATTATTCCTGTTCTACTCTTCACTTTATCTGCCCTTACCCTTCTAGTTACCACCAACGTTTACAGTCTTCCAACAATTGCACAATCATGTCATAAGGGCCTACCATTTTCTTTGGATGAAGTTAAACACCACACGCACTTACATATATCTGCAAATACACCTATGCACACACGTACGTATCTAGGGCCTTCCATTTTCATGATACCTTAGTAAAACCACTTACTAGTCATGGCACCACTGTTATGTGACAATCTCCCCAAGCTTTCATTTCCTCATTTATAAAATGGTGATAATGGTACCTTTCTTAAAGGACTCGTGAAAATTAAATGAGATAATTTCCATTAAGAGTCTGCCACAACGTCCAGCCCTTTAGGCATTCACTGAATAAATTACACCACAGTTATGATCTCCGATCTCCCCTAGTCAGAGATAGTGTGGGTCACACCCTCATTCATTCAGTCCTTCCTTCATCTACTCATTCATTCATTCATTTACTCATTCATTCATTCAGTGGTTCTGGGGTCTAGCTTGGCCAACACTCTCCATGGGTGGCCTCCACTTTATCTCCTCAATATAGAGGTTTTCAGAAAGAGGGGAAGGGGAAAGGGCACTTCACTGGTATTTGGCTTTGGACCAGCATCTCATTGGTATTTTCTAACTTAATCCTTCCAGCAGCCCCATGTGGAAAGCATCTTCATCTTCATTTTATATAAGGGAACTGGGTTCCAGAGAGATTAGTCGCCTGTCAAGGTCACACAGCTGGTGAGTGGCAGAGCCCAGATTCCCACACAGATGTGGTTTTCTAAACACTGTGCTTGGGCTACTGAACCAAGCGTCTGAACACATGGCTAGGAAATAACCAGCCTTGAAGAGTGAAATGTTGCCTTTGAGAAAGCAAAGTGTGCAGGTGCCGGAGCCCAGTAACAAACGCTCTTTTCCTTTTTAGCACCTTGGGCTACCACTAGTCCCCAAGCACACAGCAGATAAGAACTGAGAAGTCCCCGTTAGACAGCTATAGTTCCAAAAATAAAGTGAGTGCTAAAACGTCTGTAAACCAGAGACGGTCTAAAAACCAACCGGAGAGCAAACTATGTGGAAATACACACTTAGAAACAAGGGCAAATAGGTCTCCTCTCCCAGAGCAGTAACGCCAGCAAGCCATCCCCGAGGTTTCTGTTGACCTCTGCGTCCTGGACTCTATGACAATCCTGAGAGCAATTTGGAGTCTTCATTCATTCGTCTATTTGTTGCCCAAATATGTTCCACAGTCATTACTCAGTGTCTCCTGTGAGCCAGGTACCAGGATACCAGGAGCACCAGCTCTCCTCATTCACTGGATGACCAGTCGAGTGGAGAACAGAAATATTTATTAAATAACCCATAAGTAAGGGTATAATTGCACTTATGAACTCTGCAAAGGAGGCACCTCTGGAGCTATGGGCATCTATACTAGGGTGGATTGCCATCATCAGAAATCTAAAATTCCCTAAGGAAGTGATGATTAAGTTGAGAGAAGAGGGAGAAAAGGGAAGCGTACTGGTCAAGGTTCCTAGCTGCAAACGAGAAAGTCGCCTTTAGCTAGTTGAAGGCAGCAGATATTTATGAACAGAATCATTGGGAAGACGAGAGAATCTGAGCTTCCAGGAGCACCTCCCAGCCATGCCTTCTCCAGCACAAATGAACTGAGGCCTGAGTTCAGATATGGGCTGCAGATCTGGTAGAATTTCCATCTTGCTTTCCTCTCTCCATTTCCTCCCCTAAGACTTTTACTCCAAAACTCCCTGGGATTCCACCTCCTGAAACGCCATGCCTCAACCAGGATGAGCCACCTGATGGAGAGTCAGTGAATGTGTAGAATAGGCATGGGACTACTCTAATCCAAATGCGCTCAGATTTTGTCAATTAAGATTATGCTACTTCCCTGCTCAAAATCTACCAAGAGACCTCCATAACATCAAGATAAAGGGAAACTCACTGCACGGCTGATGATACAGTTAATGAGTTGGCCACCACCTACGTGTAACAGACATACATCTGCCACTCCTTCCCGTGTGGAATCCTGCAGTCCAGAGCTCGTCTGTGTGCCCATCAGACGTAACTAAGCATGAGGTAAGGTGGCTGGGGAGCCTGAATTGATCTCAAAGAACAGGCTGCTTTCTGGAAAATGTAGCTATTTATCTGCAATGCCGGTGATGGGCAGCCACAAGCCTTTTCAGACATGACATATTTTAAAAATTGAAAACTACATTGTGTATTTTCCTTCTGTTAATAAATAATAAACTAACTTTTTGCCTGACAAAAATATGTCAACTCTGTCACTTGGCAGGCGATCACTTTGATTTAAAAGACCCTCTGCTGCACACACTCTCTCTCTCAACAGCAGCCGGAAGGGTAGCATGAAAGCCTGGTGCTAGCAGATTTTTGACCCAAACACAAGTGGAAGCATGCTTCTTTCACTAGAAGGTACCTCTGGCTGGGACTGGGTTTGATAGAGGGGCAGTGGGACAGGCTGCTCGCTACCAGGAAACTCTGGCGAAGGCTTTCAGAGATGAGCAACCTGGGTGCATGTCCAACATACCTGCAACAGCTGTGCTGCCAGATTTCCTCAACTTGTCCATACAAGAGGAAACATGGCATCCAGACTCAAGGATAAAGGTGGTATCAAAGAGGCGCATTGAAGAATAGCCACTCCTAGCTGAGAAAATTAATTTAAGGCACCAGTTTCAGAACTGTGTGCTAGCTGGAGTGGAAACTGAATTCTCCTGGGGGTGGGGAGACACTCAGCCTGCACTGTCAGCCCATCTTGAAGGCAACCTGGGCTTCTGCAGGAAGAACCCTGGGAGGATTTGGTCTGTACACAATGAAAATCTCAACCCAAGACAGATGGGTGTGAATGGATTCTTCCCCCGACACAAACAGTCCCTGAGGAAAGCTGAAGCAGACCAGCCTGAGGGTGTTTCTCCCCCGTGTGGGAGGTGAGCTATGAAAGGAGTCCAAGGATGTGCCCACCCAGGATGGTGGCCTGGCTTGTGCGCACATCATGTGGCTAGAAAGGCTTTACATTTTCTGGGATGAAAAATATTTCCCTCAAACGGGATATTGTTTTAGAGAAAAATCATGCACCTTAAAGACATCAGAACTCAGGGATTCCAAGACTCTTATTTTGACCAATATACCAGAGAGAGAAGAGAGAGGAGAGGGGGAGAGGGTGGGAGGGAAGGAGAAGTAAGAAAACCATCCTTCCTACCCTCCTTCAGCTCCTTTATAGATTCAGTCGACTATAAGATGGAAGTTCTAACCCTAAAATGTTAGAAAATATTGTAAGTTTTTGTAGATTTACATATAAAAAGATTACTAGTAGGCACAAAGAAAGCAGTGAGGGTTAAACACACACACACATAACAGCCACTCCAAAGAAATCCTCAGTTAAAATTACCTAGACAATTGTTATATAATCAAAGTGATAATTTCTTCAAAAATACTTCATAATAAACAGCATTGTATGTGAGGCAGAGAAAGAGAGAGAGAGAATGGTTAGTTAACATTGAAATATTCTAAACAGGAATCTACACTCCAGAGAGGGTTGCTTAAATTCTTTAGATATCATTATTAAAATCTATACAGGAGGTTTGTTTACCAGCTAAAGAGAGATCAGAAATACTTCTCAGAACCCAAGAGGAAAATAGACAAAGAATATGAACAGACATTTCAAGAAGAGGAAACTCAAGGGGCCAAAAGGCAGATAAAGAAATTCTCAAAAAAATTTGCAAATGAAGCAACTGACAAAGGATTAATCTCCAAAATTTACAAGCAGCTCATGCAGCTCAATATCAAAAAAACAACAACCCAGTCCAAAAATGGGCAGAAGACCTAAATAGACATTTCTCCAAAGAAGATATACAGATTGCCAACAAACACATGAAAGAATGCTCAACATCATTAATCATTAGAGAAATGCAAATCAAAACTACAATGAGATATCATCTCACACCGGTCAGAATGGCCATCATCAAAAAATCTACAAACAATAAATGCTGGAGAGGGTGTGGAGAAAAGGGAACCCTCTTGCACTGTTGGTGGGAATGTAAATTGATACAGCCACTATGGAGAACAGTACGGAGGTTCCTTAAAAAACTAAAAATAGAACTACCATATGACCCAGCAATCCCACTACTGGGCATATACCCTGAGAAAACCATAATTCAAAGAGTCATGTACCACAATGTTCATTGCAGCTCTATTTACAATAGCCAGGACATGGAAGCAACCTAAGTGTCCATCAACAGATGAATGGATAAAGAAGATGTGGCACATATATACAATGGAATATTACTCAGCCATAAAAAGAAATGAAATTGAGTTATTTGTAGTGAGGTGGATGGACCTAGAGTCTGTCATACAGAGTGAAGTATGTCAGAAAGAGAAAAAGAAATACCGTATGCTAACACATATATATGGAATCTAAGAAAAAAAAAAAGATCATGAAGAACCTAGGGGCAAGACGGGAATAAAGACACAGACCTACTAGAGAATGGACTTGAGGATATGGGGAGGGGGAAGGTTAAGCTGTGACAAAGTGAGAGAGTGGCATGGACATATATACACTACCAAACGTAAAATAGATAGCTAGTGGGAAGCAGCCGCATAGCACAGGGAGATCAGCTCGGTGCTTTGTGACCACCTAGAGGGGTGGGATAGGGAGGGTGGGAGGGAGGGAGACGCAAGAGGGAAGAGATATGGGAACATATGTATATGTATAACTGATTCACTTTGTTATAAAGCAGAAACTAACACACCACTGTAAAGCAATTATACTCCAATAAAGATGTTAAAAAAATAAAATAAAATAAAAAGTTGATGGAGCCCAAACACCCTTGTGCCGTGCTGGTGAGAACACAGGCAACCAGCACCATCACCCAGGACCCAGGACTCCAATCTGACAATCCCCAGAGAAGCTGTCTCGGATCCACCTGGTAAATGGGGATGTCTGTTGCAACATCATTTGCCGTACCAGGAAGTTGAGGCCATCTGAAGACATGTAAGTAAACGTGATGGAATGTGAAGCAGGGCTCAGAAATAACAGACTGGACTTAACGTGTAGAGTAGCAGACAGTAGAGTATGCTACCCGGCCTCTGTCAAAACAGAACCATTATTCCTCCAGCCCCTGGAACTTCTGGCCACTGATGCTCTTACCCACATCCCTATCTGACAATTGCTCTCAACCAGAGCAAGCCCCTTACCCACCCACGTCCAATAACTGGTTGATGCCTTGAGACTGGGCCTGTTGCCTTAAGTTAGGGCAACTCTGCCTGAGTTCCAGCTCCAGAGCTCTGCACAAGGTCCCCATCATCTGCATCACAGGTCAATTCTTCCCACAGCCCAGTCCTGCTTCTCTCCCTCCTCCCCTCCCCCTCTCCCAGGGGTTGATCCTGAAGCACAGAACATTCCCAGTAAACTTCCTTCATGCTAATCTCTATCTAAAAGTCTGTCTCCTGGGAAATCCAACCTAACATGCATAGCAACATAGGTACATCATGTAAGAACAGTGATAAGGGAAGAAAAAAAATAAGTAACAGAATGAGATCTTTAACCCAATAGAATCAATATAAATTAACAAAAAAATGCACACAAACTATACATGTTTTCAAAATCACATACAGATAAAAGAACAAACATTGACACATTACATGGATTACCTATGCGATAGGGAATGGGGCCTTGAAGAGAGACCAATGATGACAGCATGACATGAGCTGAAGGGTGCACTGAGTCAGCCCTTTTGCACCTGAGGTCCAAATTAGTACTACTACTGCTAATAATAATAGCAGTAAAATAATTTGAATTGATGAAATTGAGGGGTGGTTCAGGATATGTGGTTGCCTACAGAGATGGCTTGGGCCTTTGTGGTCCTTGTATTAAGAACAGGTAAGAAAACAAAAGCAGCAGCTTGCTTCCTCAGACCAGCACTGACATCTAGAGCTCACTGGCCCTGGGAGCCCCCAATTTACAGACCACTCCAACCAGCCCCCCAGCTTTATGGCTGGCTGCTTCTGCCATCAGAATGTCTTAAATATCTTTGGGTCTGCCCTGGAGTAAACCTTTCATTCAAGGTGTTCCTAGCAGTCACGAAGGATAGAGAGTGAGGACTTCCCTGTTCACAAACGGAGCTCACGTGACTGTTTCGTGACTTCTTGTACCTTGATCAGAACTGAGTTTAGAATGTGTTTCTGCTGTTCTTCTGCAGCAAAATTGTGGAGGAGAGAAATATAGCCCCACCAGCCTCGAATTGCCAGACTCAACCAGTGTTTGCCAGAAGGTAATTGTTGACCAACCAAATCAGCCGTGTGGCAGAGCCCAGCTCTCTCTTTCCCAAACCCCTTTGCTCTTCTCCTTAGCAAGAAGTTCCCAGTGCCCTCTCCTTGCTACAGGGCTCCAGTTAGCGTGGTCCTGAGATAAAGTTCTAGCCAATGGCGTGTGTATGGAAGTGATGCCAGCCACTCCAAGCCTGGCGCTTAGAAACTTGCTGTGAACAGTCAGTCCTGCAGGCTCTTTCCCTTCTGCCATTGGATCCAGAGCAACATGCATCCTTGGAAGCAACGTTGACGATGGCAGAACCAGAAGACAGATCACTTGAAGCAGAGCTGCCCGCTGATCAGGAACACTTGCTCTGGACTTTATGAGCAAGTTCAAAACGCATTAAAACACGTTATAGAACAAAGCTGGGAAATGTAACATTTCATAGTCTGGTAATCATTCGATACGCTTGGGTTTGTGTATTAAGGCTTCTAGCATTTCCTTAATCAGGTCTGTTTACATCTGCCTGGTTATCTCACCGATTAACCAAAAGAGTCCTCCTCAGATTTTATTTTAAAAATAGCCTTTTATTTAAAAAGAAAAAAAGGGATAAATACCCAGGTGTCAGATATAGAAGGTTATAAGAATGGATCTGAGAAATATTTTAAAATGGCTCTCTTTATAAGAAGGAATTCTTAAAGGGATTATAACATTGAATGTTACTCATGCACTGGTTAAATAAATATGTACATGTTAAGCTTTTAATTACATAAGTACCCTTATTTTAACTTAGGTAAGTTCAGCAAACGTTACTAATTGCCAATTCGGTATCCATTCCCACTTCCCTGCTAATGAACAGAACAGTTAAAATTATACAGCCTCCCTGTGCCCGTGCAGCTAAGCATGGCCGCATCACTCAGTTCTGGCCAATAAGACGTAGGAAGACCCTGAGGAAGATTTCTTGCCTGAATTAAAAGGCAAGGCTTGGTCAGCCTTCGCCCTCCCCCTTCTTCCTTCTTCCTGCCTGGAACATTGGAAGGTGCAGCCGCCGCCTTGTAACCATGTGACCCAAACCCAAGGCGGAAGGTGGGCGTGCTGGGGGGGACCGAGCAAGGAGATGTAAAGGAGCCTGGGCTCCTGGTGGCCTTGCTAAGCCAGAGTAACAGCCTGGACCCCGCCCACCTCCCCTCCCCACCCCACCCCACCCCAATTAAACCAATATTGGTTGGGTTTCTGTTATTTGCAAACAAATGGATTCCTGACACCATATATTAATCTTTCTTCCCATTTTCAAGTACAAAGAGTTTGCTCTTTAAAAAGAAAAGCTGTGAACTTAGTGTTCTACAAATTTATACAAATGTGCTGTAATTTATAGCTTTAAAATGATATTCAGAGATTGGAAGTCTCAAAGAGAGAGAGAGAGAGATTGTCTGATAAGTAAGGGTGTCTCATAAATGTCCAATATAAAAAAGTTAATTGAAAGTCTAAAACCCCATTTGTAAAATTGTTTTTTAAAAACTTCTTTTAAAAAGTTTTCTTGAGAAATAAATGTGTTTTGACCAGGAAAAAAATGACCTGTATGCAAGTGTTTGTAAAGAGCTGCAAGTTATAACTTTTATAAATTTCAAGCTGAATTCAAAATCAAAAAATTAGATGCTATTATAATTAAACTCATTTTAATTACTAATTTTATTTTTAAGTATAACCTTTCAATAAGAAAGTAACTTACATGCTATGGAAACTGGTAACGTTCCAAAATTATTCTGCGTTATAAATATGAGCTTAAGATAAACATAAAATAACATGAAAATTTCTTCAAGGTGTGAAATAATAGAAAATATATATATTGGTCTCTGCCCCTGGTTCCTGACACAGGGGTCCTAAAACCCTTGGTATTTCCTCGGTGATAGGAGTGTCTTTTGTTCTAATGAGGTGACTCTTGGTGGGCTCCTGGATGAGGGCCAGTCACCAGAAAGGCCAATCTGTGATTAGAAGCTTGGAACTTTCAACCCCACCCCATTCCCATCCTCTGGGAAGGGGACAGGGGCTGGAGATAGTTAATGATTGATCATGCCTACGTGATGGAGCCTCCATAAAAAATCCCAGTAGTATGGAGTTCAGAGAGCTTCTGGGTTGGTGAACACATCTACATGCCAGGACGATGGAGCACCGCAACCCCATGATGATAGGAGGGCCTGTGCTCAGGACCATTCCAGACCTTGCATCTCTCCACTTGGCTGTTCATTTATATCCTCTATTATATTCTTTAAAATAAACTGGTAAACATCAGTGTTTCCCTGAGTTCTGTGAGCCATTCCAGCAAATTATGGAGCCCCAGGAGGGGGTTCTGGGAACCCCAGGTTATAACTGATGAGTCAGAACTACAGGTGACAACCTGGGACTTTGTGATTGGTGTCTGAAGTGGGATAGTCTCGTGGGACTGAACCCTTAATTTCTGGGATCTGGTGCTGATCTCCAGATAGATTGTGTGAGAACTGAAGTAAAGTACAAGACACCCAGCTGGTGTCACAGACTGTTGCTTGGTGTGTGGAAAACTCACACATCTGGGGTCAAAAGTATGGTGAGTGTTTGAGCAAAGGAGAAACAGAGGAACAGTACTTTTCTTTACACAAGACTAAAAAGTCTTTTCTAAAAAATGAAGAAAAAGCATTACTTTCTATCTTGGCCTATGAAATGGTAGGTTCTGAGTCAAGAAAAGGAAATGAAACTATCCCCTGACTTTTCTTTAAAAAAAAAAAAAATCTTATGTGTGAGCTTTATTTTCTCCAAATAACTGGGAATCCCAAACTTGGAAACTTTGTATTGAATGCTTTTAGTTCCAAATAAAAAATAGTATTGGATAATAAAACTGGGAAATTTAACATTTCGTACTCTAGTAATTTCCCTATACATTGGAATGAGAAGAAAATTCTATTGGTGAATTAAGTTTTTGTTGAAGCTCAATTCTTTGTAAGTGATTCTGTGTTTTATCTCTGTAGTATTTGAGCACTTACTACAGGAAGCAAAGATAGAAACATATCATGATATGCTTAAATTATGCAGAGATTGGGTTTTATATCAAGGGCAAAATAGCTATGATTTTAATGACTGTAACTTTCTGAATTTCCTATACTTATTTTCAAATAAAAACAGCAACAGTAAAAAATATCATTACTCTTAATTAAATTAATATTGGAAAATATATAAATGTAATGTCAATGTGGTAATATTACAGATTATATGTCAACATCTAAATAAGTAGGGTTTTTAAAAAGTATATTGCTTCCAATGAAACCAGACATAGATGCATATCCATTTATGTTTGTTTAGATTTTCAATAAAAGCATTTTATTAATACTTGCTAATATTAATTGTAAGGTATTTTACTATTGTTTTGTATATATTTTATCATGTAATTTGGCTTTGGGGACTTTGGATTTATATAATATGGAGCATGGCAGAGACATGTAACAGTCACTATATACTCCTCCACATTTCTCAACCCCGTGCAGTTTTATGGGGCTGCATGACTAGTCTTGGCCAAAGGGCTATGACTCAAAGTGGTTCATATCCCTTCTGCGACAAAGCACTGTAGAGCCAGGACATGACAAAGCAGCTCTCTTCTTCCCTACTAAAGTGACTGCAGAAACCAAATGTTCCAGCTAGTATAGCTTCAAGATGGTAGACTTTCTGCCAGCCTGGATCCCGAGTAACCATGTAGAGCAGAACTCCCACTGACCCATGGTAGATATGAACTATGAGTGGGAAATAAACCTTTGTTGTGTTAAGCTACATAGCATTATTCTGGCTAATTAACTGAAAGAATGAATGACTATATTCATCTAAATATAATGCAACACAAAACTAAAATAAGAGTTAAATAATCTCCTTGGTGAATTCACATGTATATGCAAAAGCTAGGGTTACATATTAGGGCTTGGAGATAGAAAGTCATAGGATAATTTTAGGCAAAACCTCATTCATCTTGTATTTGTCTATGTTCTCTATTAATCACGTGGATGTCTACCTCAGATACTGAGAGTCCTATGGTTTTGTATTTCCTCGAGTCCCCCTGAAGAAAAATAAAAATAAAATGGAAGTTGTTTTCTTCTTTAAATTACTGGTACAATAACCAGATGATGCCAACACAGAAAATTACCTGGAATTGTAAAATGGAAATCATGCTTGCCATTTGGGGGGCTTCCCCAACCATCAAGAGTTCCTTGGAAGCTCTGTCTGATCCTATCCTCTCCTAGGATCATGCTCAAATTCAAGAAAACTTCCCTGGAGACTGATCTTCCACCTACATTTTGACCATTTCTTCACAATCTCCTATGAATATTCCTTCACTTCTTTGCCTTCAATGTTACTGTTTCAGGATTTGGTGCTATGTCCTTGATTCCGTGCCATGCTCTCTCCTTTGAAGATCTCATGCACGCTTGTGGCTTCACTGACTTTCAAAAGTCACCGCTATGGCAGGTGCCTCCCCAGCATTGCGGATGCATCTGGTGCCTCTTCACGGGGCATCTTCACTGAGATGCCCTGTAAGAACCTCAAGCAGCTCAACAACCTTCCCCAACAAACCTGCTTCTCTCCCTCTGCCCTCTCTCAACATCACATCAACCCAGACACTTGGATCATTACCCTTGGAAATCCCCACTCATCCAAAGTCTTTTTTTCTCATCTATCAATATTTCTTATTTTTTCCTAACATCTGGGCCTTCTCTTCTCACACAAAGCTACTCTTATGCATACTACTGCACCAGCCCCAGGCTTAATTACCCCACTCCTATTCAATTCAACACGGCTTTAAGTGAGCTTTCTAAATGCAAATCTCACCTGCCTCTTTCAAAGCCTCCCCATCACCCAGGGTAGAGTCCCCTTAGCATGGTACTCCAGGCCCTTTGTGACTTCACCCCTGCTTTTTTTATTGAGCCTCTTTTCTGTCCCCTCCTCTCCTGACACTCTGAGTTCCAGTGCAAGCTACTTGTGCATCCCTGGACTCCATGTACATCCATATCTCTGGACCCTTGCTCATGCTGTGCCCTCTACCTGAAACGTCTCTCTCATCCAGTTTGTCTGGCTAAGTGCTGGTCATCATTCAGGTTTCATCTTGGGCACAATCTCCCCAAGGATAACTTCCCTGCCACCCAAGCTGACCCAGGTCCCCTCCTCTCTGATTCTCCACTGCCTTGTGCTTCCCTCTGACATGGAACAATCAGATCATCCTGCCATGGCCTGTCTACTAGCCTACCTTTCCTCTTCCCTCCCTCTCTATGGATGGACAGAGGTAGATTCTCTATGAAGCTGAGGATGTTGTAGCCTCAGGGCTCCTCACTTAACCAGCTCCTTCCCTAGGCTCTGCCAGGGGCCCCAACAATGTGTCTTCATGGTCACATGATTTGTCAAAAATAAGATATTTAAACAAAATGGATCAACTCTGCCATCTTTCTCTGACATCCCCCCTGCGTCACTTCCCTTCACGTAGGGGGCACTGGAGTGGTTGTGGGATAGATTTAATTTGGATTGAGTGGGGCAATTTACAAAAGTGCTACACAGTTATTTCTGTGGGATCCTCTTACCACCCACATGTGCCGACCCCTCCAGCATCATGTACAAAGGTCCAGAGGTGGGATGACAGTACAAACATGTTCCACAGCACCTGCAGGTGAAAAAGAAACACAGTGAAAATGCATGGAGCCAGAGCTAGAGATGTATACTCCTATCTTCAAAGGAAGAAAACAATTGTAAGCAAAGGCTTCGGTGCTCATCCATACCCAGATAAAAATGTCCCTCTTCTTAGGATTACAATCAAGAATGTTCTATACACAATTATAAACTTGGCACACATTTTAAAATTCTTTTGAATGGAGTGTAACAGTAAATTTTATCACGATTCTTGTGTTATATGGCACAAACCTGTAGCAATAATGCAAACAGAGAACATGTCTATGTGGAAAATAGCATGTCTTAAACATCCCCATGTATCAGGGTACAGCTTAGTGTAGCTGATGCAATTTTTTCTCCAAAAAGTCTGGAAGTTTCAGATAAAACTGCATAAAAAATTACCACTGATGCAAGAAAATGACCTGAAGACACTTGTCTGGCCAAACTCCTACGCAGTCAATGTATGAAGTATAAAAGTAAGTTGATTTCACAGTTACGCAGTTAAATACAAAGTACTGGCATTCAAAAGTGGATTTGAATGTGCTTTCTGTAATTCTTAATTACAGATCAATTTTGTATAATTTTTCAGAATTAATGAACATTCTAAAACTAAAATATGACAGAAAGAAATTATCCTAGGAGAAGCCAAAAATATCAACTGGAAGACAGACTAACAAAGGCTTCAAAATGTCCAAACCTCTTCTATCACACTAGACTAAAAGGCTTGTGGTCCAGAGGAAGATAGGAAGGAACTGTGATATCTAAAATGTATAGGGGACTTCCCTGGTGGTCGAGAGGTTGAGACTTCGCCTTCCAATGCAGTGGGTGTGAGTTCGATCCCTGGTCAGGGAGCTAAGATCATCCCACATGCCTTGCGGCCAAAAAAACAAAATATGAAACAGAAGCAATATTGTAACAAATTCAATAAAGACTTTAAAAATGGTTCACATCAAAAAAAATCTTTAAAAAATAAAATAAAATAAAATGTATAGATAACAAAACAGCAGGAAAGATAAAAGAGATGATGAGAATCAGAACACTACCAAACAAGAAACAAAAGAGCAAGAGAAATAGAATAGACAATCCATATACTGGATATATTAGTTTCCCCCAAATTTACAATTCTCCCATTTACATGCCATTACTCTGATGAGACATGAGGATGAAAGAAACTTTCCTCAACCACCAATAATATGAAGAAATTTTTGACAAACTATGCAAAAGGAATGACTGAATCATCTCTGTCCTCCTTAGAAAATAACATAAAATTGTTGCCACATGAAGAGATGATCAAATTATATGCTATCAAAATATGTTAGTAAAAAGCATTACAGAGCTGTGTCTGACTGTTAATTCAAGCACAGTATTATTTTTCTGTTTTGTCAGCTTTTAAAAATATGAAATTTGATATAATTTCTTTCTTATTCTAAATAAATATCCACTTTTTCCTAAGTTCATAGTCATGATCAGTAAAGGGCAAACAAAAGCTGGATCCGCTCTCTGATGGAGGAACTTGCTGTTTCCAAGTTTCTGTGTTACCGACCTGGGTCCTTGGACTCTTTAATCAACAGAAGTAAATAAGAGGCCGGATGAGGAATTCAGGCAAGACTTTATTGGGACTCATGCTGCAGCATGCATGCAGTTATTTTTAGCCCCTTATAGTTTCTTTGTGTTCTATTGTTCAAGGAGACGTTTGTCCAGGTGCAAGCACTGCAGTAAAGGGTCCCAGGTCCCAGGTCCCAACCTATCTCATATCCACTGTCTCAGCTTGTGCCTGGCACCTCAGCACTTGCTCAGTGAAGGAAAAAGGGCAAGGTCGTGAGCCGGCTTGATTATCATTGCCCTGCCCCTATGACTCCCTAAGTCACTCCACAGTTTATTCCTCTGCAAATGCAAAGTCCTTTCTTGTCCCAAAAGCTGTTACCTGGAGCTGGGGGATCTGCCTCAGCTCCTGCCAGGTCATCAACCCTGCAGAAGCCGCCTGCACTCCACAGATGAGCGGAAGTTCTGGGAAGTCTGGTTTGGATGTACATGGTCCAGCAAAGAGCCCTGCCGCTGTGATGGGCTCACTGCGGTTAAGCCAACATCGTAGAAATGAAGAGAACCCCCTGTTGCGTGTTCCCACTCAGTGGACAGCTACAGGCTCACTGGCTTATTCTTTAAAAGAGTAGAACAGTAATCACTCTCCTCCTGTCCTAATGCTGGCTCCTTGGAAAGGATCGCTCAGTGAAGATGCTCAGGCTCCCATATGGCCGGGTCTTCAGGTCTGTTTTCCTGGAGGCTGCCCGAGTCCCAGACAAGAGCTGTTATGAGAGCTTTAGTAGCTTGTTAAAGGTGTTCTCTTCTGGGCACGTTTAAATGGCCCTGGGCCATAGTTGCAATGACTTGCCTCAAACAGTACGTTCCAAAGGGAGGCTGCCAACTTGATCATTTCTTTGAAGGTTCACGTTCTGTTGCTTTCTCCCCGCTACCCAAGTGCTGAGCAGAAGCTGTGCTTAGAGCCAGGCCTCCACCATGTAGACCAACCCCACAGCCCAGGGCAGAAGAGGACATTCACACTGAGCATGCAGTTGTCAGAAAAAGCTATAGGCTGTGCACTGAAGGCTCCTCAGCTTTTTCTCCTCTGGTAGAAGTAACTATACGGCACTTCCAGTAAAAATAACTACTATAGGTCACAAGCCCAACCTAAGTGCTTTATTTTTATAGTTAATTGTCTCAACAACCTATGAAGTTGTACTACTATTAACCCATTTTGCAGGTGTGGAAATTGAGGCCCAGATGGACTAAGTGATTTACCCAAGTGCAAGCAGCTTGTAATATTATAAAAGACAATTCGATCACATGTTTAATACTGTTTTCTTAATTGTACACTGACAGTGATGACAGCAACCACACAATCGCACACCTACTTAGTGCCAGACCCTGTGCTAAGACAATGGAGAGTTCAAGATGAGAAGGACAATTTTCTTCTCCCACTGCCTTTAAGGAGCTCATGGGAGCAGGAACAGACATTTTAGCAGGGAATTTACGACAGTGGAAATACAAACACAGCGTGTGTTAATGGCAGGAAGCCTGGGCAAGTAAGGAGATGTTTGCTAATGCAGGCCTAAAAAGGAGCTATTTTGCTTCCCACAATCATTTCCTACAGAAATCTTTCCATATGACATTTTAAAATGGTGATACTTCTAAAGAAAGATGAGAAAACAGAGAGGTACAGAACCAGCATCAAATGTTCATTTCTGTCTTTCTTTATTATTCTTCATAGAAATTCCTATTATATCATATCATATCATATCATCCTCATTCAATTTCTCAGGTTAAAAATAACCTGAGGTTCAGAGAGGTTAAGAGACCAGAGCAAGGTTACACAGCAGAACCCAAATCTGAATGCAGGTCTGTAAAATAATCAAGTCCACCTGCTCCCCAGTACCCAACATTGCCTTTTCTGGAATGTAGCCACTACCTGATGCAGGGACCACCACGCAGGACCTGGGACCTGAGAAAACTCGAGGCTGATGGGAGGTTTGAGGCCTGCTTCTCTACTGCTCACCCACAGCTGCCTCACCTCATCAGGCCCAAGATTCATCGCCGCCAGCATCCAGGCCTGAGCTCAGCTCTCTGGGGACCACTTCTGAGGAGCTCGGTGATTCAAGGCCTCCTCTGTAAATTCCTATTAAGCACTCTAGATTTAATAGCTGCTATTAATACAAATTATGCTTCATTAAGCATGAAGCTAAGGAGAACTCTGCTCAGAGGCTCCAGTTCAATACAGGGCTGAAGGACAAACAGAACGGCTATTTTTAATCCTGGCAATGTCAGCGGGGAGAGAGCAGCCTGACACTGCATGTGCCTGTCACTTCTGCTGCAAATGGAGTCTTTCACATTTCAAATAAATATCTCTTATTTTCAGCTCAAGGTGTATGAGAGAGGGAAACCTTTCCAATCTGTGAGGGATGATAACACCCAGAACATTTTTCCCTTCAGAAGACTTTTTTCTAGAAAGCTCGAAAAAGAGCAGGGAGGAAGAAGCTCTCAACAGGTCCCCACAGCTCCGATAAGGCTCTGGTTCTCTGGGGCTGGGGGTTTAGCAATGCTTGCCCTGCTGTCCTCACTGTTACCTTGCTGCTTATGGACTGTGGTGTATCCAGAGGTAGCTCAAGAATAGGCAAAAATCAGACCTGGGTTATTCTAGATCAGGGGTCAGCAAATGTTTTCTGTAAAGGGCCGAAGAGTAAATATTTTAGATTTTTTGTGGGCCCTGTGTCTCTATTTTAAATATTCAATTGTGCCCTTGTAGCACAAAAGCAGCCATAAGATGACATGTAAAGGAATGCTCATGACAGTGTCCCAATAAAACTTTATTTACAAAACTGGCGATGGATCAGATTTGGCCCCTAGGCTGTAGTCTCCCACCTCTAATTCAAATTTGCTATTCCATCCTAGATGGTTTTGCAATGGGTGTAACCTTAGTCTATTATGAACATGCTTATATCAGCTCTGTTTACCTACAAAGCTGTGACAAGTGGCATTCTTTTAAAAAAAAAAAAAATCTCTGTACGTGATACCAGGGCAGGATTATGGCATTACCATGTTTGAATTGGTTAAATTTACTTATTATTTCCAATCAACTCAACCAAGTCTGTGATACACATTCATGGGGGTGCAATTTGCAATCAGCACTTTTGCTGAGTAGTCAGTTTGCATGCTTTTACATTTTATATAGTACATGATCATTTTTATTTGTTCTAAGAATCTGACAATGAGTGCACTGCAGTGAGTCCCGCTAATGGAATGCCCCAGTTTATCCACTGTGGTAGGTGTATCAAGTTAGAGTTCTCCAGAGAAACAGAACCAATGGAAGATATATAGACATACAGAGATAGATACAGATACAGATATAGATATAAATACTGATATAGATATAGATAGATAGATGGCTATAGAGACAGACAGATGGATAGATAAATGATATTGGCTCATGGGATAATGGAGGCTGAGAAGTCCCACAATCTGCCATCTGCAATCTTGAGAAGCCAGGAAGACCAACGGTGTAGTTCAAAGGCCCATGAGCATAAGAGCCGATGGTGCAGAATTACAGTTTGAGTCTGAAGGCCCGAGAACCAAGGGTGCCGAGGGCAAAGACTGCTGCTCAGCTCCGCGGTCAGGCAGAGAGCATTCTCCCTTCCTCTGCCTTTTTGTTCCATTCAGGCCCTCAGCAGATTGGGTGGTGCCCACACACACTGGAGAGGGACATCTGCTTTACTCAGGCCTCCAATTCAAATGCTAATCTCGTCTAGAAACACCCTCACAGACACATCCAGAAATAATGTTTAACCAGCTATCTGGGCAGCCCAAGGAGCCAGTTAAGTTGACACCTGAAACTAACCATCACAACAGATTTGATACTTGTTGAGCTACAATTCATTCCCACCTCCTTTGTCCTTCTGTTTGAGATTTGCTTTGGCCAATGGGATGTGAGAGTTCATTAAGGGAGGAGGGGCTTGAAATGACAGGCTTGGAGCATGCCTTTCACCATAACTACATGCCAGTGAAATGGTACAGCTGCTTCCAAGAGTATGTGAGGAATAGGGTTCGTAGAGTTCATCAGCAAAAGACTTTTGAAAAAAGAATGCTGAAATGAAATTGCTAGGGAAAAAAAAGACAAAAAAATTTTTTAAGATAATTGCTGGGCCAGATGTAAAACTAGTTACTGTTTTACAGAGCAATAGAACCATAATTGGGATGGAGAGGGGCAATTCTGTATCAAACGGAATTACAAGTCAAGATGAAATTTTACAATGTCTCGACTCTAACAAATAGCAAATAGCCAGGTCAAACACAGGAACATTCTCATAAAAATTAAATAATCCTTGGTTGAGCTTGTTAGCCATTAAAAGGACATCTTACATCTTTGCCTTATTTTCAAGCTTCAGGTAAATTTTCTTTACAGTCGTTTGAGGGATACATCACAATTATGGAGAATAGTCTTGGGTTGTAAAGGAAAAACCGTGTCCTGAATCTGCGTGCTCCGGAACTGCTTAGGTACAGCACACCTGGTGATGCTCCCATAGGTGTGGTCCCCCAGGGTAAATAAACCACATGTTTTGTGCACCGTGTTGCCTCAGCTGTTCTACCCGGGGCAGGGGATGAATGGGCAGAAACTCGACAAGGAGGAAGGCATCACTCATTCTCCCAATGTGGTGGCTTTCGTGGATTGTCTCAGACTGTGGCAGTCCACAGCTCTGCTGTGCTCCTTGACCTTGGGGCCAGCGAGTGGGTTTGAACTCCTACAAATGGGTTAGGATGAGTGGTCAAAGAGTTTATGGCCTCACTATGTCTAGTGAGGTGTCACCAAGCAAATAATATAACACCCCAAAACCTTCACAAAGATGCAAATAATCACAAACATTTTTTTCCTTTCTAATATTAAAATATCATTTTTGGTTCTGTCTTTTCCTACGAGCATAGCATCCCTTAGAGTGGGTCAATGGGCACAGGTCAACTAGGAACCTCACTCAGGCTGTCGTACACAGGCAAAGTCACACTCACTTAGATTTATCTTGGTACGTGGGTTAGCATCACTCATATCTCACACAGCCAGAACAGGTACTTTAAGGGGTGTCAGATAGCCTTCAGAAAGCCTTCCTGAATCTCTCAGGGCTTTGCTGAAAGCCTCAAGTTTCTTCTCCTCAACAGACTGAAGACCAGGGGTTGGCACACTTTTGATGCAAAAGGTCAGATAGTAAATACTTTGGGGTCTGGGGGTCATGTGATCTCTGTTGCAACTACCCGACTTTGGCATGAAAGTAGCGACAGACATATGTAAACAAACAACTGTGGCTCTGGTCCAGTCAATTATGAGAACAGGTAGCCAGCTGATTTTGGTCCATGATCTATATTTCACCAACCCCTGCTCTAGGCCATAGCAGGCTTCCTGCTATGAAAAACCCTCCCATGTTTGCATGGCCTTGACATGCTGCTTCCTACACGTTGTACCTACATTCTTAAAGCCAAGTAAACTGTTGGTTTGCTTTCCCACCATCTGTGTGAGCTCCATCATTTCCATGCAATGAGCACTAACTTACCCTCCCCTGGGCAGCAGCTAAAGGGCTGAATGCAACAGCTCCTTAAAAGTGGGCAAGGGAAACGTGAAGGCTGGGAGACAGTGTGTTGCTGCGGAGATAGAGCCTTAGAGCTTCTGGTTATAGGTCAACTCATCAGAAAGAGTCAGATCCCACAGAGATGGCTTCAAAGGCGCAGTGTCAGCTGATGGGGTGAGGAGGTGGGGCGCGGATGCCGAGGGTGGAGCCCACAGAAGAGGCGTGGATGCCGAGGGCGGAGCCCATGGAGGAGGGGTTGAGGCAGTCCTCGGCCAGTCCCAAACCAGGCCAGCAGCTGGTATGGACATGAACATGAAGGTGGATGTGGCCAGAGGTTGAGTTGGCACCTGAGAAGAAGCCAGAAGATGAGTAGCTATAAAGCTGGACCCCAGACTGTGAGGAGGGGTAATAAGATGGTAGCTACAGCACCCCCCTGCCAAAGTCACAGGCTGAAGCCCCTTTCTGCTTGAACACAGCAAACTAGGAGCTGGGGAGAATTTGGCAATGTATACTTCATCCCTCTAAGAAGCTGCCCTCAAATCCCCTTAGAAAAACTACTTTCATAAACTGTATAGATCTAACTTTTTATCTTTGAAAAAAAAAAGTGGAAAGAAAAACAAATCTGAAAACAAAGGCTTTGAAATGCTGAACTTCAATTCCCTGGGGAAAGCTGCTAGTAAATAAACTATACAGAGCTACCATTTTTTTCCTCTGAGAGAAAGAGAAGAAAGTGAGTTCCGAAAACAAAACCTTTGAAATAAAGTCTTTGAAACAGCCCACCTCTGCTCCAAAACTGGTCCAGCCAGTCTAGAAAAGCCAGCAATAAACAAATAGGTGCAGAGGAAACAAAGTATTATTTGCTTGCTGCCTTATAACTTGATCTGTAAAAGACATCCTCCCATGAGGGGAGGTGGGGGAAGGATGGATTGGGAGTTTGGGATTAGCAGATGCAAACTACTATGTAGGGATGGATAAGGAATTCCCTGGTAGTCCAGTGGTTAGGATTCTGCGCTTCCACTGCAGAGGGCACAGATTTGATCCCTGGTCTGGGAGCTAAGATCCCACATGCCTCGTGGCCAAAAAAGAAGAATGGATAAACAACAAAGTCCTACTATATAGCATAGGGAACTATATTCAACATCCTGTGACAAACCATAATGGCAAAGAATATGAAAAAGAATGTGTATATATATGTATAACTGAATCACTTTGCTGTACAGCAGAAATTAACACAACTTTGTAAATCAACTATACTTCAATAAAATTTTTTTAAAAGATGTCTTCCCATGAGGAAGTTATAAAAAAGACCCTCCAACTCCCTCCACCTGCCAACCCCCTCCCCACCCCAGGTCTTGTGGCATAGACATAAATACTCTCTGGGCAGGGAAAAAGGATTTATGGGTCAAAGGTTGATATCCTACCCCTATCATTTCCAAATAGTAACTGACATTCCAGTTAATTAATATGAAAATTAATTAATGTGAAATACTCTCCACAACTGCTGTAGCATAGCTAATTCAAGGTTTAAGTAACAAAAATTCTGTCTATGGTGGTTGATTTTTGAGTTCAGGTTTACATGGAAAGTATATCTGGGCTCAAACTCTGCCCTCAAGTGTTAATAAGCTGAATAAGCAGGTGTGTCCTTTCTGGGTAAGTATGTATCTTGTGGAGGGTGTTTGTTTATGTCTTGTTCTGAGCTTCACCTGTGCCTCACACATCCAGAAGTGTAGTACAAGCTGGACCTCTCCTTACCAGTCCAGCCCACATCCTTCAAACCAAGTAAACGTTATCTCCATTAATTGTGTGAGTTTGATCATTTACCCAACGTGTGCTCACATCCCATAATTTAAAACAGAAAGGAGAGTGGGACTTGGATCAATGTAGCATTATAAGTACAAAATTTGAAACCCCCTTTCTTTCCTCCAATCTGAGCACATGGTAATGACAGACGAAATATAAAAGGAAACTGCTAAAATCATAGCCAAGTTCAAAATCAGGATGACTGTGTCTATCAATGTGAAATGGAAGAGAAATCCAAAGTGGTGAGTAGAAGCTAGAACTTCTGTCTCGCTAAGCTCTGGATTAGTCTGGGATGTCTGAAAATTTCATTCTTGCAGATTGAGTAGGAAGTATATGTGTTGAACACCAGGTGAGGGACCCAAACCAGCTCACTGCCCAGGGTTTTTAGGAAAGATTTTCTTCCAAATAAAGCACTCGTGGGAAAAAGGTTCCATTTTCTGCCTCCATCTCCCATTTTACCTGGGATGTTCCTGTGCAAAGACAGGATGCCTGAAGCTGAGACAGCATCTTGTAACTATCAAGGAAAAAGAGACAACCTGGAATCCTGATATTGCTGGACCACTCAATGAACTCTGGACCACCCAGTCTCTGTAGTTCTAAAGTAAGTAATAAATGTCATATGGTTTAACCAGTGTTGGTTGAATTTCCTCTTACACGAAGTCAAATGCATCCTAATTGAAATGTATGTGTGGATGGAACAAGACCTCCCTCTTGACAATGACGAGTCTTCCAAAACACATGAGGAAACCAAATGCAATAAAAGACAGAAAACAAAATAAACTAATAAATGATCAAATATGAATTCACCCCAGATGAAAGTAAAATTCTAGACAGTCTGTCTGACAATGACTTTAAATAAATATGTCTAAGATCCTCAGTGACAAGAAATATCATCAATAAAAAACAGAAATTATGAGATAGGCAGAAATTAAAATACTAGTAAATCATTGAAATGCTATTAGAAATCTTGAAAATTAAATATATAGTTATTGAGATAAACTCAATAGAGGAAGTACATGCTACACTGGGCACAATACAAGAATTGACTCAGAGGTAAAATATATAAGTCATGGGGATGGAATGTACAGCATAGAGAATATAGTCAATAATATTGTAATAATTTTGTATGGTGACAGATGGTTACTAGACTTATTGTGGTGATCAATTCATAATGTATATAAATGTTGGATCACTATATTGCACACCTGAAACTAATATAATATTGTAGGTCAACTGCAATTTAAAAAAGGAAAAAAAAAGAATTCTGAGAGGAAATGACCCAGAGGATAACCTAAGAGAGATAATTATCAAAAAGACCAGTTAAGAGACATGGAAGATAATGAAGAAGTAATATTTGAGAGGTAAAAGTAGAACATTCCCAGGATTTAAGAGACACATAAGTTCTCAAATTAAAATTTGCTCTACAAACAAAGCAGGATAAACACAAACTAATCCAAAAGTAGACATATCATAGTGAAACAGAGAAAGACAAAAATCCTTAATCTACCCAGACCGGAAAAAAAAAAAAAAAAAGATTACTAACTAAATAAGGTGTGGTAATTAAACTGCACTGGGGTGTTGCTGGGAGCGACTCTCCCTCTTCCTGAGCTGTCCTCACTGCTCTGATTTCACACGGTCTTTGCTAATACCCTCTCAAACCTCGATCCTCTCTGTAACTTCCTATTCTTCCCCTGTTCCATTTCCCACATTTCTTCAACATTCAAAACCCATTTTCCTCCCATCTCAGCTTTTTTATTCATAGCCCCACTTGCTCAACTCCATGTCAGCCATTCTCTCTCCAAAACATCACCCTTCTTTTATTCATACTTCTTTTACTTTTCTAAATAGGATTTGTGGTGCTTTTCAAATATGTATACAACAGACAAAAAAAAAAAGAGAGAGAAATTGATTAGCTACCGTTAGAATAAGGCATTGAAGCCAAAATTCCTAAAAATGTACATCACACAGTCCTTCTTATTTACTAAGGTCATATGGTTTGATAGGAGCTTCCAAGTGTCCAAAGCAAAAAGAGAAATACCTTCAGTGCAACATGTATAGTTTCCATAACACAGAAGTGTACCAGTTGGTAAGGAGAAGCATTTCCATACAGAAGTCAGGGATACAGGACCCTGTTGCAAGGGTCCTGTAGCTTACCCTCTATTCTTTCTTGCTCCCACCCTTAATACCATTTCTGTGGTGTCAAAGCCAAAGGGTGGGCTGGTGTTAAGTCACAGAAACCCAATTCCATATTGACCTATTGAAGGCTTTGAAGCATTCATGCTGGAACACAGAGCACTATTCAGCTATGTGGCTTCCCCATCAAGCAAGCCACAGCTGACCAAGACAGGCAATTCCCCTAAACATGCATCTTCAGTAGCTAGGGATTTATCACATGTGCAGTTCTTCATATTTAATGTTGTCTGTGCAGCTCCTTTAAAGCATTTTTTTCATTTTCATTATTTTTTCTCTTTTGCTTATTTTTAAGCGTTTTAAGGATGCTTTAGTCAATTTCTCTAAGTGCATTCAATTTATTTTGGTAAAATTCTTTGAAATATTAAAGAAGACACAGTAGAAAAAGATGCCTCAAAGAATATAGAAACTACATAAAGGACCAAACTGTCCAATTTTGTGATATTATGCACAAGTATTTAAGCAAATATATCATTACATGAGACATACCTGAAAAAAAAAAAACTTGAAGGTTTCCCAGATGTGACAACAACCCTAAAAATGTACATGATGTTTCCAAAAATAAATTCTTCAACAGAAAGAAATATTTTTAAAACAATCAACATTAAGAAGCAAATTTGGATCAACCATAATGGAGGAAAGACTGAACTATGTTTTATTTACTCTGTAAACAATATCACAAAATTATTGACTTATGAAAAGGCCATCAGAGAGTATGTAGCCAAAAATGTACCAAGACAAGCTCAGGAAATGCTCCTATTGATGAGATGAGGATGCCGAGGGCCAGAGCAGTTGCTGTGTGTCCCCCACACCTAAGAAGCTGATCAGAGCTGGAAGCTAGATGTCCAACCCCTCAGCACAGGGCCCTGTTCCTAATCTTGCAGAGCCACCTACACACTGTACACAGGGACACAGCTCAGACTCTGAGCACTAATGGTTGGGTCCAAACCTGGCCCTGTGACTCGCTCTTCCACACCACTCAGCCTCTCCAGGCAGCTGCTTTTTCCATTTGAAGCCTGAATTAATAAATAAATGATTTTGGCTTATAATAATGCATGCAAATCAAGGCATTCTGTCCATTGGCCAAAGCATGACCCACACACCTTCAGGCAGCTAAAACCTTCAATCACTGACCCAGAGTGTTAGCCTTCAATTTCTTCAGCATCCTGGCTTTCAACCCTGAGGTCTGTAATGATTAACAAAGTTGTTCCAGGCAGTAGCAAACACCCAACTTTAGCCTCTCCCTTGAAAGTTATTGTATTAAGGCTGCCAAGTCTGGATGACAGGCTGCTGTCCCCGTTTCCTAGTTTCCTGGGTGTTTTTCTGGGTTGTGTTCTAGAGACAACTTGTATGGAACATAGGCCCAAATGTAAGACCGCTGATCACAGCCCAGACCAATCCCTGCTCCAGACCCCAAAGGAAGCCCAGCCCTACCTGTCAAAATTGCCTCTCTATTATCCGCATTACCAACTGTGATGGTTAATTTTATGTGTCAACTTGGCTGGGCCACAGCACCCAGATATTTGGCCAAACATTATTCTAGATATTTCTGTGAGAGTTTTTTTGGATGCGATTAACATTTAAATCAGTAGACTTTGAGTACAGCACAATGTCCTCCATAGTGGGGTGGGCCTCATCCAATGAGTTGAAGGCCTGCATGGAATAAAAGACTGACCTCCCCTGAGCAAGAAGGAATTCTGCAGCAGATGGCCTTCAAACTTGAATTGCAACTTTGGCTCTTTCCTGGGTCTCCATAATCACATGAACTAATTCCTTAAAATAAATATATCTCTCTCTCAATCTCTCTTATATATATAGGGTATATATACATATGTATATATATATGTATATACTATTGGTTCTGTTTCTCTGGCAAATTATGACTAATACACCTGCCAAGATGGTTTCAAGCAGCATGTCATCCAAAAATTCAATACACTATTCCAGATCTTTGAATATAGCATATGGCAAAATTCCTTTTGGGTTTGTAATCTTAGACTAAAAGAAAATTATATAGACCAAATGTTGCAAACTTTGGGGCTCAATCTAACCCACAACACGCTTAGTTAGGTCCACACAAAATTGTTCTTAATTTTCAAACTAAAAATTAAAAGTCAGGATATTTCACTTTAAAGATTACTTTAAAGAAATTTAGATTTCTGCTTCTCTTGGAAAACCAGGGGAGCTGGCCACATGGAGCTGGCACCCCTGCTTGGAACAACTTGGCTGGAGCTGAGAAGATGCTGGCTCTTTAGACAGGCCGTGTTCCCCACCGTTCCACCCTTGAAGCAGTCTGACACCCAGCCCTCTCTCTCTTCTACATCACCTACTTACCTGGCTCCTAACGGCATTTGGGTTTGTGATTCTTGATAACAACACGAGGATAACCAAGCCAGGATAAAACTAAGAGGAAAAAAGAAACACACGGTGTCCTACCTTCCTAACTGCCCTTCACTCCAGTCAAAGTTCTCTGGCCGAGTGACTTGACAGGTCTATAACTTTCAGGAACCTTGCTTTTCTCCTGGGTAAAATGGGGCTAATGGTACAGATCCCACATGATGTTTATGAGGATTAAATTGTATAATGTTTGCACAGCACCTGGTAGCTATTATTATGATTAATTTATTCAGACAGAAGCCATACCCCACTTGGAAATGATGGGCCTGACACCAGCGGGGCCTAGAGATCAGAAACTTGCTGTGAATGCAGCTTCATTATACAACTTGTGCAATGGATGGTTTGAAGATGTTTTTAGATATTTTGCTAATTTCCCACAATGACCTTGGGAGGTTCCTATTATTACCCACATTTAATAGGTGAAAGTATTGAGATACAAGAGTCCCAGTCCCTGAACTCCCATGAATACCTCTTTCTATCATTGCACTTGCCAAATGCATTATGATTATCTATGCTCATGTCTGCCTTTCCTCCTAGACTGTGAGAACCTTGAAATGAGGGACCAATGGGAGTCCCCACTGGAGCCCTGCTGGATCACAGAGGGCTGGGCCCAGGAAAGTGCTCAGCCAGCCCCTGCCAAATCAGTCCATCAACAGAGGAAAAGTCCACATCAGAGAAGCAGGTGATGCCCTGGCCTGACCCCCAGGGCACTGTTCTCTCCCCTGTGTGGCAACATTGTTATTTTCCCTTTCACTTCCTTAAACTTCTCTTGGGCCACTACTCCTTCACCAGATGGAAGTGGGGAGTTTCAACTGTGCAGTCATAGGTAGATCCCAGGGTGCTGATGGGGGCTCCAGCAGAAAGAAATGTGACACTGACCCATCGGTGCCAGAGGAAGTAGGTGACTTCCCTAAAGCCACGGACTCCTCTGCAGCTCAGGCTATTCCCCTTTCTTCAAAGTACTCCACCCACACCCTAACCTTGGCCTTCCAGAACTCTGATGCCAGATCCACTGTCCAACAACATGGAAACATTGCAACCAACACAGCAAACACTACAACAATTTGGAAAATCAGATTTATTAAAGTCTAACTTTGAAAAAGTCACCTGTTTTAAGTGCGCAGTGAGATGAGTTTCGACAAAAGTATACCATCTTGTAATGACCACCACAGTCAAGATATAGACTATTTTCATTATCCCCAAAAGTTCCCTTTGGCATTCCCCAAGGTTCCTGGCTTCAGGCCGTGAAGATCTTCATCCTGTCACTATAGTTTGGCTCTTTCTAGAATGTCATAAAATGGAAGAATACAGTATATGTTCTTTGGAGTCTGCCTTCTTTCATTTAACACAATGCTTTTAAGATTCAACCGTGTTGTTGCATCTATCATCAGACTGTTCCTTTTTATTGCTGAGTAGAATTCCATTGCATGCATATATCACTATTTGTCCATTCACCTGTTAAGGGACATTTGTGTTGTTCTCAGTTTTTGTCGATTTTGAATAAAGCTGTTAAGAGCTTTATGTACAAATCTTTATGTGGGATATGTTTTCATTCCTGTAGGATAAAAATCTAGAATTGGAATGGTTGGGTCATATGGTAGATATATGTTTAACTTTATAAGAAAGCACCAAACTATTTTCCAAAGTGGCTATGCCATTTCCTCTCCCATAATTTATAAGTCTTCCAATTGTTCTATATCCTCTTTGACACTTGGTATTATCAGTTTTTTTAATTCAGTTATGCTAATTTGTGTGTAGTGATATCTTGTTGAGGTTTTAATTTGAATTTCCTTTTGCCATCTTTTCATATGCTTACTTGCCATTCCTATCTTCTTTGGTAAAGAGTCATCAAATCTTTGTCCATTTTTTAAAAGTTGGGTTCTTTGGATTCTCAATACTAAGTTTTAAAAGTTCTTTGTATATTCTGGATACAAGTCCTTTATCCAATATATGATTGACACACATTTTCTCCTAGTCTGAGACTTGCATTTTAATTTTCTTAACAGGGCTTCCAAAGGGCAAAAGGTTTTAATTTTCATGAAGTCCAATTTATCAAATTTTTTCTTTTATAGTTTCTGCTTTTTGTGTTTTATCTGGGAAATCTTTACTTCAGCCAAGGTCATAAACATTTTCTCCTATATTTACTTCTAGAAAATTTATAGTTTTAGTTTTTATATTATAGTATGTTGCATTAGGGGTTAATTTTTATATATAGTATGAGATTAGGATCAAGGTTCATTTGTTTCTCCATATGACTGTCTAATTGGTTCTACTCCATTTGTTGAAAATACTAGCTTTCCTTCATTGAATTATCATTGCACCTTTGTTGAAAATCAATTGACCATATACACATTGGTCCATTTCTGGACTTTTTCATTCTATTTCATTGAGTTATATGTCTATCCTTATGCCAAATCCAAACTACATTGATTACTGTAGATTTATGTAGTAAGTCTGGAAATTAGGTACTATGTGTCCTCCCTTGTTATTCGACTCTATAGAAGTGGCTTTGGCTATTTTAGGTTCCTTGCATTTCTATAAAAATTGTAGCATCTTCTTCTTAAAGAAGCTATGAAGAGCTTTCTAGGATCTCAATTGGGATTGTTTTGGATCTATAGATGAATTTAGGAGAACTGACATCTTGTTTTTTTTTTTTTTTTTAATTAATTAATTTATTTATTTACTTTTGGCTGTGTTGGGTCTTCGTTTCTGTGCCAGGGCTTTCTTTAGTTGCGGCGAGCGGGGGCCACTCTTCATCGCGGTGCGCGGACCTCTCACTATCGCGGCCTCTCTTGTTGCGGAGCACAGGCTCCAGACGCGCAGGCTCAGTAATTGTGGCTCACGGGCCCAGTTGCTCTGCGGCATGTGGGATCTTCCCAGACCAGGGCTCGAACCCGTGTGCCCTGTATTGGCAGGCGGATTCTCAACCACTGCACCACCAGGGAAGCCCAGAACTGGCATCTTAATATTGAGTCTTCAAGTTGATAAACATAGTATATTACTCCATTTCTTATGTCTTTTTAAAGTATACATAAACATATATATATACACATAAGTTATATACATAAGCATACACAATCAAATACATTGTTGGTATTATTTCAAATAAACTGTTATCTATTCAATCAATTAAGAATAAGAAAAATAAAAGTTTTTCTTTTACCTTCATGCATTTCTTCTCTAGTGCTCTTCCTTACTTTTTATAGACCCAAGTTACTGAGCTGTATTGTTTCTTTAAAGAACGTCTTGCAAGGTAGGTCTATTACTGGCCACAAATTCTCTTAACTTTTATTTGTCCAAGAAACAAATTTTTATTTGTCTTAATTTTTCCTTCACTTTTGAAGGCTAACTTCACAGGGTACAAAATTCTAGTTTGGTGGGGTTTTTCTCTCAATACTTTAAATGTTGCTCTCCAATCTCTTATTTCTTTCATGGTTTCTGAGAAGTCAGAAGTAATTCCTTGTCTTTATTCCTCTATAGAAAACATTTTTCCCCCTCTGGCTTCTTTCAGGATTTTTTTTATTATCTCTTACTTTCTGTAGTTTGAACATGATATGCCTATGTGTAATTTTATTCTCTGAGCTTCCTGGATCTGTGGTTTGGTGTCTGACATTAATTGGGGTCAATTTTAGTCGTTATTGTTTCAAATATCTCTTTTGTTCCCTCCTTTCCTCTCCTTCATGTATTCCCATTACATACATATTAATCCTTCCGTAGTTGTCCCACAGTCCTTGGATATTTTGTTCTGTTTTTTCCAGTCTTTGTTCTCTTTGCTTCTCAGTTTTCAAGGATTCTATTGTTATATACTCTAGATCAGAGTTTCTTTCCTCAGTTGTGTCCAGTCTACTAATAAGCCCATCAAAGGCATTCTTCATTTCTGTTACAGTGGTTTTTATCCCTAGGGTTTATTTTTGGTTCTTGCTTTAGATTTCCATCTCTCTGCATACATTACCCATTGTTCTTTAATGCTATCTACTTTATCCATAGGGCCCTGAGCATATTGCTCATACTTGTTTTAAATTCTTGGTCTGATAATTCCAACATCCCTGCCATGCCTGGTTCTGATGCTTGTTCTGTCTCTTCAAATTGTGTTTTTTGCCTTTTTGTATGCCTTGTGATTTTTTTTCTTGATAGCTGGACATGATTTACAGGGTAAAAGGAACTCTAGTAAAGAGGCCTTTAGTGAAGTAGTGGGAAGGTGTGGGGGAGGGGAAGTGTTCAATAAGTCCTATAACTAGGGCTTGGTCTTTTAGTGAGCCTATGTCTCTGGACTGTGAACTTCATAAAAGTTTTTCAGTTTTTTTCTCCCCCCTTAGGTGGGACAGGATGGGCTAGAACTAGCCCCATTTGCTTATTTTTCTTTCTCCAAGTCAGTTAGGCTCTGAAAACACCCCAGCAGGTTAAGCTCCAGTTAACTAGTTTCCCTGAGTGCAAGTCTTGTTAGGAAGAAAAGAGTGCTATGCAGATTTCAGAATGGTTCCTTTTCCCCTGCTCCTCTGGGAAGCACAAGGGAATTTTCTCTGATATCAATATTTACTGTGGGAAGCTGGTCAAGCTCCTGGAGGTAAATCTCACAATATTTTGGGGTTTCCCCTATGACTACATTCTTCTAGAGATTTTTAACTCTCAGACTTGTCCACAGTAAGCCTCCAGCAGTTAGTCAATTACAGTTCAGGTTTTCCTACCCCAAGCACTGGTTTCCTTGGCAGTTTCCACTCATGAATCTCTGCTCCAGTAGGCCATGACTCCGTGCATTCTCCTGCCTCTTCAATCTTGGGGGCAGCAGTTTGCCTTGTCTCCTCCTCTCTCTTACAGATTCGACTTGTTGATTTTCCAGTCTGCTCAGCTTTTTATTTGTTGTTAGGGTGGAATGATGACTTCTAAGCTCCTTACATGCAGAACCAGAAACTAGAAGACTCTTAAGTCTTCTAAATTTTTTCCCAGCAATAATTTTTCAGTATACTAAAAATATATTCAGTATATACAGATTTTGTATGTATTTTAAAATTTTTCCTCTAGATATTTTATATTTTCCCTAAATAATTTTGTTTTCAATGTTATTTTGAATAGCATTTTTAATATCAATTCTGAAGTGTTTGTTGCTAGTATATAGAAATATAATTTATTTTTGTACATTGACTTTCTGACTTTCCTGCAAGCCTATAAAATTATTTAGTAGTTTAATAGTTTTTTATAGATTTATTAAGATTTTCTATGGAGATAACTATGTTATCTGTGAATAAAAACAGTTTTACTTCTTCTTTCCCAATCTATGTACTTCTTATTTCTCTTTCCTGCCTTATTGCACTGGCTACAACTTCCAGTACAATGTTAAAGTGATGTGGTAAGAGTGGTCATGCTTCCCTTGTTTCCCAAACTTAGGGAGAAATCATTCAGTCTTTCACCAGTGAGTATGATATGAACTGTAGGTTTTTCATAAATGCTCTATCAGGTTTAGGTAATTCCATTTATTCCTAATTTTCCATGTGTTGTTGTAATTTTGTCAAATGTTTTTTTCTGTATCTATTAAGAAGAATAAATTTTTTTCTGTGTCAGTCTGTTACTGTGGTGAATTATATTGAGAGATTTCAAATAATAAACCAACTTGTTGCTTTATCCCGAACTGGAAATGACCCACATGTCAATAGGACAATGATTAAACAAATGGTAGTTTACCCATACCCTTCTCCTTTATTTTCTCTATCATATCAGCGATAAAAAGGTAGGAAACCTAAAAACATATAGACAAATGATGTGGGAAAATCACAAGAAGGAAACCCCAAATTGCTGATGAGTATATGAGGAAGTTCTCAGTCTCACTGGTAATCGGAGAATGGCACATTAAAATAAGAAAACATCATGTTTTACCCAGTGAGCCCAATAGCCACAGGCTTCTGGTTGCTTCCCTCTCAGTGGGACACAAGGGTTGATGCTGTGACAAAACACCCAATTAGCGACATATATTAAACCATTACTATCTAGTGCCTGGCTGGGAGGAGTAACTGGTGTTGCTGTGTTTGAGGGCAATCTCAAAGGTCTGAGTGACAAGAAGCAGCCCCATATCTTGATGCTTATCTGGAAGAAACTCTTTCACAAATCCAAGTACAAGAAGAAACATGCAAAAATATTTATCACTATGTTGTTTGTGATAGCAAAGAGAAGAAAGCAACCTAGTTGTCGCTCTGGATAAATAATTGTGGAATTTACCTATGATAGAATGCTATGCAGGAGGAGTAATAGATTTGATTTTTAACACAGCAACATGGATAAATCTAAAAAACTATTGAGTTGGAAAAGTAAACAACACAATGAGATCTATAGCACAGAGCCATTGACATAAATTAAAACAAACTGTGCATGATATATCTTGAAGAACAGACTTATCTGAATAAACACATAGAAGGTGGATTGAATGGATGGACACAAAATATTCTAGAATGGGCTCCTACAGAATAAGGGAAATTAAGTGGGTTTGGGGGATAAAGGGGAAAAATGGAAATAAAATAAATGAAAGAGGGTATGTGCACCAAACAGGGAGTGATAATGTGCCTTGAGCTGAATCATATGATCAGCAAAGTCTGGGGACATGCATCTTATGGACAAAAAAAAAAGTTCAGTTTTAAACAAAATTTCAGCTCCTGAGACAGAATAGTAGAGGACAGATTTGGGATCCCAGGTGCTTCCATGGAGCCCTTCCACAGATGAGAAAAAATGTAGCCGTGTCATTGACTAGACCCAAATCTACAAACTGTCAAACTCTATATACTAGGTGATTTGTTAGCACTGTTCTGGCCTCAGCACATGGCTCAGCCCTATCTCTTCAGAGGTGTTATTTTGCTGATGTTGATAATTATACCCCAGCATCATGAACAACGAACTTTTGCACATTCCAAAAGGGATTTAAAATCCAACACCATCGCAAACTCCTCTCATTTTGATTCCCCTGAACAGGTAAGGCAAACCTCTCCACACCTACAACAAGATAGGTCCATCCTGAGTTTCTGCATCCCCTGAAGGAGTGAGAGACCTGTGTGTCCTCTGTTGCCTCTGCTGGGGCTGTTGCAATGACTTTCCTTACCTGAGTCAAATCACCGTAAAGATAGAGATTGAAGAAAACATGTTGGTTTTCAAATTAATTTTACGTAGAGAGATGCTGTGCTCTAGTTTGGGTGGGTGAACAGCTATTATCAACTTTTTTGTGTCCCATCAAGAGGGTAGGAACCAGAAGCCTATGTCTGTCAAGCTCTTTGGGAAAAACATGGTAAAGGGAGATAACTCACCTTTTCTGTCATTTTATCTATCTATCTATCTATCTATCTCTATGAAAACATTATGGAAATGTCATAGAGCAAATGACTCTACAGTCATTGCCTTTGCTGCAAATAATATATTTTTGTGGGAATAAAGAAAATGTTACTTATTTAAATACTTCATTTTCATAGTAAATTTTTGTTACTCATTTTAAGTATTCAGTTACCTGGCAAACACCATTACGTACTCAAGTAATAACTTACCTTGAGCAAGCAGCTCATTTATAAATGTCACATTTAGACCAACTATTTAATATGAATTCCCAGTACTACTATGTTTATAAGGCAGTTTGTTAATTTCAAAATAAGAATGATGGGCTGTGAATTGTACAGCATTTCCATTGCAATGCATACCCATTCCATCTGTGGTCCTAGATCTGTATTGGTATAAATGTTTTGTTTTTTTTCTCTTCCACACACTTACCACAAAATGGATGCACTTGTCCTCTGCCTTGATGAGAAAATGATCAGCCCTGGAGAGGATGCTGTTGGTTGCCCCCTCCCCCCGACAATGTCTATCACTCACCATCCCACTGTATAGCAGGCATATGGTCTGAGTGAGGTTGACCTACCACTCTCATTCCTGATATCGGCCCCAAATGTGCTACATCAATCAGCATAACTCCCTCTTCTTCACCAGAGTAACTGATCCAATTAAAATAAAACCCGGGACTTTGGATGGTTTAGAAAAGAGCCAATATCAGGAATGAGAGCAGCTCTCAGTGGCATGGACTAATATATACTACCAAATGTAAAATCGATAGCTAGTGGGAAGCAGCCGCATAGCACAGGGAGATCAGCTTGGTGCTTTGTGACCACCTAGAGGGGTAGGATAGGGAGGGGGTGGGAGGGAGATGCAAGATGGAGGAGATATGGGGATATATGCATATATATAGCTGATTCACTTTGTTATGAAGCAGAAACTAACACACCATTGTAAAGCAATTATACTCCAATAAAGATGTTAAAAAAAAAAAAAAAGAAAGAAAAGAGCAGCTCTCATGCTCTGGATGGAGTGGTGTGTGGATGTGAAGCCTAGAATTGCTGCAGCCATCCTGAACTCTAAGGCAAGCCAGTCTGGGAATGCAGCTGACCCACAGCAGAGCAGAGAGAATGCTGGAGCAATGGAGCAGAGTCCTGGTCAGACTGAGCCTGAAGGAGGCAATTTCTACCTATGGGCATTTTAGTCATGCAAGTCATTATTTGTTTAAGCCAGTTTTTTTTTCCCCCCAGTTCTTGGAAACTAAATGCATCTTCGTCACACTGGTTCCAAAGTGCTAAAGATAAGTAAGAAGTGGGGTGGAGGCAGTTTATTTCTTGTAAACTCTCTTCCCCATTTTTTTATCCAGAATGCTGCCCTCCCTCCAACAGCTGTCTTTGTGCATCTGTGACATAGACCAGCTAATAAGGAGACTTTTTTTTCTTTCTAAACCCACCTTCTTCTACTTCCAGGATCTCTTCCACACTTGTGACTCGTCTAAATCTAGCCATAACTTGCTTGTGGGGACTCTGGAACATCCACCAAGAGCCTTGGGACTCAGCCTCCTCTAACTGACAGTGCCGAGGGCAGGCTGGGAGCCGCGCCTCCTCAGTCATGGGCCCACAAGTCCCCAAGGCAGCAAGAAGAGCCAACGGCACAGCCTTCTCTGTGGCAGTAATGGAAACGGAGCCGGGTGGATGGGCTTCCTGTCTGTAAAAGAGTCTGGGGAGCTTAGCCACTGATAACCACAGTGGCCAGCAGGCTCCTGCCCCTGATACTTGGCTGCCATTATATCCCATGACTGCTCCAACCTCCCAGACTATCCATCTGCTTCCCAAAGATATAGCCCTTTCCTGGTCACCATTTCTCCACCATGACTTTTCATTCCCACTACTCCATGGGCCTCAAGTCCCAGCACCGAAGGCCTCCTCAATCACCCTGCCACCTTCCACCCCTAGTACACCCAGTGCCTTCTCATTCTTGTGCCTTTTCTTGCTCTTCTGTCCTTTGCCAGATCCTCCTTCCCCATCCCTCTGCCTTTCTAAATTTTACCTGTACTTCATGGCCCTACTCCTGAGTAGCAAAAGTTTAGGGAAAAGGGCATGAGTTTGGCTTCGGACTGACTTGGGTTTAAATTCCACCTTGGGTGGTTATGAATGATGCAAAGAGGCTGAACGTATCTGGAACGAGAGTACCAAATATTCAGGATCCATTTCTGCATGGCCATCTGTTTCAGCTTCCCCTCCTTGCCTTGTATATCCCAGGAGTCATACATCCCAGGAACAACCTCCTGCAGAGACACCTTATGTGTTACCATGAGCCTATGGCCCCAAATTCCATTCTGTAAGCTAGGCTGAACCATGTAGAGGGCTTCTGTTACCTGAGTGACAGGCAGCTGTAACCCAAGCCATCTGAGATACTTCCTTTTAAGGTCTCAACTCTCCAAAGAGGAGGAAAGGTATTCTCAAAGGAAGGCACCCCAAAAATAGCTGGAAAGGAATTTCTAACACCAAGAGTAGAGCTGACCTTCTCAGGTTACCATCCAGGCCTTTTCTAGATGAGACCCTTTCCAGGCAGAAGGTGCGCTGACCTTTACATATAAGCACATGAGACATGAGAGAAGGGGGAAAGGAGAGATAAAACTTAACTAGTACATCAGGCCTTACAGCTCTAGATTAGATAAGGCCACTAGCATCTTCTGCTTTTAACTTTTTTTCTTGGCCATCTAAGTCCCTAAGATCATCCTTTAGATGACCTCAGGACCATAGGAATGACCATTGGCCTTTTGGCACAAAATCCTTCCAAAAAGTAATACATCATGTTAATTTAATTTATAAAAACAAAATGAAAAACAAAAACCTTCCAGCCCAGTGATTTTACCACCCAAGGCCCCAAGAGACAAGCCCCTCAAAGTTTATGGGCCTACTATTCTCTAGGAACTTACCATGGTTTTGTCTTTAATGAGTTTGCCCAAATACTTCCGCTCGCCGGCAGGGAGACCATTCCCCTAGTGGAATGGTGGAATGGAAGTTTCTCAGGGAGACTCCTGAATTGAATGGCTTCTACTCACCTGTATCCATTCCTCCACTGCCCTGCTTTCTGATCTATGCAGCATGGTTCTGTCTCCCCACCACTATTAGGTTACCGTCCTGGAAGAAATTCGCTGTTCTGTGCTCATTCTAAAATATGTGCAATATAAAACAGATAAACAACAAGGACCTACTGTATAGCACAGGGAACTATATTATCTTATAGTAACCTATAATGGAAAAGAATCGGAAAAGGAATATGTATATATATGTATAAGTGAATCACTTTGCTGTACACCTGAAACTAACACAGCATTGTAAATCAATTATACTGCAATTGGAAAAAAAAAAAAGGCACTGGGTAGTATAAGCCTTAAAAACAAATAAATCATCTAAGATTTAAAATAATAATAATAATAAAATAAAATATGTGCAATGATTAATAATTTTGGTTGCCTTCTTGAAAATCTGATGAACTTTGGGGGAATCACTTGGTTAGCTTGAGTTTGCTTATAAAAGATGCCCCCCGCCAGAATTTGTGCTGAGGTCTCTTTTTCACATTATAATGTTCTGCTCTGCAAGCAGAGACACTCCAATGTCTTTGAAACTATGGGTGTTTCCCTTATAATTACAATGATAAAGGTGGCATCTCTCCCACTGAAATCATTAGTAAAGGGCTTACTCAGCATTTCATACCTTTATTCTCTCCTATTTCCTTCCTCAGGTCAGCTGCTCAGATTCAGATGGAATAAAAGCTAATGGGAAACAATAACATCTTTTCCAAAGGTGTCTCTTCCTCTCTCTGGCCGACTTGACATTTTGTTGGCAGCCTTCAGGGCACTTCACACTTCTCTGGAAAACGTTGAGAGCAATTTATAGGTTCTCGGCACATATAAAAAATAGATTTCAAAACAATCTCTATTAAAACTGCCAACAATATCTAGACTGGGTGAGACACACTGTTTTTTCTTTGTTGGTTTCCCCTGGGAGATATTACCAAATAATTATAAAGACCATAGGGATTGAGGTAACAGTTCAGTGACCATAAATCACTGATATTCTGTGACAAGCTTGTCTTTGCACAAAAAATATGTTCCAGAAATGACAATACACTGGCATCATATTACTTCTCTCAATCTGATTTTATGTCTGGAAGTTCAAAAATTCTTGGCCAGAGCAGGTGTGGTGAATATCTGTAGTTTTTGCCCCCTACCGTCCATTTACCATGCTGGTAACTATTCCTTGTCTTTCTCTGGGGAGCCACCCCCTCCCACACTCAGTCCACGTGCCCCTGATGGGTTCAGCCCATGCCCAACTCCAAGGGTGAACAAATACCTTGGATCTAAGCACATTGCATTTCCCTGGCCACAGCAATTGGCTTAGGAATAGTCACATGACCCAACCAGAGCCAATAAGATGTTGCTGTGGCTTCTGGGAGAGAGACAAGTGTCTTCATTTCTGGATTTAAACTGTAAGGAGGAAAGAGTTTGAGACCTGTTGCCACTATCATGTTACCATATGGAACCTGAGAATGTAGCCAAGACAGAAAGGCAGAGATGAGATGTGGAGGGAAATTGAGTCCTGATATAAGACTGTTTGAATCTTTAAATCCATCTGCGCCTGAAAGCATCTATAACTCTGGATGGTTCAGCTAAATGAGCCAAAATTTCCTCTTTTCTGCTTAAGCAGGTTTTGATTGGGTGTTCTGTTACTTCAAAACCAAACCAAACAAAAAATCCTGAGTGCCCCACCATGTACCCTGATTTTAAGTTTGAAAAATACATTCAGTGAAGGTAAAAGTGTAAACTGAGTGAGTGACAAAGAGCCTGCATTTCTACATTTCCTAGAGTAGCTAGCACATGCTGGCCATACTCTAACTTCCCAAGATAGTGTTTGTGGTGTCTGTTGGACTGATTGAATGAATGGACACTGAAGGAAGGTCAAGAATAATTGATGTCAAGTGTTAGGAAATCCTTGGGTTTCAAAACAACAACCACTGGAATTTGGAATCTCCAGTGTAAATATGCAACTGCCTATCAATGTTGAAAGAGCAGAGCTCAGGAAAGGCTGAGCCACAGAATGACATGCCTGTGAGCAAGAAGGCTCTCACTGGCCAGACTCTTGACAAGGCCACCTGTCTCCCTGAAAGAGAGAAGAGACAAAGCCTAAGGGAAGGCCCCCCCGCCCCATCCTGAGACAGGCTGGGACCTGGGGCCTTGGACACTTTACTGCAGTGCTTGCACCTGGACAAATGTCTCCTTGAGGAACAAAATACAAAGAAACTATAAGGGACTAAAAATAACTGCGTGCATGCACAGCTGGGACAAATTATGGACAAGAAGATACAAAAAGACCGAAAAATCCCAATGCCACTTCTGAAGAGCTGGAAGCAAAAACAGGGTGTCAGGAGCAAAAGCAGGGTACTGCCCATGCCCCTTGCACTCAACACCACCAAAGGGGTGGGCAAACCACCTAAGCCACACCTCCAGCCCAACCCATGGACAAACCCCTACCCTCACCCATATGAGGAACCAGCTCGCCCCGCTTGGGGATCAATCAAGGGAACCTGTTACTTGTTTTCACTCCCTTCTGCAGCCACAGAAGCCCCAAAAGAGCCTTGCCTGAATTTCTTATCTGGCTTCTTATCAATTTCTATTGAAGGCCAAGAACCCTGGTAGGTATCACTCCCACCTCCCCATTGCAGATGCACCCCTGGAGCAGGGAACAATCAGATTCAGGGCCTCAGAGTGCCTCCCACCTCAAAGGGATGTGAGGGTGTGGGATAAAAGGGGAAGCATGAATTTATGGAAGAAACTCATGCAGAACCTGAGGTCGGTGCAGGAAGAAGCTGGCTTCCTCCTGTCACTGGTGAGTTAAGCATCCTTGACAACTCAAAACACCTTTCAGACTAGGAAGGCCCTGGACTCCAAGAAAGAGGAGTACTCACAAGACCTGGAAATGAAGGAAGAACCTATACATAAGCAGGAACAGCTTTAGAACACTGTAAACTGAGCAAAGTTTGGCTCTCACCCACTGAAGCCTGTGTCTCCTCTTAGCACCTTCCTCCCAGAGATCCAGGGCTCTTGTGTGGATTCAATCACAGAAGAGATGGGTTAGGACTCCCCTGTACAAAGGAATTGGGAATTCATGTGAACAAAGGAAAACAAGAATAGAAAACCAAAGAAAAGAGGGATGCTGAGAGTGAGGTCAGCCTTCGGTTCAGCTCCAGAGGTGAAACTTCTCAGGCTCTGAAAGACTCCCTTCTCTAAACAAGGAATGGAATTCCACTGCTGGAGTTGCATTCTTTTAGCTTCTGACTTTAATCTCATTAAAATACAGATCTCTTTGGAGAGAAAATAGCTCAGACTTTAAACTGTTGTCAGTCATTTGCTCTTTTTTGTGAAAGCTTTGTCACTTTGTCACTAGAAAGTGTGATAATTAGTAATTAGTCTTTTTTCTTTTTTTTTTTTTTTGGCCGTGCCACGCTTCTTGCAGGATCTTAGTTCCCCAACCGGCAGTGAGAGCACGGAGTCCTACCCACTGGACCGCCAGGGAATTCCCCGAAAGTGTGATAATTAATAACATAAATACATGAAGGGGATGAGGAAATGGGACATCACTGAGGGTAAAATGGCATTTGGGCAAGTGGCACAAGGGAGTGGGCAGAGCACAGACTTTGGAGTCAGAAAGACCTGGTTCAAAACCTTGATTCTATGTTATAAAGCAGAAACTAACACACCATTGTAAAGCAATTATACTCCAATAAAGATGTTAAAAAAAAAAAAAAAAAAACCTTGATTCTATTACCTACTAACTGTTACCTTGGGCTAATTATTTCACTCCTTTGAAACTCAACTACCTTCTTTGTGATGTGGGTACATAAATACCCATCTCCATGCCTTTGATCATTGCATCCTCTCTGTCTTGAATGCCCACATATTCTTTGCCATTTGCCTGGCTATCTTCTATGTAGGCTCTATGTCACCTGTGTGACCTCCTCAGGGAGACTGGATTGGGGTGTCTGAGTCCTACAGCATCCACCCACATAGAGCAGAGGCTGCATCAATTATAACTCTTGCTATTCTCTAGTGTGACTTTTCCCTCTGAATGTCTTCACTAGAGTGAGAGGCCTTAAGACCCAAGGTCTGTGTCTTATTCACCAGTGAATCTCCAGTGCTTAGGAAACTTGAAAAGATCAGGGAAAGGGACCTGAAGAGCTCTCACCTAGGAGAGATGGAGACATTGCACTTGGGTGGGCCAGAGGAGAAACAGGGCCCTCTGTGGGAGGCTGTTCTTCCACCATAGAGAGAAACAATACAGGCAGGGCAGACAGAGAGAGGTGGGCAGCCACACCACTTCTCCTGTCTCCAAACCATCTTCCTAACCTGGGGCAGAAGCCTGAATGGAGAAAAGGCAGAAATTGTGACTCTGCTATTAGACAAAGTTGAATTCAAGGTCAAAAGCATTGTGTGAGGGCAGAAGCAGTCACTTCATAATGATGAAGGCTACAATCCACAGTGCAGATAATACTGTCATGAACCACTGGGAATCAAATAACAAAGCATCAACATTTGTAAAGTAAAACCACAGGAAATACAGAGAGAAACTGACAAAAATATAAGACTAATAGAAGGTTTTAATATACCTCTTTAGATCTCCAACAGATCGAGTATATGAAGATAAATAAAGATATAAAATATATGAACTATATAATTAAATTTAAGTTTTTCCAGGTTGCTATGGTGCATTTACAAAAATTACCATCTTTTAGGCATAAATTCCAAGAAGCTGTTATAATGCAAACTATATTCTAAGTTTGCAATACAATAAAACAATAAATAAATAGCAAGCAGAAACATAGAAATGCCAAACACTTGGAAATTAGGGGGAAAACATCACTCAATTAACTATTGGGTCAAAGATAATAGATAAATTGCAATTGTCAAATATCTAAAAAATAAAATAATAACATCACAAATTAGAACCGGGATACATTCTAATTGTACCCACAGGGAGATTCATAACTTTAAACACTTAAACACAAAAATAAACAAGAATGAATATAAATTAAATAAGCATTCAACATAGAAAGTTAAAAGGGAAAGAAAAAAAAAGAAGTTCAAGGAAAAACAATGAATTTGTGATCAGAAAATAATAGAATTAAAGATTTTAAGATCAGGTTCTTTAGAGAAAAAAAATCAAGACAACTAATATGTTATTAGGTAGCCTAATCAAGAATGAAAGAAAGTGCAAAGTTATAAAATTAGAAATGAATAAAGAAAACAAATATGCAAGAAAAAGTCAAAGATACATAAGAAACATTTTGCCCAACACCGTATTAGTAACTTTGAAAATACGAATGGAATATATGATTTTTAAAAGAAAATATAAATTACCAAAACTGCCAAATTAAGGAGAAAACCATGGTAGAAACTTAAAAATATGTCAAAGAGCTATCCCGTCAAGATCTCACATCTGCCCAAAATACTACACCCAGATGATTTTACTAATGAATTCTAGCAAATATTTGAGGGGCAGATAATCCTCATTTTTTTTCAAAATTGTTCTAAAGTAGGTCCAAAGGAAGGGGATAAACTCTCTACCACCAGGTGAAAGAACTCACAGTTTCACATTTTAAGAAGAGCATATAGGATGGGAGTTATTTTCATGTCCATAATTGGAAAATACAGTCTCATTTTCATACCCACAATTCTGGTCTCCTTCATAGTACCTGAGCCATCCTTCAAAGCTCTAAAAAATAGACTTTTGACTGTTATGAGAACACCACAGAAAAAGTATACCTGATGCTGTCCTGCTGTATTTACTGTCCTATACCCTTCTGGTTGAAGCTGAAGCCAACTGTGCCTGTTGAAGTCAGGTGAGTATAATTGTCAGTTTGAGCCTAAGACCACCAAGACAGGCTTTGCCCTTCACAAGTGTCTTTAAGTTCTTGTTCTACTCTTGAAGAAATCCAGATTAGAAACTGTGGACATACGTACTCAAAAAAAGATACATACTCGAAGAAAAATGGCATGGCTGTACTGAAAAACTTGGTGAATTTGTGTGCAAGTATATATTTTATGGTAAAATTAAAAGTTTAAGGTACAGGAATTCTGCTTCTGTAACAAGAGTAGCTTATATCAGATAAACTTTCCCACAGATATCAGTCATAAACTCTAGACAAACTTGGGGAAAATCTAATCTACCTGGAAGCATTAAAGAGCAATCAAAAACAGGTAGATACTGGAGGAGCTTGATAAAAGGGGACAGCACTGGATATTAGTTCGTGCAGATTTTCATCTGCAGGCTTTCCCCAATCCATAAAAAGTGGGGCTGGAAGTGAAGCAAACATCCACAGTTCTGCAGCCTTAAGGACTCATAGGATGGAATACATGGCTGCCAGGATGGCTGGAGAGTCAGGGGGCTACAGAGGTAAAGCCTACAATCTGCATGTAAAGCCTACCCAAATCCTCAGTTGACCCATGAATTACACACACATGGAAGAAAATACCTGGAGCCTTGGCAGAAAGCAACAGTCAAAAGGCAGAAAGAACTGAATGCATATTTCAGCTGTTGCCCATCATAGAAGAGACAGAGTTTGGAGTTTGAGTGCAACCAAGAAAACTCCTTCCTAAAATGAAAATCACCAATCTTTGGAGGAAAATAAGAAAATCTAGAGTTTCAATCATGTGTCATCCATAACGTTCAGTATACAATTATATCTTATTAGACAATATGAGGAAACAGGAAAATGTGAACCATAGCTAAGAAAAAAACAATCAGTCAATATCAACTGACTCTGAGATGACTCTGAGATGACACTGGAATTACCAGTTAAGGACTTTAGAGCCACTATTATATTTTCAAACACTTAAAGGTAAATATAAAAATAGATGGACAGAGGAGGATCCTCTGCAGAGAAATGGAAACTATGTAAATGAACCAAATAGAAAATTAAAAACTAAAAGGTATAATAGCTGACATGAAACTTTTCTGGATAGGCTTAATGGCAAATCGGGAATAGCAGAAGAAAGAGTCATTGAACTTGAAAGAGATCAATATCAGTTTTCCAATGTGAAGAGCATGGAGAACAAGGAATTTTTTTAATGAAAGGGTCACAGTGTCCTATGGGACAATAACAAGCAACTGCAGTCCCAGGAGAGGAGATGGACAATGGGGAAGAAAAGGACATTTTCAAAAATGATGGCAGAACTTTTTTTCAAATTTGGTTAACATCAATTTATAGATCCTGAGGCTCAGAGAAACCAAAATAAAACAAATACTAAGAAAATCAGAGCTAGGCATGCCATGGTCAAACTGCTGAATTCCAAAGATAAGTGAAAATCTCAAAAGCAGTCACAGAAAACAACACACTAGATTAAGGGGAAAAATATATGAATAATAGCCAGTTCTCTTTAAAAACAACCAAGATCAAAGTACAAAAAAGTGGTGTCTGTAAAGTGATTCAGAATTCTATAGCCTGTGGAAAATATTCCCCCCCAAAATAAAAGTGAATAAAGACATTTTTAGATAAACTAAGATTGAGAACATTTGTTGTCATGAGAATAATACTTCAAGAAATGCTAAATGAAGTTCTTCAGACTAAAAGTAACTGATATCAGATAGAAATTCAAATCTACACAGAAAGACTGAAGAGAACTGAAGTAAAGATGTGTGTAAATACAAGATATTATACAAATCTTAATTCCTTTAAAAGACACATGACTAAAACAAAAAATATAACACTGTTTTGCAGGCTTTTAACATATGTAAATATAATATATAAGAATAGCACAAAGGACTGAGGGTAAAATAGAACCAAACTGTTATAATAATCTTACTAAAGAACTTAAGTATAATACTAAAAACTATTTGATTAACCCAAAAAAAGATAAGAAAGAGAGAACAAAGGATAAAAACAACAGATGGGGCAAATAGAAAACAATAAGATACTATAATTAAATCCAACATCAATAATTGCATTAAATATAAATGGACTAAGAAAATACAGCAAACTAGTGAATATAACAAAAAAGAAGCAGACTCAAAAATATAGAGAACAAACTAGTGGTTACCAGTGGGAGAGGGAAGGTGAGGAGGGGCTATAAAGGGGTAGAGGATTAAGAGGTACAAACTATTAGGTATAAAATAAGCTACAAGGATATATTGTACAACACAGAGAATATAGCAAATATTTTATAATAACTATAAATGGAGTATAACCTTTAAAATTGTGAATCACTATAGTGTACCCCTGTAACTTATATAACATTAAACATCAACTATACCTCAATTTTAAAAAAGTCAGAGGTTGTCAGACTGAATAAAAAAGCAAGAACTAACTATATGCTGTCAACATGAGATGAACTTTAAATATAAAGGAAAAATAAGTTAAAAGCAAAAAGATACTCCATCAAATACTGAACATTTAAAAATTGGTGGTTAATTAATATGATGGAATCATAGTTTTAAAAATACCTATTACAGGGACTTCCCTGGTGGCGCAGTGGTTAAGAATTCACCTGCCAATGCAGGGGACATGGGTTCGAGCCCTGGTCCAGGAAGATCCCACATGCTGCAGAACAACTAAGCCTGTGAGCCACAACCAATGAAGCTGCGGGTTGCAACTACTGAAGCCTGCGTGCCTAGAGCCTGTGCTCCACAGCGAGAGAAGCCACTGCAATGAGAAGGCCGCACACAGCAACAAAGAGTAGCCCCCGCTCACTGCGCAGCTAGAGAAAGCCCACATGCAGCAACGAAGACCCAACACAGCCAAAAATAAAAATAAATGAATAAATATACCTATTGCAGAAAAAAGAGAGCTAAAAGAACCAATTCATTAGGCACTAATATATGTGTATGTGCCTAATATCTGAGCTTCCAAAATAAAGCAAAATCTGACAGAACTAAAGAAATAAATAGATAAAACCACAATTATAGTTGGAAATTTTCAACACACCTCTCTGAGTAATTTATAGAAAAACTAGTCAAAAAAAAAATCACTAAAAATACAGATGATAAGAACATTATCAAGTGCCTTGGACTAATTAATATTTATAGACAACTGAAGAATGAACATGGGATGTTCTCCAATCTAGACCATATGTTGGATCATATAAGGCTTAAGACATTTCAAAAAATTGAAATCTTACAGAGTACATTCTTGACCACCATACAATAAAAAATAAGAATAGAAATCAATAAAATTGAAAACAAATAATAAATAACATCAATAAAACCAAGGTTTTTTTATTAATAAATTTAAAAATCCCTAGTAAGAATGACAAGAAAAAGAAGAAACAAATACAAAATACCAATTTCAGAAATTGAAGCACAAATATCACTACATATCTTGTAAATACTAAATAATACGAGATTATGAATACTATGCCAATATATTCAACAAGTTAAAAAAAAATAGATAAGTTCCTTTAGAAACACAACCTACCAAAACTGACCAGACTTAATATATAATATGAATAGCCCTGTAACTATTAGAGAAATTGAATCTGTAGTAAAAAAAAAAAAAAAAATTTCCTGCAATGAAAACTCAAAGGACAGATGGTCTCATTTGTGAATTAAGAACATTTTTTAAAATACCATTTGATTGTCTCAATAAAAGCAGAAAATTATTTGATAAAGTAACACCCATTAATAATTTTAAAACTATGAACAGAAGGAACTTATAAAAGAAATATAATTTAAAAACTACAATCAATATCAATAAAACTACAGTCAACATCACTCTCAAGGGTAAAAGATAGAATACTTTTCCCCTATGATTGGGAACAAAGCAAGCATGTCCACTATCACCACCTCTGTTCAGCATTGTATTGGAATTCCCAGCCATTGCAATAAGTAAGAAAAAATATGAAAAGGAAAAAGTAAAGTATTTATGCACAGATGACATGATGGTGTAGAAAATCTTTAGAAATCTACAATGAAATTATTAGGATTAATAAGTGAATTTAGCAAGTTCATAGCATATGAATTCAATACACTAAAATCAAGTTCAGCAGAAAACAAATGGAAAATGAAATTTAAATTTTCAGTTACAATGCAGTCAACAAACTTATTCTTTCAGGAATAAATTTAACATAAGATGTGCAATACCATCGTCATTTTAATGGCTCCATTATTTTAATGGAAATAATGGGATCTGGAAATAGCAGAGAGACCAGGTGGTAGAAATTAATCACCAGGAACAAGGTTGGTGTAACCAGAATGCTGGGAAAGTTAGATACAGTGGCTATCAAAGTTTTGACCCCATGGGACTTTGGGCAGTGGATAATTGATCATAGCATCCCTCGGAATGAAAAAGGTTGACAACCTACTGAAGAATTAATGTATCTAGATAGCTGCAAGTACTCTAGGTTGGGCAGGAAGAAGCCTGATGAATCAACTCACAGAAGGTTAGAGCCTACATTGATTCAGAGGCAGTGGCTAAAGGTTTGGCTATAAGGTCAGTGTTTGGAAAGAAAAGAATTGGTGACCAGGAAGTCTGGAGGGAAAGTATGTGGATGGACCTCTAAAAATGGACACAACATCTGGATATGTGTATCTATCTGATTGCTCATTCAAAGGAGGTTGTTATTATCAGGGGGACAAAATAGAATCTGTTGATGTCAGTCAACCTCTTGCCCCAGTCACTGCAATGCTTGCTCAACGAGCCCCTGAATGTAGTGACAGGGATGGAGACTATACATGAGCTCAAAATGGACCTCCCCCACCAATTCTAACCTGCCTAACCACTGCTGAGTGGTGACCTGCCAACAGCAGAGATCAATGCTGGAAGCCCAACCTGGCACCACTCCCTGGGGAGCCATCCAGTCACCTGGTGGTACACTGATTACCGTGCCGCCCTTCCATCCTAGAGGAGCAACAATGTGACTTCACTGAAATAGGTCCTTCTACTGAATACGGATCAGCCCTACTGAGCGCACAGCCATCCGTGAACTTAAATGTTTATTCACTGTCTCATTACCCCTCACAACACTGTTTCTGACCAAATAACTCATTTTCATGGCAAAAGAAGTACAGCACTGGCTCACGCTCATGGAATTCCAACCCGTCCTACCACCTACCCCATCACCTAGAAGCAACTGGACTCATAGAATCATAGAACAGCCTTCTGAAAACTCAGCACAGAGCCAGTTGGGAAACAATACCTTGCAAGATTGGGGTACTCTCCTAAAGGATGTTTTTGAACCTATATCCAATATATGGTAGTTTTCCCTACAGCTAGTGTACATGTGTCTCAGAATCACAAGGTGAAAATAGGAGTAGCCCTTCTCATGATTACACCTGACAATCCACTTGCAGAATTTTTACTTGCTGTCTCTATACCTTTGGGCTCTACTAGTTTTACAAGTCTTAGATCCAAGAGGAAGTCTTGCCACTGGATGACTTGCCACTGGAAGTCCTTTGAATTGAAAGTCAAGATTGAGAGCTGGTCAAGTTGGACTCTGCGTGCTAGTGATCCAACAAGCAAAGAAGTGGATTACTCTTCTGCCTGGGATGATTAATCCTAACTATTGAGGGGAAATTTGGTTGCTACAGGGAGTGTTGATGCCTGGAACCCAACTACTGAACCTTTTCTACCCAGTGAAGACAGGATTCGCCGGTCTGGCGAGTATTCAGATCATTCAAGTAAATGACATTGACCAGTTACTGTTAAGCTAACTCAGGGCTGTCATAAAATGAGAGTTCTGAATAATAAGGCTAATGTTCCCTGTCATATAATTAGCACAAGAGAAATATGAGGTTTTGAATGTAGCTTGGAGCTAATACAAATTAAATAGGTTGTTTACTTAATCCAATCAAGAAACTACTTATTTTCCTGTGGAACTCAAAAATCTTTTACTGTGAATTAAACATGTGAATATGTCATAGAAAAAAAAAATGTGTCAACCATTTGGGAGTATAAATGTCCCCCAAATTGGTTAATGAATAAAAATCAACCAAAATGATTTCATAAGAAGAAAGTAATACATTGAAGAACGTTGTTCCCAACCCTGAGATATAGTTCCTGTCTTAGTCTATTCACACTGCCATGGGCAGAGTGGCTTAAACAACAAAAATTTATCTTGTCACAGTTCTGGAGGCTGGGAAGTTCAAGATCAAAGCACAGATTTGGGATCTGGTGAGGACCCATTCCTGTTTTATCGATGGAAGTCTTCTTGCTGGGTCCCCACATGGCAGAAGGGGCAAAGAATTCTTTGGGTTTCTTTTTTTTTTTTTTTTTTTTTTAGGAATGAAGATGATTTTTTTTTATTCATGGGCTTAGCACCATACCTGGCATATAGTAGGTGCTCAGTAAAATAAATACTTGCTAAACTGGAAGGTGGTAACACTTTTTTTTTTTAACATCTTTATTGGAGTATAATTGCTTTACAATGGTGTGTTAGTTTCTGCTTTATAACAAAGTGAATCAGTTATACATATACATATGTTCCCATATCTCTTCCCTCTTGCATCTCCCTCCCTCCCACCCTCCCTAAGGCCACTAATTCCACTCATGAGAGCTCCACTCTCATGATCTAATCACCTCCCAAAGACCCCATTTCCAAATACCATCCCACTGGAGATTAGGTTTCAACACATGAACTTTGGCGGGCACACAAATATTCAGTCTATAGCAGTTCCAAACTGACTCTGTTTCCTTGAGTCTTACTGCATATTGACTCAAGAGCTTCCCAAGAACTAGAGATCTCTCAAATTGAACTGAAATGGGCTTCCTCAGGCAGAAGGAAAAAGCTTCCCAACACCAAAGAAGTACAAGGAGAGGCTGAGGGTGCATGAGTCGAAGATGTTAGTGGAGTGCTGCTGTATCAACAGTGGCTGGAGCAGATGACCATCAGGTCTGTTCCAGTCCTGCAGGTATGACCCTCTTATCAGATGCTCGAGCCAGCTGCCAGCCCTCTTCTCCCCTCACCTCTTCTGCTCCCAAAGTGTGCTAACCACTAAGATTTAGTACTGAGACAAACAGGTGGTAGGTTGTGGTCTGGAAACCAAAGATCCATCTAATACCTTGGTTTGAAGCAGGTGCATGGAAATAGCTTTCCTTATCCCGAACTGTCATATTAGTTTTATTTACCACAGGCTTGCTGCTTATGGACGGCAGGTTCTAGAAAATCCTAATAGTGATTTCTCACATGGCAGACATGACGAGAGACTCTGCAGCATCTCACTGATATATAAAAATGACCCATAAATTGGGTCCTCCTATGGTATCCTTCCCATTTCACAGATGAACAAACAGCAACTTTGGGAAAGTGATTTTATCCAAAGCCACATAGCTAATTAGTAACCACACTGAAACTTGAACCCCACCAGACTGACTCCAAAGCCCCCAAACTGGAGTGTGTTCAGGCTGCTGGTCCAAGGACTACACTTGGCCTTCAAGTCACATCTCTATTCTGCCTCCCAATAGAGTGGATCACTATTTACCACCTACTAGAGCCAGGCATGGCAGAGGATGCCCTATAGCCTTTACTCCCTTAATTCCCACAACCGGCCTATGAGGTAGATATTATAATTCCCATTTAACCAAAGAGAAAATTGAGGCATCGAGAACTAAAGTGCTTACCCCAAGTAAGACAGATCTAAGAGGCAGAGACAGAACTCACCCCCAGATCTGGCCAACCCCCAAATTATCCTCTTTATCCTTCACCAGGTTACTCTGGTCCACTTGTCCCCATGGGAACTGGCAGATTTATTTACAGTGCAGTAGTTTGTGGATCAAGAAATGAAATACTCCCCCAGAAAATTAGGAGGCCACAGCCAATAATGACTCCAGAAGAAATATTACTACAAACTGTGGTACAATCCTGTGCTTTTGACAATTCTCTCAAGAGAAGATGCATTATGTTAGTTTATCACTTTAAATAAATTCTTAACAAGCTATTTACCTGCCAGTTTGTATCTGTGGAGACTGTTTTTGTAACATCAGATAACTGAGCAATTAGAGACTTTAAAAGGCTCTTAAATGTGGTGGAACTTATAAACCTGAACTCCCAGGGACGGTAAATGTCACATCAAATGTCTTCAGCACTCATTTCCTGTCTACCCTTTGTTTCAACAGCTGTGATATGGCACTCCTTATCTTAGTCTGAGGACATCTGCCTTCCAGCAGGATGTAATGGGAAAATTGGGGACCTGGGATATAGGTCACTTGGATTCCAGACTCAGCTGTTCTTGGATGACCTCGATCAAGTCAACGTTTCTCTCAGTTATTTGTAAATAAAATGAGAGTGTTGAAGCTAGAATACTGTTACGAGCTCTCCAGGCTCCAACATGAATGACTTCACGAATCTATGACTATGAATAGCTTCATTCTTTACAATTCCTAGGCCGGATTCTAAACACTGGCAAGTTTAGGCCTCAATTAATATTAGTTATCATGGTCATCATCATTATTATTTGATGAAGTAAAAAAATCTATTTGTAGCAAAACAAGCAGAACCATGATCTAAAATTCCACCATTAGAGATTCATTTCTTTGGAGTTAGAGGGTTTTAAAAATCTCAGACAGGAGAAATGCTGTAAGACAATGGGTTATTTTTAAGAAGCAGAAATCTTCTTGCTTTTAAATAAAACTCTTTAATGAGCCCCTCTATACAAACCATAGATATTGAATTTTCTGGATAAAGTGGGCAATGAAGCAGAGGCAGGGGGAATGGGTGGGAATACCTGGGAGTTCCTCCATTTAGGATCTCCTGCACCCTCACATGGCCCCAAGGCACTGCCTCCAAAACCTAGGATTCATCGGACAACCATTCAAAACATTTCTTTAAGCCACTACCAGCTCACATGCTTTAAGGATTAAAGAACCGATAGAGATTAAGATGAGTGATGGGGAATGGAGAACAGTGGGGTGGGTGTAGAGGATGCCAGTCTTATCTCAGTCATCTCCCACCTGGGTCACAGCCACGCTTCCTAACCACTTCCCCACCCATCCACAGTGTCCTATCAACATAGCCACTCTGCCCAGAACCACCGACAGATATGCTCTGATAAAAGCCAAAGTCCTTCACGGGCCTCCAAGGGCTGCATGATCTGGGCCTGATCCCATCTGACTTCATCTCCTGGTTCACTCCACATACTCTACTGCAGCCACGCTGCCTTCCTGCTGCTCCTGGAAAATCTCAAGCACATTCCTGCCAAGGTGCCTTTGCACTGGTTGTCCCCTCTACCTGGGACACTCTTCTTTTCTCCAGATATCCACATGGCTCACTCCCTACCTCCTTCAAACCTTCTCTCCAGTGTCCCCTTCTCCACAAGTTTCCCTATTTAACACTGCAGGCTGCCCAACCCCTCGGACACTTCAATCTCCCTTCCTGTTCTGTAAATCCATGTTAAAGTCCCAACCCCCAATAACTCCAAATCTGACCTTATTTGGAAATAGGGTCATTGTCAGTGTAATTAGTCAAGATGAGGTCATACTGGAGTAGGGTGGCCCCCAGTCTAATATGACTGGTCTCCTTATAAAAAGGTAAAATTTGGACATTGAGACACAAATGCAGAGAGGGAGAATGTCACGTGAAGACTGAAGTTAAGATGCCACAGGAACTACCAGGGAACTACCAGAAGCTAGGAGAGGTGCCTGGTACAAATCCTCCCCTAGAGCCTGCAGGGGAGCATGGTCTTGATTCCAGACCTCCAGCCCCCAGACCTGTGAGACAATACATTTCTGCTGTTTATGCCACCCAGTCTGTGATATTTTGTTACAGCAGCCCTAGCTAACTAATACACTTCCCTTGCTCTGCTTTTCCTCTTTCCCACAGAACTTTAATGTATCACAGAATTTACTCATTTATTCCTTTTAATGTCTATTGTCTGTCTCCCCTTTTTGGATTATTACCTCTGAAGGGGCACAGATCTTGGTCTATTTTGTTCACTGCTGTATAAGGTAGTAAGCATGAAGTGAATGCTTTCAAGTGAAGGATAAATGCACACATTTGGCGCCTTTTTTCTGTGTTCTCAAGAAACCATCATACACTTCTACCTCACTCTTCTGTCTTAGCTCTCAGACTGACTTTCCCTGACCGAAGCCCCTGCCCCACCTTACCCACTCTCAGTGCCCATCTTCCCGCCCCTGGAGGAAATACCAGCAGGTTGCAGAAGACTGTGGCCCAAGACGGGGCAGTGAGACTCATGTTGCACATATTTAAACCTCATAGTAACCCTGTGAAGCAGATGTCGTAATCTCATTTTATGGATAAGGAAACTGAGGTTCATAAAAGTTAAGCAATATGCCCATTGCACCCTGTGCAACTTATACATGTTGACCTTTCTCCTTCCCTCAGTAGCATGGCAGCTTCCAAGGGACAGGAACTACATCTTTACTGCTATATCACCAGCTCCTAGGCCAGCCAGGCACACAGGAAGTGCTCCATGAACACTGTTGAACTCTCCACGGTGACACCACTGGTAAGGGGCAAAGCTGAACCGGAACGCAGCCTGATCCCACAACCCATGCTCGTGCTATAGAGCTCACCTGCCAGTGACAGGGGCCACGTCATAGCTTCCTCATATTTTTACCAGCATTTTTCAGCAGCCTCATCTCTCCACCATCCACCCAAAACACTTTCCCACTCCCCCGACCCCAAGGAACCCATGTCAACACCCCTCTGGACTCCCTCTCATATACACATAGTACACAAATATGCACAGGTAGAGTTCTTGTCTTTTTTTTTTTTCAAATAATGAGGGCTTATACATCCATGTGTGCATCTCGCTTTTCTCATTCAGCAATATTCCTGAAAATTCCAGGTGAACTGGTTTGGCTCTAAATTATTCTTTTTAATGACTGTATGGTATCACAGTTTATTAAACCATATATCATTGTTGGGTATTCAATTTACTTCCGGGATTTTTTTTTTTCTTTTTGTTAGTGTTGCTACATTAAACATCCTTAGAGGACTTCCCTGGTGGCGCAGTGGTTAAGAATCCGCCTGCCAATGCAGGAGACATGGGTTCAGTCCCTGGTCCGGGAAGATCCCTCATGCCGCGGAGCCACTAAGCCCGTGCGCCACAACTAATGAGCCTGCGCACCACAACTACTGATGCCCACATGCCTAGAGCCCGTGCTCTGCAACAAGAGAAGCCACCGCAATGAGAAGCCCACGCACCGCAACAAAGTGTAGCCCCCGCTCGCCGCAAATAGAGAAAGCCCTCGAGCAGCAACAGAGACCCAACGACCCAACAATGTCTGATGGTCTCTGTTTGGCTCTATTAGCAGTCCCTGGGTCGTTGGGTCTCTGTTGCTGCGCGAGGGCTTTCTCTATTTGCGGCGAGCGGGGGCTACACTTTGTTGCGGTGCGCGGGCTTCTCATTGCGGTGCCTTTTGTTGCGGAGCACGGGCTCTAGGCGCGTGGGCTTCAGTAGTTGTGACACGCGGGCTCGGTAGTTGTGGCGCACAGGCTTTGTTGCTAGGCGGCATGTGGGATCTTCCCAAACCAGGGCTAGAACCCGTGTCCCCTGCATTGGCAGGGGGATTTTTAACCACTGAGCCACCAGGGAAGTCCCTATATTTACTGTTTAATATAATCATCTATTAGCAGTCCCTGGTGATATTGTCTAGATTCATCTTTTCAGTAGGAGTTGCAATGGATGATATTTCAATTCCATCCCTCTTCATTTATTAGCCGGGATACTTCTATAAAGAGAAAATTCCCTTTATCAACTCATTAACCTGAAGCATAGTTCATACAACAGAGTCTAAATAAATTCTCTCCCTTTATTACAAGGTTTCAAAATAACAAGTTAGTTTCCTAGTATCCTCTAAGTGAGGGTTGTTGGGTTTTTTTTTTATTTTGGTTATCTTTATGAATTCATAGGTTTTTAAATGTGAATGAAGGGTTAACAAACTCTTTCTCTTTCTCTTTCTCTATGAAAAAAATGACCTTGAGTTAACTTCCTAGCTCCGTTCCCCTGGAAACATAATAAAGGTGGAAGTCATCTATGTTACCAGGCAACCTTGCTTACAAAATGACTTCTAGTTAGTAAACTACACCTTGCCTGGAGGACTATGAATTAACTATAAATAAATACCTAGGGGAAATCCATAGTTTGAGCTTCTCTGAATGCAGTGCGTTCTTGTAACTGTGCATGCCCCTTGCTAGGACCCCTGGAAGTTATTCCCCTGGGAGGAAATAAAACATATTGGCTTATATGGGGATGGGGCTTATAAGCCAGAATGGCTCCCGTACCCATCTCTTGGGCCAGGTTCCCCAAGAAACAAACTACTAGATGGAGATTTATGCACAAGAGGTTTATTGGGGAGGGTTCTTAGGGAGTGAAGAAAACAGGATTGTGCAGCGGGAAGAGCTAAACTATAATATAGTTACAACTGGAATCCTCAGCCATTCCAATAGGACTTCCTCAGTAGCTGGGATGGCCCTTTAAAGTGGTCCCAATTGAGGCAGGACTGCTCCCTGAATAGGGGTGTAATCTTTGGCAAGGCAGCTCCCCTCCACTGAAAGCAATTTACAGAGAAAGATTCAGGTGTGCGCTGCGAGCAGCCAGCACTCCAGACAACAAGAGGAATGAGTGTCTCAGACTTAACAAGGATACCTGGATGGTGCACTACAGCATCACTATAACCCCCTCATTTGGTCTCATTCCTTTATACCTGAGCTGTCACACCTTCCCCTGCCCTGCTGGCATGCTGTTCTTCTTCTCCTATATCCTCTAGCAAAGCTAAAAGAACTAGTGCCAAAAGGGACCTGTGGAATTTTGTAAAATGTAGATCTAAACCCACATTTGTCTTGTACATTTCCTGCCCCAGACCTGGGATCACCCATTTCTCCAAAGAGCACTGGTTCGTTTTGCTGAAATTCAGAGACCACAAGGGGGTTCATTATTAGTGGGTAAGTCGTGGTTTCTGGACCTTTTCAGTGGCCAGAGTTAAGAAATTTTTTTTTCAGGTAAAATACATCGTGAGTTGATATTGGTATTTTTAATTAAAATCAGGACTACTGATTTTCTTAACTTCAGCAGTCATCCATCTGTATGTTTTCTCCCATGCCAAAAATTGTGATTCTCATTGACATCAACAAAATTTCTCATTTATTTTATTGAAAAATACACACACGACCCTTTCAGAATAACAATACCAACACTACCATTAACAATATGATTACTGAAAGAACATAAGATTTCCCTTTGTTTTGTTTTGTTTTGCTTCTACTTAGGGATAAACCCCACTGGGAATGTACAATCAAATTACCGTGTTTTAAACTAACTTAGAGAATGGACTTGAGGACACGAGGAGGGGAAAGGATAAGCTGGGACGAAGTGAGAGAGTGGCATGGACTTATATACACTACCAAATGTAAAACAGATAGCTAGTATAACACAGGGAAGCAGCCGCATAGCACAGGGAGATCAGCTCGGTGCTTTGTGACCACCTAGAGGGGTGGGATAGGGAGGGTGGCAGGGAGGCAGACACAAGAGGGAAGAGATATGGGGATATGTGTATATGTATAACTGATTCACCTTGTTATAAAGCAGAAACTAACACACCATTGTAAAGCAATTATACTACAATAAAGATGTTAAAAAAATTTTTTTAATAAAAAAAAATTAACAAGATAATTCCTCTTTGTATGGCTATGCCACCAACTCAAGTCACAGGCTCATTTTTTCATTTTGCTTTTAGTATTAGGATTGCTCTTTTTAGTTTAATTTTGTGTTATAATTATTTAAAATATTTAAGTGGTTTCTAAATGAATTCTATAAATTAAGATATATTTTCCCCTCAACCTTATTCTTGCACTCCCTCATAAATCTAAATTTTTGGTTTATCCTTCTATCTCATATGTCAGGATAAACCAATGACTTAAGACCTTTTCTGAGATGAATGGTAGGATATTATACGCACATTTCTACACCTTTTTGCACTGAGAAAAATATCTTGGAAATCATTTTGAAACAGTTAACAGAGGTCTTTTCTCATTCTTTTATATAACTGCATTAGATACCATTGTGTGGATGTACTTCAGTTTATCAATTCCTTGATGATGGACATTTGGATTGTTTCTAGTCTTGTGCTATTACAAATATTTACTGTAATAAATAACACCATGAACGAATCTTTACTGTATTTTTGTCAGTATATCTTTGGGAGAAAGTCTTAGAACTGGAATTGCTGAGTTAACAGGTAGATGAGATTTTGAGAATTATGTCAAATTCCTCTCCCTAGTGTTTGTGCCATTTGTAACATTCTCCCAATAATATATGAGAACATCTGTTCATCTAGAGCTTTGCCAAGAGAGTATGTTCTCAATTTTTTGGAATTTTGGTAATCTGATGGGTGGAAAATGGTATCTCAGTGTTGATTTATTTTGCATTTCACTTACGATGAACAAAGGTAAGAACCTTTATATTGATTAAAGGCTAATAACATTTTTTCTATAAACTTCATATTTTTAGCTCATTTTTCTGAAGGAAACCTGATCTTTTCCATCTACAATATTTAGAAGCTCCTTAGATGTTAAAGATATCAAATCTTTGCCCATAGTTTACACATTGTTTTCAATTTTTCATTGTCTTTCTACTTTGTTAATGGTGGATGGGTTTTGTACTTTTGTGAGGGTTTTGTTTCACTTTTTTGTTTGTGTTTTGTTTCAGTCCTTTAAAATATTTTTATTTATGTAATCAAATTTATCAATCTTCTCCTTTATTGCTTTTGCATTTTTGTCATAATTAGGAAGGTTTTCCCCACTCCCAAGTTATAAAGCCATTAATCCATGTTTCTTTTTATTATTTGTATGATTTAATTTTTCACCACATTTAAATCTCTTATCCATTCAGCATTTATCTTGGTATGAAGAATGGATTAAATTTTATTTTTTACAAAAGACTATCTAATCCTCCTAACCACATAGCTTAAATACCTTGTCTTTTCCCCATTGACCTGAGATGCTACCTTTACATACATATTAAATTTCCATATGCAATTTGGTCTATTTGGATTTTTCTATTTCTCTTTCAGTGTCAGTCTATTTCTTCACCAACACCAATGTTATTTAATTATAGAGGCATTAAATTTTAAAAAAATATTTAGTAAAAGTACACCCCTTATTTCTATTCTCCATCAGAATTTTCCTGACTATTCTTGCTTATCTGTTCTTTAAGTAAATATTATAATCAACATTTCTAGCTTCAGAAAAAAATTCTATTTTTATCAGAATTGCATTGAATGTGTTAATTTAGGGAGACTGACATCTTTATGATGTTGAGTTTTCCTATCCATAAATATGGTACATATTTCCATTTGCTCAAGTCTACATTTAAGTCTTTCAAGGGTGTTTTAGAGCTTTCCTTATATAGATTTTGAACTTTTCTGGTCAAGTTTATACCTATATACTTTGTTTTTTGCTTTTGTTTTGTTTGTGAATGTAAATGGGTATTTTTTCCTTTTACATCTTCTGTTTTTGTTTGTATATATGAAGGTCATTGATTTTTTTTTTTTAAAGAAGGATATTTATTTTACTTTTTTTTTTAAAGGAATTCCTTTATTTTTATTATTTATTTATTTATTTATTTATTTTTGGCTGTGTTGGGTCTTCGTTTCTGTGTGAGGGCTTTCTCTAGTTGCGGCAAGCGGGGGCCACTCTTCATCGCGGTGCGCGGGCCTCTCACTATCGCGGCCTCTCTTGTTGCGGAGCACAGGCTCCAGATGCGCAGGCTCAGTAGTTGTGGCTCACGGGCCTAGTTGCTCCGTGGCATGTGGGATCTTCCCAGACCAGGGCTCAAACCTGTGTCCCTTGCATTGGCAGGCAGATTCTCAACCACTGCGCCACCAGGGAAGCCCAAGGTCATTGATTTTTGTATGTTGATTTTGTTTTTTCCCCAGCTTTACTGAGGAATAATTAAGAGGTAAAATTGTTTATATTTAAAGTATACAACTTGATGACTTGATATACATATAAACTGTGAAACGATTACTACAATCAAGTTAATTAATATATCCATAACCTTTGGTATGATGAGAATGCTTAATTAAGCTTAATGCTTAATGCTACTCTCTTAACGAATTTCAAGTCTATAATATTAACTCTATTCACCATGCTGTACATAAGATCCCTAGAACTTATACACCTTATAAATGGAGGTTGTACTCCCTAACCAACATCTGTCCATATCCCCCCACCCCCCCGGAAACCACCATTCTACTCTCTGTTTCTATGAGTTTGACTTTTTTTTTCAGATTCCACATATAAGTGAGATCATACAATAATTGTCTTTTGGGCTTCCCTGGTGGCGCAGTGGTTGAGAATCCACCTGCCAATGCAGGGGACACGGGTTCGAGCCTGGGTCTGGGAAGATCCCACATGCCATTGAGCAACTAGGCCCGTGAGCCACAACTACTGAGCCTGTGCGTCTGGAGCCTGTGCTCCACAACAAGAGAGGCCGCGATAGTGAGAGGCCCGCGCACCGTGATGAAGAGTGGCCCCCGCTCGCCACAACTAGAGAAAGCCCTCGCACAGAAACGAGGACCCAACACAGCCAAAAATAAATATAAAAATAAATAAATAAATAAATAAGAGTATCCTTGGTGAAGAAGTAAAATTATAAAAAAATTAAAATAGAAAAATAATTGTCTTTCTCTGTCTGACTTATTTCACATAGCATAATATCCTGCAGGCTCATACATGTTGTCGCACAAATGGCAGGATTTCCTTTTTTATGACTGAATATTCCAGTACGAGTGTGTGTGTGCAGGTCACATTTTCTTTTTCCACTCACCTGTCAGTGAACACTTAAGTTGTTTCCATATCTTGACTATTGTGAATAATGCTGCAGTGAACATAGGAGTGCAGACATCTCTTCAAGATACTGATTTCTTTTCCCTTAGCTATATAACCAGAAGTGGGATTTCTGGATCATATGTTAGTTCTATTTTTAATTTTTTGAGAAACTGCCATACTGTTTCGACAGAAGCTATATCATTTTACAGTCCCACCAACAGTGCACAAGGCTTCCCTTTTCTCCACTTCCTGAGGTGATATCTCATTGTGGATTTAATTGACATTTCCCTGATGATCAGTGATGTTGAGCACCTTTTTATGTACCTGTTGACCGCCTGTATGTCTTCTTTGGAAAAAGAATGTTCATTAGGGTCTTTTGCCCACTTTTTAGTTGGACTATCTGGGTCTTTTTTTTGTTCTTGAGTTGTGTGAGTTCTTCACATATTTTACAAATTAACCCCTTATCAAATATATGGTTTGCAAATGTTTTCTCCCATTTCATAGGTTGCCTCTTCATGCTATTGATTGTTTCCTTCGCTGTGCAGAAGTTTTTAGTTTGATGTAGTCCCACTCATCTATTTTTGCTTTTGTTGCCTATGCTTTTGGTGTCATATTCAAAAACATCATGTAAAAGTATCTCTATTCACAGATGGTATGAAATTTAAAAAATAAAAAAAATGTTTTTAAAGATTAGAGCTAATAATGAATTCATCAACATTGCGGGATACAAGACCAATATAGAAAAATCAGTTATATTTTTATACACTAACAATGAACGATGCAAAAATAAAATTAAGAAACAATTTCATTTACAGTAGTATCCAAAAAATGTACTTAGGAATAAACTTAACCATATAAGTGCCAGATTTGTACACTGAAAACTAAAAAACATTGTTGACAGAAATCTTAAAATACCTAAATAAATGGAAGAGCATCCTGTGTTCAAGGATTGGAAAACTTAATATTGTTAAGATGGCAGTACTCCCCAGAGTCATCTAAAGATTAAATGCAATCCCTATCAAGATTCTAATGGCCTTTTGTGAAAAAACAGAAGAGCTGATCCTAAAATTTATACTGAAATACATGAGGCTCAGAATATCCAAGATAACCTTTACAAGAAAAAAAAATGTGGAGAGCTCACATTTCCCAATTTTAAAACTTACTACAAAGCTGCAATGTCAAAACAGTGTGGTCAACATAAGGATAGACATATAGATCAAAAGAATAGAATAGAGTCCAGTAGTAAACTGTACATCTATGGTCAATGGATTTTCTCAAATCAAATTAAAAAATTAATTCAAAATGGATCAAAGATCTAAGTGTAATAGCTCAAACTCTAAAGTATTAAGAGAGAACATAGGTGTAAATCTTCATGATCTTGCATTAGGCAAAGGTTTCTTAAATGACACCAAAAGAGCAAGCAATAACAACAAAAATATAGATAAATTAGACTTCATCAAAATTAAAGCTTTTGTCCTTCAAAGGACACTATGAACTTGCTGTACACCTGAAACTAACACAATATTGTAAATCAACTATACTCCAATAAAATTTTTTTTAAAAAAGGACAATGTGAAAAAAAGTGAAAAGACTAAAAACAGAATGGAAAAAAGTATTTACAAATCATATATCTGGTAATGGTGTAGTATCTATATTATTCAAAGAACTCTGTTACAACTCAACAATAAAAAAGACAACTCAATTTTAAAATGGGCAAAGGGGGACTTCCCTCGTCGCAAAGTGGTTAAGAATCTGCCTGCCAGTGCAGGGGACACTGGTTCGAGCCCTGGTCAGGGAAGAGCCCACATGCCGTGGAGCAAATACGCCCATGCACCACAACTACGGAGCCTGTGCCCTAGATCCCGCAAGCCACAACTACTGAAGCCCACGTGTCTAGAGCCCATGCTCCACAACAAGAGAAGCCACCGCAATGAGAAGCCCATGCACCACAACGAAGAGTAGCCCCCGCTCACCGCAACTAGAGAAAGCCCATGTGCAGCAACGAAGACTCAATGCAGCCAAAAATTAATTAATTAATTAATTTAAAAAATAAATAAATAAAATAAAATGGACAAAGGATTTGAGTAGACATTTCTCCAAAGAAGGTATACAAATGGCCAATAAGCACATCAAAATGTTTTCAACATCATTAGTCATCAGGGAAATTCAAGTCTAAACCACAATGAGATTCCACTTCATACACACCATGATAGCTATAATAATTATTATTTTTAAAAAATGATAACAAGTTTTGGTAAGAATGTAGAGGAATTGTAACCCTCATAATATTGTTGGTGGGAATGTAAAAATGTAAGATGGTGCAGCTGTTTTGGAAACAGTTTGGAATTTCCTCAAAAAGTTAAATATAGAGTTACCATATAACCCAGCAATTCCACTGCTAGGTATATACTCAAGAGAAATGAAAACACATGTTCATACAAAAACTTGTACACAAATGTTCACAGTAACATTATTCATATTGGCCAAAAAGTGGAAACAATCCAAATGTCCAACAATTGATAATGGGTAAACAAAATGAGGTATATCCATACAATATTATTCAGTCATAAAAAAGGGAAATATTGATACATGCATGAACCTTGAAAACATTATGCTAAGTGAAAGAAACCAGATTCAAACGACCACATATTATATGATTCCATTTATATGAAATGTCCAGAATAGACAAATCTATAGACACAGAAAATAGATTAATATCTGCCAGAGGCTGTGGGGATGGGGCATAGAGAATGATAGCTAATGAGTACAGTGTGTCTTTTTGGGGTGATGAAAATGTTCTGGAAATAAATCATGGTGATAGTTACACAATCTTGTGAATATATTAAAAACCATTGAACTGTTCACTTTAAAGAAGTGGGTTTAATAGTCAGTGAATTATGGGACTTCCCTGGTAGCGCAGTGGTTAAGAATCCACCTGCCAATGCAGGGGACATGGGTTCGAGCCCTGGTCCAGGAAGATCCCACATACCACAGAGCAGCTAAGCCTGTGCACCACAGCTACTGAGCCTGTGCTCTAGAGCCCGAAAGCCACAGCTACTGAAGCCCACAAGCTTTGCAACAAGAGAAGCCACCGCAATGAGAAGGCTGCGCACCGCAACGAAGAGTAGCCCCCGCTCGCTGCAACTAGAGAAAAGCCCTCGTGCAGCAACAAAGACCCAACACAGCCAAAAATTTAAAAATTAATTAATTAAAATAAATAAATTTTTTAAAATAGTGAATTATATCTTTTTTTTTTTTTTTTGAGCCAAGCAGCAGGCACATTGCAGCAAGGACCTGCTGCAGAACACTTTCTTTTTTTTTTTTTTTTTTTTTCACACACACACACTGTATTTTATTTTTACAAGAGATAAATAGACTGACACCAAGCATTGTACATGGATGACCACAACAAAAGCAACAATGATTGCAATTACCAAACATGAAACACACTCATACTATGTCATAATATTGACATTCAGTCCAGTAATCCTCCACTGTAACAGCTCCTTTACTTTGCAGTGAAAATTGATTTGTATATTCTTTGCCTCTGAGTCCTTGTGGGATTTTTTTTTTTTTTAATTCAGACAGAAAGTCACAAAAATTATACTCATCCTCATCAGTTCACTCAGTCCCATGTAATTTTTTTTTTATCTTGATCTTTTATTAGCACTTTTATGAGTTCATCAGTTTTTCATTAGAGTTCTGAAAATGCTTATTCATTCAGTTCAGCAGTACAGTCAGTTACCAGAAACCTGTACTTGTCAGAGTCTTTTCCATGAATTTCTTGAAGATGAAACCCTTTTATAGGAACATATTTGCAAAAGCATCAGAGTACACCCAGAACTGTCTGTAAATGACAAAAGACTTAAAAATGACCACAGTTAAAGATTTGATGAAAGTTCATAATAATGCAGTTGACAAGAAAATTAGTTATTTCTGAGATATACATTTTAAAGTAATAACTAGGATTATGACTTATAACATTATACCAGAACATATAAGATTTTTAGAAATTTCATGTAATGTCTGAAACATTTATATTAACATATTTCCATACAAATAACCCAATGTAAGTTTAGTATTAGTTGTTTTGTTTGTTTGTTTTTTTATACTGCAGGTTCTTATTAGTCATCAATTTTATACAAATCAGTGTATACATGTCAATCCCAATCGCCCAATTCAGCACACCACCATCCCCACCCCACTGCAGTTTTCCCCCCTTGGTGTTAATAAAAATTTTATTTTTCTTTTTAAAAAGAGGAAGTCTTGCACAGACCAATGATGAAAATAAATTCCGGAGTGAAACTCAAACCTCTGTGCCTAGAGAACAGAATATTGATAAAATTCTGTTTGAGAAAACATGTAGGGAAAAAGTGTCTGTCATACACCACTGCTGTCAGTATGAACTGTCATATTCATTTAAGTAAGCAATTTAGTAATTATAAATAAATACATAAATAAAGCACATAGCCTATGATCCAAAATTTTCATCTGTAGGAATCTAAAATCAAAGTGTGGCTGGAACAGTTAGCACTCAGTGAATGTTCTTTCTTATTATAAAGGTGATAATCATAGGGAGAGATAATATATTATGCAATAAATTCCTACAGCCAAATTCAGCTCCCACCTCTGCTTCTTTTTGGAAAAAAATAAGACAGTGTTCATATCATATATATGGTATGATAATGAAATTTCTGCTCTTTCAATCTTTGCAAGCTGCATAAAGTGGAAAGCAAAATTCTCTCCTAAAATAGAAGGTCATTTCTAGAGATGCTGAGCATATACTAAAAGAAGAGATAAAGAGTCTCATGTAGAGTTCCAGCCTCTTGATAAAAGGGGTACAGTGAGATAGGACTGGGGAAGAGGACAGGGGTGTAGGAAACAGAGCTTGAGTCTCAGCCTAACCCCATGAGGCTGCAAAAAATGCCAAGAAACATTCACAGTGACTAACGCCTGAAGCCTCATAAAAATCAGCAGTGACTATGCAGCAACTGACAAACTCAATCACTACTGACAGAAGTGCCTTAAAGAACCTATATCTGTTTTTCCTTTAATTCTTTCTCCAAATGGTGATTCCCTTTATATATGGCATTATTGTTTGTAAACACTGCACTTTGTTCATCAAATAAAGAGTTCTAGCAATACAAAAAAAGCCCAAGGAGAGGAATATCATGTCAGTCTATATTTTTCAAAGCATCATACCCAGGTTTTCAGCCCATGAAGACATACCCTGAAGTCAACTTGCCCAAGTTGCAGGAAAAGGACCAAGCAAAGAGAAATAGCTTCTGAAATCCACCCAGTAACCCAAAGTGTGATACAGGACAGGATGTTCTTTTCATTGACACTCCTCTGGAGCTGGTCCTCTGGAAGCAGGGAGTATCTGTTAGCCCACCTGCCGCTACCCCCCAGATCCCACCCTCCCTCCTATCCTGTATGGTGCGATATGGTGGGGAGACAGGGATTGTGACATAAGCAAATGGCCTGGAGCTGATCTATGTAAATGCCAGCCCATGAGCTTCCTAGCAGGGACACCGCCTGTGAAGGCCTCACAACAGCCAACCTCTTACAACCTCCAAGCTGACTGCCTCATCCGGGGGAGGAGGGACCCCCTCCGCGGGAGAACTGACAGCAGGATCCTGGTAGAGGAGGCACCAAGAGCTCCAGGGAGCGGGTGGCAATCATGTAGGCGCCATGGAGACTGCCATGTGTGTTTGCTCTCCATGTTGTACATGGCAGAGGTGTTGTCCCCGCTTATGCTCGTGTCTGTGCTGCAAGTTCCTCTTCACCTCGGAGCGGAACTGCACCTGCTTTCCCTGCCCTTACAAGGATGAGCGCGACTGCCAGTGCTGCCACTGCACCTGCTCCGAGAACCCCAACTGTCACTGGTGCTGCTGTTCCTGGGCCAATGACCCCGCCTGTAAGTGCTGCTGCACAGCCAGCAGCAACCTCAAGTGCCACTACTACGAGAGCCGCTGCTGCCGCAACGCCACCATCACGTTCCGCAAGGGCCGCCTCCAGAGCATCCGTACCTCGTAAGTGCCGCGCGCCCGACGCGGGCCACCGGGGCTCAGGAAAACTGGGGGGCCCCCTGCCAGCTGTGGGGACAGGGCAGGTCAGCAGCCCCGCCCCCGATTCCACCTCTTTATCTGAAAAAGGGAGGCCAAGAACTTGGGAGCAATTAACTCTAGTTACAATATGTCTTGGTGCAAATATATTACAGAGTCACTGTATGGTGAGAGTTGGTAACTAGACATCGTGGTGATCATTTTGAAATGTATAGAAATAGCAACTCACTATGTTGTGTAACAGGAACTAACATAGTGTTGTAGGTCAATTACTCTTCAAACACAAACAAACTCATAGGAAAAGGTCAGATGTGTGATTACCAGAGGCAGGGGGTAGGGGTGGGACATTGGATGAGGGCAGCCGAAAGGTACAGACTTCCAGTTATGATAGATAGGTTACTAGGGATGTAATGTACAACAGGATATATATAATGAATGCTGCTGTCAATTACATATGAAAGTTAAGAGAATAAATCCTGAGTTCTTAGCCCAAGAAAAATTTTTTTAATTTTTTATTTTATTCTATTTCTTTAATTTTGTATCTGTACGAGTTGATGGATGTTCATTAAACTTACTGTGATAATCACTGCGTGGTATTTGTAAATCAAATCATTATGTTGTACACCTTAAACTTATACAGTGCTATATGTCAATTATATCTCAATAAAACTAGAAGAAAAAAAGAGCTAAAAAATACTATAAAGTCTGTTTTGCACTTAATGTAACAGTAAAAACATATATTCAATGGTGCTATTATTTTAAATATTTTTTGTGTTTCAAAACGTAGCAATAAAATTTACCTCAACTGCAAGAAAAAAAAAAAAAACCACTTTGTAGCAATTAAGTGTACGTGTCCTAAACAGTCACTAATCAGTATAGACCTCAGTTCCAAATCCAAGCTCCCCCAGCTGTGTGAGTGAGCGCTGAGCTCTCCTGAACCCCACCACTCTCACCTCTACAAAATACTAATAGCTAATACTTAGTGCGTGAGCAACTTGCCGGGAACCACGTGCGTGACCCCAGGTAACCCCTACCTCATGCCCATCACGCCAGTGAAGAAACTGAGCATTTGAGAGGTTGAGTGGCCCAAGATCACACAACTCGTAAGATGCAGTCAGAATTTGAACCCAGAGTCTGTGTGCTTAAATTAAAATGCTGTCCTGCAAAATGGAGAGTATGGTACCTGCAATGATTCAGGGGGTTAATATTGCTTTGAAATCTGTTATGTGATATAAAAATATAAATTGCTCTTCCTCCTCTGAACCCTTGATATCTGCAACGCTCATTGGAAAAGCAATAACTTCCACAGGCCACTTTCCACCCCTATGGCCTGTGTAAGTACCCCAGGTGGCCATGAACTCCTGCCAGCCTTCTCTTTGTTCCTACCCAGAAGTCACAGCACTGAGGGTCTCAATTTCTCACTTAGGGCACTAACCCTCTGTGTCAGGCACTGCATAGCCTCTTCCTGCCCTGACCAAGGCGCTCTCTTTATATCACACATGAGGGGCGTCTGGAGTAGCAGAGGCAGACTTCTTAGAGGCGAAAGACCAAAACTCAGCACTCTAAGATGACAGCACTTGGAGAGGCGGAAATATGAGAGGCAGGTTGGAAGCCTTTCAAGGCTGGAAAAACAATTCTGTCAGCAAAGGGTCAGTGAATTCAGGGCAAGAGTATGATCTTTCTCGCAGTTCAGCACTTTGCAGCTGGTTAATAAAAATTACTCTCAGCTCATGGACCTCGTGTGGTGTTTGCATGAACAGAGAACCCAGGGGTTCTGGATGTAAGTGCAGAAGTTCTAAGGTGCAGAAAGTAACTCTCACACCCCTCTCTCCTCTCAACTGCCCCATTTTCTGCACATCAGCAATGAAGAGTCACCAAGCCCATTTCAACAGGGGAAGGATGACACTGGTGCTTTGGAGATGCTTGGACCAGTAGCTCCCAAACTTTGTTTTGCATTAGAATCACCTGGGGATCTTTAAAAACTACTGATGCCCGGCCCCCACTCCCAGACATTCTGATTTCATTGGCTTCAGGTATGTCCTGGGCATCAGAATTTTTAAAAACTCTCCTGCCCCCAGGTGATGCTAAAGTGCAGAATGGCCTGGAGGGAACAAGAAGGGAAGCCAGGAGACTGGCCAGGTGATATATGGGAACCCAAGTACAAGGGGAACAGGCCTAAATTTGGGAGGAGGCTGCCGCCTTACAGAGGAGCAGAGGCCAGTTATCTCAACAAAAAGACAAGGCTGCTGGGCTTGGTGATGGTTTTGGCATGGAATCATGACCACTGAATGCCCAAGTCCAAGCCTGAGGCTTTCTGATGATGGTCAGAGATGCTATTGCAAGTGTCAGGGGGTTGGCGCTGGGTACACTGAGGCTCATCTTCCAACCTGGCCTCTCTCCTGGTGTCTGGACCACTGCCTCCCCTGTTCCTCACCACTGCTTCCTGCTCAGCATCTTCCTCATCCTGCCTCACTCTGATCTCATTCATCCCTCTTTGCCTTACTCATCTCTTTTCCTCACTTCCTTTTTCACCTTCACCCCAACTCCCTGGGCCATTAACACCTGTCTCTTCTCCCTGTTCTCTCTTTCTCTTTCCCCAGCACCCTCCTCTCTCCCTCCTTCTTTCTGATTTCTCATGCTGTCTCCCTTTATATTACACACTGATTCTCATAGTCCCACCTTAGCAAACTAAAGAAGTCCACCCAGCTATCATGTATACATCTGCCCTCCCCCTCCAGATGATCCCTTCAACGCTGGAGCAGGGGAAAGCAGAGAGGCTGGGAAAGCAGAGAAGGACCAAAGCTGAGAACATTGAGTCTGGCAGGCTTGGACACCAGCATCCAAATCTCTACGGGATGAGCTTTTCCAGGTGCCTGAGTCTCCATAACGGGCACTGTCCCCATGGTGCCACTCCCTTCCAACATGTTCGAGTATCACCCTTGGCTGCCTGGGCTCTGAGACCTGGGTCTCTGGCCAAGGGAATGGGGAAGGATCCAGGGGCATATAGGGACTGCAAGAAGGCAAAAGCAAAAGAGAACACAGGCACAATGTCAAACTCAACCCCTAGACATTACTAATACAAACAGAGCAGAAGGGATAGGAATAGTCACAAAATCAGTATGTTTTTTTTTTAACATCTTTATTGGAGTATAATTTCTTTACAATGGTGTGTTAGTTTCTGCTGTATAACAAAGTGAATCAGCTATACATATACATACATCCCCATATCTCCTCTCTCTTGTGTCTCCCTCCCACCCTCCCTATCCCACCCCTCTAGGTGGTCACAAAGCACCAAGCTGATCTCCCTGTGCTATGCGGCTGCTTCCCACCAGCTATCTATTTACATTTGGTAGTGTATATATGTCCATGCCACTCTCTCACTTCATCCTAGCTTACCCTTCCCCCTCCCTGTGTCCTCAAGTCCATTCTCTACATCTGCGTCTTTATTCCTGTCCTGCCCCTAGGTTCTTCAGAACCATTTTTTTTTTTTAGAGTCCATACATATGTTTTAGCATACGGTATTTGTTTTTCTCTTTCTGATTTACTTCACTCTGTATGACAGACTCTAGGTCCAAATAAGTACGTTTTATACCTCCATCCCCATGGCTAATTCATTTATTTTCATAAACTGCTTTTGCCCTGTAGCTTCTTAGAACATGCACTTGAATTTTTACAAGTATGTACTTACTTCATCCATAGTTCTTACAGTATATGAAATCAGCCTCAGATATTAGACAAAGATTCAACACACACACACACACACACACACCATACAAGCACATACTTTTCGTAGACTTGACCACTGTTTTCCCCTGCTGTGGACATGAGCTGGCTAGGAACAGAGGGGAGTCATTATAGTGGCCATTTATTGAATGCTTACTATGTCCAGGCAGTTAAGCACTTATCGTGGATTATCTCATGGTGACTTTAAAATCCTCATGAAGGAAGTAGTATTGTGAGCTTTGATTTACTGAGGATGAGAGAGGTAAAGAAACTTATCTCAAAAGTGCAACTCTACAGCAGCGCATTTCACCATGTGCAACCTGCCCCTAGCACCTAGCCCCTTAAGTCACAGTTGAGGTCTGGTGGTCAGAACACACGGGTTCTGGGCTTGGCTGGGGAACTAACCTCCTGGTGTCCTGGGAAGAACACTTTGCCCATCTTCTTCTATGTTCCATCTCACACACAATAATAATAAGGATGTCAGTGCCCTCTAGGCAAAACCCACCAAGAACACACCTGTAGTTGGAGGAGGCTGGATTTACTGGCCCAGTGCAAAAACTGAGAGATACACCATGAGCAAGTGTGAGGTGTCTCCGTAAGAAGGCATCACTAAGTTATTACAGGATTTAGGCTCATGTTAGGTGAGGACACAGGGGTAAATCTCCTATTGGGTATCTTAATAAATCTTTCCTAGAAGGTGGGAAGAACAGAGTTGAGCCTGATGCTGCAACTGGTGAAAAAGCAGCAGTCACTGTCCTTAACCAGGACAGGGGATGTTTGATCATTTTTGTGGTTTGGACAATGTTCTTGCTTTTGTCTGAGTTCAAACATGAAGAAGCGGTCTTGTTTCTGTTTTGCTCAATCACAGTCCCAGAATGGCCTTGTCTGCTGTGGGTGTTCTGTGATATTATCCAGGGCCAACAGAACCCCAAGACCCAGCTGACAGGCCCCTCTGGACTGTTTTTCTCTTGCTCAAAAAATAACAAGCAGTTGTATAGCACTTACTGTGTTCCAGGGACCGCTCTAAGGCCGTGCAGGTATTCAATTCAATTTTAATTTTCTCAAGAAACTCTATCAGGTGAGTACTAATTTTATAACGAGGAGAGAGGCAGAGAGAGATTAATTAACTTACCTGGCGTCGCCCAGCTAAAGGATGGTGGAGGCGGGTTTAGAACCCAGGCACCATCCCCCCGCTCCGCCCCCCAACCCCGGCACAGCCATGCCCCCCCCATCACACCACAAGGCGGCTCAGTGACACCCGGGTTCCTTCCGAGGTGGAGAAACGGAGCTCTCCTCCTGAGGTCCCGTGTTTGCCTCCCCTTGCAGCTCCAAGACGGCCCTGCGCTTTGGGAGCAGCGACACGCAGCTGGATGAGGTGAAGATGATGCCTGCGAACAGCAGCCTGGTCAGCCACCTGTCGTGCCCCATCTGCAGCCGGCTGCGCCTGCACTCCTTCATGCTACCCTGCCACCACAGCCTGTGCGAGAAGTGCCTGCGGCAGCTGCAGAAGCACGCCGAGGTCACCGAGAACTTCTTCATCCTCATCTGCCCCGTGTGCGACCGCTCGCACTGCATGCCCTACAGCCACAAGATGCAGCTGCCCGAGAACTACCTGCGCGGACGCCTCACCAAGCGCTACATGCAGCAGCATGGCTACCTCAAGTGGCGCTTCGACCGCTCCAGCGGGCCTATCGTCTGCCAGGTCTGCCGCAGCCAGCGCATCGCCTACAAGCGCTGCGTCACCTGCCGCCTCAACCTGTGCAACGAGTGCCTCAAGACCTTCCACTCGGACGTGACCATGCAGGACCACGTGTTCGTGGACACCAGCACCGAGGACCAGGACGAGAAGATCTGCATCCACCACCCGTCCAGCCGCATCATTGAGTACTGCCGGAACGACGACGAGTTGCTCTGCAGCTTCTGCAAGACTGCCTTACACAATGGCCACGACACCATAAGCCTCATCGATGCCTGCTCCGAGAGGGGTGCCGCGCTCTTCGGCGCTATCGCCAAGTTCAAAGCAGGTCCTGGTCCCCTTTTCTCCCTCCACTACTCCTAGCTCCGGAACTGATGGGGAAGGTGATTTGGGAGGATCTGTTTAGAGAGAGCCTTACCTCCACCTGGTGGGGCAGTCCAGGCCCTGGGAGACACTGAGCCAGGTTGCAAGTCAGTGGCCTGGAATCCACATCTGGCAACTACCGCCAGCCACTTAACCTCCCTGTGCCTTGGTTTTCTCATCTATAAAATGGGGATAATGGTGTTACCCAATGCAAGTTCGTGTGCCCGGCACACAGTGAGGCCAAACAAACTGACAATAGGTTGGAGAGTGGAGGAGAGAAAGATTTATTGCAGGGTCAGACAAGGAGACAGGTGGCTCCTGCCCCCCAAAACCCCAAGCTCTTGCAGGGGTTTCAGCAAAGCACTTTTAAAGGCAAGGTGAGGGAGGGGTCAGGTTGGTTGCTGCAAGCTTCTTGGTGTCTGTATCCTTTGTTCTTGCAGCTGTCCACATAGGTCAGGTCTCGATGTTCCTGCAAACCTCCAAGACAAATGTTATTCTCTGTTATGCAACTTTTTATCTCTGTGTGAATGGACTTTTAAAGATGAGAGCCTTGAGAATAAGCTATCCTGTATATTTCAGGCTATAGGCAACATTCTTTTACAAAAGGTGCAGAGCCTGCAGGACTAAGCACATGTTAACAAAGCACAAAGGTTCAAGCAAAAGGAACAGATCTAATACGATGTCAGATTTGTTCTTCCCTGAACAATTTGTTCTTCCCTCATTGGGTGGTTGTGAGGATTAAATGAGATACTCTAACTGAAGCATGCAAAAAATGATCTAGCACATAATAAGTACGTAAAGATTCTATAATCTTGGTTATAATTTTCATGACCTTGGGCTTCATTTCCTCCTTTGGAGAACGAAGAGCTTGATCCTGTAATATCCTGAAGTTCTGTGAGCCTTTCTAAGGTGTTTTGTCCCTAAAGATGGATTTCTTCAGTGTCTTCCCAATTTAAAGGGGAAAAGAATAAAGTCGATGCTGAGAGTTACCTCAGTTTTAAATTTCCCCTGAAGTTGCAAGCAGCACAGTAAATGAACTGGTAGCAAATACATAATAATGGGAAAACCCAGAAATAGCCAATAATGTTCTAGTCAACAACTTGCTTTTCCTCTGCATGCCTGCTCATGGTTATTTTATGTTGGCTACATATAATACAGCTACCGTTTCTATAAGGGAAACTGACTCAGGTTTTCATGATGGAACCCAGTACAGTGATATTTTACAGGGTTCAGCAAAGAGCCCAATAATTTCTGGGTGTATATCCACCAGGTTAGACATGAGGATCTCAGGGATCCTTTTAGGCTCTTTGCCCCTGGGAATAGCTTCCTTGAACAGAGGCCTACTTTACCGGGGCCTTTTAGAAGACTTATGTCTAATCCTCTCCATAATCCTACAGTACAGGAACTAAAATTCCCCCCCAGGATAGACAACTGGGATTCCAAGAAGGAATTGGCGCAAGTCCCCTAGTAAATGGCAGAGCCGGTTTCTCTGACTCCAAAGCCCATGTTAATTCCACAACATTCATTTGACAACCTATTCTGCTAAACAGTGACCAGAATCTAAAGATAAAGAGATTGAAAAACAATGGGAACCACCACCACGTCTGTGGTCTGTTTCCCTACGTGGTGGCCTAGAGTCAAGTGACCAGCGTGCTCCAGATCAACCCAGCCTCTCCCCTGTCAGAAATTTCAGTGTCCATACAAACAGGCCTGAACAGATTGACAAGGGGGCAGCTTTCCGCTGAGCTGCACAGGAAGGTCCCATTGGACACAGAAGTGGGTCAGAGACAGACTTTGCTAAATATGTCCCCCAGGACCTCTCACCAGCATGAATATTTCAGGAATACCTTGATTTCTCAATTGCTCCATGCCTAGAAACATTGTTTGTCAATTGACACATTCAATTTGGGAACAGCACCAGGGAAGCCCCTATATTAAAGAAAGCCTACAGGAGCCCTGTTGCCAGGCCAATGGAAGCCCCCATTGGTTCCTAGAGGGTTTTCTTAAGGCGGGACCCATGGCCTGAGCTTGGCTGGATTCTTTTTTAAGTACTCCCGGTGATTCTGGTGTCACAGAGGACTGAGAAGGGCAACCGGAGCAATTAAGAACATAGGCTCTGGAGTTAGACAGAATTAGGGACAGGCCCTGGGTCCTTCTAGTTACTTGCTGTGTGACACTGGGCAGTCATTTACCCTCTCTGAGCCTTAGTGTCCTCATCTATAAATGGAAACAACATCTTCCTCTTCTGAAGTTATATGTAATGTATGATAATATATAGATATGATCCATATGTGTGATACATGATAATGTATGGATTGGATCTATATAAACGTTTAATAAATAGTAGCTAGTTTTAAATATAGTGCCTGAAAGAGACCTTGCTTTGACTTTGTTCTAAGACCAGCTCTTGCAAAGCTGCTTTATTTGTAAGGAGCATCTGGCGGGGAGTAGTGCTTCTGGTCTCCTCTCTCTTTTCTCTTCTCCTGGTGCTCCCTCTTCCCCCTCATCTAAGACATTTTTATCCTACCTCTCCAGACTCAGCTCTAAGAAGCCTAACTAATCCCTAATAAAGCAAGGAATTTCCTATTCAGATTTCTTTTAACAGTGAGTAACTATTGAAGAGTCAAAGGAATTAATGCGTAACGTGGAATTTCAGGGGCCCTAAGTCACAGCAGGGCTTGCACGTGGAGAGGGCAGGGAGCATTTCTCAGCACCACTGCAATCACATCCTGATAGTCTCCTGTTCAGCCCCCATCTGTATTGCCTCTCCATCCCTTCTGGGCCAGTGTGAGGGAGGAGGTGAGCAGAGGAAATGGGGGCTTCAGAAAGTAGGCCAGAGACTAATACTGCTGACCTTCACCCCAAAGATGTTAGAAAACAGGACAGAATGGCTTTCACTCAACAAACACCATTCTAGCACCTCTACACATCCTAGTCACGGTGGTAACTGAGACAGCTGTGGTCCTGTTCTCATGGTCTGCCAGAACCCGAGGGTTTCTCTTACTGTAATGCACATCTCTGTGCCACCACCCACAGAGATCCAACTTACTGTGGACCCAGGGCTATGTTAAGAAACATGACTTGGTCACCCCCACTGCTGAGTAAAATTTGGAGAGGATTATAGCCCATCAAATCACTGCAGAGTCAGCTGTTCATGGGGAGGACCTTACCTCTAGAATAGGCCACAGAAGGTTGACGTGTCTTGAAATCACTGCCTAATGCCTAAGACCCTATAAAGACCCTATAAATCACTGCCTAATGCCTAAGACCCTATAAATGGCAACTGTGAAGTTGCCATTTCACAGACAGAGGTGGGCCACATGCTCATCCTGCCCCAGCATCCTCCACACGGCAGTATCATTGGGTTTATGCATGCCTGGAACACCAGTGGCCTCTCGCACTCATATCTGTATCCCTAGAGCCTAGAAAAGCATGTGACATGGAACAGGTGTCACATGTTTGTTGAATGACTGAGTGAACTTAAAATCCAAATGCCATGTGAGAGGCGGCAGGATAAACTCAGTTTTCCTTGAAGTGTCACAGCCGACGCTTTCTGGAAAGGAAGTGGGGATTAAGCAAGAGAGGGAGCCCAGCTGAACCCAAGGGAGTCAAAGTCCCCAGCAGAGAAAAAGAACATGTCAAAGAGCAGCCACAGTGAAGGGGAACTTGGCTGATCTGCCACCATTGTCTAGGGCTGGGTTTTGGTGAACAAGGCAAGGCAATATTTAGAAATAGTCATCAGAAATTTAGTTCTTTCTCCCACCCCTGCAAAAGCTTAAGCTTTCACACAGGGAAAATCCATCACTTTGTGACATCATCTCTTCTCAAGTCCAACTTGCTGACAAATGAAGTCTGGTGAAAACTAATATCAAAGGTGACCTTGAACTCCCAACTTTAGACCCAAGGCTGCAGGGATTACTAGATAGAAGTATGCCAGAGAAGGATGGCTGTCATACCCAAGGGAAGTATTACACAAGAAGAAAGAGAGGGGTGTATGGAGAGAGGCCACATTCATTTTACAAACCTATGCTAGCATCTTTCAGCCCAGCAACAAGTGGTTTCCCTCCCTTCCCACCCACATCTTTGGAGCCCAAATTAGTTTGCTCCAGTTTGCCACTGGCTTTGACATCTGGGGAAATGAAAAATTTAACTGAAGTAACTCACTTGGTTGTTTTGCAGTCCGATATGAAATTGATAATGACCTCATGGAATTCAACATTTTAAAAAACAGCTTTAAAGCTGACAAGGAGGTAAAGCGAAAAGAGATCAGAAATGGATTCCTCAAGCTGCGCAGCATTCTCCAGGAGAAAGAGAAAACCATCATGGAGCAGATAGAGAATCTGGAAGTGTCCAGGCAGAAGGAGATTGAAAAATATGTGTACGTCACCACCATGAAAGTGAATGAAATGGATGGCCTGATCGCCTACTCCAAGGAAGCACTGAAGGAGACAGGCCAAGTGGCGTTTCTGCAGTCGGCCAAGATTCTGGTGGACCAGATCGAGGACGGCATCCAGAGCACCTACAGGCCAGACCCACAGCTCCGGCTACACTCCTTTAACTGCATGCCCTTGGACTTTGCTGAGCTCTCCAGTGCCATCCACAAACTCTTCCCCACAGGACCCAAGAAGGTGTGTTCCTCAGGGGACTCCCTGCCATCACCCTATCCCCTGCACTCAGAAACGATGATTGCCAGGAAGGTCACTTTCAGCACCCACAGCTTCTGCAACCAGCAGATATACCAGCGAAGCTCCTCCTTATTGTCCTTTAATGCCCCCGGCTGTGAGAAGACCAAGATGGGTCTGGAGGCCTATGGGCGAGCCCAGTCAGCTGCACCTGCCAAGCCCACAGACGGCCTCTACACCTACTGGAGTGCAGGGGTAGAAAACCAGCCTGTGCAGAACAGCAGCAGCTTCCACAACTGGTACTCGTTCAATGATAGCTCCCTGAAGACTCCAGGCCCAATTGTTATCTACCAGACTCTAGTGTATCCGAGAGCTGCCAAGGTAAGAAAGGCTCTGGGCCCTGTAGGGAAGATAGGAGGGTGTGGGCTATGGAATGGAGAGAGGTAGTCAGGAAAGGTTGCACTTACTTGTTTGACCTCTAGGGTCTGGTCACTCAAATCTGTTCCTCTAGACTCTTTGTGGTCAGTCCATTCAAAAGGGATAAGTTCCCGAAATCTTAAGTAGCCCAAGATTGTTTTAAACCAAACAATGTATTTAACTCATAGCCAGAAGTACATCTGAAAGCCCCAACTCCACTTCAAAGGCAGCTTCTCTATTGAAAGAGAACACAATTTGGGAAACAAAGTAATTTGAAGAGACTTCTTGGAGAGGGTAGTATTTCCCAGAGGAAAACCTGTAGCAGTAGAGGGAGCGCAGAAATTAGAATTAGAAAAGCAGGCTCCCTTGTCTATCAGCTGTGATTCCTCTAAACTGCTACTTCTTCTAAAGAAAATATCCAGACTCTTCATGATTTGGAAAGATTAGAAGGATAATCCCCAATGGAATTCCAATTCTTATCTCCCGAGATTCAGCTTTTTGGGGAAGTAAGTGGGGGGGGGGTGGCATTGGAGGTGTGTGGATGTCTCACAGACCTCTACAGCTGCCATCACCCAGCTTCAGGGGACATGACTCTTCTTTGACCTTCTAGGCCTAACATGAACAAATGGCGCATCTCTTAACATGCCTTTCAAATCCAGCTGAACCTAAATTGAATTGTTTATAGAATGTTTCATTAAAGTCCAGGGAGGAAAAAAGATATTCTATCAGAGCATATCTTGCCTCCTCTTGGGGTCCTACAGGGATATCTCCCAAGCCAACCCACTGCCTGCTTCCATGTGGCAGAGCCCATCTTTTGTCTCCATGATCTGAGAACACTCACAAAGACTTTTAGCATCCTTGAATCCTAAACTAGTGGTTCTCAAACATTAATATGCACCTGGGGATCTTGTTAAAATGCAGATTCTGCTTCAGTGGGTCTCAGTGGGGCCTGAGATTCTACGCTTCTAACAAACTTCCAGATGTTGGCATTGCTGCTGGTCTGCAGACCACAATTTAGTATCAAGGGTCTAAAAACAAGAAAATGAAAGCCAGACACTGACCAAGCCTTACTTTTCTATTTTCCTGAGACATTATAATCTATGTTTTGTCATTTATAATTGACCCTAAGAATGACCTTATGTTGCAAGGTAGAACATATAGAACATATCCTCCCATGGGCTGTCAGACACAGCAGAAGTATCTCTGCCCTTCACATAGCAGATGCCCGCAACGGAGCAGCTGAACCTACATTTCCAAATGATCTTAGATCAGCAAAACCTGCAGTGTATGTGATATTATATCAGGGATGGCATTAGGTCTCATCTCACGCAACTCAGACCCCTTGGGAGGTGGGCAGGATCTTGCTCTGGAGGGGAAGGACTGGTGATACCTGCTCTATACTTGGGCTTGGAGAACAGTCACCCTATGCCACCTATAAATGGTCCCTTGATGAGCTCAAGAAAGGGCCCTACACAGAAAAAATCCAGTCAAGTTATTGACTCTCAAGATAGGACACCTAAACCTACTGCCAAACAGTGGTATTTGATGTAAAAATATCATTGATCCTTATTTCAGGATCATGGGATGTAATTCACACAGGGATCATAGTGCTCAGTAATGCAGGAGATGAAATCTGTGTTGGCATCTCTCTCAAGTGATGGTTGACTAACAGTGCTCTTTTGGCATGGGAAATATTCTTTAAGTTAACCTTATACTTGTCACTCTGTACCTTAAAAATCCTAAAGAGTTTTTTCATAAAAATTCAACTTTATTTCTAGAACTCGTTCCCAAGGAAGTGATTAAAAATTCAATGAAGACTCATGCCCCAAAGTGTTCAATGCATCATTATTTATTAGAGAGTAAAATTAGAAACAACCTAAATGTTCAGCTATAGAAGGAGTAAATCACTTATAGGGCAGTTATTAAAATGGTGCTTTGCTGAATTTTTAATGATATAGGGACATATATAAAATGTAATAAGTGAAAGAAAGCAGGAATCAGAGCAATATAATCCAAATTATATATATTTGTGTGCTTGTGTATATTCCAAAATTGGAAAGAAATATAATGAATTATTAACTGAATTGTGGGATTAAAAGAGATGTTTATTTTCTTTCTTTCCTTATAATTTTTCTGTATTTCCCAGGTATGTATTTTAAATGAGTATGTTTTGATAATCAGAAAAGATAAGTTAATTTTTATTAACAAGTCATGTAAATGTACAGTTTTAAAAGTGTAAATTCATAAAAAAATTATAAATTAATTATACAAATTCATACAAATTTTAAAATTTATATACTTATGAGTAATTATATGTTAACTTTATACACAATAACATTTAATTTATTAAAATTTAAATAAAGCATGCAATATCTGTTTAAAAATGCAATTATTATAAAATATTTATATGCCAGGCACAATCTGCTAATTGACACTTGTTAATGTACCTCTTCCCAAGAGTTGACATTTTATGCTTTGAGTGTGAACGTATATTCTCCATGACTTGGATAAGTCACTTCACCTCTTTGGGACTCTACTACCTTGTGTATGAAATAGAGAGTTGAAATAGATACACTGTTCAACTTTAGTAGTCTGTGGTTCCATTGGAATTGCTGAATGTAAGCCTTCTGAGCCTCCACTGTAAAATGGGATAATGAAATCTCCCTCCTAGGGAACTGTGAGGACTAAATGAGGCAGGCAATGTCTGACACAGAATCTGATGCATAATATGTGTTCAATAAATGGTAGCCACTTTGGTTAGTGGTGTCAGGAGGACAAGGTCACCTCCACATTGACAGGAACAGAAGCCAGAGGAGCATTCTTCTGTTCTTGAAACGCGTTGCAAGCCTCACGTCAGGATTCATCACGAAGCCTTTCAGGACTGTTGCACAAGGTCTCATTCAAAGTCTTCAGCAGCTAGAGGGGATGAGTCAGCTTAAACTCACCCCAGAGAGTCCACGACACAGATCTTCATGGGAAAGAACGCTGAATGGCGTGTGCTAGTACCCCACTGACATGTTCATTTCTTCCTAGGTTTACTGGACATGCCCAACAGAAGACGTGGACTCCTTTGAGATGGAATTCTACGAACTCGTTAATTCCCCTCCTAACAATGTGCGGACAGAGCTCTGTGGACAAATTCGGGACATAATGCAACAGAACCTGGAGCTGCACAACCTGACCCCCAACACCGAGTATCTGTTTAAAGTGAGAGCCATCAACGATAACGGTCCTGGGCAGTGGAGTGACATCTGCAAGGTACCGTGCACTTTATTTCTCAGACGGATGTTCTTCATCCACTCTGGATGTAGCTCTGTTAGGATTGATTGTGAGGTCATGGAACCCACCATGACCGCCTCCTCTACTCCCACAAAACTCATTAACTCAAGGGTACAGAGAGGGCCCCTGGCCTCAACCAACTCTGCAAATGAGAATCGTCAGTTCGCTTTGATTCAGAAAACATTTGTGCCAGGTATTGTGTTAGGATGTAGAGGTTCCGAGGAAAATAAGACGTAATTCTTGCCTTCAAGGAGCTCAGGGTCTAGTAAACAAATAATTGTGGTGTGAGAAGGACAGAAAAAGAGTTAAGTAGTAGCCTCAGTGGTGAATCAAAGCAAGGATAGGGTATCAGATTTAAGCAATATAAATTAAACTTATAATGAATATAAATTTAATTATAAATTTAAATTTATAACTTATAATTATACACATGCAGTGAATAAATGTTTAGTGTTAGTATATCACATGCAATGAATAAATTTTTATTGTTAGTATGTCTCATGCAGTATTTAGGATATACTTATAATACTAAAAAAATTTATTTGTTGTTTATCTGAAAGTTAAGGAATAGCCAGTGAGTAAGCCAGGATGGACTCCAAATAAAGGAAGGGACAAGAATATTCCTATCTTTTTTGTGATGCAAGGTTGATTCTTCTTTATATCCCCAGGGGAAATACATTCATGGGTATAATTTTATTGATATTCAAAGGAGAAAGGGAAGAAAAATATCAACACTGCCTAGAGCTATCTTACTGTACAGCCATGATGGTGTTCTTAGGAATCAGAGTAGATTAAGTCTTAATCAGAGATTCTTTAGAAGTAAAGAGAATAAATCCATTCATTTCGGCTATTGAAAAGCCGAGAGAGAGGGGAGTCTCATGAGACCACTTCCAGCCAGGACATACATCTGATACCCAAAAAAACTGGAAAGTCGTCAGTTTCTCTCAATCTCTCAATCAATATCTCTCTCTCTACTCCCTCTCTCTGTCTCTCCCACACCCCCTCCTTCCATCTCTGCTTCTCTCTAAATCTGCACCATTTTCAGCTAGCCCATCGTTTCTCTTCCCCTAAATTCAGCTTGCATGTGGTTTTGGAGGTTCCTTGCCCATGCTCTGTGCGACCATCACAATCTGACTAGCTTCACGCCCTCGGGCTCTGGTCACATGTTGGCAGAAGAGAATCTGATTGGTTGCTACCTCTGGTGATAAAGGGAAGCAGGAGGTAGGGTGGGGCAGGATTATGCTCTTGGTCATTATACCAGAAGCAAGTCTCCTGGAGGGGGGCAGAGGGGGCTCTCTACTCCATACCCATGCTCTGCTTCTGGAGCCCGGCACCCATGTGCATCCCCTCCCCCTCCACGGAGGTCAGACACTCACACGGGAAGGACGTGGGATGAGAAAGTCGCCTGGCTGCTCCTCCTGTTAGATCCCAGCCAGGTACCCTGTCCGTCAGGTGCCCCATAGCCCAATTCTTGTTGATACTCTTCTCTCCAGAGCACAGAACACCCACAGTTGCTACCATGTTTCACAGCAGGTCCTTTTGACTATGGATTTTTCCTTCAATCTAATTCCATCTGCCTTCTCATTTTTTTAAAATTCCTCATGAAGGGCGCACTCAGTGCTATTACTAATTTTTTTTTACATGTATCTTAAGTCATTTTTAGATGCTAGGGACAAGGACTGGGGTGGAGAGATGGAAGTGTGTCAGCCTTTCTCAGGTAGATATTTTGTCATCCCTCTTAAACTTTGAACCCCTTGAAAACAAAATTCACGTCTAATTCATCTTTCCTTCTGCCACAATGCTTTACCAGCACTGTGCACATAGCTTAATGGTTCTTAATGGTTATTGAATGAATACATGAGTGAAAATGTGACCAAACAAATGAATCTATGAACGAACATCTAAATAAATAAAATTAATAATTACAAAGTACCATAAGATGCCTGAGAGCTGTTAAGTGTTTTTTACCATCAATCAAGAAATAACAATCCCCCTGAAACTGTGTTTGTGTGATGAATTTGCGCTCCCTATAAGGGAAGGAAACTCATTCCAGTTTCTTTGCTTTTTAACACAATTTCTTAATGAGCAGAGCACTAACTAATGAGGTTTTCTGGAAGCTTCATTTTCATCTGACTCACAGAGCTGCAATATAGATTTTTCCTTCAGAAGTAATTCTTCCTCCCTCTTTGTGATTATATTAGCATTCCAGGGGAAACTTGGCTTTCCTTCACATTTGTCATGATTTGCATAAGTAAAGGCTTCAATAGCAAATGAAAAGAAGATGGTGTGTTTGAATGACATTTATAAAGCTTCATAAAAGTAATGACTTTAGCTCCTTCCTATAAAATCGAAATATTTTTCCTTCAGCATCAGTTCTATGCAGGTATTCCTGAAAGGTTTCATTTAAAATGCTGTAACAAGGCAGCAGAATAATTTCTTATCCAAAATGCAGTATTTCCACCATACATCCTTTTGTAAAGGAAGTGAAATAACACCTTTTATATTTGATTTTCGTAGTCTGTGGCTTGATTTTTTTAAGGGATTTTATATGAAGTCTAATAGACAAAGCATGAAAATTAACTTTAATGCTTTTTAAAGGTCTCATTTATTGAAGGCTGACTCTGTGTCAGACACTGTATATTCATTATCATTGATCATCCCGACCGCTTGGAGGGCAGGGAGTTATTGCCTCCATTTTACAGATGAGGAAACTGAGGCTCAGAGAGGAAAAGAGTCTGGCCTCGTGTAACTCGAAGGAGTTGAGTGGGAACCTAGGCCTCATCCAAGGCAGGAGCTCTTCGTCCCCTGTACCATAATCAGATAATCAGATGCAGCAAGGTCTAGGCAGAGTGGGCTCAGCCTTAGGGACCTGGCACCACACTCTGGGAGAATGTTGTCAGAGCAACAGCCGTGAGAGCGGCACTTTTATTTTTCTTGCGAGGCAAGATCATGCATTGGGAAGATCGTTGGACTTGGGCGGGTGTACCTGGGTCCAAGCCCCAAGTCTGCTAGGTGGCAAGCTCAGCAAGGACGGGCATCGTGCTGGCCTTACTCACCTCTCTTGGCTCCCAGTCCCCAGCTGAGAGCTTCTAACGCCCCAGCACCTTGTTGATATTTTTTGAAGGAATGGAGACATGTGTTTTTAGACAAATCACATACCCTGTGACCTCAGTTCCTCCTCCTGCTTTTCATCTAAACCTCAATGTACCTGATGACCACGGACCCCATTTTTTTTTAATTAATTTATTAATTTATTTATTTTTGGCTGTGTTGGGTCTTCATTTCTGTGCGAGGGTTTTCTCTAGTTGCGGCAAGCGGGGGCCACTCTTCATCGCGGTGCACGGGCCTCTCACTATCGCGGCCTCTCTTGTTGCGGAGCACAGGCTCCAGATGCGCAGGCTCAGTAGTTGTGGCTCACGGGCCCAGTTGCTCCGCAGCATGTGGGATCCTCCCAGACCAGGGCTCGAACCCGTGTCCCCTGCATTAGGAGGCAGATTCTCAACCACTGCACCACCAGGGAAGGCCACGACCCCCATTTTTGAAAATAGCCTCCTCACCTGGATGTCTCCCTCTGACTGCAAATCTCCACTAACTTCCAGGAAGTCTTCCTATGAAATATCTAACTTTCCACATGCTCACTGGTTTCCTGTTGCTGCTGTAACAAATTAGTAGCTTGCACAATACAATTTTACCTATTAACTTACAATTCCGGAGATCAGAAATCTAAGGTGTGAGCAGGGCTGTGTGCTTTCCGGAGGCTCTAGGGGAAAGTTCATTTCCTTGCCTTTTCCGGCTTCGTGCAGCTGCCCACATTCCTTGGCTCATGGCCTCTCCTTCCATATCCAAAGCCAATAACGTAAGGCTGAGTCCTTCTCACACCATCATCTCTCTGGTTCGATTCTGCCTCCTCTTCAACTTTGAAGGACTCTTGGGATCATATTGGATCCACCTGATGATTCAGGATAATCTCCCTATCTTCAAGCCAGCTGACTAACAACCTTAATCCCCCTTTGCCATGTAACATAAAATGTTCGCCGGTTCCTGGGATTAGGACATGGACTTGGGGGGCCATTATTCTGCCTACCACAATCTGATGTAAACCAGATGTCCCAGGTTACATCAGACATGGAGGTAAATATTCAGGCCCCAGAATAGTCACAAACTGGTACTGTTCTGGGTCTTTCCCTATAGCTCTTCAGGAAAGGCACCCACCCTTCCCCCCACCCATCCTCTCAAATTCCTTCTCAGTCTATACTGGGTCCCACCCCCCAACAGTGCCTCACGTGTGCTCAGGAAGTGGTCCTGCCAGATAAACTGAGCCTCTGCAGTACTGCTTCCTACCTGCTCAGGCTGCACTTAGGCTGGAACTCCAGCCACAGAGCAGGGCTGCTTGGCCTTCCTGGGCATCTTACCGCGGTTTCATGAAATCTCGCTCTGGTTTTTCTTCTGTCCCTACTGCAGACACTCTGCCTTAGGCTGAGACACACATCTTCAGGGGTTGGGGTTAGAGGAATGTGAGTGACCAACACTAGTCCACATTCGGAATAGCTACCCCAAAACTACCCGCTCACCCACCCACATACTCACAGTGACTCCATGCCCTGAAATGAAATCAAAGTGGTTTGCATTCATCTCCTTAGAATTCATTCTTTTCCAAAGGGCCTCTTGATCCTTCACGTAAATAGAACCCTATTGGTCCCTCCCTACTTGCCCTGCCAATAGGTTAGAACCCTGGAATGAGAATAATTTAGGCTCAAGCTGGACCTATCATTTTTAACCTCATACACAGAAGGTTGAATTAGTCAGACACCTCAATTCATGGTCCTTTACCAGTACTGGTGCATGCAAGGCCCTTTTCTTGTTTATGTATTTGTTTCCTTTTGTGATCCTCCCTAGATATCCATTCTAATATGTTTTATGTACATCTTGTTGCTTTTATGTGTTCTTACATGGCGTGTATTGTTTTGAATGTGTTATTAATTTGCACAAATACTAGTATTGTTACATAACTTACTGTGTCTTACCGTTTTCCCCTGAACACTGTGTTTTTAATGATCCATCCATGTCGCTGGGCACATTTAGTCCCTAACTCCTAATGCTGCCTCATCCTTTACAGTGTGCATTTGTTCACCACGTTTTACCTGTCTATTCAGCCAGGATGGACACCCAGGTGACCTCCAATAATGCTGCAGTAAACAGCCTCATTCATGACATTTTGTGGGTGAGATGGGGACGTGGGACTTTCTCTGAGACATTGTATTAGTTTGCTAGGGCTGCCACATCAAAATGCTACAGACTCAGTGGCTTAAACAACAGAAATGTATTTTCTCACAGTTCTGGAGGCCAGGAGTCTAAGGTCAAGGTTTTGGTGGGTCTGCTTTCTTCTGAGGCTTCTCCCCTTGGCTTGCAGATATCTGCCTTCTCCCTGTGCACTCACAGGGCCCTTTCTCGTGTGAGTACACCTCTGGTGTGTCTCTGTGTGTCCAAACTTCCTCTTCTTATAAGGACAACAGTCAGATTGGGTTAGGACCCTCCATAATGACCTCATTTTAACTTAATCACCTGTTTAAAGACGCTATCTCTAAATAAGTCACATTCTGAAATACTGGGAATAGGACTTCAACTCATGAATTTTGGGAGGATATAATTCAGCTCTTATCAGACATACACCATGAGTGAAATTGCTGGGGGGTAGAGTGTGTGCGTACTTGATTGGACTGCATGCATGTACACTTCCATAAGGAATGAATGAGGACCCCATATCTTAAGCCCCACCTACATTTGACATGATCCAGCTTTTACTATTTTGCTAGCCCAATAGGTATAAAGTGCTATCTCCTTATTGTTTAAAATTTCATTTCGTATGGTTGTTTTCAGGATTTCCTCTTCTGTAAATAGCCTGCTAAATATCCTTTGCCCATTTTCCTTTTGCGTTTTTCTTTTCCTAGGTGATTTGCACTATGACCTTATATAGTCTAGATAATGGTTTTAGACATTGCTAATATCTTCTCCATTCTGACATTTGTCTATAACTTTGTTCATCGTGTATGTCACGAAACAGCAGAAATCTTCAATTTTGATGTGATCAAATTCATCGTTTTTTTTTCATGGTTTGACCTTTTGAAGTTTTGTTTTAAAAATCCTTAAAATGGAGAATTTCTGAAGATTGCGGAAGAGTAAGACGTGGAGATCACCTTCCCACAAATACATCAGAAATACATCTACATGTGGAACAACTCCTACAGAACACCTACGGAACGCTGGCAGAAGACCTCAGACCTCCCAAAAGGCAAGAAACTCCACACGTACCTGGGTAGGGCAAAAGAAAAAACAGAGACAAAGAATAGGGATGGGACCTGCACCAGTGGGAGGGAGCCGTGAAGGAGGAAGGGTTTCCACACACTAGGAAGCCCTTTCACTGGCAGAGACAGGGGTGGGGGTGGGCGGGGGGAAGCTTCGGAGCCACGGAGGAGAGCGCAGCCACAGGGGTGCGGAGGGCAAAGCGGAGAGATTCCCGCATGGAGGATCGGCGCCGAGCAGCACTCACCAGCCCGAGAGGCTTGTCTGCTCACCCGCCAGGGTGGGCGGGGGCTGGGAGCTGAGGCTCGGGCTTCAGTCGGATCCCAGGGAGAGGACTGGGGTTGGCTGCATGAACACAGCCTGAAGGGGTTAGTGCGCCACAGCTGGCCAGGAGGGAAAAGGTCTGGAGCTGCCGAAGAGGCAAGAGACTTTTTCTTACCTCTTTGTTTCGCGGTGCGCAAGGAGAGGGGATTCAGAGCGCCGTCTAAACGAGCTCCAGAGACGGGCGCGAGCCGCGGCTATTAGCGCGGACCCCAGAGACAGGCATGAGACTTTAGGGCTGCTGCTGCCGCCACCAAGAAGCCTGTGTGCGAGCAAGGTCACTATCCACAGCGCCCCTCCCGGGAGCCTGCGCAGCCCGCCACTGCCAGGGTCCCGTGATCCAGGGACAACTTCCCCGGGAGAACGCACGGCGCGCCTCAGGCTGGTGCAACGTCACACAGGCCTCTGCCACCGCAGGCTTGCCCCGCATCCGTACCCCTCCCTTCCCCAGGCCTGAGTGAGCCAGAGCCCCCGAAGCAGCTGCTCCTTTAACTCCGTCCTGTCTGAGCGAAGAACAGACGCCCTCAGGCGACCTACACGCAGAGGCGGGTCCAAATCCAAAGCTGAACCCCTGGAGCTGTACGAACAAAGAAGAGAAAGGGAAATCTCTCCCAGCAGCCTCAGGAGCAGCGGAGTAAATCTCCACAGTCAACTTGATGTACCTGCATCTGTGGAATAGCTGAATAGACAATGAATCATCCCAAATTGAGGAGGTAGACTTTGGGAGCAATGATATATATATATTTTTTCCCCTTTTTCGCTTTTTGTGAGTGTGTATGTGTATGCTTCTGTGTGTGATTTTGTCAGTGTAGCTTTGCTTTTACCATTTGTCCTAGGGTTCTGTCGGTCCTTTTTTTGTTTGTTTGTTTGTTTGTTTTTAGTATAGTTTTTACCGCTTTGTTCTCATTGGTGGACTTGTGTTTTGGTTTGGTTGCTCTCTTCTTTCTTTCTTTTTTTTTTTATTATTTAAAAAAACTTTTTTTTAATAATTATTTTTAATTTAATAACTTTATTTTATTTTATATTCCTCTTTCTTTCTTTCTTTCTTTCTTTCTTTCTTTCTTTTTCTCCCTTTTATTCTGAGCCGTGTGGATGACAGGCTCTTGGTGCTCCAGCCAGGCATCAGGGCTGTGCCTCTGAGGTGGGAGAGCCAAGTTCAGGACATTGGTCCACCAGAGACCTCCCAGCTCCACTTAATATCAAACGGTGATAACCTCCCAGAGATCTCCATCTCAACGCCAAGACCCAGCTCCACTCAACGACCAGCAAGCTCCAGGGTGGGACACCCTATGCCAAACAAGTAGCAAGACAGGAACACAACCCACCCATTAGCAGAGAGGCTGCCTAAAATCATAATAAGGCCACAAACACTCCAAGACACACCACCAGACGTGGACCTGCCCACCAGAAAGACAAGATCCAGCCTCATCCACCAGAACACAGGCACCAGTCCCCTGCGCCAGCGAGCCTACACAACCCACTGAACCAACCTTAGCCACTGGGGGCAGACACCAAAAACAACGGGAACTACAAACCTGCAGCCTGCGAAAGGGAGACCCCAAACACCATAAGTTAAGCAAAATGAGAATACAGAGAAACACACAGCAGATGAAGTAGCAAGGTAAAAACCCACCACACCTAACAAATGAAGAGGAAATAGGCAGTCTACCTGAAAAAGAATTCAGAATAATGATAGCAAAGATGATCCAAAATCTTGAAAATAGAATGGAGAAAATACAAGAAATGTTCAACAAGGACCTAGAAGAATTAAGGAGCAAACAAACAGTGATGAACAACACAATAAATGAAATTAAAAATTCTCTAGAAGGGAACAATAGCAGAATAACTGAGGCAGAAGAACGCATAAGTGACCTGGAAGATAAAATAGTGGAAATAACTACTGAAGAGCAGAATAAAGAAAAAAAAAAATGAAAAGAATTGAGGACAGTCTCTGAGACCTCTGGGACAACATTAAATGCACCAACATTCGAATTATAGGGGTTCCAGAAGAAGAAGAGAAAAAGAAAGGGACTGAGAAAATATTTGAAGAGATTATAGTTGAAAAATTCCCTAATATGGGAAAGGAAATAGTTAATCAAGTCCAGGAAGCACAGAGAGTCCCATACAGGATAAATACAAGGAGAAACATGCCAAGACACATATTAATCAAACTATCAAAAATTAAATACAAAGAAAAATATTAAAAGCAACAAGGGAGAAACAACAAATAACATACAAGGGAATCCCCATAAGGTTAACAGCTGATCTTTCAGCAGAAACTCTGAAAGCCAGAAGGGAGTGGCAGGACATATTTAAAGTGATGAAGGAGAAAAACCTACAACCAAGATTACTCTACCCAGCAAGGATCTCATTCAGATTTGACAGAGAAATTAAAACCTTTACAGGCAAGCAAAAGCTAAGAGAATTCAGCACCACCAAATCAGCTTTACAGCAAATGCTAAAGGAACTTCTCTAGGCAGGAAACACAAGAGAAGGAAAAGACCTACAATAACAAACCCAAAACAATTAAGAAAATGGTAATAGTAGCATGCATATCGATAATTACCTTAAATGTAAATGGATTATGTGCTACAACCAAAAGACATAGACTGCCTGAATGGATACAAAAACAAGACCCATATATATGCTGTCTACAAGAGACCCACTTCAGACCTAGGGACACATACAGACTGAAGGTGAGGGGATGGAAAAAGATATTCCATGCAAATGGAAATCAAAAGAAAGCTGGAGTAGCAATTCTCATATCAGACAAAATAGACTTTAAAAAAAGACTATTACAAGCAACAAAGAAGGACACTACATACTGATCAAGGGATCAATCCAAGAAGAAGATATAACAATTGTAAATATTTATGCATCCAACATAGGAGCACCTCAATACATAAGGCAAATACTAACAGCCATAAAAGGGGAAATTGACAGTAACACAATCATAGTAGGGAACTTTAACACCCCACTTTCACCAATGGACAGATCATCCAAAATGAAAATAAATAAGGAAACACAAGCTTTAAATGACACATTGAACAAGATGGACTTAATTGATATTTCTAGGACATTCCATCCAAAAACAACAGAATACACTTTCTTCTCAAGTGCTCATGGAGCATTCTCCAGGATAGATCATATCTTGGGTCACAAATCAAGCCCTGGTAAATTTAAGAAAATTGAAATCATATGAAGTATCTTTTCCGACCACAATGCTATGAGACTAGATATCAATTACAGGAAAAAATCTGTAAAAAATACAAACACATGGAGGCTAAACAATACACTACTTAATAACTAAGGGATCACTGAAGAAATCAAAGGGGAAATCAAAAAATACCTAGAAACAAATGACAATGAAAACACGACGACCAAAAACCTATGGGATGCAGCAAAAGCAGTTCTAAGAGGGAAGTTGATAGCAATACAATCCTACCTTAAGAAACAAGAAACATCTCAAAAAAACAACCTAACCTTAAAGCTAAAGCAATTAGAGAAAGAGGAACAAAAAAACCTCCAAAGTTAGCAGAAGGAAAGAAATCATAAAGATCAGATCAGAAATAAATGAAAAAGAAATGAAGGAAATGATAGCAAAGATCAATAAAACTAAAAGCTGGTTCTTTGAGAAGATAAACAAAATTGATAAACCATTAGCCAGACTCATCAAGAAAAAAAGGGAGAAGACTCAAATCAATAGAATTAGAAGTGAAAAAGGAGAAGTAACAACTGACACTGCAGAAATACAAAGGATCATGAGAGATTACTACAAGCAACTATATGCCAATAAAATGGACAACCTGGAAGAAATGGACAAATTCTTAAGAATGCACAACTCTGTGAGACTGAACCAGGAAGAAATAGAAAATATGAACAGACCAATCACAAGCACTGAAATTGAAACTGTGATTAAAAATCTTCCAAGAAACAAAAGCCCAGGACCAGATGGCTTCACAGCAAATTCTATCAAACATTTAGAGAAGAGCTAACACCTATCCTTCTCAAACTCTTCCAAAATATAGCAGGGAGAGGAACACTCCCAAACTCATTCTATGAGGCCACCATCACCCTGATACCAAAACCAGACAAAGATCTCACAAAGAAAGAAAATTACAGGCCAATATCACTGATGAACATAGATCCAAAAATCCTCAACAAAATACTAGCAAACAGAATCCAACAGCACATTAAAAGGATCACACACCATGATCAAGTGGGGTTTATCCCAGGAGTGCAAGGATTCCTCAGTATACTCAAATCAATCAATGTGATACACCATATTAACAAATTGAAGGAGAAAAACCATATGATCATCTCAATAGATGCAGAGAAAGCTTTTGACAAAATTCAAAACCCATTTATGATAAAAACCCTCCAGAAAGTAGGCAAAGAGGGAACTTACCTCAACATAATAAAGACCATATATGACAAACCCACAGCCAACATCGTCTTCAATGGTGAAAAACTGAAACCATTTCCACTAATATCAGGAACAAGACAAGGTTGCCCACTCTCACAGCTATTATTCAACATAGTTTTGGAAGTTTTAGCCAAGCAATCAGAGAAGAAAGAGAAATAAAAGGAATCCAAATCGGAAAAGAAGAAGTAAAGCTGTCACTGTTTGTAGATGACATGATGCTCTACATAGAGAATCCTAAAGATGCTACCAGAAAACTACTAGAGCTAATCAATGAATTTGGTAAAGTTGCAGGATACAAAATTAATGCACAGAAATCTCTTGCATTCTGATACACTAATGATGAAAAATCTGAAAGTGAAATTAAGAAAACACTCCCATTTACCACTGCAACAAAAAGAATAAAATATCTAGGAATAAACCTACCTAAGGAGTCAAAAGACCTGTATGCAGAAAATTATAAGACACTGATGAAAGAAATTAAAGATGATACAAATAGAGGGAGAGATATACCATGTTCTTGGATTGGAAGAATCAACATTGTGAAAATGACTATACTACCCAAAGCAATCTGCAGATTCAGTGCAATCCCTATCAAACTACCGCTGGCATTTTTCACAGAACTAGAACAAAAAATTTCACAATTTGTATGGAAACACAAAAGACCCCGAATAGCCAAAGCAATCTTGAGAAAGAAAAACGGAGCTGGAGGAATCAGGCTCCCTGACTTCAGACTGCACTACAAAGTTACAGTAATCAAGACAACATGGTACTGGCACAAAAACAGAATCATAGATCAATGGAACAGGATAGAAAGCCCAGAGGTAAACCCACACACATATGGTCACTTTATCTTTGATAAAGGAGGCAAGAATATACAATGGAGAAAAGACATCCTCTTCGATCAGTGGTACTGGGAAAACTGGACAGCTACATGTAAAAGAATGAAATTAGAACACTCCCTAACACCATACACAAAAATAAACACAAAATGGATTAAAGACCTAAATGTGAGGCCAGACACTATCAAACTCTTAGAGGAAAACATAGGCAGAACACTCTATGACATAAATTACAGCAAGATCCTTTTTGACCCACCTCCTAGAGAAAGGGAAATAAAAACACAAATAAACAAATGGGCCTAATGAAACTTAAAAGCTTTTGCACAGCAAAGGAAACCATAAACAAGATGAAAAGACAACCCTCAGAATGGAAGAAAATATTTGCCAATGAAGCAACTGACAAAGGATTAATCTCCAAAATTTACAAGCAGCTCATGCAGCTCATTATCAAAAAACAAACAGCCCAATCCAAAAATAAGCAGAAGACCTAAATAGACATTTCTCCAAAGAAGATATACAGATTGCCAACAAACACATGAAAGAATGCTCAACATCATTAATCATTAGAGAAATGCAAATCAAAACTACAATGAGATATCATCTCACACTGGTCAGAATGGCCATCATCAAAAAATCTACAAACAATAAATGCTGGAGGGGGTGTGGAGAAAAGGGAACCCTCTTGCACTGTTGGTGGGAATGTAAATTGAGACAGCCACTATGGAGAACAGTATGGAGGTTCCTTAAAAAACTAGAAATATAACTACCATACGACCCAGCAATCCCACTACTGGGCATATACCCTGAGAAAACCATAATTCAAAAAGAGTCATGTACCACAATGTTCATTGAAGCTCTATTTACAATAGCCAGGACACGTAAGCAACCTAAGTGTCCATCAACAGATGAATGGATAAAGATGTGGCACATATATACAATGGAATATTACTCAACCATAAAAAGAAATGAAATTGAATTATTTGTAATGAGGTGGATGGGCCTAGAGTCTGTCATACAGAGTGAAGTAAGTCAGAAAGAGAAAAACAAATACCGTATGCTATTACATATATATGGAATCTAAAAAAGAAAACGAAAAAGAAAATGGTCATGAAGAACCTAGGGGCAAGACGGGAATAAAGATGCAGACCTACTAGAGAATGGACTTGAGGATATGGGGAGGGGGAAGGGTAAGCTGGGACAAAGTGAGAGAGTGACATGGACATATATACACTACCACATGTAAAATAGCTAGTGGGAAGCAGCCGCATTGCACAGGGAGATCAGCTGGGTGATTTGTGACCACCTAGATGGGTGGAATAGGGAGGGTGGGAGGGAGGGAGACACAAGAGAGAAGAGGTATGGGGATATATGTATATGTATAACTGATTCACTTTGTTATAAAGCAGAAACTAACACACCATTGTAAAGCAATTATACTCCAATAAAGATGTTAAAAAAATAAATAAATAAGAAAAAAAATCCTTAAAATGGCTTAGATCACAAAAGTAATCTTCCACATATTCTTTTATTAACTTTAGTTTCGCCTTTCAAATTTAGTACTTTAATCCATCCATAGTTCACCTTTGCATGTAGTACTAGGTAGAGATGTACTTTTTTGGCCATCTAGTGGGCCAGTTTTCCCAATACCATCTACCTAGCAATGTCCTCTCCATTAGAATACAATAAAGGTGCCACTTTAATCTTGTATTAAATTGCCATATATTTAGGGTTGTGTCTCCGAGCTCTCCAATGTATTCCATTGGTCAATTTGTCTGTTCTTATATTAATACCACACTAGATTTATTGTTGTTTAACCTCAGCTTTATGCTACGTCTAAATGAACTGCTAAGGTAAACCTGCCTGTTACCCTTCCTTCTTTTTCAAGGTTTATATGGCTAGTTACAGAAGTGGATTCCTTCATATGAATTTCGTAAAAATTTTCAAGTAAATTGAATTCCTTTAAAAAATCCAGATAGAATTTGATTGGGAAGGCACTGGGTCTCTAATTTGGAGACAATGTTTTTGTAATATGTTTGATTTTTATTCAAATCATCTTCTGTATGCTCTACTAGGGTTTTTAAATTCTTCCCATAGAGGTACTATATATTCCTGGTTAAACCAGATATTTTACAGATTTAGTTGATATTATTAATGTTATTTTTATATCTGATTATACTTTCTAATGTACTGCTGGTTTAGAATAAAAACTACTGTGTTTATAGGATAATCTTGATTCCAGCAATATCAATAATATCTCATTATTCTGAGAGTCTCTCTGTTGATTCTGCTTGTTTTTCCAGGCGTATGATCCTATCGTCTATAAATAATGATAGTTTTATCTCTTTCCTTACAATTCTTGAACTTCTATTTCTTTTTCTTTCCTTATAGCTTTGGCCAGGGCTATTGGTCCTACAGAAAATGGTGGCTGTGAGAGTTAATATCCTTGTCTTATTCCTGATCTTAATGTTTCTCCATTGAGCTATGATGATTTTTGATTTCTTTTTTTTAACAGTGTTCTGACTTCTTATTTTTTATAAAAGCTTTATTAAAATATAATTCACATACTAAGAAATTCACTCTTTTGAAGTGTATAATTCAGTGGTAATTTTTTACATATAAACTTTATTAAGTTAAGGAAAATTCTTTCCACTTCTAAATTTCTGAGAGCTTGTGCAACTTTGTGAATTTTTTGTATTATTTGAGATAATCGTATGATTTTTCTCCTTTAGGCATTAATGAAATTAATTACATTGATTTTTCTGATGTTAAACTCTACTTGCATTCATGGACTAAACCCTATGTGATCATGATGTATTATTTTTTTTAATATACTTGGTTTTAGTTAGCTCATATTTTGTTTTGGAGTACTGTATCTCTCATCATTCGTGAACCAGACCTATAATATTTTGCTTATATTTCTTTTGTCTGGTTCTGGAATCAATATTTTACTAGCTTGAAAAATGAACTAGGAAACTATTGCTCTTTTTCTATTTTCTAGAACAACTCTTTTTTAAAAGTTTGGTAGAATTCATTTGGAAAACCATCTGAGCCTTTTGGGCAGGGGAGGGAATGTCAACTATCATTTCAATTTCTTTAGTATCTCAAGTTCTGTTCTCTGTTTCTTCTGTCCTGTTTCATCTGATCCTGTGATTCACAGGCACACCTCATTCCCCACTGCCCCATTCACATGTCACACTCAAGTCTTTATCTCTGGAGATCCTGACTATACTTTAAGGCAGAACATAAATTCCCTATTTTTATGAGTCAATTCCCAACCCACCATAACACTGTTATTCCTTCCTCATTGCCCACTGGTAGCTCTGTGTGTATATCTTACACATTTATACCACCCTTATCAGGATTATCTCTATGTGTTATTTCCATTCTTATCCAGCAATGAATAATCTAACATCATAGGTATAACATAATCTTTATCTTGCATGAAGCCCTGTTTTCTCTAAAACTAAAAGTAAATTTTGTAAAACTAGAGAGCATAATAATAGTGTCTATTTTTTGCCCTTTCCCTTTGAATACAAACATAAAAGCCTTTGTATATACTTTGTACTGTGTGTGAACATTGCTCTTCCTCATTCAAACTGCACCCCTAGCCCCATCTGCCCCATGAATCTTGATTGATCCTGTGGGCTGTCTCTCATACCTGGATCTTGACCTCACTCCCTAAATGCCTTCTCAGTAAATGTGTATTAGGAAGGAATAGGAATGCTGCCAGAGCAGAGTTGTGGAGAAGTCCACCACCTTCAAGGTAAGGCACGGAGCTCCACATCTAAGCTGAGTTGGTGAGACTTCTAGGAGGATTCTGCTACCCAATGTAAGCTGCCTTTTCTAGGGAGCATTGACTATTCACTGTCATCAGAGATAGTATGATGCTTCAAAGAGAAACAGTTGGCAGATGTACAAATAATGGTTCTATTCACCTTTCATTCACTTTTCTAAGAAACTTCTCTGTACCATAACCACTGTTGGGGTTACAGAGATGAAAGACTGTCATTGCCTCCACACCCCATTTAAGGTGCTCACAGTCTGGTAAGAAAATTAATTAAACACACTCAGTGAAATTTACAAATGATAAGAGCTGTGACAGAAGCAATTTCCAGGGACTGGGGGAGGACCCCGGGGGCTAATCTCTGGTGAAGCCCACCTGGGGTCACAACCACAACACAGTAATCAGCAGTCAGTCCTTGAGCTGTCTTAAAGAAGTGGGACCTTGTCTGTGAAATCCCTACCCCACCACGTATTAGCTGTGGGACTTCAGGAAAGCTACCTGGTTCTACTGACCCTTAGTTTTTTCATTTGTAAAATGGGGTCAATGGCACCGGCCTCATGTGGTTGTTGACATGAGGGGTTAATGCTGTGATGTGTGTAGCGCCTGGCCCGCAGCCGGGGTCAGGCTCCTGGGAGCTGCTGTTTCCCTTGTGGCTGGTGCCATGGCTCTCTGCTTCTGATTGCAGGTGGTAACACCAGATGGGCGTGGGAAGAACCGAGCTAAGTGGGGCCTGCTGAAGAATATCCAGACTGCCCTCCAGAAACGCTTCTGAGTGCCCCCACAGAGCAGGCAGCAACCTCAGAGACATACCACAAAATAGACATATATAGACACACACACATATGTATATGTATTTTTCTCACCACATTCTTCAATGAGGTTGTAGACGATGTTCCCGGGACGTCTGAGCCATTTCAGAAGGAGTCTACTAAGAGCTAATAAAAGGAAATGCCTGATGTCATGGCTTGCTGTTTGCTCATTAAATAGAAACTAAGATACAAAAGCCAGCAAGTGGCTACGTTTCCATGAGCTCAGACCTAATCCTAGGCTCAGAATTCTGTGGTGTTTTGTATGAGACAGCGTTGGTTTAAAAAAATTAAAAAGGTACTCTCTTTGAAGTCAGGCTCCCTGGGTATGCATGTTGACCCTGGTCTAAATAGTTCTCGGTGTTTGGGCAAGTCACTGATTGATGGGGAGCTCATTCCCTCACTATGCAGTCTATTTTAATATGAAAAGGCCAACATTGTTAGAATGCGCTTCCTAGTTATTGAGCCTGAACTTGCCTTCCCATAACTTTAACCCCATGGCCTGAGGTCTGCCCCAGAGCCATAAGAATGAGAGTACTCCCTCTTCTCACTCCTTCCGATCCCCAGGCAAAGGAAGAGCAATAGAATGCCTGGTGGGAGGCACCCCCCTATGGTTATTTGAAGCAAGGCAGGAAAGAATGGCAGAGTCGTGTGTCAGTTCCCGCCTCACTGAACTTGGCCAGGCCCTTCAGACAATGTGAAGTACCCAAGCTTCACAAGGACCCATCTGCCTGGAATGACCCACTCCTGAACCCCACCACACTGCTGCCTAGAAAATACCACCAGTCTTTCAAGACCCAGCTCAACCACTTCTGTGAAGCCTTTGCTGATTCTCCAGGTGGTCTAAGTGGGGATGATACCTCCTTCCTCTCCTGGGTTCTCACTAAACCCCAAGCCCTCCTCCCCTACCCCATCCCCCACAGGGACATCTCTTCCAGCCCGTGATGCTCAGGAGCTCTCATTGGTCCCCAGTCTTTAGGACAGAGATAGCATCTCCATCATTCTGTCCCAGTGGCTGGCTCAGTGAAACTCACATTGCACATTAATACCAGGGACAGAGGAACTACTGCTGGAAGGCAGGCACACAGAGTCACCCTCCTGTGAACCCACTCCCGATACGTCAGTTTGCACCATGAGGGTCTACGCACAGAAGTGGGAGTGGGCATGGAAAGGGACCGGTGGTCAGTGGTCTCCACCTCCTCTAATCCCATCCTTTTCATGAGCTGTCCCGTGGCAGGTGTGGCCAGCTCATCTGGCTTCACCCGGAGGACCATGGCTTTGCAACCCATTATTTTGCCCAGAGGCTCAGCATCAGAGCCAGGAAAGCCCCTTTCCCTGTGAAAGATCCCTAGTGATGATCTTCTAATAATGTGAGATGAAGCCAAGCAGATTCCTGCCCCGCCTCCCAACAGCATTACCAGAAGGAATGCCCGAGGGAGCTTCGTTATGATCCTATTACTATAAATGATGGCTTGAATCCACCATCAGATTTGGTATTACCATATAATCATTTCTGTAAAAGCCTTCAAAATCATCATTAGCACGGGGAGCAAATTAAATGACATGCCAGCAGGGATTTTACTACTGATAAACTAAAATGAAATTAAACTAAAAAAAAAAAAAAAAAGAATGATATGAATTTTGCATTACAATGATCACACCTACTCACAGAGCCAAGTAGGATGGCCAGAATCAGATAAGCACCAGCACCCTGATCTTGCCTCTCTGGAGAACGTGTAAACTTGCATTCAGCAACCAAGAAGTTAGTGGGATTCTCTGAGAGGCCCATTTAAGCGGTAGCTGAGCTGTTCTTCCAAATACAAGATGAAATTTCTTAATGATGCAGAAACCCTTGCACATCATTTGTTCCCTGAGGTTATGATTCACACAGAGTGCACCCTCCCAGGACCCTTCCTGTGGTATAAAAAGGGAGACAAGAATCTGATGTAATACCAGCACTTTATTAACCAGCTGCGTGGCCTTGAGTGAGTCCCTCTCTCACGCTGGATGTCAGTTTCTTTGTCTATATGACGATGTGGTTTGATTAGGTATTTTAGAGCTGATCTTTAATTAAATAAGAATAATGTTTCTTTCCCTGCTTCTTCGGATTGTTGTCAAATTCGAATGAGTAATATACATGAAAGCATGTTACAAAGTGGAAAATACTGTTAAAGAGGAAAGTTTTTTAACTGAAGTATAGTTAATGTACAATATAAGTTACAGGCATACAATATAGTGATTTGTAATTCTGCATGTACACAGTAGTACATATATGTTTCTGTGTGTGTATATATATATATTTATGTGCCAAATATAACAAAGAGATTCATCTATATACACCACTGTGTCCAGCCATAATCTCTCTGTATATCTACGTATTTCAGCATCCCTATCAGTCTTTCTTTAGAGAACAGTGTATGGCTATAGGAACAGATAATTAGTGGCAGTGTCTACTTGAAAAGAGCTTACAGTATATTCGTACAGTTGATAGCTAAGAAAATGGTAGTTTTCTGGCACCTCTCCTCTTCTTACTTTTTTTCTTTTTCTTTTTCTTTTTATATTCACTCTAGATTCATTCATTCATTTAACACATCTGTAATGAGACTTGGGTGCAAGGAACACAGTGGGAAATTCAACAGGCATGGTCCCTGCCCCACATATTTTATAGTCTAATGAGGAAGACAGATAAAGATATAAGTATATAGATGACTAGAAATGATGAAAAGTGCTAGGGAGGAAAGGAGCATGGAGCTGGGAGGTATCGATTCTAAAGAGGGTGCAATGGCCTGAATGTTGTGTCCTCCAAAATTCATGTGTTGAAACCCTAACCCCAATGTGATGGTGTTTCCTAATTACCTTAGGATGTAATTAGGTCATGAGAGTGGGGCCCTCAAGAATGGGATTAGTGCCTTTATAAGATGAAGCCAGAGAGCTAGCTCACTCTCTTTCCACCACAATGAGAAGACAGCCACCCGCACCCCAGAAGAGGGTCCTTGCCAGAACCTGATTATGCTGGCACCCTATCTTGGACTTCCAGCCCCTAAAACTGTGAGAAATAAATTTCTGTTGTTATAAGACACCCAGTCTATGATACTTTGTTATAGCCACCCAAACGGACTAAGACAGAGGCTGTCAGTGAAGGGCTCCCAAGAGATGAATTTAAACCTGTCTCCTTAAGAATGGAGAGGAACCAGTCATGTGACAAGCAGAGGAGAAAAACATTCTTGATAGAGCTGCAGCCGGTGCCAAGGTCTTGTGGCAGGAAAAAAAACAGGAACACAGCCCCGGAGGCTGGACTGCAAGAAACAAGGAGGAAAGAAGGACGGGTAAATGGCCTTGGCAGAACTTGTGGGCCATCACAGAGGTCATGCATCTCCGGAAGCTGTAAGCCAAGCAATGTCACAACCCTATTTATATTTCAGTAGTGTTACTTTCGGTTCTGTATGGGCAGTGAGTTGCAGGGAGCCAAGAGAAAAGGCAGGAAGACAGCACAAGCGTGGTTACTTGGGCTGGGGGGACAGATTAGAGGTGGAATCAAGAGCCCTTTTGGACCAGTGGGGTGAGTATGAGTGGGCAGGAGAGAGTAATCAAGGATGGTGTCGAAGATTCTGGATTAAGCACTGGGTGGGTGACGGATCCAAACAGGAAAGAATGGACAAGTTTCAGTTTTGGGAAACAATAGAGTTCTGCCTTGGATGAATGGAGATACTTGAGGGACTAGTGAGCAGAATCAAGTAGCAGCAGCTGGTTATTGTATCAGCCTGATTCAATCTGGAAAACAGAAACCACACCAGTCCTTTTAACAGAGAGAACTGAATATGGCAATTGGTTCAATAGAGGTTGGAGGACTCAGGACAGAAAAGGGACACTGGGATAACACAGAGGTGGCAACTATCACCCCTAGGAGCCACTGTCACCCCTAGGACTGGGGAAATGAAGGGAAGAGGATGGGGTTATCAGAACCAGAGGCTCAGAGGAGGAGCCCTGCTGAGCTGGGGCCCAGATCTCTGAGTGAGGGTTGCTGCCAGACTGGTGCTGGCGTCTCTGGGGGAGTTCCAGGAGGCCAGTTCTAGGAGTGCGGGGAAAAGAGCTGGAAACTGACAGTAACAGTTAAACTGCCACAGCCTGGGAAGGACCATCACTGGGAAGGACAGTGATGCCACCCAGAAGAGGGAACAAGACAGAAAGGAGCTCTTTCCTTCACCCCCTTCAAGGCATCCAGTCTTCCTCTGGTGCCCCCTAGTAGCAGAACCACATGGAGACAGCTGGCAAAAAAAAAAAAATGCTATATCTGCAGAGCCCCAGCCTCAGCATCAGGGACCGAGTCCAGAAAGTCGGGGTAGGGGCTGGGAGATACCAGCTTAATAATTGGCACAGTTTTGTGAGACTAGGACCCAAAGGACAGGCCTGGGCTAGGGACACAAACTCGAGTCATCAGTGAATGTGACTCTGTGATTTGCTAGAATGCTAATGACATCAATTGTCTCCAGCTCAGCTAGGCTCTTCAGGAGAGACCAGAGAGACATAAAGCTAGTTCCCATCTTCAGGTGGCTTCCTAACCACAAGGCCAACTGGAAAGCAACTGGACATATTGCTTGGCCTCTGGAGCTACCCCCACCCCAAGTGAGCATTGGAATCACCTATGGAGCTTTTTAAAAATACAGATGCCCAGGGCCCACCCCAGAGCCACTGATCAGATTATATAGCACTGGGGCCTGGGCATTGGTGTTTTCTAAAAGCCTCTGGGTGATTGTGAGGAGCAGCCCTCTCCCAGACCAGCAAACATTTGGGACCCACTAGATGGTGGCCTGAGTTGTTGGAAGATGGTTCCTGGCTGCAGTAGGACCAGAGTTAGCCTTTGAGGAATGGGCAGGAATTGGACAAGGCACAGGCCAGAGGGAAGGGCACCACAAGGACAGCTTGCAAAAGGGCAGGGAGACAGGAATGAACAGGGAGCTGGGCACCACAGGTCCTCAGAAAATGCTCATTGATTTGACTTGTTAAACTCTGAGTTTACCCTGTGTTACATATCTCTCTTTTTGCTTTGAGAGATAATGAAAAACAGGGTATGTGGGGAAATGTTGATATCGTTTAAATTATCGATATCATTTCAACAGTTGCTCTGCTCCAAGATAAATAAAGGGGTATATGCAGGGAACAGAGAGATAATATGAACCCCAAAATGGCAGGAGCACTGCTACCCACAAGTACCCCTGTTTCTGCCCACTGCCATGTCTTCCTGGTACAAACTCTCAGCAGCACCCAGACCCACACACTCAGCTGTGTCACACGCACACACACACATACACTAATATACACACACTCACACTCATGCACACACATATGGGCACACACATACACGCACACACGCACACAAGTGCTCCACATTCACTGCATCTGAACCAAATCATCCATTCCAAGGTCAGTGAAATTTTATACACACACACACACACAATTACTATATATATATATGTGCGTATGTAATTGAATATTAATGGAATGAAATATTATTCAGCCATATAAAAGAACGAAATAATTCCATTTGCATCAACATGGCTGGACCTAGAGATTATCATACTGTACTAAGTGAAGTAAGTCAGACAGACAAAGACAAATATCATGATATCACTTATATGTGAAATCTTTAAAAATGATACAAATGGAGAGGCAGGGGATGTGAAGATAGAGGTTGGAGTGATACAACCGTTGCCTGGAAAGGGGCCACAGAACACAGAATACGAGCATCCCCTAGAAGCTGGAAAAGCAGGGCATCATGCACGTGATCCCCATTTGACAGTCCCACACTACCTTCCATTTGGATCAAGCAGTTTAAGAGTCACCTGGTGGCAAAATATATAAGAAAGTCCTCAATAAGAATCAGTGAGAGATTAGGAACCAAGATGGCAGAGTAGAAGGACGTGCTCTCACTCCCTCTTACGAGAACACCAGAATCACAACTAGCTGCTGGACAATCATCAACAGGAAGACACTGGAACTCACCAAAAAACATACCCCACATCCAAAGAAAAAGGAAAAGCCACAGTGAGACGGTAGGAGGGGCGCAATCACAGTAAAATCAAATCCCGTAAGTGCTGGGTGGTGACGCACAGATGGGAGAACACTTATACCACAGAAGTCCACCCACTGGAGTGAAGGTTCTGAGCCCCACGTCATGTTCACAACCTGGGGGTCTGGCAACGGGAGAAGGAATTCCTAGAGAATCAGACTTTGAAGCCTAGTGGGATTTGATTGCAGTACTTCAACAGGACTGCGGGAAACAGAGACTCCACTTTTGGAGGGCACACACAAAGTAGTGTGCTCATCGGGACCCAGGGGACCGCCATTAGCCCCACCAAAGAGCCCAGGTAGGCTCCAGTGTCGGGTTGTCTCAGGCCAAACAACCAACAGGGAGGGAACCCAGCCCCACCCATCAGCAGTCAAGCAGATTAAAGTTTTACTGAGCTCTGCTCACCAGAGCAACAGTCAGCTCTACCCACCACCAGTCCCTCCCATCAGGGAACTTGCACAAGCCTCTTAGATAGTCTCATCCACCAGAGGGCAGACAGCAGAAGCAAGAAGAACTACAATCGGGTAGCCTGTGGAACAAAAACCACATTCACAGAAAGATAGACAAGATGAAAAGGCAGAGGGCTATGTACCAGATGAAGGAACAAGAAAAAACCCCAGAAAAACAACTAAATGAAGTGGAGATAGGCAACCTTCCGGAAAAAGAATTCAGAAAAATGATAGTGAAGATGATCCAGGACCTCAGAAAAACAATGGAGGCAAAGATGGAGAAGATGCAAGAAATGTTTAACAAAGACCTAGAAGAATTAAAGAACAAACAAACAGAGATGAACAATACAATAACTGAAATGAAAACTACACTAGAAGGAATCAATAGCAGAATAACTGAGGCAGAAGAACAGATAACTGACCTGGAAGACAGAATGGTGGAATTCACTGCTGCGGAACAGACTAAAGAAAAAAGAATGAAAAGAAATGAAGACAGCCTAAGAGACCTCTGGGACAACATTAAACGCAACAACATTCGCATTATAGGGGTCCCAGAAGGAGAAGAGAGAGAGAAAGGACCTGAGAAAATATTTGAAGAGATTATAGTCAAACACTTCCCTAACATGGGAAAGGAAATAGCCACCCAAGTCCAAGAAGCACAGAGAGTCCCATACAGGATAAACCCAAGGAGAAACACGCCGAGACACATAGTAATCAAAGTGGCAAAAATTAAAGACAAAGAAAAATTATTGAAAGCAACAAGGGAAAAACGACAAATAACATACAATGGAACTCCCATAAGGTTAACAGCTGATTTCTCAGCAGAAACTGTACAAGCCAGAAGGGAATGGCATGATATACTTAAAGTGATGAAAGGGAAGAACCTACAACCAAGATTACTCTACCCGGCAAGGATCTCATTCAGATTCGATGGAGAAATCAAAAGCTTTACAGACAAGCAAAAGCTAAGAGAATTCAGCACCACCAAACCAGCTCTACAACAAATGCTAAAGGAACTTCTCTAAGTGGGAAACACAAGAGAAGAAAAGGACCTACAAAAACAAACCCAAAACAATTAAGAAAATGGTCATAGGAACATACATATCGATAATTACCTTAAATGTAAATGGATTAAATGCTCCAACCAAAAGACGCAGGCTTGCTGAATGGATACAAAACAAGACCCATATATATGCGGTCCACAAGAGACCCACTTCAGACCTAGCGACACATACAGACTGAAACTGAGGGGATGGAAAAAGATATTCCATGCAACTGGAAATCAAAAGAAAGCTGGAATAGCAATACTCATATCAGATAAAATAGACTTTAAAGTAAAGAATGGTACAAGAGACAAGGAAGGACACTACATAATGATCAAACGATCAATCCAAGAAGAAGATATAACAATTATAAACATATATGCACCCAACATAGGAGCACCTCAATACATAAGGCAACTGCTAGCAGCGATAAAAGAGGATATCGACAGTAACACAATAATAGTGGGGGACTTTAACACCTCACTGACACCAATGGACAGATCATCCAAAATGAAAATAAATAAGGAAACAGAAGATTTAAATGACACAATAGACCAGATAGATTTAATTGATATTTATAGGACGTTCCATCCAGAAACAGCAGACTACGCTTTCTTCTCAAGTGCACATGGAACATTCTCCAGGATAGGTCACATCTTGGGTCACAAATCAAGCCACAGTAAATTTAAGAAAATTGAAATCATGTCAAGCGTCTTTTCTGACCACAACGCTATGAGATTAGAAATGAATTACAGGGAAAAAAACGTAAAAAACACAAACACATGGAGGCTAAACAATACGTTACTAAATAACCAAGAGATCACTGAAGAAATCAAAGAGGAAATCAAAAAATACCTAGACACAAATGACAATGAAAAAACGACAATCCAAAACCTATGGGATGCAGCAAAAGCAGTTCTAAGAGGGAAGTTTATAGCTATACAAGCCTACCTCAAGAAACAAGAAAAATCTCAAATAAACAATCTAACCTTACACTTAAAGGAACTAGAGAAAGAAGAACAAACAAAACCCAAAGTTAGCAGAAGAAAAGAAATCATAAAGATCAGAGCAGAAATAAATTAAATAGAAACAAAGAAAACAATAGCAAAGATCAATAAAACTAAAAGCTGGTTCTTTGAGAAGATAAACAAAATTGATAAACCATTAGCCAGACTCATCAAGAAAAAAGAGGGAGAGAACTCAAATCAATAAAATTAGAAATGAAAAAGGAGAAGTTACAACAGACATCGCAGAAATACAAAGCATCCTAAGAGACTACTACAAGCAACTCTATGCCAATAAAATGGACAACCTGGAAGAAATGGACAAATTCTTAGAAAGATATAACCTTCCAAGACTGAACCAGGAAGAAATAGGAAATATGAACAGACCAATCACAAGTAATGAAATTGAAACTGTGCTTAAAAATCTTCCAACGAACGAAGGTCCAGGACCACAAGGCTTCACAGGTGAATTCTATCAAACATTTAGAGAAGAGCTAACACCCATCCTTCTCAAACTCTTCCAAAAAATTACAGAGGAAGGAACACTCCCAAACTCATTCTATGAGGCCACCATCACCCTGATACCAAAACCCAGCAAAGACACTACAAAAAAAGAAAATTACAGACCAATATCACTGATGAATTTAGACACAAAAATCCTCAACAAAATACTACCAAACAGAATCCAACAACACAATAAAAGGATCATACACCATGATCAAGTGGGATTTATCCCAGGGATGCAAGGATTCTTCAATATACGTAAATCAATCAATGTGATAAACCATATTAACAAATTGAAGAATAAAAACCATATGATCATCTCAATAGACGCAGAAAAAGCTTTGGACAAAATTCAACACCATTTATGATAAAAACTCTCCCGAAAGTGGGCATAGAGGGAACCTACCTCAACATAATAAAGGTCATATACGACAAACCCACAGCAAACATCATTCTCAATGGTGAAAAACTGAAAGGATTCCCTCTAAGATCAGGAACAAGACAAGGATGCCCACTCTCACCACTATCATTCAACATAGTTTTGGAAGTCCTAGCCATGGGAATCAGAGAAGAAAAAGAAATAAAAGGAATACAAATCGGAAAAGAAGAAGTAAAACTGTCACTGTTTGCAGATGACATGATACTATACATAGAGAATCCTAAAGATGCCATCAGAAAACTACTAGAGCTAATCAATGAATTTGGTAAAGTTGCAGGATACAAAATTAATGCACAGAAATCTCTTGCATTCCTATACACTAATGATGAAAAATCTGAAAGAGAGATTAAGGAAACACTCCCATTTACTATTGCAACAAAAAGAATAAAATACCTAGGAATAAACCTACCTAGGGAGACAAAAGACCTGTATGCAGAAAACTATAAGACACTGATGAAAGAAATTAAAGATGATACCAACAGCTGGAGAGATATACCATGTTCTTGGATTGGAAGAATCAATATTGTGAAAATGACTATACTACCCAAAGCAATCTACAGATTCAATGCAATCCCTATCAAATTACCAATGGCATTTTTTATGGAACTGGAACAAAAAATCTTAAAATTTGTTTGGAGACACAAAAGACCCCGAATAGCCAAAGCAGTCTTGAGGGAAAAAAACGGAGCTGGAGGAATCAGACTCCCTGACTTCAGGCTACACTACAAAGCTACAGTAATCAAGACAATATGGTACTAGCACAAAAACAGAAACATAGATCAATGGAACAAGATAGAAAGCCCAGAGATAAACCCACACACCTATGGTCAACTAATCTATGACAAAGGAGGCAAGGATGCACAATGGAGAAAAGACAGTCTCTTCAATAAGTGGTGCTGGGAAAACTGGACAGCTACATATAAAAGAATGAAATTAGAACACTTCCTAACACCATACACAAAAATAAACTCAAAATGGATTAAAGACCTAAATGTAAGGCCAGACACTTTAAAACTCTTAGAGGAAAACATAAGAAGAACACGCTTGACATAAATCACAGCAAGATCTTTTTTGATCCACCTCCTAGAGTAATGGAAATAAAAACAAAAATAAACAAATGGGACCTAATGAAACTTCAAAGCTTTTGCACAGCAAAGGAAACCATAAACAGGACGAAAAGACAACCCTCAGAATGGGAGAAAATATTTGCAAACAAATCAATGGACAAAGGATTAATCTCCAAAATATATAAACAGCTCATGCAGCTCCACATTAAAAAAGCAAACAAACCAATCCAAAAATGGGCAGAAGACCTAAATAGACATTTCTCCAAAGAAGACATACAGATGGCCAAGAAGCACATGAAAAGCTGCTCAACATCACTAATTATTAGAGAAATGCAAATCAAAACTACAATGAGGTATCACCTCACACCAGTTAGAATGGGCATCATCAGAAAATCTACAAACAACAAATGCTGGAGAGGGTGTGGAGAAAAGGGAACTCTCTTGCACTGTTGGTGGGAATGTAAATGGATACAACCACTATGGAGAACTGTATTGAGGTTCCTTAAAAAACTGAAAATTGAATTACCATATGACCCAGCAATCCCACTACTGGGCATATACCCTGAGAAAACCATAATTCAAAAAGACACATGCACCCCAATGTTCATTGCAGCACTATTTACAATAGCCAGGTCATGGAAGCCGCCTACACGCCCATCGACAGATGAATGGATAAAGAAGATACAGTACGTATATGCAATGGAATATTACTCAGCCATAAAAAGGAACAAAATTGGGTCATTTGTAGAGACGTGGATGGATCTAGAGACTGTCATACAGAGTGAAGTAAGTCAGAAAGAGAAAAACAAATATCGTATATTAACGCATATATGTGGAACCTAGAAAAATGGATACAGAGGAACTGGTTTGCAGGGCAGAAATTGAGACACAGATGTAGAGAACAAACGTATGGACACCAAGGGGGGAAAGCGGCAGGGAGGTGGTGGTGGTGGTGTGATGAATTGGGTGATTGGGATTGACATGTATACACTGATGTGTATAAAATTGATGACTAATAAAGACCTGCTGTATAAAAAAATAAATAAAATAAAATAAAATTCAAAATTTTTTTAAAAAAATGATACAAGTGAACTTATTTACAAAACAAACAGACTCACAGACATAGAAAACAAATTTATGATGACCAAAGGGGAAAGCTGGCGGGGTGTGGGGATAAATTAGGAGTTTGGGATTAGCAGATACACACTACTGTATATAAAATAGATAAACAACAAGGACCCACTGTATAGCACGGGGAACAGTATTCAATATCTTGTGATAACCTATAATGAAAAGAATCTGAAAAAAGAATATATACATATAGAACTGAATCATTTTGCTGTACACCTGAAACCAACACAACCTTGTAAATCAACTCTACTCCAATAAAAAATAAAGAGGTTGGGCTTCCCTGGTGGTGCAGTGGTTGAGAATCTGCCTGCCAATGCAGGGGCACGGGTTCGAGCCCTGGTCTGGGAAGATCCCACATGCCGCGGAGCAACTAGGCCCGTGAGCCACAACTACCGAGCCTGTGCGTCTGGATCCTGTGCTCCACAACAAGAGAGGCCGCGATAGTGAGAGGCCCGTGCACAGCGATGAAAAGTGGCCTCCGCTTGCCACAACTAGAGAAAGCTCTTGCACAGAAACGAAGACCCAACACAGCCAAAAATTAATTAATTAATTAATTAAATAAAAATAAAAAAGAATTCCTTAAAAAATAAATAAATAAATAAATAAAGAGGCACAGCTCTGTGACAGAAAAGGAACAGGGAGGAAAGGAAGGGCTGACATGATGGAAGGGATAAGGTGAGACATTTCCCTGTCACCCTGGGTTCCAAATGATCTGTGAGGACTTTCTGGTTTGAAATCAAAGGATTTCTTTGCCGGTGAACAACCGGAAGAGTCAGGTTGTGTAGAAGTTCTCAGAAAAACTAATGCACTCCAAGGCAAATAATTGACTGAATCTAGGAAAAGATGCAATTTGGGGAGAAGCCCAAGGGACACGGGTTACTGCAAAGCTGAACCAAGCCCAGAAGCTTGAATTTTTTACCAAAGTGTAGAAGGTAGCAAAATAGAGTCCCAAACAGAGTTCTTCAGCTGCTGTGAATCTCTGCATGACTTCATTTTCATTCCTTTAATTCCACCAGGAGCTACAATTTCTAAATTTTCCTTTAGGAAAAAAATCATTTAGCTCAGAAATAGTGCCTTCTATAGAAAACTGTAGACGTTTCAGGGTTTATTTCTTTGATTTTTTTTTTTTTTTTTTTTTTTTGCCTTCCAAGAAAATCAAGATAAAGGGGGTCTTTCATCTTAATAAAGCCAGGCGTAGGAAGTTTCTTTCCGAACACCAAAGTAGACCACAAATTCACTCCATAAAAGTTGACCAAGTACTGCACCAGCCAAACTGAGGAGCAGACAGAGGAAGCTCTGCCCTCCATGGGCTTCCACACCTGAAGCAGTGGGAGAAAGTCAAGGCCACCCCTACTGGGCTCTGTGTCCAGACCAGTTTTCATGGACGGCATGCAACATCCCTGGGGTCACAAAAGTTGAAGGGAATTAAAGGAGCAGAGAAACGAGAAGTAGGCAGGGGAACAGCACAAAGAAGGAGGTAGAAGCTGGACTAGTGTGTCAAATGCACTAGTGTAAAACAAAAAGAAATATATACATTAGTCTCTGCCCTTGGTTCCTGACACAGAACTTCTAAAACCCTTGTAAATAGGGGCTCTAGGAGAATCTTTTGTTCTAACATTTAGCCTTTGACCCCAGTTTCTGATGCAGAGCTCCTAAAACCCTTGTAATTTCCTAAGGGATGAGAGCATCTTTTGTTCTATTGAGGTGACTCTGGGTGGGCTCCTACGTGGCTCTCGGATGGGGGTTGGTCACCAGAAAGGCCAAACCATGACTGGAAGCTTGCAATTTTTCAGCACCACACCTTCCATCCTCCAGAGAGGGGAGAGGATCTGGAAATGGAGTTAACAATCAATCATGCCTTCATGATGACGCCCCATAAAAATCCCAATAGTACAGGTTCTAGGAGCTTGCAGGCTAGTGAATACATCCGTGTGCTTGGAGGGTGATGCACCCCATCTCCACGGGGACAGAAGCTCCTGAACTGGGGACCCTCCCAGACCTCACCTATTGTATCTCTTCATCTGGCTGTTCATCTGTATCCTTTATTACATAATAAACTAGTAAACATAGGTGATTGTTTCCCTGAGTTCTGTGAGCTGTTTTAGCAAATGATCAAATCCAAGGAGGAGTTTTGGGAACCTGATGTGTAGCCAGCGGCTCAGAAATGCAGGTAAAGACCTGGGTATTGTGACAGGTCTGAAGTGGGGACAGTCTTGTGCGACCAAGCCCTTCCCTGGTAGGATCTGAAGCTGACTCCAGGTAGACAATGTCAGATTTGAAGTGAATTAAAGGACACCCAGCTGGTGTCATGCACAATTGCCTGGTGTGGGAAAACCGTCACACATTTGGTGACCAGAAGTGTCAGAAGGAAAAATACATGGGAATGTGTTTTTCATCTCCAATGAGTGATAAGCCTAAATGGGGATTTGCGGCCAGAGTAGAGAGGTCAATGAAAAACAAATTTTAAGTTTATCCTGTGGCTAATGAGGAGCATATATAGGTTGTTGAGCTGAAAATGAATAATAATAGTAATTATAACCAAAAGAGCTAACATTTATGACTCTATTCCAGGCACTGTACCAAGCATTTTACATGTACGGGCTCATTTACTTTTCACAGAACCGTATGACGTAGGCACTATTATTATCTCCATTTTACTGGTGAGGAAACTGAGCCACAGAGAGATTAAGTAACTTGCCCGAGGTCACATAGCTTGTAAGTGGCACAGAGAGGTTGAGACAGAACGCAGCCTTGCCCTGGAGGCTGTGATAGGTGAGGGCTCTGCCTTCACCCCGCACCCTTTTCTCATGAACAGCTAGTCTGAGAATGAAGCTGAAAGGTGAGATGTTGGCAGGGGGAGGGGGGGTGGTGCAGGTGCTGGGGACACAGAGATGAGGCGGGCACTGTCCCGCCCTCAGGAGAGAAACCTAGTGAAAAGGGCACAGCGCGTGCAGGGCAGGCTGGGTCGTGTTAGGAGGAAGGCTGAGATGCCCCGGGAGTCGGGAAAGGGTCCCAGAGGAGGCAGGTGACACCCGAGGGAGGGCATGGAGGGTGAGTGGAGTCTGCCAGGTGGCCTGCAGGACAAAGACACTGAAAGAGGGGCTCAGGTCCTCACCTGGACCCAGAGACACCCACCAAGACCCTGTGACAAGGTCCAGACAGGCTCTTCCCCTGTGCTGTTGTCTCATCTCAGCAGAGGCTTTGGGCACCTGTCCCCCAGTGACAGAGGGCCACTGATGTCCAGTGTCGGATATTAGCACCCTGAACTCAAGTGTTTGTTTCCCACTTTAAAAGCAGCTGAGGTCTTGTGTGAGCAAAATTGAATGGCTAAGCTTTAGAGAAATGAATGAAGCACCTTCTCTTGGGAACAGCCCAGCACTCTGTGTGTTTGCAGGTGAGAATCCACCTGCAGATTTCTTTTTAATTTTTTTTAAATTTTTTATTTATTTTTGGCTGCGTTGGGTCTTTGTTGCTGCGCGCGGGCTTTCTCTAGTTGCGGCGAGCGGGGGCTACTCTTCGTTGCAGTGCACAGGCTTCTCATTGCGGTGGCTTCTCTTGTTGCGGAGCACGGGCTCTAGGCATGTGGGCTTCAGAAGTTGTGGCGCACGGGCTCAGTAGTTGTGGCTCGCGGGCTCTAGAGTGCAGGCTCAGTAGTTGTGGCACACAAGCTTAGTTGTTCCGCGGCATGTGGAATCTTCCCAGACTGGGGCTCAAACCAGTGTCCCCTGCATTAGCAGGCAGATTCTTAACCACTGCGCCACCAGGGAAGTCCCCACCTGCTGATTGGAGGGACCTCACCTGAGACTTTGCCTGTGACGTGTGGATTTTCTCAGGAGATTGACACCAACTCTAAAAACAAGGTCTCCCTCCCAGCTCTCCAGGAAGAGACAGGATGGGAAGGCAAAGTCTCTCACACATTTGCAGGGATTCCCAGGAGGACACCTCATTTGAGCCATTGTCACCTTCCCGGGGTGATTTCCCAGAGAGGCACCAGCATCAAGGCACCAGACCTGGGACCCTGTCTAGTCTCTGCCACTCTGTCTCTGCAGGACCCTGGCGAGGTGTTGACACTCTGAGCCTCAGGAGTTCACTCTGTGAAAGGGGAGAGTAATGCCCACCGGGAAGGACACTCATGAGGACCACGGGTTACAGAAGAAGAATACGTCCCCACAGCCTCAAGCACAGTGCCGGCCTGATGCAGATGCCCAGTAATTGGGATTTGTTGCTACAATTGCAATGATAATCCACGTGATTGCCATCGTTCCATTCAGCCGTGTCTTGATGAGACCTGCATCTTTTAAGGCAGAGCAGTTCCGAACTTTTCCCAAATTCCTGGACTCTCTTTGAGAATCTGGAGAAATGACAGACCCTAGCAAAAAGCACACACACACAAGATCTGGTACAGGATTTCAATGCAGACCAGAAGCCCCTCATCCAACTTCCATGCCCTGCCCTGCCGGAGTCCAGGGGCTCCAAGATCAAAGACCCTGCATTCAGGAGAATTTGCCCATCTATGAGCTCTTTAATTTTACACTGAGATGAGGGTAAAAGGGCCTCTTTGCAGTTTTTCCCAGGGCAGTCTTGGGAGGCCCGTCACCATCGCTGCCATGAAAGGCTTACAGAGGTCTCCTGGCATAGAAAGACCCAGTATTGGGCCACAGAGCAACCAAAGAGCCCCTGGAATTGGCATGCTCACCAAGCAGTGAGCGCAGCCTAAGAAAGTAGCAGCACCTGTTCCACACGCGAGCTTGCATTTTTCAAACTTGATGCTGCTGTGGCAATGAACAAATGCAATATACAAAGAGCTTCTGAAAGCACAAGCACTAGCCTGTGGAGGTACCAGAAATAGCTTGACATTTAGGGAGACCCTCAAACTTGACAAGGTCAGAAATCCCTGCTATGGTCCAGCTGCCCTTCCCCAGCCCCCAGCGCAGCATCAGCATCTGTGACAGAGGGTTGCCTAGGCAATGCCTGAGCATTGGGCCTCCTGTGGTGACTAATATAATTAAAGTGGAAACCTTTTAGAGCACAGTTTAAATGGGAGAGAATCATGCCCCTTTTATTTAGTTCCTGCAAATAAATCCCATTTCCAGGGTCACTGGGTCACAGATTCTCCTCACAGCCACTTTGCCAGTTCTCTAATACCCAAAGAGAAAGGTTGTGGTTAGGTTGGTTTGTTTGTCTTTGTTATTTTTTTCTTTCATCTTGCTCTCTTAAAGTTATAGAAACTAACGTTAGAAAGATTAAATAGTTTTGCCTGATTTTCAAATGTGGGAAGCCTATGTTTCAATTTGCTCCCAAAGAGCTACTCAATCAAAACAGCAGGTTTACACTGTCTTCAACTTACTGTACTGTAGCCAATGAAATATGAAGAAATTTAATAATAGTAACAAGCAGAGGTGCCTTAGGACAAGAAAGTTGAATAAATGAATCTTTTTTGGAAACCCTCTCCATCACCTTTGTGTTCCTCCTCTGATTCCAAGCCTGTGCTTCTTCCATCCCCTCTCCCCAGCTCTTGCTGAATCTTCCAAAGCCGTTTGTCTTGAAATAAAGGTGAACAAATCTATCTCTTCCTTTTCTCCGTTGTTTCTTTCTTAGTAAATGATCGATCACCTGCATTACCTGCAATTCAGGAAGCTCCCACCAGGGGGAGATACTCCATTTTTGCAGACCCAGCAATAATATTTGTATGAATCAGGGCCAAAACACCAAATTTATTCTATAGGCCTCTAAGTGGTGAGATTATGCAGTAAATCTTTCTCTGCATCTTTATACATTTCTTCTACTTTCAAAAGAGACTATATTTCTTTAATAATCAGAAAAGAAGTTTAAAATATTTTAAATTTATTACAATGTAATAGTATTACTCCAATAACAAAGACAGAAGAATAGATGCTGGGATATTACCTTTTATTACCATTCAATATAAGAGTTTATGTTCCATGGTGTACATGATGAATTCAGAGAATCTGGATGCAGTCATGATCTATAGCTTGTCCATCCCATTAAGTGGCTATGCATTATCTGAACAGTCCTCCTTGTCACTCCTGCATTTGGCATGTTAGTCTGGCTCAGAAGACACCAAATGCTGCTGTTGCAAAGAATCTGGAGACCCTGCAAAGAACCAGAAACTCCAGTGACTGGTCTCGCCTTTGGTCTTAAGATATTCTTTCAACCTGGCACTACAACCTGGCAATACATTCTTTCAAGCATGTATACAACAAAATTTAGAGAAAGGAAAAGGGAGCAACTGAGATGTTTTTCTTGCCTGTATCTTCTCAACTCTAAATCAGATTTACCATTGGGACTTTCCACTTTCACATCAGAATTGCCAGTATACACAAATGTAAAAGAGTAATGCCTCCGGCAGTAGTGGTTGTAAAAAAATGTTGTATGGAAATATTATTTTAGCTTTTAATTTCCCCATGAAAAAACACAAATTATTTTTTGGAGTTTATTGCTAATTCAGCAATCCCACTATTAGAAATATATTCTATGGAAATAAACAAGCGTATAAAGATGCACGTCAGGGATACTTATGGCAAAGCTGTTCAAAATAACAAAACAATAAAAACAAATTAAATGTCAACCATTTAAGAGCTTGGGTATTTAAATAATGATATCTACATACTTTGAAATACTCTAAGGTCATTAAAAGGAATGAGAGTTTATATGTTGGCATGGAAAGGTGTCCACTGATTGGTGTTGCAGGGGAGTAGGGGGAGAAACAGATAATCCTGTGGAAAGAGTCCAGCTAACTGGACTTCTCTTCTGGGTGGCTGAAGCTCCAAAGCTGAGAACAAAAGGTGGTACATATACACCCATTTTAAAGAGAATCCCTAGACACATCCATGCAGGACTAGTTAAAAGACAGCAAAACCAGTCCAGTAACCAATACTCCATCCCGCTTATAACTGAGAAAATGAGTCATTCAAAGAGAGCTCATTGAACATAAGGTAGGATTCGAGAACTGGTCTCCTCCCTTCCTCTGCTGTGGAGGGGAAGGTGTGCCCCCGCTCAAGATAGGAAGAGGAGAACTCTTTGGAGAGACTGAAGGTGCTTGCAAGAAGGAGGGCTGGCAGTTTGCTCTCCAGCTAGAAGCTGAGTTGCAGAAACGAAATCCCATCTTAGTGACTGTGGTAAACTAGATTTCTATTGAGCAAATATTCCTTCCAGTCAACCGTCTCCATGGGGGTGTTCTTTCCTACCCCACTGATTTTGGACTTGGTCATGTGACTTGTTTTGACCCCATGGTGAGCAGAGTACACCTACCACCTCACCTCTGGATTTGCACTCAGTCATGGGACTTGTTCTGACCAACGAGATATTAGCAGACATGGTAATTAGCAGAGATTTGAAGTATGCATGGTTTGTTCTCTTGTACTTCTGTCATCTCCCGGGTTTAGCTTCCCCAGGGAAGCTGCTCCCCCTTTAGTTTTGGCCCTGAAGGAACACACATGAACCAAACCTGAGCCCAACCAGCAGCAAGGAGCCAAGACCACCTAGAACCATCACTTGAAGCTGAGCTGCCAGACAAGGCAAATTTGTATCAGTTGAACTGAAGTCCCATGATTGTGAGAATAAGTGCTTATTGCTACATGTTGCTGAGTTTGGCGGTGGTTTGTTACATAGCATTATTGCACCACTAGCTAACTGATACACCTTGAAAATTTACTCTGGGATTTGTGATACATGAGCCTAGAGACTCATGCCTGGAAATATGAGGGCAGAGCCTGACAATAGCTGCCCATAATGTCAGAACAAGGAGAGATGGGACAGAGTTGGTGGATGCACTGCCACCATTTGGTAGGGCAAGGATGTATGAGATTCCCATGTGTCCAGTGGACACAGGAGTTAGTGGGCTTGAGGCAATCTGATGGAATCTTATTCAAAAGCAGTGACCGCCAGGTGGAGTAAGATGCTGTGGGTGTACCTTTGGGGGAAAAAGTAGTGGGAGCAGGAGCCAGCAGCAGGGCCATGGAAGGACATCAAGGAAGCATGACAAGGTCGCTGTACCCTCCTTTCCCTCTGTGGATCCCTCAGTTTGGCTCATTCTAACCTGGAAGAAGAGAAGTGAGATGTGAGATTAGGGTTTTTATTTAGATCTGACTAGACCTTTTAACACCTGAAAACAAGGTTCTTGTGACAAAGAAGTGACCAGAAAGCTATAAAATCTTCTAGAGGTAACATTATGAAGAGAGAAAGATGTGAGAGAACATATTGGAGACAGTAACGGGGCTTTAAACCACTCGATAAAATGGTTACACCATTATATAAACTATATAATTTATAAATTATAATATATATATAATTATTAAATATTATATATGAAGCTTGTCAAGATATTTATATTTTTATTTCTATCTTGAGAAAACAAATGGCCAAGGGTGGGTCTGAGCGAGGCTGGGGTCTCCGGCTGTGGGAACAGACTGCTGCCTTGTCTCCTCGGTTCCCTTGGCTTCAAGTACGGCTCACGCTCAGCAAATTTCCCTTCAAATGTTCAGTCTGTGGCAATGAGATACTTTCATAGCTTTTTATTTACCATCCCCCGCAAGAACGATCTTGCTTTTACAGGGTGTTACCAAGAAACAAAGGCAACAAAACACATTTTAATTGTTCAAGCAATTTGCTCTTCTTCTTTCGGATAATAGAGAAATCAGAAGACTGTAGGGCAGAGAACTGGACCCTGGAGTCAAAAGGTGGGGGATTATGTCTGGTCAGTGGCCCAGACTCCCCAGGTGACCTTGAGCTAGGCCCTCAGTCTCTCTGAGCTTCATTTTCCTCTCATGTAGATCCTCTGCAAAATGTGCTCCAAGCCTCCTATGTGCCAGGATGTGTTTTGTTGTGGAAAAACCCTGGACAAGGCTGATAATCAGAAGATGTGTGTTCTAGCCCTTTTTACTGCACCAAGGAGCACTGTTATCCTGAGCAAAGGAGTTAGCGTCATTTAGCATCAGTTTCCTTACCTTTAAAAGAAGAAAATAAGTCACGCCTTAGCTATCTCCAGGTTTTACTGTGGTTTTCATGTGGTGGTCGTCTAGTTCTGCATAACATACCACCACAAAACATAGTGGCTAAAAACAACCATCTGTTTTGCTCATGATTATATGGGTCACGCATCTGGGGAAGGATCCAGCTGGGTGGTTCATCTTAGCCCTACGTGGCGTCGGCTGGGGCCTCTGGGGCTGGAGAATCCAGTTCCACGATGCTTCTTCACTCACATATCTGGCACAATAGTACCTCTTAATATGTCTTTTCCCTCTCTCTCTTTCTCTCTCCACATGGTATCTCATCTCAGAGCTTAAACACAGCAGACAAGATGCAGTCAATTAAGAGCTACTCCCAGAACAGGCAAAGCACAAAATCCACTGGATTTATTCTATCGGTCAAAGTACTCAAAGTCCTCAAAGTCCAGCCTAGAATCAAGGATTGGGAAATCAACCTCATCTCTTGACGGAGGAAGGGCAAGGTCACATTGCAGAAGAGCAAATGGGATGGCAGATATTGAAAAATAGAATCTGTCACATATAGTTTTTGTTGTTATTCTGGGCAAAAATTATGATCAATGCAGAAAGTCTTTGAAAAATTAAATGTCCATGCATCTATCAAGGGCCATTATGATCCTCATTTCAATTTTCCATTTTTAATCTACTTTGGTTAGTGTGACTTTGAGGTAAGCAATGGGTCCATCCCAAATCCAGCTATAGCAGTCTCCAAAGCATGATCTGTCCCTTAGATCAATTAGAGACCTAGGGTAATTCCTTCAGCAGGGGGACAGACAGACTTGATGCATCAGTCACGACATACCAGATCATGATCTAGTAGCCAACAACTCCAAAATCAATGGCTTAAGAAAAGTGTAACTCTCTCTCTCACTGCATGCCTATCACTTGCCCGCTGGGCTGTGCCGCTCTGAGACCCAGGCTGACAGAACATGCGTCATCTGCAGCCTGGCCAGCCCTGCAGCAGAGGGAGGGAGCATGGCTTCCACCCAGAAGTGAGACATGTCACCTCCACTCACATTCTACCGGCCAACGCAAGCCACATGGCCACACCTGACCTCAAAGGGGCAGGTGTGTGCAGCTTTGACCTTGCCATGCCCCAGAAAGAGGAAAGTCAGAGAACCACATTTGGGTTGGCCTTTCCCAGGATGCTGCTCAAGCATGCTTTCAGAACCCCTTCTCAGTGCAGTGCACCTGTATGAAGATGCAGAGAGAAAATGCACATGGTTATGCTATATTCTCCTGTTCTAATATGCTGCATTTTTTTTTTGCTAAGCTTTACTTCGCTATTTCTTGTAAGATATTTCCCAGGGGAGCGACAGTGGTTGAAATCCTGACCTTGCCTGGAGATTCACGGAGAACAAAATGTTCCCGGGTGGGGCGCAGGGGTCGTGGGGAGTTCACAATAGTATCCATCTGCCATTTCCATAGAACACATGGAGATGCCACATGCAACCCACATAAGCGAGTCTCCACCCAGAGGGTCATGTCGTTGACCTAGAATGTGGTGTGTTAACCAAAGTCAGTTCAGCAGAATGCAGAGAGCAGAGCAATTGGAATCACGTTACCTGGGTTCAAAACCACCACATTTTAGCATGTAACTGTGAACAACTGACTCAACTTCTTTGAGCCTCAGTTTTCTCAGCTGCAAAATGACAGTAATACCAGTACTTACCTTTTGGAGCTGTTGTGAGAATCACACAAGATAATATGTATAGAACACTTAGACCAGTGCCTGGAATTTTTAAACTGCTATTCTTGCTGTTGGTGGTGGTTATTTGGCCCAGCTCTGCAAGCCTGTAACTGGTGTTGAACCCTGTGCATTGATGGTCACACTCATATAGCCAGGACCTGGGTGCTCATGTAGGATGGCATAGCCAGTAAGTGCTGTAAGGATGAAACGGGAAAAAAAGATATGAAAAGCAGTGGTCCCTTACATTTAATTATTATGGGATGAAATAGTTTTCTACCTGGAACAAGGAAACAGTTATGCTTCTTACCCCAAAATGTCTCCCCTACCAACCTTCCACAATGCCTGATATTTTATTGTTAGAAATACATTCCTTTGGCTTAATCATTGCTTTGTGTAAGTGCCTTATAAACACTGATTGAGTAAATGAGGAACAGAGGGAAATGGTTTAACAGGAGTAGCCAAGGCATTTCTAACATGTGTTTTGGTGAAAAGGAAGCAGGAGAGAAAGAATGAGAGAGAGAGAGAGAGACCTCATTTTCATCCCTGAATCCAGTCAAACCTGGTGCGATGAATTTAAAATATGTCTACAAATTATTTGGCACTCCTCCCTTCAACAGGTGGAGCTTAACTGGGGAATTGTGGGTGGGCTGGATTTGGTGAGTGGCTTCTAATATGTATAATGTGGTAGAAATTACAGGGTGAGACTTTTGAAGGTAGGTCTTAAAGGCATTGTGGCTTCTATCTTCTTTTCTTTTGAATCTCTTGATCTGGGAGAAGCCAGCTGCCATGTCAGAGGACGTTCAAGCAGCCCTAAAGAAAGACCCAGGTGAGGAGCCCAGGTCTCCTGCCAACAGCCAGAGAGCTCTTGCCCACAGCCATGTGAGTTGAGTGGACCTTTCAGCCCTAGTCGAGCCTTTGGATGCCCCAGCCAATATCTTGTCTGCAATCCCATAGGAGACCTGGAACCAGGACCACCCACCTAAGCCACTACCAAAATCCTGACCCTCAGAAACTGCGAGATAATAAATGTTTGTTGCTTTAAGTCACTAAGCATTGCAAATGTGTTTCTCAGCATTAGGTAACTAATACATGAAGCATCTCTAAGTCCATGCTTGGATATCCCATATTTTTTCTGTAGTTGAGCTGGGTTTCTAACTTTTTTTTTTTTTTTTTTTTTTAATTTATTTTTGGCTGTGTTGGGTCTTCGTTTCTGTGCGAGGGCTTTCTCTAGTTGCGGCGAGCGGGGGCCACTCTTTTTTTTTTTTTTTTTTTAAGGTTTAATTTTTATTTATTTATTTATTTATGGCTGTGTTGGGTCTTCGTTTCTGTGCGAGGGCTTTCTCTAGTTGTGGCAAGTGGGGGCCACTCTTCATCGCGGTGCGTGGGCCTCTCATTATTGCGGCCTCTCTTGTTGCGGAGCACAGGCTCCAGACGCGCAGGCTCAGCAGTTGTGGCTCACGGGCCTAGTTGCTCCGCGGCATGTGGGATCCTCCCAGACCAGGGCTCAAACCTGTGTCCCCTGCATTGGCAGGCAGACTCCCAACCACTGCGCCACCAGGGAAGCCTTGGGTTTCTATCTTTACATCTGAAATTTTCGTTGTTAGAATATCCCCTTTCCTTTGCTCGCCCAACTTCTTCACCCAGCTAAGCCGTCTTTCAGCTTCATACTGGCTATCACCTCTGGGAAACCTTATCTGTCCCCCTCCAAAGGCCCCACCCCTCCTTCCCTGAGTCTCCCGTGCTTCTTTACACTCAGTGCAGCCATTGTCCTTTTTGTGGGTCTCCCCAACCAGACTCCGGGCTCCTGAGGGCAGGGACCATGTCTTTTTACCACTGACCACTACCTCCCTATTACCAAGAAGAGTTTTTACACGTCACGACCCTCAGGCAATCCAGGAGATGTGGTCTGCGCCCCACTCAGAGTCCTTTGCCGCCAGGTAGGGGGCACTACTAGTGTCAGGCTGCCCAGGTGTTAGGGAAGTGAATAAAATAGTCTTGTTCAGGCTTCAGAGGCAATAATAAGCCTTTGACTGAACAGAGACCCTGAAAAGAGTTTCATGCTAAACTGCCGACCAGCAGAAGCCACGAAAGTCGGTCTTGAGAACCAGCAAAGGGAGTAAGTTGCAAAGCTTCCTGGGCCCTGGGAATCTGGCCAGTTCCCGGGGATCAGCGAACATCCTGAGACTTACGATTAGAAATACAAGCACTTAACATAATAGCCAGAGCTGCACATTTGCACGTAAGCTGATGATCATCAGCTTGCGGCTTGGTGATAAAAGCAGGACTCCTTGGGATGACACTCTGAAGTCTCACCCGTGGGGTGGATGCATTGCCCGGGACCTTCCCAACTGGGACTCCAGATTGCTGTTCCAGGGACTTCCCAGCATTGCTTGGATCTGGATGAAGTTCTCCCAAATTGGTGATGTATGCACTTCTATCTCTTTATATATTGCTTGTTCTCCCAACCTGGTGATGCAAATTCTCCCAGGTTGATGATATCGCTTGTTCTCTCAATTTGGTGATGAACGTTCTCTCAAACTAGTAACATACATAGAGATGTAAGTGCTCCCAAATTGATGATGTATGTGTATGTATATCTAGATAGATAGATAGATAGATAGATAGATAGATAGATAGATAGATAGATTGCTTGTCCTTATACTGTAACCTACTAATAATATAATAAATTTCCTTATTTCTTGCTTATTGAAGTGTGGAGTGTTATTTTGCCAGTGAATCCTCTGAACCTGAAGCTGAAAGCAGGTCCTTCAGCAAAACACCAGGACTGCCCAGGTCTTAGCACTGAAGATCCTGCAGCCTGGGAACCTTTCAGTCCTGGGCAAAGCGAGGTTACCCTACACAGACCCTGGTCCTCTTGGGTGAAATGAGTCACTGTAGGTCAACCTACAGCATCAGTTATACCAGCTCCTGCTACAAGAGCTGGGACATGTGACCGTCCCCAGAGAATGGCCTTAGGATGACAGGAGCTGTCTCACCCAGGGACACTGGGAGGTGACACCACCACCCCCAGGGGGCAGTGACCAGCTGACACAAGGATTCAAGATCTCAGCCCCCTTGCCTCAGGTGGGGCAACTCTGTGGCGCTACTTATGCTCCAGAGCCCCCTCAGTAGTTCAGGCCAAGGCAAGACTACACCTGAGACCACATCCTTGTTCAGTCCTTTCCCCAGGCTACCTGCTTCCCCCGCTTCCTGCTGTGATTCTCCTGAGAGCATCCCTCACTACATCACACAGGCCCAAACCCCTGCATCAGGCTCTGCTTCAGGGGAACCCACACTGAGGTGGTAAAGAGTTGCTGACTGACTGAATGAATGAATGAAGGGAATCTTAATCACTTAACATCTCTGAGCCTCAATTTCCTGACCATAAGCAGAGATAATAATACTCTCCTTACAGGGTTGTTATGACAATTAAAGGAAGTGGTGCCTGGACCATGCTGTCGCCATCAGGTGTTGTTCTGTAGCAACTCTCATCTCCCCTCCCCACATGAAAGCCCCCTGCATGGGCAGTACCACCTCTGCCCCTGGGTGAGCCAGGCCCTTCCCTCTGCCCACAGTGACCGACAACTTTCCTGAGTCTGACCCAGCCCATAGGTCTGACTGTGGAGAATGAGTTTGTCCGGAATTTAAAGGAGGCGCCGTCTCTGCAGAAAGCTAGGCAGGTAGACAGGGAGTGACTGGCAGGCCATCTGATAATAGGCTTAGGTAGAAAGCTGTTTGGGCTGAAGCACATCTTATTAGTTTCCTGAAGATAAAACAAGCATGCTGAGAGCCCACTAGCAGGGAAATGTAAGTTCCTATGTTGAGGAGAAGAGGTGCCCAGACATTTCCCACTTTAAACCTCTCCAAGTTCATTGCCTCTGTTGATGAAGAGGACCAGGATGGGCTCGGGATCCTGGGGACAGCAGCAGGGGGCGTGGGAAGGCAGTAGACAGAGCCTCAGCATGGCCAGGCGGCAGTACTTCCCCCACTCGGCACCTGCCCGTGCACGGACCCCCCGGTCCGCCCTGCTGGGAAATTCAGGCCTCCGGGGAGAATGACCGCTCATGCTCAGGTTGGAAGTTTAGCAGAGGGAAGACCCTTGACCTGGCTCTGGAACCACAGGCTTCTGAGGGGATGGACAGCAGGCCTTGGTTACGACCCTTTAGGGGAAATTGCCCCTCCTCCACCACCCAAACGTGTGTGGTATGTCTCTGGTGCCAAAGGGCAGCTCTTGGAATGGGGGAAGACGTACCCCCTTAAGAATGCTCCGGGTCTCAGCTTAAAGAGACCCGACTTCAGAATCAGGCAGAAGTGGACACCAAGCCTGACACCACTCTCATTGGCTCCATGACCTTGGGTGAAATCATACCTCCACGTCTCTGAGTCTCTCTTTATCCATCTGTAAAACAGGTGTGATCACCTCTGCTTCACAGGACTCTGGGGAAGATGAGCTAACACCACAGCTGTAAAGCGCTGGGCTCACTACAGGCACTCATGATGCAGAAACTGTGGCCTCTTTGAGCATCAGAACTGAGCCAGGGCACTCAGACCACGTTCTGGACCCCAAGCTGAATCCCCAGGCTGTCCTCTCTGCCCATCCCCTTCCTTCACCCATGTGGCCAAGGCTTCAGGCTATGCTGGACCCTAAGCCCAGTAAAACTCGGGTAAGATGGACCTTGCATTCTAGAAAGGGAATTCCAGATAGCTTCATAGCTAACTGCAAGACATAAATCAGCCATGATGGAATTTGCACACAATAATAAATCTGGATGGTTCCCCTTGTCTATTACTGCTTAACAAACCAGTGCAAAACATAGCGCTTCAAACAAAACAAAACCAAATTTATTTAGTTATTTATTGTTCATTCATTCATTCATTCATTCATTCTTTTGGTTCGACAAGTTGACTAACTGGCCCTCCCTTGGGGTCTCCATGCAGTGGCTGTGGTTGGAGCCACCTGAAGCCTTGACCAAGATGGTCCAAGTTGGCTCACTCACACAGCTGGCAGTTCATGTTGGTGATCACCTAGGAGTTCAGCCAGGGCTGTCGACCAGAGCAACCACCCATGCCCGCTTCGTATAATCACGCCAGCTGGGTTCTGAGAAGTCACACCCCAAGAGCAAGGCTTCTAGGAGACCCGGGGGAAACAGCAAAGCTGCTAGGAATCTAGCCTGGGAAATCACACAGTATCACTCCCACTGCCTTCTGCAGGCCAAGAGCTAGTCCCAAGCCAGCCCAGAGGCAAGACATGAACATCAGAAAGCCCAGCTTACTGGGTGCCATCTTTGGAGACCAGTAACCACAGAAATAAATGCTAATTAAGGATGGGAAGAGGAAGGTCAGTATTTATCAAGTGCCTGCCCTGTGCCAGGCCTTTCAAAACTATCCCCCTTTGGAGTCCTTACAATAATGCTAGGTAGGTGTTCTTGCCCCCATTTTTAAGAAAAGGCAACTGAGGTTCAGAGAGATTATGTGTTTACCCAAGGTCATAAAACCACAGAGTGGCCAGGCCAGAGCTTGAAATTGGGACTGTGTGCTTCCAAGCCTGTGGCCCTCCTCAGATCAGCCTGGGCTGCGGGGATTCCCCAGGCAACCATTTCCCAGCTGCTGAGGATGTCACATGCTGTTAATTCCCTTCTCCTTTCCACTTGGACAAACTGCCCTTTCACTGGAAAGGGAAATGACCTCCAGCTCCATCCAGGAAGCCCCCGGCTCCTTGCTCTGACCACGGAGACAGTGAGGTCCATCCATGCCTGAGGCCCGGCTCGCCTGTCCCTTTACTGCTGCGTTAGCTCAGACCCTGGGGTTTGCCAGGAGCAGAGGCAGCCTTGCTCTGGGTCCTTCTTTCCTCCCCAGCTTCCCTCCTCCCCCAGCCGCTCTGAGCCCCCGTTTCTCCGTGGGCCTCCCAGCCTGCTGTGCCGACTGGCTTTGCTAAGGTTCCCTGACTTTTATAGACATGAGCTAGAGCTGGGTCATTAAGCCTGAGTCTTTTGAAATCCCAGAGATTCATGGTCCAATCTAACGCCAGCAGTGGGTGAGGGGTAAGGTACATGTGATCTGGCACCACAGATTCGGGGCCTATAACTAGGAGTTTGAGGCCACCCCGGGAGGACAGGGCTAACTCCAAGGGGCTCCAGAAGCTGAATGCCAGGACATGCCATAAGTCTTGGGCAAGTCCTCCCGTGTAACCGGGTGCGAGTCAGAGCCCGCAGGGATGCAAGATGAAAAGTGAAGAGCCCTGCTTCCAAGATCTTTAAGAGTTTAGCCCTCCTGGCACATAAATACCTGTTGATCGACGCACAAAAGAATGAATGAATAACTAATAAGGACCTACTGTACAGCACAGGGAACTCTTCTCAATACTCTGTAATGACCTATATGGGAAAAGGATCTGAAAAATAGTGGATATATGTATAGATATAACTGATTCACTTTGCTGTACAGCAGAAACTAACACAACATTTTAAATCAACGATACTCTAATAAAAATTTTTTTAAAAAAAGAGTGAACGAGTAAATAAACTGTAGGTAGCACGACAGCAGATTTTATAGGCGTATATGCAACACCCCCAAAAGGCAGTATGGTAGGAAAAAACTAATCTATTCATCTCGACTGAGCACCTATTTTATGGCCTCTACCACCAGGAAGATCTTACCCACTTAACCATCTGGAGTGGAGAAAAGACGGTGTGGCCTTAAGCTGACCAGGCTCTGCCCAGGGACCATAGAGAGAGAGAGAGAGGGAGCCCACTGTCCTTGGACACAGGATGTGACAGGGGAAGCATGCCTGCAGGCCTAAGGCATGGTGACCCTGCCCCTAGTAACTTGGCCCCATCTGACCCAGGTGCTAAGTCATCACATTCATAGAGGAAATCAAAGCAGGATGGACAGCAGGTTTGAAATGTCCTTCCTCAGCTCCTCCCTAATAAAAAAAAAAAGGCTGAAATGTGAGATTAAGGCCAGAACTTTCCCCACCCCTTCTGCACGGAAGTGACAGCCAAACCAGGAAGTACCACAATGCCAGGGACTGTTCACAAAGACAGCCCTCCTTAGATGGAGACCACGGGGCAAGTGCCCAGCTGGATGGCCGCCTGCAGGTGTGACGTCATCAGCATCCTCAAGCAGTGTCCCTCTCCTTGGGTTTGAACCCCTGTCTCCAGCGCCCATGGGAAGGCCCCATGGAGAGGAAAGGATGCACATCCTCCTGTGGGCTTATTTACAATCCTGGTTCCAGGAATCACTCTGTTTTTCCCAAATTAGGGCACTGATGCCCTTGCCTCTTGCCCTGGGGGTGGAAGGGGCCTGGGGAAGTAAAATCGCCTCTTCCCTCTTTCTCCCAAGAGCACAGACCACCTTCTTAACTATGGCTGCACATGTGCTCATATTATCCCTATTTCAGCTGTTCTAGCTCAATTTCCTTATCTGTTTGATGAGGGGTTAAGCTCAATAAAGCCTCCTCCCAAGTCTTAAATCCATGATTTTTATGTCAGAGTGATTGGAGTGAAGTGAGAATGGATTCACCCATAGAGAATTACCTATAATTTCTTCATTAGTGTTATTCTCTGCTGCTTTCGATCCCAGGAGTAATTATGCTTTCACTGGCACTGTTGCAATCCCTGTTCTACCACTGCATCCCCTTGGGCAAGTTACTTAAAGCTCTGAGGCTCTGTCTCCTCCTATGAAAGTGGGGTTGACATTAGCTGACTCACAATGTCATCACAAAGATCAAATGAGATCATGTCTGCAAAGCATAGAGCTCGGAAAGTACTCAGGAGATGCTCAGCCAATGTTAATCCATTTCTGGTTCCTCCAATATTCCCTGCTCGGAAAGAAATCCCCACAGGAACATCCCGTCCTTACCAGCCCCAGCCCCTTTGCTATGGAAGTAAAGGTTCTTCTGTTCGTCCATGTCCTTCCCAAGCAGGTGGTGGTAGCCCCAGCCGGCTCATACCAGTTTGCAAGCGGGTTCACACCACCAACACCATCTCCTCCCAGCTCCATGTTCAGGGACCTCATATTGGCTGTCTGAAATCAGCCACAGTAGGAGTGTTTACACTATAGCAATTGGCATAGTTACACATCAAAGCTCCCATCCTAGAGCCTGTTTATCTGCTCACCCTGCAGGCAGGCTACACTTCTCCATCATCCTACTTACCCAGGCCCACCCAGGGCCCACGGGCAGGGGGCTGGACATTGTGGGGAACTTTGGACCTACGGCATAGCTTCCCTCCATACTACACAGAGTTTTCTCAACAGGGCCATGGGGCCATCACTGATTCTCCAACAAGAGGAAAAGCCAGCAAAAAGAACACGTACCCAGAGGCCGGCCAACGCTTTATCAAATCAGATGAACCCAACTGAAAAGCAAATGCTGGGAATTCCCTGGTAGTCCAGTGATTAGGACTCGGCGCTTTCACTGCCATGGCCCAAGTTCAATCCCTGGTTGGGGAATTAAGATCCAGCAAGCCGCATGGTGCAGCCAAAAAAAAAAAAGAAAAAGAAAAGCAAATGCCAAAAAACTTTTGGCCAGGACAGGATGACAGGGACTGTTTCTGAAATAAAACCACTTCGTTGTTTAAATGTGTAAAGCTGACAGATTCGGGGCTTCCCTGGTGGCGCAGTGGTTAAGAATCTGCCTGCCAATGCAGGGGACACGGGTTCGAGCCCTGGTCTGGGAGGATCCCACATGCCGTGGAGCAACTAAGCCCGTGTGCCACAACTACTGAGCCTGCGCTCTAGAGCCCATGAGCCACAACTACTGAGCCCACGTGCCACAACTACTGAGGCCCGTACGCCTAGAGCCCAGGCTCCGCAACAAGAGAAGCCACTGCAATGAGAAGCCCCTGCAATGAGAAGCCCGCGCACCGCAACAAAGACCCAAAAATAAAAATAAAATAAAATAAATTTATAAATAAAAATAAATAAAATAAAAATAAATAAATTTATTAAAAAAAAAAAAAAAGCTGACAGATTCTTTTCTCTCCCTGAACAGAAAAGAAAATTTTCTAAAGAAAATTTAAAAACAGATAGCTAATCTGTAAGGAAAAGAAAAAAAAATTAAGGGCCACAGATTGTTCATCATAATAATACCTACACTTATACGGCCCTCACGGCTCACCAGGCCCTGTTTTAAACACTTTACAAATGTTAACTCATTAAGTCCTCATGATAATCCGATGAGCTATACACTAGCATTAGCCTCATTTTATAGATGAAGGGACTGAGGCAAAGAGAAAAACTGTGTGACGTCAGGATCTACAACCTTTGACAAGGTCCCTGACAGGAGTTTGCTGAAGCACGTGGAGGTAGGGTGAGAAGGGGGCCCTGGCGAGTTCACACCCTCCCCAAATTGTTCCTTCTCTCTGACCATCTTCTCTGCCTGGACCACCCATCCCCCTCTTCCATCTGACAGCCCTGCTCCTCTTTACTTTGCATTCTCATCCGCTGTGGCATAAGGAGGTTTGCTTTTCCCTACTTGGCCTTCTTTTCTTTCCAGCTACTCCCCTCCTGGAGAAGACATTAATATCATGACAGCTAGGAAATGCCGTTGATCCTAGGAAAAAAAACTTGTTTGGCTTGTGGGGCTCCCTGGAAGAGTCTGGAAGCTCTAAGTTCCCCGCCCAGTTGCGCAAGACTCAAAGTTCTCAGGCAGGACCTCCAGGAGAGTGTGACCCTAAAGGAGACAGCAAAAAGAAAGGGAAGACTGAGGGCAGGGAGCCCCTGAGCATCCACCATGAGGCACCTGTGGGACCATCGGTGACCCCGTGAGAACAGTTTGCATCCATGCCCCAAAATCTGAGTGCAGGCTTCATCAGCAAAGACAAAGACTCCTAGACATCGTGGCCTAGCTAAGAGGTAACAAATTCAACCAGCACAGTGGGCTGTAAAGTGAAATGTGAAAATCAGGAGTATATTCGTGTGTGATTTATGTAAAAAGGAAAAAAATTATGGAGAATCAAGGAATAAAAAAGAACGTAAAACTTTAATGTCACCCATCGATTTTTACATGAATAGGGAAATTAATCTAAAAGTATAAGAAAATGGAAAAGTCAATATTCAATGATCATGATGAAAAGCTATATTTTAAATACTGAGCCATAAGTCAATAAAAATAGAAATGAATACCCTCATTTAGGCTTTTACTTGATGACTAGGCTATTTTCATGAAATTAGGAGTGTCACTTAAGAGTCAAATTTTGGAACAATTATATATCAAAACTGTACTGGGACTATTCTATAAAGAAAATATATCTGTGACTCCTTTTCACCATTTTTTTTTTTACTCTAACAAACACAATATTCTTTCATTTGAAAAGAATTAAGTCCCTCTTTAATCTTGCCCAAGTTCCCAGGGAAATTGGTGATGTCCCAGACCCATTTTCTCATTTACACACAACTGGTACCATACTCTACATAGTATCCTGTGACTCACCATCTTAGAAAACCTCCCTGTCAATATACACAGACTGTATTTGCCATTACACTGCATTCCATAATATCATATAATCATTCCCTATTGAAGAATGTTAGACGGTTTCCAATTTTCTGCGAGCACGAACTATTGCAATGAAACTTGGATGTGTTCGTTCTCGTTTAAGTATTGCTGGAGGACAGACTCCTAAAAATGGAATTGTTAGGTCAAAGCTGTGACGGGGTAGATATGGACAAATTTCTTTCCAGTCATGATGTAGCAACAAGTCTCATACTAACAATGAACATGAAGTACTGAGTTTATACGATAATTTGAGGAGAAATGCCATCTTTAAAATATCATCTCCTCCAATCTAGTAACATGGTATGTCTGTCTGTTTTCTTGAATCTTCTCCCCCTTAACCTCTTGCTGTATAATCTAAGCATCCACACTTCTGAACCTGCTAGCGGTTCTGATGGTTTCTCAATTGCCTTGACTGGAGTTTTATATTAAAACTACCATGTGATGTCATCTTTTCTTGTATGATTGTATCAACAATTCATCTTTACACAGCCTTCACTAACCCTTCACTCTGCTTCCCTCAAACGTACACAATACTTAGCACATGGACAGGAATTACCCCTGTACCAGCATCTTCCCACTTGCAAGCAAGTTTCTTATCAGCACCATTTCAAGTATGTATAATGTGCCAGGCACTGGGCTAAGCAGTGTACCTTCACTGCATCATTTAATTTTGATATCCTACCTCTGGAGACGTTATTATTATTTCCATCATGCTAGCGTGGGAACTGAGGCTCAGAGAAGTGGTGTGGGGCTCCCAGGTCCACAGCTAACGGTTGAGGAGCTGAGATTTTAACCTCCATCAATTGTCACAAGCCAGCACCACCCCCTCAGCTATGGTACAGCCTTAAGGACAGGAACTCATGTTGTATTCATCTCCTCATCCTTTCTTCTAGCACAGGGTATGACGCATCCCAGATCCTTGCCCAATGTCACTCCCTTGATATGTCAGTTAGCTCAGAAAGGTTCTAAATAGTTTGTTGAGCTTGGACAAAACCCATCCGGTCTCTACTTGCAGTCTCCAATGCATGGAAGATGCTTTTAATAACAAGACGGAAGTGAGGTTTCAACACCAACACAAAAGGACATTCTAGTAGGAGGAAATGTCACGTCTTGAGCCTCATTTCACACCCTCTTTGCCTGCCCTTTTACTGCCCCCATTACGGCAGCCACCAGCTGCAAACACCTGCCTCCCCAGCTATGTGTTTCCCTCTCCTGCCAGATGCCCGCCTCTGCCTGTGAACCACACGTGGCCACATGGTCAGGCCCTCGGCAACGAGAACCAGGCGAGATGGGCGAAGGCTGTTGAAACGGCCAACAATGATCCCCTCTCCCACCCCGCATGGGGATCAGCCCCAGGCACATCCTGGACCCTCCACCCAGGGCCTCAGCGGGCTTGAGCCCACTGTCCACAGCAGTAACCAGCTGGATGTCTCACCCTTGGACTGGCTTTCCCTCCTTCTCTGTTTCACTTCTCTGAGTTCCCCACTCCTGTTCCCTGGAATCACCTGCCAAAATAAGCTACCTGCACACAAACCCTTATCTTGGGCTCTGCTTTCTGAGGCTCCTAGTTCAAGTTAACAGAGGACATGATACCCACGCTAGCTCACATGGGTGCCACACACACACACTCACTCACTCACACCCCGTTGGTCACGTGTGCACGTGTACACTTCACACACCAGTTTGGATCCTTCACGGTTTTTTATCTGCATAAAGGAACTCAACTGTAGTCAAGGAAAATGAAGCATTTGTCCTTTACAGCCTCATCAGAGCCTGATTTTTAGATGCCATTATTTCTTATGCTACAGTAGATTACATCACTAAACATCCGAGTCTACTTCAATGTCAGCAGAGCCCATGCAACGCTCATTTAAGAACAATCCTTTTTTTTCTTTCTTGATCTGTGCCCATGGGAGGGAGGAGAGCTAAAGGCCAAAGAACTAGTCATGGGTTTGGTAACTGATGAAGTAGGAAGGAACATATCTTACTAGCAGGAAGGAGCACTCAACTGGCAGGGCCAGAGATATAGTCAGGAATTTCTCTGAGCCTCAGTTTCCCCACCTATAAAATGATGGGTTTGTTTTTTTTTTTTTACCAAAAGCCTAGAATTCAAATTGTTTTTACTAATTCACAATCACTTCCCCAGTTACTCAGAACGTCGATACCTCATGTATCTGTGAGGAGAAGGATGAGGCATTTAAGATGAATGGACCAGGCACTGACCTCACCATGGCTCCACTGCAGCCCTTAGTTCATTTCATGCTCACAGCAGGCTGCACACTTAGCCCCATTTTCTGCCACTGGAATTCAAGAGTTCAGGTAATGCTCTCAAAGTCAATCAATCAGATGAGAGATGGTGGCACCAGCCTTGAACTGGTGTCTCTGAGCCTAAACCCCTCTGGCCCCCAGCCCCAGCCCCACTCCACTCCACTGCTAAGGGTGCTGGGAAACAATATGGTGCACAGGTAGTGTCCAAAGATTCCCATGGGTCTCATCTCACCTCCCAAAGTGGAAGCCCCTTAAGGGCCAGGATCCCAAGGATGAAAATTCCCACCTTAGACCATGTATTAATTTCCTGGGGTGTTGTAACAAGATGGCACAAACTTGGTAGCTTAAGGCCACACACATTTCAAACTCAAAGGAAATAAGAACAAATGGTGACATCATTTGGGGCACCATAACAGGCTAGAGAGGGAGATATTTGGGGGCAGAGAAGTCTCAGGTGACCCTTAAATCATACGTGTATTCTCTTACAATTCTGGAGGTCAGAAATCCAAAACAATTTCACTAGCCAAAACTCAGGTGTAGGCAGGGCCATGTAACCCCCAGAGACTCTAAGGCGGATCCCTGCTCTTGTCTTTTCCAACCTCTACAGCTGCATTCCTTGGCTCGTGGCCTCTTCCTCCATCTTCAAAGCCAGTATCTTCTCTCTCTGACTCTGACCTGCCTCCCTCTGCTTCTATCATGTGGCCTTCTCTGCTTTGACTATAGCCAAGTCTCCCCTCCCTTCCTCTTCTAAGGAAACTTGTGATTACATATAGGGGCCACCCAGATAATCCAGGATTATCTCCCCATCTTAAGATCCTAAACTTAATCATATCTGCAAAACCCCTTTTTCCGTATAAGGTGACCTTCACAGATTCCAGGGATTAGGGCTGGATATCTTTGGGAACTTTCTGAAGTCAAACAAAGCCAACCAAGTTAGGAGCCACTCTAGAAAAGTAACCCAGAAAACTACTAAATAGTCAAGCCAAGCCAGCCACATGCACACACTTTTGACCTGCATAAGGAGGCCAACCCACAGTGCACCATGAAATCAGCAAGTGCAAAGACATCCCTGATACCCCAGCCTGCCTTGCCCCACCTGCCCGTTCTCCCCAGGTGCTCAGTCCTCTCCTCCTTTCCTCCATAGCAATGGACTCTCCAAGGAAAAGGGTATCAGAAATGTACTCTGCCACGACTTGCAGCCTCAGCCTAGTTTTTAATAGTAGGATGAAAGGCCTGATCCTCTGCAGAAAGAATTTCCAGCATCAGAGACCAACTGGGGGAGTCCTTCTACTCATGCAGGCAGCAGTGAGGCCCTTTTAGCTTTTTCTTTTTCCAACAAGGAAATACTCAGTGTTAAGCCAGAGACTTCTTTCCGCCAGAAAATGCATTTCCATTGCAGGCATCTTCAGCAGAGTGAAGATTCTACTGAAGACTTGTCTTCCCTCCTCCATCTCACATCGCTAGCAACACCTGTTCTTCTTGCTTAACAAACCGTTGTATCTGGAACTCCCGCTGCAGGAGTGGCAGCCTCGGGGATCCAGGGTACCAAGAACCGGTGAAAAGCAGTGTCCTGAAGACTCTTTGGTCCAGATCCAAAAGCGGGATTCTCCCCTGCCTTACAGAGGCCCTGTCAGTAACCTTCTGCCTGCCTGTTGGCCTCATCCCTGGCCATGAAAACACAAGGGAACCAAAGCTGTCCCCGGCCTCCTGTCACTTCCAGGCACCCACCCTCCTCCCAAGTGGCTCTCAATTCATCCCTTGCCAGGTGTGATAGATCACTGAGGATGTTGAGAGACTGAAAAACATTTCAAACTCAAAGGAAATAAGAACAAATGGTGACATCATTTGGGGCACCATAACAGGCTAGAGAGGGAGATATTTGGGGGCAGAGAAGTCTCAGGTGACCCTTAAATCATACCAGTGGGCAATGATACCCCTTCTTTGCACACATTCTACTGGGCAAATACATTATACTTTGGGCCTTGTCTGGTTCTTACTGAAGGACAATTTGAGGGATTCACTTCAATCAAGGTCCCCAAGATGCACCGCTCTGGTCTCCACCACGCCACTCCTCCAGCTGTTATGCTCTCCGTGCCCCTGGGGCCCTTCAAGAGTCAGATCTGATTAAGTGTAGCCATGCATGGCCCCAGCATATGAGTCCCTATGAAAGTGGCTTGAGTTTTCCAACCCCACAGTCAAGCCCACAGAGCTTGGCCAGTATTAACTTAGAAACTTGAGTGTGTAACTTAATCTTCCTGAACCTTACCTTTTGTCATGTGGAAATTGGAAATAATGCCTCCTAGACTGTCGGGGAATCTCAGTGAACTACATACATAAAAGGCATAGCACAGTGACTACTACATATCAGGAACTCATTAAATGCACCTATTCTTAACGTTATTTATAATAGTATTAATACAACACCACGCTGCTGGTTTATAGATTATGATTTAAGATCATAATCTATAGCTAGCTATCTGAGAACAAGAGTAATGACACACAGAACTCTCTCTCTCTTTATGTTTTGCTATTAAACATCTCCCAGCTCCTTGAATATGGAGCAATGTTTTACTTCACTCTTCTACATCCATAAATATGGACTAGGTGCTTGCTCTGTGCAGGAAACAAGCTCCAGGTATGGAGTGTGGTCTCAAGGGAATCACCATCTCAATGTGGAATCAAGAAACAACTGGTACCTCAACATAATAAAGGCCATATATGACAAACCCACAGCCAACATCGTTCTCAATGGTGAAAAACTGAAACCATTTCCTCTAAGATCAGGAACAAGACAAGGTTGTCCACTCTCACCACTATTATTCAACATAGTTTTGGAAGTTTTACCCACAACAGTCAGAGAAGAAAAAGAAATAAAAGGAATCCAAATTAGAAAAGAAGAAGTAAAGCTGTCACTGTTTGCAGATGACACGATACTATACACAGAGAATCCTAAAGATTCTACCAGAAAACTACTAGAGCTAATCAATGAATTTGGTAAAGTAGCAGGATACAAAATTAATGCACAGAAATCTCTTGCACTCCTATACACTAATGATGAAAAATCTGAAAGAGAAATTAAGCAGATACTCCCATTCACCACTGCAACAAAAAGAATAAAATACCTAGGAATAAACCTACCTAAGGAGACAAAAGACCTGTATGCAGAAAACTATAAGAAACTGATGAAAGAAATTGAAGATGATACAAACAGATGGAGAGATATACCATGTTCTTGGATTGGAAGAATCAACACTGTGAAAATGACTATACAACACAAAGCAATCTACAGATTCAATGCAATCCGTAACAAACTACCAATGGCATTTTTCACAGAACTAGAAGAAAAAATTTCACAATTTGTATGGAAACACAAAAGGCCCCAAAGAGCCGAAGCAATCTTGAGGAAGAAAAACGGAGCTGGAGGAATCAGGCTCCCTGACTTCAGACTATACTACAAAGCTACAGTAATCAAGACAGTATGGGACTTCCCTGGTGGCACAGTGGTTAAGAATCTGCCTGCCAACGAAGGGGACACTGGTTCGAGCCCTGGTCCGGGAAGATCCCACATGCCACGGAGCAACTAAGCCCATGTGCCACAACTACTGAGCCTGCACTCTGGAGCCCACGAGCCACAACTGCTGAGCCCGTGTGCTACAACTACTGAAGCCTGTACACCTAGAGCCGGTGCTCCACAACAAGAGAAGCCACAGCAAATGAGAAGCCCTTGCACCGCAGCGAAGAGTAGCCCCCGCTCGCCACAACTAGAGAAAGCCTGTGCGCAGCAACGAAGACCCAAGGCAGCCAAAATTTAAAAAAATAAAAAAGACAGTATGGTACTGGCACAAAAACAGAAATATAGATCAATGGAACAGGATAGAAAGCCCAGAGATAAACCCATGCACATATGGTCACCTTATTTTTGATAAAGGAGGCAAGAATATACAGTGGAGAAAAGCCAGCCTCTTCAATAAGTGGTGCTAGGAAAACTGGACAGCTACATGTAAAAGAATGAAATTAGAACACTCCCTAACACCATACACAAAAATAAACTCAAAATGGATTAAAAACCTAAATGTAAGGCCAGACACTTTAAAACTCTTAGAGGAAAACATAGGCAGAACACTCTATGACATAAATCACAGCAAGGTCCTTTTTGACCCACCTCCTACAGAAATGGAAATAAAAACAAAAATAAACAAATGGGGCCTAATGAACCTTAAAAGCTTTTGCACAGCAAAGGAAACCATAAACACGATGAAAGACAGCCCTCAGAATGGGAGAAAATATTTGCAAATGAAGCAACTGACAAAGGATAACCTACAAAATATACAAGCAGCTCATGCAGCTCAAATCAAAAAAACAAATCCAAAAATGAGCAGAAGACCTAAATAGACATTTCTCCAAAGAAGATATACAGATTGCCAACAGACACATGAAAGGATGCTCAACATCGTTAATTATTCGAGAAATGCAAATCAAAACTACAATGAGATATCACCTCACACCGGTCAGAATGGCCATCATCAAAAAATCTACAAACAATAAATGCTGGAGAGGGTGTGGACAAAAGGGAACACTCTTGCACTGTTGGTGGGAATGTAAATTGATACAGCCACTATGGAGAACAGTACGGAGATTCCTTAAAAAACTAAAAATAGAACTACCATACGACCCAGCAATCCCACTACTAGGCATATACCCTGAGAAAACCATAATTCAAAAAGAGTCATGTACCACAATGTTCATTGCAGCTCTATTTACAATAGCCAGGACATGGAAGCAACCTAAGTGACTATAGACAGATGATTGGATAAAGAAGATGTGGCACATATATACAATGGAATATTACTCAGCCATAAAAAGAAAGGAAATTGAGTTATTTGTAGTGAGGTGGATGGACTTAGAGTCTGTCATACAGAGTGAAGTAAGTCAGAAAGAGAAAAACAAATACCGTATGCTAACACATATATATAGAATCTAAAAAAAAAAAAAAAAATGGTTCTGAAGAACTTAGGGGCAGGACAGGAATAGAGACACAGATGTAGAGAATGGACTTGAGGACACAGGGAGGGGGAAGGGTAAGCTGTGACAAAGTGAGAGAGTGGCATGGACATATATACACTACCAAATGTAAAATAGATAGCTAGTGGGAAGCAGCTGCATAGCACAGGGAGATCAGCTCGGTGCTTTGTGACCACCTAGAGGGGTGGGATAGGGAGGGTGGGAGGGAGGTGCAAGAGGGAGGGGATATGGGGATATATGTATACATAGAGCTGGTTCACTTTGTTATACAGCAGAAACTAACACACCATTGTAAAGCAATTATACTCCAATAAAGATGTTAAAAAAAAAAAAAAAAACCGGTAAATGAAAAGGTAGATACCAGTCGTATTTCTCAGTGCTCATTAAGTCAGAAGAGCTTCCAGAATTCAGAGAAGGTCTTAGTCCTTGGGGCAAGAGGTGCACAAAGAGTCTCTTTGGGAACTGGACCTTGAGGAAAGGGTAGGATGTGAACACATGGAGAAGAGTAGAGGGGCGTCAACGCCAAGAGCTGGGTGCAAAGGGAAGGAGTGATGGGAATTTAGGTGGGGACCCTTCCCGCATTTGCCCTCAGCTGTCTGTGTGACAGCCACCAAAATGGTGCCCAGGGGCTGGAGGCAGTGAGCGCTGTGGTCTGTGGGTCTGCACCTGTGAGAGCAGCTCAGCCTGCAAGCAATCCAAGAGTCTGTACAGGCACTGCTCCTACCTTCTCTGCCCCCGAGGGAAGGAAGCGTCTTGGAATTCACTGAAACAGATCTTCTCAATTCAAATTAGCTACAGTGGTGTTGTTAATCCCCTTGTTATGGGATTAGAATATATCACTGCGTTGAGATTAGAGCCTGACAGAGAGGTTGGAGGAGTTTGGATTCAACTCAAAGTTCCAAGCCATGTGGTCCTGCCCACAGGCTCTGTGGTCTTTGGCCGGAACAATGGCGCCACCTTGTGGCCACAAGGATCTCTATTTGGAAGAGTTTCCTTTGGGGCACGTTTTGCATGTGCCGGGGGCAGAAATACAAAGAATAAGTAAGGCAGGCTAACTCCTCCCCAAGGGGCTTGCTGGTGGGCCTCATTAGTCCATCAACTACAGACCCCAGGGACTGCCTTTCTGAAGCCCGGAGCTGACCTTGAAGTGGGTGTGTGCCGAGTGGGACTTCAGGGGCTATAAAATGGCCTCTTGGACCTGCCTACTCTCCCTAATGCCTTAAATCCCTTTCACAGTTGACAAAACCTGTTCCTGCACTTACTCATTCATCAGCATCTATTTACCATTTGTCTCTATGAACTATGCTTAGGGCTGAGACATAGAAATATTTAAGGACCAGCCCCTACCTTCCATGCATGGCCAAAGAGACAAAGACAAGTTTGTTGTTGCCATGGTTTCCTCCCATGCAGACCGTGAAGCCCTCTCCCAGGCTGGCAGAGCCCTGCATCACCTTCTCTCTCACTCCCCCAACCCAACGCTCCCTATGCCCCACTCCCCAGTGCTCCTTGGACACCGTGCTCCCACCTGCCACCACATTCTTTCCTGGCTGCTCCACCTGCAGGAAATGCCTTCCCTCTCTCCTCAAGGATGGCTGCTTCTGGAGGCTCTGGGCAGGGATTGCTGAGCTAGTGCTGTGCTGTCAGAGAAAAATGGCTTCCAACAGCAGAAATTATGGAAGCGGCTGCAAAGGGTGGCTGCAGCTCCAGGTGGACAGACAAGGCTGGACCTGGGAGAACGCAAACAGCAGCCCCAGGGGCAGACCGGGGAGCGGGGCTTTCCTTGGACAGAAGTGCTAGTTCCACCCAAGGACTACGAAGGGGGCAGGGAAGAGCAAGACGAGTTCCATCTGGCAGCTACTGGGCATAAGAAAATGGAGAACGCTGTGTTTTTCTCTGAAACACAAGGGACGGTAGGAAAGGGGAGCGGGGAGGTCTGCAGATGCTGAGAGGCGAGGGGACTCTATGGGGTGAGGAGGGCATGGAAATGACCCTGGGTGTGGTCACCATACGTAATGTAAGAGTGGGAGTGACTCATGTCAAACCTTAGCCTATCTGGATGGCCAACTAGAAACCATTTTCTACCCACCTCCCAATCCTCAAGGATTAACATTCCTACGTTCACATTAATGAATACTTTGTGTGAATAGGTTTTACTTAGGCTCAGGGCATTACCTAAGAAAAGAAGTGCGTTTCCACGTCTGGGTTGAGGCTAGGTCACATGGAGAAAGCACCCACAGGCCGAAGAGGCTGGGTGCCAAGGGAACCTGGAAATTCACAACGTCCAGAGGAGGGGCACGAGCTTCCACAAGACATGGAATAGGTCGTAAGCCCATCTGAGGTCCTAGTGGCCAGGAAACCTATCTGGTCCACCCAAACATTTCTACATCCTGTCTCATTATGAGTCCATTTTCTTATCCATCGTTTCTCTGTTTTCTCCTTGCTAACAACCTGGTCTCGAGATGTGATGCTGTGTAGATGATGCTGTCAGTGTGTGTAATGAAATAAAGGCTTTAATAAAATAGATAATCGACTAGGACCTACTGTATAGCACAGGGAACTCTGCTCAGTATTCTGTAATAACCTATATGGGAAAAGAATATGGAAAAGAATAGATACATGTATATGTATAACTGAATCACTTTGCTGTACACCTGAAACTGACACAACATTGTAAATCAACCATATCCAATATAAAATAAAAATTAAATTTAAGAAAAAAGAAATAAAGGCTTTAGAACCAGAAACATGTGAATGCCCATCCCAGTCCTCCTTCTTCCTATAGATGTGACCTTCACAAGTTCCCCAACCTGTGTGAGCCTCAACTCCACATCTGTAAGATGGGGCTGTTGGCAGGCTGAGAGATCATGTACAGAAAGAGTGTTTTTGAGGGACAGCAGCTTCATCATGTGGCCGGGAGTCCCTGGTTTGTTGTGGATGTTACATAAGGAAGAGCCAGTCTGGGGAAGGAAAAGGAACCACATTTGCGGGGAGGGGTGGCCCCCCCAAGTCAGCAGCACAAGCTCTTAGAATGAGGTGTTAAGTGTCTGCAACTTAGGTCTAGCCACAGCTTCACATGGAATCACAACCCCTTTTTCATAAGTAGATATTTATGGGTTTCATTGTCAGAACTTGAATTCCAACATGGCAGGAGTCCCTGAACTTCTTATCCATTTGTGGGGTGACTCTAGGCTCTTGCTGTCAATGTAACAGACACCTCTTGGATTATCTTCCTACTATGAATTTTCTAGGAATTGACCCTTCCCCACCCCATCCATAGGGTTGTAGTAGAAGCTCCACATGATAATAGGACCTACCCCCTGCTTACCGTGGATGGTCAAGGGAAGGGCACTGCATTTGGGAAAGAGATCAGGCTCTCTCTGGATGGCTGTGTGTAGCTCGTAAATTTGGGAGCTGGTAGTGGTGACCAGGTCCCACCATGAGAACTGGGGAACAGAGAAAGTCTGGACAACAGCAAGACAGAAGGACAAAGACAGGAAACTGAACAAGGGACACAGAGTAAAGACTCCCAGGTTGGAACCAGGTTGGGCCAGCTCTGGTCCTGCTTCCTGGCTTTATCTCTGAGGTTGGATTCAGCAACACACCCAAGATGCTTCCAACCACGTCCTTCTTCTCTTGAAGTAGATGGAGTTGAGTTTCCCGAGCTGACATCCAGACCAAGGTTTCATTTGGGGGAGAAGAAAGACATTGATGTTGAATGCATATCTCCCCAGATGATGAACAAAGAGCCCCCAAGCTCGGCAATTTGGGCAAACCTCCTCCAGGGTAGTCCCCCTTCAGGGACTGATGCTTTCCGTGGGTGATAATTCCATGCAGGCACAGCAGTAACATTTTACTATTTAATGGGCTGCTTGTAGAGATTTCTTTCCACAATGAGAACATTTCCCTATTTCAGGAGCAAAATGAAAAAGGAGTCATTCATTCCACATGAAAACAGGGACTTCACAAAATGGAAACACTGTCAATCAGGCTGAATCACAAGCTGTGATTAAAGCCTCCAGATTTTTTCCCATTAGTATGAGTATGTTTGAATTTTAGCCCAACTCTGAGCCTGTATTATAGAACATCTGATGCGTTCTGCTTTGAACCTGATGCCAAAGAGGTCAGAAAAATAGAATTCTTATTGCCTAAGTTCAAGCAAATTTGGGTCTTCTATTCAAGAAGCAATCACGGCATCTCATGTACAACCTGAACTCAGAACTAGGTCTGCCTAATCAGGGAAACAAAGAGAGAGCTGGAGTCTGCTGTCATTGTCCTGCTGGTGTGTTAAGTACCGTATGTGGAAGGGAAGCTGGACACCTCTGGGAAAGGCAACTTTCTCTCCCCAGGCCGCTGCTGCTGTGGCCCATGATGGATGCATTGGTTGCTTCACTCCAAATAGGGACAGAGTCCCCTGGACTCGAGGCTGGGAATAGAAGTGAGACATGGTCCCTACCCTCAGGGAATTCTCCAGCTCAGGAAGGATGACCCTCAAGTAAAGAGACAATGCACTTTAACCAAGAGGCTGTGGGCACTTAGAGGAGAGGACGGGAGTGGGAGGGGCTGGAAGAAAAGGAGTGGGAGGGGCTGGAAGTGGGAGGGGCTGGAGTGGGAGGGGCTGGAAGAAATGGCTCCGAGGATGAGCAGGGTCAGACCCCAGAAGACGGGGAAGGGCTTGCAGGCATGAACAGTGCACAGGTGTGAGCCTGGCACCCTGCGGGAAGACTGTGTCCTGTGGGCAGCTGTCCACCCACCCCCGCTCACCCAGAGGCATGCGGTGACCTCCGACCAGCACCCGAGAGGCCCAGGAATGGAGGAGTATTCCAATCCTGGGAGGCAGGGGTGCCCGGAATGGCAGGCGGGCCTGAAGACAAGAGAAGTAGACAGTAGCACTAAGTTTCCTTAGTGACCTGAGGTGCTTCCAGAGGCAGCTCTGGCCAGCTGAGAGGGCAACTAAGGAAGAGGTTAGAGGGCGCTAACCCAGTGCTCAAGTGGGATGAAGGGACTGACCAGGAAAGGCCTCAGCCCACAACCTGCTGGCTTTGACCTCTCTGTGGCAGATGCCATCCCTGACCCCAGTCCGGGCCTCTGCTGAACTTAGAGATGGCCAGATCACCACCGGCCATCTCTAAATGGCCAGTGCTTCTTCCTTGAATCCATTTCTTCTTTTGTACCCCTCCCCAGAATTTTGTACCCCTCCTCAGCAGCAACTCCTCTACCTCCAAAATATACCCCACCTCCCATGCCTGTCCTTCCTCACTGCCCACACCCCAGTCCAGGCCACCATCAGCTCTCACCTGGACAACTGTGGCAGAGGGACGCCGTATTCCATTATGAATCAGATCACAACGTCCCCTACTCAAGACCCTCCAAAGAATTTTCTTCCCACTTGGAGTAAGTCTGAGCTCTTTTCCATAGCTTGTGAACCTAACTGTTGGGACTCCATCCCAGAACCTCTAGTCTCACCAAAGACCACCCTGTCATGCTTACAAGGCCAAGCCCCATTGCCCCCTTTCTGCACCCACCTTTGCCCTAGCTCTGCCCTCTGCTTGTAATGTGCTTCTTACCTAATGTTACTGCCTCAAGAAGCCAACATGATGCCTAATGTCTTCACACATCACTGTTTCTTTACTGCGTGCTCTCCCATCCCTGCTGTACCAAAGGCCCCATAAGAAGGGAGACTTGTACCTCTGCATTCTTCATGACTGTATTCCTGGAACAAGGTCCATCCCATAAAGGATGCCTGATGTTCATTTGCTGAATAAACAATTCTGTGCATCTGCCAATACCCCTCACAACTTTGGACCCTAAGGAAGCCTGGTACCTGGAATTTGCCAGGGCAGGGCAGGGCATGGCAGGGCAGGCTGCCATTCTGGGGCCTGCTCTGATGCTAAGGAGGGTTCACGTGCCCCAAGGACTCCTAAGCAATGGGAACAAAGGCCCACTTTCTTGTCTTGGTAGAATCATTGTGACAGAGCACTCAGACCTCCATCACCATGCTGATCACTTTACTTTATAATGGTGCTGTATTAGGTTCACCAGAGAAACAGAATCAACTCTGTGTGAGTGTGTGTGTGTGTGTGTGTGTGTGTGTGTTGTGGATGGAGGGAGAGAGAGAAAGAGAGAGATTTATTGTTAGAAACTGGCTTACATGATTTGGAGGCTGACAAGTCCCGGGATCTACAATCGGCAAGCTGAGACCTGGGAGAGCCAGTGGTGTAGCTGAGTCTGAAGGGCTGAGAACCAGGGGAGCTGATGGTGAAAGTTCCAGTCCAAAGTCCAAGTCCATCAGGTTTGGGGACAGGGATAAATCAGGAACTTGGGATTAACATACACACACTACTATATATAAAATAGATAACCAACAAGGACCTACTGTATAGCACAGGGAACTCTACTCAATACTCTGTAATAACCTATATGGGAAAAGATCTGAAAAAGAGTGGATATATGTATATGTATAACTGATTCACTTTGCTGTACACCTGAAGCTAAAACAACATTGTAAATCAACAATACTCCAATAAAATTTTAAAAAATAGACTATTAATCCACCATTTGAAAAAAAGCCATCAGGCTCAATATCTAGGAAGAGCTGATGTCTCAGTTCAAGTCCAAAGGAAGGAAAACAACAATGTCTCACTCAAAGTCAGGCAGGAAGAATTCCCTCTTCCTCACCCTTTTTCTTCCATTAAGACCTTCAACTGAGAGATCACAGACCTAGGATTAGGTCCCAGCTCTCCCAACTCCCCTCCTATTGGCTTCTTTCCACAAGATCATTTTCCCTCTCCAGGATTATGAACTGGTGTCTATAGGGAAGAGCCTGTAAGTGAGCCTATAACAGGCACAACTGAGTGCTGACCTTGCCTTAGAGACCATGGAGGCTCAAAAGAGAAGCCTGGCCACTGAACCTGAGGAATTCATGCTCCAGTGAAGCCATGCTTGTCACCAACAGAGGAAGAGGCTCTGACTGTGCACCCTTGGCTGGTAACCTACTCCCATCTGGAAAGCCAGAGCTGACAGCTTCAGAGGGGCACCTGGGAGGTGGCCAAGTGGTCCTCCACAGTCCTCACAGCCAACATGGCGCATCGCATCAAGCCAGGCACATCAACCAACTGCAATTCCAACTCAGCCCCATCTCCCCAAGGACCCAACAGCTGTTACGTCTGCTCCAAGAAGCCACAGATCCTGCCAAGTCAGGAGGACCATGGAATGCCATCTGCATCCAAGAAAACAAAAGTCACATCCACTAACATATATAGAGCACTTAATATATGCAAGAACCAGCTCTTCCGTGTTACATGTGTCCCAGGAGTTGCTGATGTTTTCTGGTTGATTAATTGCTTTGCACAGTTGGGTCGTTTGGTTGTTTTGTTGCTGTTGTTGTTTTCTATTGTGGGTTTTGTTAGCTTGCTGGTTGTTGTCTTACTATTATGGAACACAGCCTTATAAATGTGGTTGTTCTATGGCTATCTGAAGAAAATGTCCAAGACATTCCTACAATAAAATCTTTGAGCATGAAGAAGTTGCTTGCATTGGAAAGACATGACTTTGTTTCTCTAGAAAATGTAACCTTCACCTCACCGATTCCTCTTATGATCTGAAAAGTTCCTTTGTTTCTTGTGATCAGTGGGTCTCAGGATTGTCTGCAGCAGAAGACTTCAGGGGTGAGGGAGCCCTCTGTAGGTCAGCTATTGTTGCCCCAGTCTCAGGTGACTCCAAGGAAGATAATCAAATTCTTCCTGTAGGGTTTTCCCCATCAATCCCACCCAACTCCCATCACTCATCCTTTCAATCAATCATTCACATGTTCATTCAATGTGTATTTTAACACCTACTGTGTTTGAAGCACTGTGGAGGGCAAAACAGACATGATCCTTGACCCCATATAGTTATAGTTTAGTGGGAATATTAACATTAAACAGATAAGTACATAAAAGTTTTCTTTGGAACTGCGGTACCTGCTGGGGAGAGAGAAATACAGCGTGTTTATTCATTCAACCACTAGATATTCACTGAGCACTGAGACAGGCAAAACCCTGCCTTAGGCGCTCACTGGAACTTGTAACAAGACAAAAGCTGGGAAGGAAGAGAAGGTCTCTTGAGGAAATGCTGTTCAAGCTGAGACCTGAAGGACAGGTAGAGTTTGCCAGGCAAGGAGAAAGCAGAAGAGCATGCCCGTCAGATGAACAGCATGATGGGTCCTGGGGAAGGACGTGTCTGGAAGAATGGGCGGGGAGTCCCTTGGACCTGGAGCACAGGGGCTGGTGCAGGTGAGGCTGGATCGAGGGGAAGTAGCAGGGCTCCACTGAGAGCTGTCAATTGACCCCAAAGGCAGGGGGAAGCTCCTGAAAGATTTTAAGCTGAGAGGTCATGTCCTAATCATTAACACTCTACCAACTTGTAGTCTCCTCTTTATCAAGGTTCAAGAACAGCTCAAATTTCATACTGCTGTCCTTCAAAGACACTGGCAGGTAAATTCATATTTGAGATACGAAGCACTCCTCACCTGCGTGCCTTTCTTTTTTAAGATTTTTTTAATTGAAGTATAGTTGATTTGCAATTTCGTGGTAGTTTCAGGTGTACAGCAAAGTGATTTAATTATATATATATGTGTGTGTGTGTATATATATATCTTCTTTTTCAGATCCTTTTTGCTTATAAGTTATTACAAAATATTGAGTATAGTCCCCTATGCTAAGCAGTATGTCCTTGTTGGTTATCTCTTTTATATATAGTAGTGTGTATATATTAGTTCCCAGCCTCCTAATTTATCCCCCCTTTCCCCTTCAGTAACCATAAGTTTGTTTTCTATGTCTGCGGGTCTATTTTTGTTTTGTAAATAAGCTCATTTGTATCTTTTTTTTTTAAGATTCCACATATAAGAGATATCATATGATATATGTCTTTCTCTCTCTGCCTCCGTCCTTTCAACATGCTGTTTCCCCTGTTCTGTTTTTGCTCTTTTCTTCCTCGTAAACCCCTATTCCTACTTCAGAATTCAGCCTGGACATCACCTCATCTGTAAGGCAATCTGACTGCCCCAGGCCTCGACAGCAACTTATACTCACCTCCAGGTAACAATCAGCTCAGGGTGTGGGCTGGTACCAGGCACCAAATTGTCTGTTCCCCGCCCACAGAAAGTGACACGAGGACAGAAGACAAGAGTAAATGTAGAGAAATTTTCAGAGCAATTACCCAGCACAATTTTATGGCTGCTGAATCTAATAATAAAAGAGTGAGGCTAGGATTTTGTATGTCCTTTATTTCATTTGTTTCTAATGATTCATTTGTATTGTATTTTATAAAAGTATTGATCCACAATGGATTGAAATTTATTAAAAGGGGGGAGGGGGCTTCATCACCGACAGTGTGAGAAGCACTGGCCCGAGGACCTGATGCCAAAGGCCTTCCCCTCTTCCTTCTGAAGTAGCAAATTCACTACTTCATTCACCCACACAACAACCTTATGGGAAAGCAAGTTCTAGCCTGCCTTCTCTTCTCTTATTAGAAATGAGCTAACAAAAGGTAAGAGAGGTAAAGTAGCAGGCCGGTATCAGTTTCCTATGGCTGCTGTAACAAAGTACCACAAACAGTGGCTTAAAACTACACACATTTGGGGACTTCCCTGGCTGTCCAGTGGTTAAGACTTCACCTTCCAATACAGGGGGGTGCGGGTTCAATCCCTGGTCGAGGAGCTAAGATCCCAAAGGCCTCGGGGCCATAAAACCAAAACATAACACAGAAGCAATATTGTAACAAATTCAATAAAAACTTTAAAAATGGTCCAGATCAAAAAAAACTTAAAAAAAAAAAACTACACACATTTATTATTGTATGATTTGGAGATGAGACAGTCTAAATGCGTTTCACTGGGCTAAAGTCAAGGTGTCAGCAAGGTCACAACTCCCTCAGAGGCTCTAGGGGGAATCCTTTTCCTTGCCTTTTCCAGCTTCTAACAGCCATCTGCATTCCTTGGCTCACGGCCCCTTCATCCATTTTCAGAGCCAGCGTAACATCTTCCAATGTCTTCTCTTTCTCTCTCTCTGTCTCTTTCTGTCTGTCTCTCTCTCTGTCTCTGTCTGTCTCTGTCTCTGTCTCTGTCTCAATCTCTCCATCCCTCCCTCCCTCTCTCTCTCTCACTCACCCCTCACTCCATCATCACATCTCCTCTGACTCTACATCCCTCTTACAAGGATGCCTGTGATTACATTGAGCCCACCTGGAGAATCCAAGATAACCTCCCCATCTCAAGATTCTCACCTTAATCACATCTGCAAAGTGTCTTCTGCCTTGTGAGGTAACACATTCAAAGGTTCCAGGGATTATTCTGTCTACCACAGTGGCCAAGATCACACAGCTACTAGGGTAAATATTTCCAGGATTCAAAACTTAGTCTTGGCCTCAGAATCCATGTTTATTGTTTTGTTTCGTTTTTCCCCACTACTCCACTCTACCTTCTAACATATGCGCATATGCTGGTAGAACTACTTTGTTTGAAAGCATCAGGAAATAGCTAGTCGTGATGTGTGGGTGGCAAGAGGACTCATGCAATTGCATCACCCTCAGCCGTGGAGACCTCTGAGTGCAGACAGTCACGGCCAACACACAGGAGCTGCCCCGTTCACGCTCTAATCCAGACAGAGCATCAGGAATACACCAGCAGCCTGGGCCCAGGAAGACCTGTGATAAGTCACCAGGATTGCACATGCATACGTCTCAGGAAAGATAGGGTTTTCTCCAGCAAGGACAGCCTTGGCAGTGCTGAATTGTTATTCCTGAGCAGATAGATAAATAGATATGATACTTATTAGCAAGAAGAATAACCTGCACAAAGTTTCTCCAGGAAGACATTAAGATAATCCAGTAGCAGCAATCCACTGCCAGCCCAAAGTGATCCTTTGCGGGGAAGTTTTACAGATCAAACACGGACGACTCCAGAATCCCTCAAGAGCTTGTTCTGCGATGTGCTGGTAGATGTGGGTCCTGGTACAATCCACTGTGTGAGGGTTGTTCAATCACAGCGTTTTGCTCACCACATCGATTCCGGCGTGTCCCACCTGAAGCCCCAGGACCATCAGTCCCTGGGACTCCCCTGGCAATCCAGTGGTTAAGGCTCCGTACTTCCACAGCAGGGGACACAGGTTCGGTCCCTGGTCAGTGATCTCAGATCCCACAAGCCGCGTGCAGTGCAGCCAAAAAATTTTAAAAATAAGTAAATTAGTTAAAAGACCATCAGTCCCTCCAGGAGGCTGTGATGGATGGTCTCCTAGGGCAGCACCCCGGGAGAGCACAGCGGAATCCACCAGGAGCACAGGCCCTACTTCTCCCTTCTTGCCGGGCTCCTGGGGGCCACTTGGCATTGGGGTGTCCAGGCCTGACCAGGAGCAGGTGCGTGGCGCTTCCCATCCATGGAGGTGGCCCAAGGTGCTGAGGGGCCGTTCCAGAGTCCAGAGAAGGCGAGGCCAGAGCCAGGACCCCACCCCAGCAAGCCAGGCAAAGTGCAGGACCAAGACACAAAGGCAGATGGGGCCACGTCAGGGCCTGGGAGATGAAGGAGAGAAAAGCTGGAGTCATTCCTGGCCATCTGAGAAGCTCTTTACAGAATCCAGAAGCCCCGGGCTCAGGCAGTCCAAGAGCGTTGAAAGGGACCCCCTGGAGCAATGTCAGTGCCGCCCCCTATGCTCCCTTTCGGGACTGTGCTCACCCCTGTCTTAGCACTTGGTGTTGTTGACATTGATATGTCTTTACCTGTCTGTGCACTGGACAAGGGCTCCACACGTAAGGAATGCCATCGCAGTCTACACATACACTCACTTACCTCTGAGCGCACAGACCTCCCTGCCATGTGGGTACTGGGACAGCGGCCGTGAGTTGGCTCCAACATGAACCCACATGGGCACAGCCAGGCTTGCCCACACTCCCTGGCTCACCCTCATGTGTGCAGCTGTGCCCTGTTCCAGCTGCGCTTCGGGCCGCTCCTGACATCATTTCGCTTGCCTGCCCATTGTTCTCAGAGATGCAGTCTGAGCCTGATCCTGACTCAGCCACCTGCTGGAGGATGGGAGACTGGTGGGGTCTCAGCACGTGCACCTCCGCATGCAGGGGTGGTAGGTGGACGTGTGTGCCTGCAGCCCCAGGACAGCCGCTGGGGCTCTAGAAAGCTCCCCTAGGCAGAGGCATGACTGATGGGCACCATTGTTCAGGGAACAATTTATAAATTTATTGATTTTTTTTTAACTTCAAGAAAAAAGCACGCTTTCTTTCAAAAAAAAAAAAGCACCTTTTAAAATTTTTTATTGCTGTACAGTGGAAACTAACACAACATTGTAAAGCGACAATACTCTAATAAAAATTTTTTTAATAAAATAAAATAAAATTTTTTAGAAATGTATCTTATGCTCTAGCTTGTCTCCCCCTCCCTAATTTGTGAGTTCACTGAGAGTTTGCATTAGGCACTACTTTGTGTCCCCAACCAGTCAGGGGGCACAGAAAGAGGGGAAAAGGAAAAATGGGAAAGAGGGAGGGAGGGAGAGAGGGAAGAGGGAGAGAGAAATATGTGGATGGATGGATGGATGGATGGATGGATGGATGGATGGATGGATGGATGGATGGATGGATGGGTGTGTGTGTGGGTGGGTGGGTGGGTGGATGGATGGATGGATGGATGGGTGGATGGATGGGTGGGTGGATGGATGGATGGATGGATAGGTGGATGGATGGGTGGGTGGATGGATGGATGGATGGATGGGTGGATAGATGGGTGGGTGGATGGATGGATGGATGGATGGATGGGTGGATAGGTGGGTGGGTGGGTGGGTGGATGGATGGATGGATGGATGGATGGGTGGATGGGTGGGTGGGTGGATGGGTGGGTGGATGGATGGGTGGGTGGGTGGGTGGATGGTTAAGTGGGTGGGTGGGTGGATGGATGGATGGATGGATGGGTGGGTGGGTGGGTGGATGTTTGAGTGGGTGGGTGGATGGATGGATGGATGGATGGATTTCCTATACCCATTAGACACTGAGATTCAGCCTGCTCCTCCCTACTCCTTCTGTTTTGACCATTTCTGGCCACCTCACCGCTGCCCCCTTTCTCCTGTTTCTCCCACACTTTCTGTGTTATTCCTGAGGCCACCCACATGTTCTAGGCTGAATCACTGCGGGGAACAATGCACTGCCCTTCCACAGATGTGGCCTGAGTCTCTACCCCTTTTCCACCACCCCACCCTGCCAAGGGAGCCCGACGTGGGGCCCAGGCCCCTGGCTGGAGGTCATCCCATGGTGTGTCTGTGCAGCTCTGACCCTAGCACTTATCCCTAGGAAGTAGGTGGGTCTTCCTCTCCCATGTCCCTGAGAAGCAGGGCACCCCAGGAGGATCTTGCTTTCACCACCTCCCTCCTAGAAGACAGAGCCCCCTCTTGTATTCAGACCAGTCTGTAGATTCAGCTTCTTTTTTCTTTGGGGGGATATGTTTCCCCGACATTCTTAGTGTCCAGTGCTGTTAGGTCCCTTAAGTGGCCTATTCCACAGAACACTGAGCATTTTCAAGGCTCTGGGATGTTGACTCTAAAATGAATCCCCCCATGGGCTTCCCTAATGGGCACCCAATAGGCTGAAGCTGGGGAAGGTGTTTTCTGAGCACCTAATCTGTGCCGGACCTTGTCCTATGCCCCGGGGACAGCAGTGGACAGAGAGATCCCTGTTCTCATGGAATTTCCAGTCCAGACGGAGGGGAGAGACAATAACTGAGTAGATGTTGGCCTGTGCTGTATCACGCAGGATAGATGGCGGTCGGTGCAGGGGGCTTGGAGAGGCTTTTGAGCCCGGGGGTCTCTCTGCAGACATCACTTTAGACTTGAGAGCTGAGTGATGACGGGGAGCCCTGAGTGCAGACAGAGGGGGCAGGTGAGAAGGGAATGGGCTTGGGCAGTGGGGGAACAGAAGGAGGCCAGCGCGCCTGGAAGGCCGTGAGGGAAGAGGAGAGGGGGTAGAGGAGAGCTCTGGAAGGTGGGCAGGCACTTGATCAAATACCTACTCGGACATGTTACTGATACTTACACTAATGACTACCCTGTGTTGAGTGTTTGTTGTGGGCTCAACACTGTGTTAAGTCCTTCACCTGAGTTACAGTATTTAATCATCATAACAGCTCCCAAGATGGTGCATATGAACCCATTTACCAGGTACTCCCAAGAATGACATATACTGAGTGTCTATTATGGGCCATGCACTGGGCTGAATGCTTTATGTGCATCATCTCATTGATTCCTTACGACAGCCTTATTTCTCCCATTGCTCAGGTGGGAAAACTGAGACTTGGAGCATTTGAATGACTTGTTCAAGGTCCCACCACCCTGTCAGTTCACGCTGACTACAGGCATATGACTGTCTACACCACGTGGGTTCTCCCCCTGCGTGTCCCTGCCCTCCTGTCTGCTTGCACTTGAGGTCTGCCTTGAGGTCTGTTGGACTTTGGGAAATGAGAGGCATGATTCCCACCGGAGGGATGCGTACTGGGGGTGCAGAAGCATTGGTCCTTCCACTTGAGCTCTTTATGGGGTCCCAGGAAGCCCATGTTGTAGGAGATGCAGTGTCCTCTCCAGCCGGCAGAAGCTTCAGTCCTCCCCCAAAGTGGGCGTGGCTCACACCCCATCTCCAGAGATTCCGTCCAATCTGCTGCCACCTTTAAAACCTCCGCCACGCTTGAGGAACCTTCGGCCTCTGAAGCAAAGCTCCAGAGCTGCTCCATTTTCATTCTTCTCTGTCACAGCCCAGACCAAGCCCAATCGACTTTAAAGCAATTTGCGTCCCAGAACTTTCCCAGTCTCCCCCACAGTGTTCAGGCCCATAGATCATTCGAAATGCTTTTATAACATAAAAATCCGATCCTTTACAGCAGGCAATCAGCAGTCTTAAAATAATTACCCATAACTAAAGAGAAACCAAAGTAAGATCAAATGAAATCTGATTAATGGGTGGTAAAGACCAATGTTCTTTAAATAATTCCTTAAAATAAATTTCAATGAAATAATCTCTCCATGAAGATATTTCTTTAGGGGCTTAAGATAAACAGACTTTTTTTTTCCAAAGCACCTCATGACTAAATTACATAGCATTTGGGGGAGGTTCTGGTTATTTTTCCTAGGTAGAAAATTTTCTGTGTGCTTCTATTTTCCCTCAAGGCCATCACAGAAAGAGAATAAAATTTCATTTTCCCCCTGCAATTATGTAGCTGTATTATTTTTGTAATAAGCTTACGAAGAACATCTCCCTAAACACAATTCTCCAGTTGAAGTTCACAGGGTTGAAATCGAGAGATATATCCTCTTTGCTTCTTATTGGGCTTTTATTTTTAAGGTTAATGTTGATGGCAATTCAGAAAACTCAATTTCTCCTCAGATGCCCAGGTTTCTAAGACACACCTGGTAGAAATATAGCCAGGGCCAACCTGGCCCATGAGTGAAATGGAAGGTTGGAAGGACCTAATTCTCACCCAGCCCTGACCCCCACCGACCTCATGGCTTGAGCTCTGAAGTCATGTAACATATGGGTTGGGGACCTTAAAAATGGGGCAAACAAGAAGGGATCTTCTATGTCTTGGCTATTGTAAATAGAGCTGCAATGAACATTTTGGTACATGACTCTTTTTGAATTATGGTTTTCTCAGGGTATATGCCCAGTAGTGGGATTGCTGGGTCGTATGGTAGTTCTATTTTTAGTTTTTTAAGGAACCTCCATACTGTTCTCCATAGTGGCTGTATCAATTTACATTCCCACCAACAGTGCAAGAGGGTTCCCTTTTGTCCACACCCTCTCCAGCATTTATTGTTTCTAGATTTTTTGATGATGGCCATTCTGACCAGTGTGAGATGATATCTCATTGTAGTTTTGATTTGCATTTCTCTAATGATTAATGATGTTGAGCATTCTTTCATGTGTTTGTTGGTAATCTGTATATCTTCTTTGGAGAGATGTCTATTTAGGTCTTCTGCCCATTTTTGGATTGGGTTGTTTGTTTTTTTGTTATTCCATCGACAGATGAATGGATAAAGAAGATGTGGCATATATATACAATGGAATATTACTCAGCCATAAAAAGAAACAAAATGGAGTTATTTGTAGTGAGCTGGATGGAGTTAGAGTCTGTCATACAGAGTGAAGTAAGTCAGAAAGAGAAAAACAAATACAGTATGCTAACACATATATATGGAATCTAAGGGGAAAAAAAAAAGGTCATGAAGAACCTAGTGGTAAGACGGGAATAAAGACACAGACCTACTAGAGAATGGACTTGAGGATATGGGGAGGGGGAAGGGTAAGCTGTGACAAAGTGAGAGAGTGGCATGGACATATATACACTACCAAACGTAAAATAGATAGCTAGTGGGAAGCAGCCGCATAGCACAGGGAGATCAGCTCGGTGCTTTGTGACCACCTAGAGGGGTGGGATAGGGAGGGTGGGAGGGAGGGAGATGCAAGAGGGAAGAGATATGGGAACATATGTATATGTATAACTGATTCACTTTGTTATAAAGCAGAAACTAACACACCATTGTAAAGCAATTATGCTCCAATAAAGATGTTAAAAAAAAAAAAAAGAAGGGATCTTGTCCAGCTAATGAGGAGAGCAGGGGGCCGAGGGTGATCAAAGGACCCTTCCAAGATGAGAAGAATGTGATGGTCAGAGTTTGAACAGAATGTACAAAGAGAAGGAGAGGAAAATTGGGACCCAGCTGGAGCAAGTGGCCCTACCCCAGAGAAGAGAGCTTTCTCCTGTGAGACCAGAAGGAAGGAGACAAAGTGGGTGGAGGTGGAGGTAGTTTGAGGAAGTAGAGCAAGTTTTGGGAGGGTGCCCTTCTGAGCATCTACTTTCTCAGTTCAGTGGAGGCCAAGTCAACCCCCAATGGTGAAGAGAAACATATTTGCATATAGGGTTTGAAGAGACAGAAGAAAGTGTGAATGAGCTTCTAAGAGGAACAGAGGGGAGCACTGTGAGGGAAACATGATCTTTCCATGCAGAGCTGAGCACCTAACTCAGGTCAAGAACCATGAGTTTCTTGTGGCCCGACCAGCAAAGTTCTGTAATTGTGCCCAACAGCATTTGGAGACGGTAGACAACCAGACTGATCTGTCTGGTGTAGAGGGTGTTCGCTTGTGTGGGTGGTAGTGAAGGACAAGTATAAAGGGGAGGGAAGATCTTGGCAAGAGAAAGATTGAAGTGATGAGCCCAAGGTAGATTGGGAAGGAAGTGACTAAATGAAGGGTGAAAATAGAAAGAAATTAGAATGATCAAGGGGGTAGAAATCTCAATGTGAACACAGAGAAGATGCTGTGGGAGGAATGCAGTGAGAGCGATAGAAAGATTGGGAGGGATGGTCAGAGTAAAACCACAGTTTGGGACGTCAGAGTGGAGGAGATCCAAGTGATAAGGATGGTATGGGCTGTGGGATGGCCATTGGAATAGATGGCTAAAGTGGAGAGGAGATGAAGTCTTCTTGAGGTCTGGAGAGCAAGACTTGGAGGGGCAGAGCATGGAATGGACCATCCATGAGGATTTCAATGTCCTCAAGAATGACAGCAGGACTTCCCATTGATGTTAATTCCAAAATAGGTCTTAAATCCACCAGCCTCTCTCATTCTGCATGTCCCCTGGTCCCTACTCCAAGCTACCACCATCTCCTGCTCTTCCAATGGCCTCTTACTGACTCCTCCACTCCCAACACCCCCACCCCCCCAAAAATCCATTTCTGCACTTCAGTCCTCTTGATCTTAAAATGCAAATCTAGTTATCTCCTACCACGTTGGTGGTTCCCAAACTGTCCCCACCCCAGTGGTAACCTATGGAGAACTTACATACCTCACATATAAATATGGAATTTCTTGGTTGAAAACGAATGGGGACTTCAGAGATCTCTGCCCATTTAGCTTCCCCTGCACTTGGCCATCTGCATCCCCGTGAGCTTTTATGCTTATTTTTATATTCACTTACATAAAAATAAGAATGATGGCAAATACATTTGACACAAAATAGTAGAGCAGGTAGCATCCTATTAAGGGTACCATATGGTGTGGTAGTTACAAATGGAGGTTCTGGATATAGGCGCTGGGTTTGAAATCTGGCTCCTTCACTTACTGTGTGATCCTCCCAAGTTACTTTGCCTCTTTGTTCCCCCTTTTTCACTATGGTTTTAGATGAGAATAATACCAGTCTTTAATTGTTCGTAAGTTAATCATACCCAATCTTGCTAGAAAATTCTCAGGCCTTCCTTCCCAGCAATATCAAGAAGATATTGGTAACTTTGCTAACTCTGCAGAATGGAATATGCCTGGAAGAGGGACCTGGTTTGGTGGTCCTCCTTCCAGTGCCCAATGGTGGCTCAGGGGTTAACCCGACCCCTCTGGATTCTTCAGAATTCCCAGGCACCCAGAACCACCATGAAAGTGTAAGATGGAGGAAGCCTTGGAGAAACCTTTCCTTGACCCTTTTGAGCAGTTTTCCTATGACCCTCTTCTCCAAAGCCCAGGGTTGTCAAACCATGACCACCTCACCCCATGACCCATCCTGGAAGCTAAGAGACCCACTACCATTCAAGGGCCGGAATTTACTCCCTCTCAGCATCCTTAACCTTTCTTATAGTCTCATGGCTGGCTCTTTCCTTCTGTCTTCATCCAGTCTGCTCTAACAAAATACCATGCATTGGGTGGCTTAAACAATAGACTTTTATTTCTCACAGTTCTGGAGGCTGGCAAGTCCAAGATCAAGATGCCGGCAGATTTGGTTCTTGGTGACAGTCCTCTTCCTACCACCTTCTTGCTGTGTCTTCACATGGTGGAGAGAGAAGAGAGCTCTGGTTTCTCTTCCTCTTCTTATAAGGACACTAATCCCATCATTGGGGCCCCACCCTCATGACTTCATCTAAACACAGTTATCTCTCAAAGGCCTCACCTCCAATTACCTCCAACTGAGGGTTAGGGCTTCAACATATGAGTTTGGGGAATTACAAAACACTCAGTCTTAATACCTTTCTTTTATCTTTTTTCCCCCAATCCCTCCATGGAGGGCTAATAACCTCCACAAAAGGACTCAGTTACTATACCCCAGATTCTCATGAAAGCTAACAAAAATACACAGAAATAAAAAGCGCATTTCATAGAGTGTAAATGTACAGTGGGAAAAGCATGATCTAACGTCACAAGACTGGCTTGAAGCCCTACTAGCCTGCCCTGTGTTTTGGGTAAGTCTCCTCATTTGAGCCTACTGTCTCACCTGTGATATGAGAATAATAATACTTAGTCCGTAGGGTTTCTATGAGGATTTAATGAGTTAGTTCATGCAAAGTGCTTAGAACAGTGCCTGGCATGTGACAAGTGCTAGATACATGTTTTCATTATGTTGAGGTTGTGAGTGAGCTATGCAGCTCTTGGTGATGAATCAACACAAAAAGCAAGAAGCCAGTGGCCAAGGCTAGTCCAATCCCTGACTCCCAGAAGGGGCAATATCTGGAGACCATGGGCTTAGTAGGCCAAGCTTGCCACCTGTCTTAGTTTGGGTTGCCCCAGAAGCAGACCCTGCACCAAGCATTGGAGGACAAACCATCTATAGGAAGTACAGGAACAGTGGTAGCAGAGGGGGCTGGTAGTCATGGGAGGTGAAGGCAATGAGTAAAAGCATGTTATTAAGCCAACTACCACAATGGAAGACTGAAATTTAATCTCATGGAAGAACTCTGAAAAGTGACACAAAAATATGGCTCAGAATTATCCTGGCTCCAGGGAGCCAGGAGACTCTTGCCTGGACATCCATCAGCCAGTGGTTAAGGACGGACCCCAGGGGGACGTTCATTCATAGGCACTTCCAGCCAGCAGTGCACAGGGACAAAGGGGGTTCCAGTAGCCCAAGGGCAACCCTAACAAAGATGCAGGTGCTGGCTCCTGGATGTCGGGCTGGCACAGGTGGAAATGGTGAAAACTTCTGAGGAGATATGAGCAGAGCACCCACTGCAGCTACCCTCATCCAACTTTTACGGGATCCCTCAATGGGATTGCAATTCTGATGCCATTGTCATAAGGTGCAAGTGTTGTTCTTAACTCTCAGCCCCCACCCTGCCCTTCCACTTCCCTTGAGACCCATGCAATTGAATTCAATCACTTTTCTCACGAGAGCACTTGCTCTGCCCCAGGAGAGCGCTCAGTGTGAAAGCAGCAGGGGTTTCCGTCAGTACAAGTGGACTCCTGATGATGCACTGATACACTGATGCTGTGCCTTGCGCGTTCAATGTCATATTCTTTACAGTGTCAGTTAGGGGAGGTGAGGAAAGGGGCTGAGCAGGAAGAGAGAGGAAGTCATATTTGCTGAGCACCCAATATGTGCCAGTGCTGTGCTGGGTCTCTACACCTGGCGCCATCCACAGCCAGCCCTGCAAGGAGAAGTAGCCAGCCCTGGGAGCCAGCCAACCCAGAGGGTGACAACTGATTCATCTCCATGCAGTTTTGACTTGACTTTGCCTGCTTACAAATGAGTTTGCACAGCCTTTCACATTTATGGTTCCGCAGCCTTTTAGCCTGTACATCACTGCCTTTCTCAGCACGGAAATACCATTCCTCGCCTGGTTATAACGTCATTCTCCTGGGAAAGCCGACTTCCGATCCAAGATGCAGTTTTGAGGAGCCAGCTGTGTTCCAAGCCCCTGGTGCTCACGAAAGAACCAGATTCAAAGGGCAGAAAAGAGGGGTCGAGGCAGCAGTTTCTCCAGAGCCCTTCGGATGGATCCCCTGCCACCGCTGGCTCTGACATTGAAGAAGACAGAAGCTGGAGGCAGGGCTGGCTGGGCTTATTCTCCACCTACAACCACCCTCCCTCCACCCTCCGCCCTGCCCTGTGACCAGAGGCTGACCTCTAGAGAATGCGCAGCTGCTCCTTTGCTTTCTGGCTTCCAGAGAGTGGGGGTCTGTCCAGTGAGAGGCACCACCATGAGAGAAGAAGGCAGGAGAACAGAGCTGAAGGAATTTTCCCACCCCACCCTGTGTTGATTCCCTAGAGCTGCCACAACAAATTACCAGAGACTTGGATGGCTTAAAACAATGAAATGTATCTGTCACAGTTCTGGAGGATAGAAGTCTAAAATCTAGATGTCGGCAGGGTTGGCTCCCACTGGAGGCTCAAGGGAGAACGTGTTCCCTGTTTCTCTCCTAGATTCTGGTGGTTGTCAGCAATCCTTGGTGTCCCTTGGTTTGTAGACGCATCACTCCAATCTCTTCCTCCATCTTCACCTGGCATTATCTTCTCTTGATCTGTGTCTCTGTCTCTGTCTTCTCTTCTTATAAGGACACCAGTCATATTGGATTAGGGCCCACCCTAATGACCTCATCTTAACTTGATTCCATCCATAAACACCCTATTTCCAATTAGGGTCACATTCATAGAATACGGGGGTTAGTACCTCAACATATGTTTTTGAGGGGACACAATTCAACCCATAACACACCCCTACCTGGCTATGGCTGGTTCCTTGTAGCCACTGCATCTGTCTGGCACCCTATCTTCCCCAAGCGCACCATTCGCTCCCCTACCCTCTTCAGGGCACAATACTGGTATCTGGGAGCCTCACCTTCTTTTGTTCTTACTTTGCCGCACCTCTGTCCATAGTCCCTTCACTAAACCCTCCTAGGTTGCTCTCTGAGTGCCCACAGCCAAACTGTGAAGTCAGGAAGATCCAGAAAGGGCATCTCAAGAACTATCTGGGGAGTTTGCCCTGTGTTTTTGAGTGTAACTGGTACAGAGACAAGTGCAACACCTTGGTCTAGAGAAGTGTATGAGATTTGGCTTGAGGTGTCCCATGAGCAAATTGCCTTCCACCGACAGCAGGGCAGAGACATGTGTTGTATTTTAGCCCCCAGGCTTCATTATGGAAGCTGAGTGGGTCATATTGCAAAGACCACGACTGTTTCTACCTTAGGACAAGGCAACCTCAGCCAGGTAAGAGCTTTCTTACCCCTTATCTTCCATCCATCTCAGGAGGAGCAACAGGCAATCTGGGGAAGAGGGTGCAGGCAGTTAGAACAGCAATTTGGGGCAAAAGAGATGCTGACTGCACCCCCCCAGTCCACAACTCCCCAACAAGGTTCCCATCCAGAAGTGAGCTCAAAGCTGGAGAAGTTTAACCTGGAAGAAAGTTCTGAATTTTGGTTACTGCTCTGGAGTGAACATTGTAACTAGTAAGATGAGACTTCCGGTGTTTGAAAGTGAACAGAATATGTTTTTCCCTAAGAGTGTCAAGAAAAGTTACGGAACTTCACAGGGATTTTATCCAAGGTGCAAGAAAGTATGAGCCACAGAGCAGGTCTGATGGGACTGTAGTGGAAAAAATAAATACATATAAATACTTATCTTCTGCTAGCACCCTGTTGGGCTCTACTCATTCTGTGTGTTTGATAGAAGGGGCTAGAGCTGGAGATATGAATATAAATATACATCAAATAAAATCAGAAAAGAAGAAGTGTAAATAAAATAGAAAGGTGAATCAAGGGACAGCATACATAAATATAGGTTCACAGGGTCATACACTGGTAAAAATTGGACTGCAAATATGGCTCTGAGTTTCCTGGCAGCCACAGCAAGACAATCAATTACGAAATTGAATCCATCCACGAAAAATAAAGCATCGTAGTTTTGCAGATGGAACAATGCCTTTCTTGGACTCAAGCTTTAAATTTTTCAGATGGCTCTTCAAATAAGGTCCACTGATTTAGTAGACAATATCCTCACCAACCAGCTACAATAAATACCATAGAGGGCTTCACCCATCAGTTTCTTACAACATCCATCAAAGGAAGTTAAGGGCAGGGCAGAGAAAAGCATGTTAGTGGGAAGTTAACACAATTGGATACAAATAGGTAGCTCCCCTGATAGGTTTTTACTGTTTTGGTTGGAGCAGCCATTAGAACAGTGCTCACCTGGTGAATTTCACAAAGCAGGAGACGGGAGCAACAGGGCAGATGGAAGGGTCTGTGCAAGCGGCAGGGTCACCATTTTTCATCATCCACCTTCCTCGGTGCCCAGGAAGGAAAATACATCCATCACTTGTAGCCAATACTGGCACAAATAGCCTAACCTGCTCGGCTGATTGAAACAACCTCAGGCTTTCCAGAGTACCCAGAAGACTTCGTATATAAGAAGTCTGTTTTCTTTTTGAGACAAATTTTTACGTTTTTTTCTGGGCTTTGATTCACAGTACACAATTAGGAGCTCCTTCATGTTAATTCTGGCTGCAAATGGACACTGAGGCTGAATGGTGTCAACAAACGGAATGATATTCCACCAAGATTAAATACGTGTGTCCTCAAAGACGATGTTTCAAAAGCATAGAGTGATTCTAACAAGGAATTGATTTGGATATACGAGTATACTATTATTCAAATAACTTTCAAACATAACAGAGCTTAAAGAAAAATGCCATTTTCTACCTCAGCAGAGCATGTAATGGTTTGCTGCTGCAAGTAAAGTTTAATTTGGACAAAGGCTCAGTGTCTCTTCCAGCAGGACTCCCTCTCTGAGACCCACACTGGGTTATCTGGACCTCCTTTCGCCCTCTGTCTGCCGTGAAGTTTTAGGAATGAATGACAGAATAGGAGAAAGTATATCACCAGCTAGGCTGCTCCCAACTCCACTTAAACTAAAAGAAAGATCAGAAGTGGTTTCTAGGAGGAAATTCCCAAACCCCACGGGCATTGCCATGGTTAGGAACGAAGGGAGAGTTAGCCAGACAGAGGGAGGGGCAGCGGGGGGCACATAAGGTCATCCAGACTGAGAGCAGCATGTGCCGAGGCCGAGAAACTGCAGAGCCCTGAGGGCCGGGTGCTTTGGGGACTCCGAGAGTCTCCATGTGAGTGGAGGGTCCCGGAACACCCAAGGGCCAGGAAATGAAGCTGGAGTGGTGGGGAGCACTCAGATCTCAGAGGGCCCTCCTTATGTGCCCTGCAAAGAAGTTTGGGTTTTCTTTCTCCTGAAGGTGACAGGAGACAGACCAGTGAAGGGTTTTGAGCAGAGGAGTTACACTGACCATCAGAAAGCCTGGTCGGCATGTCCCCACACAGAAGCCAGATGTCTAGAATACCATCTGTATCTCACACTTCAGCACATCACCACGGTCCATTTGGTCAATTTGTTGACATTTATCTCAGGTGTGTGAGTTTCACCCCAGGTAAACTGTCAGATCCCAGAGGCAGAAGCCAGGTGTTCTTCTGAGTCCCCAGAGGTCCCCGGCCTCACGGCTCATGCTCCCTCGGTGTGGAGATCTCCTATCTCCTTGTGCACAAGGCCTTGGGTCACCCTCGAGCCTTGTTCCAGCATTAGAGTGGTCTGTTCCCTTCTCTGGCTCCACCAGTAAGCTGGACCTTTCTCAGGGAGCCAATGCCTTTGCTGTAATTATGAAAAGGCATCCCTCCCTCCAGGGCACCTTCCCGGGATGCACACAGCCAGGGCATGTGCTTCGGCGACAGGACCCAGGCACAGCCACATCCAGCAGCCCTGTTCCTCCAAGCCTGGCCAGCGTGCCTTGTCTCCCTGCCCTCAGTAACTAGCACGGTGTCATCCCAAGCCACAGCCACACACAAATATTTGGTGAAAGACTGTTCAAAATCCTTCAAGCCGGTACACATTGTCTTAAAAAAAAAAAAAAAAAAAAAAAGTCTTGTGCTTTATTTGTGGTTCAGATGTGTGTGTTTACATATACTTTTTTTTTTAATATTTTATTTTATTTTATTTTTTTTTAAACATCTTTATTGAAGTATAATTGCTTTACAATGGTGTGCTAGCTTCTGCTTTACAACAAAGTGAATCAGTTACACATATACATATGTTGCCATATCTCTTCCCTCTTGCATCTCCCTCCCTCCCACCCTCCCTATCCCACCCCTCTAGGTGGTCACAAAGCACCGAGCTGATCTCCCTGTGCTATGCGGCTGCTTCCCACTAGTTATCTATTTTACATTTGGTAGTGTATATATGTCCATGACACTCTCTCACCCTGTCACATCTCACCCCTCCCCCTCCCCATATTATTTTTTTTCTTTTTTAAGTTAACGATTTTATTTATTTATTTATTTTTGCTGTGTTGGGTCTTCGTTGCTGCGCACGGGCTTTCTCTAGTTGCGGTGAGCGGGGGCTACTCTTCATTGCGGTGTGCAGGCTTCTCATTGCGGTGGCTTCTCTTGTTGCAGAGCATGGGCTCTAGGTGTGCGGGCTTCAATAGTTGTGGTGCGTGGGCTCAGTAGTTGTGGCTCACGGGCTCTAGAGCGCAGGCTCAGTAGTTGTGGCGCACGGGCTTAGTTGCTCTGCGGCATGTGGGATCTTCCCGGGCCAGGGACCGAACCCGTGTCCCCTGTATTGGCAGGTGGATTCTTAACCACTGCGCCACCAGGGAAGTCCCTATGTATACATTTTTAAAGGTCTAGGGCAATACAGAGCTACTATGAGAGGTTATCCTGGGAAAGTGAGACCGGAAGGAAGGGAGTTTTATTTTATCTTGTGGTTGTTTTTTATAAGAAACCTATATAACTTTTATAATGCAATTTTTTAAATAAAAAAAAATCCTTCAAGGCTCAGATCAGGCCCCAACTCCCACTGGAAACCTCCCCGGACTCTCAGATCTGTGGTCTTGTCCTATTCCAAACATGCCTTGAGCATTGCAAAGACCTCCAGCCAAGTCCATTGTCATCTGTGGTCTGATGCTGCCCATTCACCTGCGCATGAACAGAAGGATGAAAGATTTTCCTGCTTAGCTCAGAATCACAGCCCCACAGCTGAGGGTCTTTAGTGTTAAGTGCCCCTAATTATGGAGAAAGCCCCAAGGTGCTTACTAAGAAACAAGCTAGAGGTCCTGTAGGCCTGACCCCACCACTGCACCCTCCTGTATACGCAGCCTGGAAAGTCAGAGGAGGTCATTGATGGGGGAGGGAGTCCTTGGAGGCAATGGCCTTGAAGAGGGATGGGAGTGCTCCCGTCCAGCCGAGCCAGGTGAAGAGGGCTCTTGGGGCACCACTCGGAAAGGTGGAGGGTGCTTTTGAAAGGGAGCCTGGCTGCCCCTCTCCAGCCAGAAGCCGGCCCCAAGGCTGCCCCGGTGCAGACTGTGGGGAGACTGCTCTCGGGAGGCTTGGCTGTGCGTTGCCTGGACTTTGGGAGGGAGGGGCCACAGTCTCCTGAGAGTCACCTGGAGAACTCTGAAGGTGGGAGGCTGAGCAGAGCAGCCCATGACAGCCCCGTGAGGTGACAGAGCCACAGAGCTTGGAGGGACAAGGGTGCCCCTCCCATGGTCCTAGCCAGTGCCATGGGAGGAAGTGGGCTGGCACCACCCCAGGGACGGGCTGCCAGGGCAAGGGGCTCCCCCAGGAAGAGCCTGGGTTGGGGGGCGGACAGGAGTGTCCCAAGAGGTCAGGGACCTGGACAGTGAGGAGCCCCCTCCTGAGGGGCTGCAGAAAAATCCACATATTTACCTGCAAGACAGCCAGCATGACCCTGCCTGTCCCTGGAGACCATCCACGCCCAGCCCCTGCGCGTGGAGAGGGGACCACAACTGCAGGGCCCATTAAGCACAAAGGCTTTGGCCCTTGTCTTTAAGTCCCCCTCCTCCTGCCCACCCCAGAAGAGCTGAAGATGAAGAGAGAATAAAAGAAGACCTCAGTCACAGGCCACAGCTGGGCTGGGGGAGGAGAGGCTTTGGATGGGAGAGAAGCTGAAGTGGGGATTTAACCAGAAGGACTTGCTGCTGCGTGAATGTGAGTCTTGACTGTCAGGATGACTATTTCTATAGTTAAAGGGATCATAAAATCGCGGGGTCTGCAGGAACTCTTGTCAAGAGGTGGGGAAGGGAAATACAACAGAGCAGGTTTAAAGGCTGTGGTTAGAAAAAAATAAATTTTTGTTTCGTACCCCAGAGAGTTTGGCTGAGATTTCAGTTACAGGTACGTATGTGTATCCCCAACAAGACACAGTCTCTTGGTAGGAAAGGATTTGTAGCCTGTGTTTCTGGCATCACCTTGTCCAGGATGGGGAGACCATGAAACGCCTAAGAAAACTGTGTTGATCAGGGGCTGGTGATTGGATCCGGCAAAACTCACAACCCAGATAACCTCCCCCTGTTTGGATACCCTGACCTCAGTGAAACAATATTTAACATTTTTAACTAGAAGAGCCTTTCCTATGGTGATGTGCATCCCAACTCTCCCAGTGGGGAATGAAATATGCAACTTTTTCAAACTTATCAACCCACAACATTCCTTTAATAAGTTCTCATAAAACAGCTGAGGAAGTTTAGAATAAATACTACACATCACTGACCCAGCATCTGCCAGAGATGGCATCTCCAAGCCCCCAGCCCCTACCTATGGGACCCTCCTTTCTCCTGTCATTCATTTATTCCAGAAACACTAGCGTGTGTGTAGTCTGTGGCAATGTACTAGATACTGGATATATAGCAGAGGATAAGGCAGACGCTACTATTTTCCTTCTGGAGCTTATGCTCTCATGCGGGAGAGCGATCATGGGCATGAACAATGGGTGGGAATGGATACATAAGCAATGAGGAAGCGGGAAGCTATAGGAGCCCTTGACAGGATGACCTGATCCAGTCAGGGGTGTGGGGGAAGGCGTCCCTGAAGAAAGGACATCAAACTGAGAACCGGAGGATGAATATAAGTGAAGAAGAGAGAGAACTGGAGGGAATTCCAGGCTGGAGCAGCAGCATGCACAGAAGCAAGAAAAAGCTTGGCTACTTTCTAAACCATCCTTAAATCCAGTGGCACCAGACACTCTGGAGGAAAAAAAATACAAAAAAGGAAAACTGCACTTTAGACGTTTCTTGAAAGTTAAAATGTACATGAGCAATCTATTTTGCAGGAATCACTAAGAGTTTTCCATATTCCCCTTCCATGCAGAGTCTATTGACTTTACTTCCCAGCTCCTTTGCTGCCAGTCTGGGCATCTAATATCTCCTTGGGTGAGGAGTCACTGATGGATGTGCCACAGTTTTCCTTTATTGCGTGGTTCAATTCATCATAATGCATTTTATAAGTTAGTATTCTTAAATTCCCATCATACATCTGTATCTTTTGATTTATATAATACAGATTTGATTTATGGATCACTGCAGTAATTTATAGCTCAGATAACTAATTTGTTGACCCAGCACCAAAATGTATAAGTCACCTAGCACTTTTCTCCATGACACAGATGGATCCTAAATGATTTGTGTGATTTATATTGGCAGGGGACTAATTCAGGGCATGGAAAGCCCCAGCTTTCGATCACTCTGAGGATCACTATTCTCCTCAAAGTCCTCAAAAGAGGATGGTCAAATGCCCTTGAACCCACACACTCCATACCCAGGAATTCACTCTAAGGAAAATAAGTAGCCTAGAAGAAAGGAATGGCTATGAGCATGCCTCTTACAGTGAAATTTAAAATGGAAAGTGTTGGAAATAATATGTCCAGTAATAGGAATTATTTTGGCAAAGTATGAGTCTTCAACTAAATGTATATAATGTTAGGCTGTGAATAAAAATGATTCCCAGATTCAGTGGCCCTCCACGAGGGGTGATTTTACATCCCAGGGAACTTTTGGCAAAGTCAGGAGACATTTTTGATTGTCACAACTAGAAGGTTGGGGTCTACTGGAATCTAGTAATTGTGGAGTTCAGGGGCACTGCTAAGCCACCCACAATGCACAGGACAGCTCCCCACAAACAAATCTGGTGCAAAATTTCAATAGTGCCAAGGCTGAGAAAACTTGCCATAATACATGCAACATAAACAGGGTGTTTTACTGATATAAGAGAATGACCAGAACACAAAATTGTACCCATGTTATAATTTCAGCTATAAAAACTGTAAATGCATATGCACCAGGACCACAGAGGGACAAGATAAAAGGAAGGCAGATGTATTGTTACAAAGGGGAAACTATGGACAATTATTTAAATTTTATTTTTGCTAATTAGTTTTTAAAGAAATAAAAATGGGAAAAGCACTTTATTACAAATTAATAATATTAGAGAGGAAGGAGTTAGATGAGACGTGAGAGGAAGAGAAATAAAAAATGCAGAACTCAAGCACAAAACAGCTGTTTTGGCAAATATTCTGATTGAAATTCAGAGTCCTTATTAGAGATGTTTAAACCAAAACGCAGCCCCTCACTATGAAATGACCCACTTTATTTCCGGTAATGCTCCTTCTGGGATAGTAATATAGCCACACCAGCTTTCTTGTGCTTAGTATTTGCACGGCATATATTTTCCTTCCTTTTACTTTAACCTCCTTGTGTCTTTGTATTTCAAGTGTATATCTTTTAAACAGCATAGATTTAGGTCTTGCTTTCTTATCTGGTCTGAGAATCTCTTGCCTTTTAAGAAGCATGTTTAGTCCATTTACACTTAATGTAATTCTTATTTTTTTACTTATCTACTCTGTTCTCTCTTCCACTTTTCCTTCTTTCATTTGGGATTAATCAAGCGTTTTTCAGTTCTACATTCCATTCATTGGCTATTTAGTTATAACTCTTTTTGTTTATGTTTTGTGGTTTCTCTCATAATTAAAATATATATCCTTATCACATTCTGTCTGAAATTAATATTACTTCCTTTACAATGAAGAAACTTACAAAGTGTAATTCTCTTTACACCCCCTCCTGCCTTTGTACTCTTGTTGTTGTATATTTCACTTCTACATATATTTTAAATGCCACAATACATTTTTCATCATTTTTGCTTTAAACAGTCAGTTGGCTTTAAGTAACATAGAAAATAGAGGAAAAACAGTATGTGCTATTTATGATTTCCAGGGTTCTTCTTTCCTCCTTACAGATTCACATTTTCACCTAGTATCATTTCCCTTCCACATGAAACTTTCTTAGCATTTATTGTAGTGCAGGTCTGCTGGCAACAAATTTCCTCAGGTTTTATCTGAAAATGGTTTGTTTCACCTTCTTTTTTTTTTTTTTTTTTACCAATTTTTCATTATAAAAGCTTTCAAACATACAGGAAAGTTGAAAAAATGTATACCATGTATTCACTACCTAGATTCTACAATTGACATTTGATTATAATTGTTTTATTATATATCTACCATCTATCCATCTCTCTATCCATCATTTACCTTATTTTTTATGCAAGTAAGTTGCAGAAATCAGTAAACTTCACCCTAAATATTTTAGCATGTGTACCATAATTAAAGTGAATATTGATTTACTTTTTTCTTTTTAGGTAAACTTACATACAGTGAAACTCACAAATCTTAAGTGTACCATTTGATGAATCTGACATGCATACACACATTCAACCCAAATCTCTTTGAAGATACATAACTATCACCCAAGAAAATACCCTCATGCCCCTTCCAGTTAAATCCCTGCCCCCTTCCCACTAAGGCAATGGTTGCTGATTTTTTCCACCATAGATTCAGTTCAGTACTTTAGTACTTCCTACAAGTGAATTTGATAGCTAGTTAGCTAGCTAGATGGATAAATAGATATAGACATAGAAAATAAAGATTCACAGTATGCATTCTTTTTTGATGCTTATTCTGGATGAATTTAAGGATTCATCCATATTGTTCCATGTATCAATGATTTATTTATTTTATTTTTGAATAGTGATTAAGCATTTTTATGTAATTTCTATTTGTGTTCTCTGATTTTGTTCCTCTCCTCCTCCTTTCCTGCTTTCTTTTGGATTAATTTAATAATTTTTAGAATTCTTCTTTGGCTTTTTAACTATGCCTCTTTCAATTATATTTTTTAGTGGTTGTTGTAGGGATTATGATATACATCCTTAATTTTTCAATCTACTTAAAGTTAGAATTGTACTATTTCACATAAAAATGTAGAAACCTTGCAACAATACAGGGTAGGCCCTGCCTCTCATTCCCTTTCCTATCTGATAAAACCAGTGATACAGGAAACCCACAATCAAATCTTGCTCTGCACTATCATCATGACATGATTTTTCCTTCTAACTTGGAAATTGATGGAATTAATAGGCTGGCTACTTTTTACTACTCTTAAGCAAAACTCATCAAAGATCTGTGTGCTCATTCCCAGGAGACTAACAAGGCAAATGCAACACAAGAAAGGAGCATGTAATGTTAGTGAAGTTCATGCAAGCCATCCTGCTTTGACTGGTGTCAAAGGAAGTGACCCAGGAAAGCAGTAAGGAGAGTGCCAACCCCTCCCAGCTTTGAGAGGTTGCCCAGGAGTGGTGGCAGAGACTCAGAGTGGATAGCAGGCACCCACTCCCCTCCCCACCCTGAGGGCCAATTACAATGATAGCAAACCCTTACCAGCACTTACTGCATGCCAGGCACTGTCATAAGTACTTTAGCTCATTGATCCCATCCACAGCCCTATGAGGTTGGTATAAATGTAAGTATCTCTATTTTACAGATTAAAAAAATGTTTGTTCTCTACATCTTTGTCTCTATTTCTGCCCTGCAAACCGGTTCATCTGTACCATTTTTCTAGGTTCCACATATATGAGTTAATATACAATATTTGGGAGATTGGGATTGACATATATACACTAATATGTATAAAATGGATAACTAATAAGAACCTGCTGTATAAAAAAATAAATAAAATAAAATTCAAAAAAAAAATGGAGACACAGAGATTAAGCGACTTGCCTAATGCCACCCACTAGGAAGTGGCAGAGCTGAGATTTGAGCCCAGAGTCTCTGTTCTGAGGCCCTGGACCAACCAAGTAAGTGACCACCTGACAGCATGAATGAGAGTCAGTTATGACTTGACTCACTTGTACGTGTCTGTCCCTCTGCCTCCTAAATGGTCACAATGTATGATGTGGCCAGGAGAGGGGAGACCTCCTCTGAGAGTATGAAGACCCCCACTGAGAGGTGCATGACTGGCAAACACCAGGGTGGAGCTTTTGCTCTTTAACAAGTGAGAGCAGGAAGCTAAAGGGATGAAAGGAACAGAGGGATTCCAGCTATGATCCAGAAGATTTGGAGTTGAGTTGGGGAGGGAAGGAAGATCTTACCAGGCCTACTGAAATCACCCCAGTGGGCAGGCTGACAGCTGAGTTCACCATGGCTGTCTATATGGATTCTTTGGTGTTCTATTTAACTGGATTCCACCACTCACACTTACTGAGCATCCACTATGTATTGGAAACTGTATTATGTGTTATGAATAACGCCCGGGACATAGTGTCTATGGAGCTCAGAACCCAGGGGAAAGCAGACATACAAAACAGTGACACTTGTTTGCAGTAGCAAAATTGGAAATAAACTAAATGTCCATGAATGGGGATTAGTAAGTATGGTACATCCATAGAGTAATACACAGCTGTAGAAAAGGATAAGGATGCTTTCCATGTACTGGTATGGAAAAGGCTCCATGATATATTAAATGAAAAGAACAAGGTATAAAATACAGTATAAAAATGGAGGGAAATTAGAGTATATATTAATGTTTACATATATAAGCACAAAGACACTCTGGAAGGACACCCAGAAATCTAATAACAGCAGTTCCTGTGGTTGAGGTTGGAGGGTCGGGGTGCTGGGCAGGGGCTGAAAGTGGAAGAAGAGAGTTTCACTTGTTTTTATTTCATTTTATTTTATTTTACTTTATTTTATTTTATTTTATTTTATTTTACTTTATTTTGAAATTGAATGTTAGAACGGTTGAAAAAATTAAATTAAAAATAGATGTCATTACAGCCCATGAAAACGGTCTTAGCACTGCCTCCCCATATGAAGAACACTTTTTCTTTCTTCCTTTTCCATCAGCCCCAATGCTGGGCCCCTGGAAGATAACCGGTGGTGGGGAGACAAAGTAAGTAACAGGGAGCCTGCTCTTCCTCCTGCCGGGAGGGGTCAGAGAACCATCAATCTGACACCCCCTAGTGATTGTCACTCCGAAATGGCATGCCAGCTCTCTCAAAACCACTGCCACAGCTCTCTTCATTAACCTCCTGCCCCTGTCAACAGCGTAAGGGGATGATTTCAAAGCAAACCCTCAGAGCCTTCCTGGACTCTCAAAGGCAACAGAGGACCCTGAAGGCCATGCTCAGCTAAATGTTTTTGCTTCTTGCCTCTTTCCTCTTTAATTACAGCATAATTTGCATTTATATGATTTCATCCAGCCATTTTGTGGGCAGCGTTGATGATGATCGACACTCCATAACTTCCCATCATAGTTGGAGAGTCAGGAGGGTGGCCGCCATCTCCGATAAAATCCTTTCCAATTAAACAGTTCATTGGACATGTCACGGTTTGGGGTTCTCGTTATCATCTGATGTGCACGTCTCATGGATATTTCTTTACACCCATCATCATAATAAGGTCTTACTACAGAAGATGCTTGGAGAATTATGCTCCCCCACTGAGTGACTGTAATGACACTGACTTGAAAATGGGCCTCCTTAGACTTGCATAAGAAGCAGAAATAGTCCCTTAACTGGATCATAATTCTGGGCTTTACTTTGCCAGGTCTTGGGTCCAAATGGGATCAGATGCTCCATGTGATGAAACACACCAATGATATTGACAAAATAATGTCGGACCACTAACAGGGTCCATCTACTCAGGGCAAACGTGTCTGGAGATTTCTCCAATCAACACTCAAGCTGGAGGTCTCTGCTCTGGACGATGGCTCACCTGGCTGATGTGGTTCACACCTAGCCAGCATGGCTCACCTGATCAGCTCATCTGGTTGAAAACACCAGCTCAACAAGTTTCTTTTAACATCCAAAATACCAGGAAGGAAATTCACCAACATACCAATGATAGTTATCTCCGAGTGGTCTAATTCCTGGTGCATTTTTATTTTCTTCTTAATTCTCTTTTGTGCTTTCCAAGTTGTGCTTTTTTTAACCATTCAGCACATTTTTTTTAATAATAAAATATTTTAAAGCAATACTTATAACTGTAAAATGGGAAAATGTACAAGTTGAAAATGTCATTTATTTACAACTGATTCTATAGCCACAACCATGACAAAGAGAAAGGGAAATAAACACTGAGAGTCCCCTTCAGTATTGTCTGACTGGATCCTACACCTTTAGGGCCACCTAACAAGCCCATCTACACCAGTCCCCCACTCCTCCCAACCAACAAAGGTAAACTTTGCCTGCACCAGTGTCAGCCAGCAACCACCCAGGACCACCCCACTTTGTTCCAGAACCACTTCCATTCCTTCCACGTCCAGCTTGACTCCTGATTGTCCATTCAGGCCCCCTTTCACGTCCCTCCCCACCATGCCATGGTCTTGGTGTTGATTTTGGCATTGACTCACGGCACTGGTCTTCGGTTCTTTCTACCCCAGACTACTACAAGAGGCCCCCTCCCAGTACTGTCCCCCTGGTTGGCACTCTGGCTTTTGTTTGGGGGCCTGGGGGTGGGGGCATTTTAATCGATAGTAAGATTGTGCCAAATGGCTTGAACCATGCTGTCTGGGGACCCTAATTAGTAAGCTTCTTAGTCAGAAAAAAGTCATGAAGGCAGCTTTTCTTAACTTCCTCCTTCAAACACTCATTATGGCGCTTCTTTAAACTTGAGCCCTCAGTGAGGATTACCATACGAAAGTGTTGCCTCAGGAGGGACCCCGGGTAAAGGATGAAAAGTTTGTGAGGCTTAGACATGTCTAATGCTTTAGGGTCCACAAACCCTGGGGCTTCCTCTCTCCCTGGAGTAAATGGCACTTCAATTATTTTTAATTAGGATAAAATTAGAGTTTTCAAAACCCTAGGTGACAGAGACTGGCCAAAGGTCTCACATGCCTTTTAAATCTGTCAAACACAAAATCCAAGAAATATCTTGCTCCATCCTGCATTCTACCCAACCCTTTCCCCAACTAGCAGAATATCCCCCTTATCTAAAAGTCCTTGACCCAAGCTCTGACACTTCTCCCTCATTGACTGAAGCCAGTTACAAAGGGGTTGCCTGCAACTTACAGCTGAATCCCCACAGGCCCAAGCAAACTGTCCCAGGAAAAGGCAGACTTGAATGTTATGATCCTTTGTATTAATTTTGCTGGGCAAAAATTGTGGGTTCAAGGCAAACTCCAACTGCAACCTCCTCTTGCTTTATTTGGGAATCAAAGGAACACATTTATCTTTAGTATTTTTATTTACTTCTGCTGAGCAGTAAAAGCTAAATACAAATTCCTTTTGATTAAAACTACATATATATCAAAAGATTTAATAAATAGTATTGCTAAACAAAGGAGGTTTAAACAGGAGAATGAGAATAATGTTCTCTCTCCCCAGTATGGATATGCAGCAAACCTTCCAAGCCGGGGTGCAAAGGTTTTGGTCTCCCTTACTTAAGGACAAGAGTCTAAAATTATTACTGCTATTTGTTCTTATAAGAAGAAAAAAATCAGGACTTCCTAGTGGTCCAGTGGTTAAGACTCCTTGCTCCCAATGCAGGGGGCCCGGGTTCGATCCCTGGTCAGGGAACTAGATCCCACATGCTGAAACTAAGACCAGGTGCAGCTAAATCAATAAATCAATAAATATTTTAAAAAAGAAGAAGAAGATGATGAAAAAAATCATATATGGCCATACCAGGAGTTTCAGGACCCATTCAGGGACTCAGCTAAAGAGCCCGTGTAATACTAATGACATCCTTTGGTTACTGCAGGCACCAATTGCCATTTACACCTCAGCAGACATCATGGTTTAAGCAAAAATCTCATATATCCAAAGAATCTGGTAGCAAATAACATGCATAGCATGTTCCAAAAACAAATAGAAATCTGCTTACAAATGATCAAGGAAGTCACTTCTATAAAACTATCACTGTTTGCAAATGACATGATACTATATATGGAAAATCCTATTGACTCCCCCAAAAACTGTTAGCACTAATATCAATAAGTGAAATCAGTAAAGTTGCAGGATACAAAATTAATATACAGAAATCTGTAACATTTCTATACACTAATAACAATCTATCAGAATGAGAAATTAAGAAAACAATCCCATTTACAATTTCATCAAAAAGAATAAAATACCTAGGAATAAATTTGACCAAGGAGGTAAAAGACCTGTACTGTGAAAACAATAAGACAATGATAAAAGAAACTGAAAACAATACAAATAAATGAAAAGATATATCATGCTCATGGATAAGAAGAATTAATACTCCTAAAATATCCATACTACCCAAAGCAATTTACAGATTCAATGTAACCCCTATCAAAATACCAAAGGCATATTTCACAGAAGTAGAACAAATAATCCTAAAATTTGTATGGAACCACAAAAGACCCTGAACAGCCAAAGCAACCTTGAGAAAGAAGAACAAAGCTGGAAGTATCACACTCCCTGATTTCCAACTATACGACAAACCTCTTGGTACTGGCACAAAAACAGACACGTAGATCAATGGACTAGAAAGCCCAGAAATAAAACCACGCTTATATGATCAATGAATCTTCAACAAAGGAGGCAAGAATATACAATGGAGAAAAGACAGTCTCCTTAATGAATGGTGTTGGGAAAACTGGACAGCTACATGCGAAAGAATCAAACTGGACCATTTTCTTACACCATATACAAAATTAAACTCAAAATAGATTAAAGACTTAAATGTAAGACTTGAAACCATAAAACTCCTAGAAGAAAACAGAGACAGCACACTCTTTGACATCAGTCTTAGCAATATTTTGGGGGATCTGTCTCCTCAGGCGAGGGCAACAAAAGCAAAAATAAATAAATGGAACTATATCAAACTAAAAAGCCTTTGCGTAGCAAAGGAAAGCATGAACAAAACAAAAGGCAACCTACTGAACAGGAGAAAATATTTGCAAATGATAAATTTGATAAGGGTTAATATGCAAATTATATAAAGAAATCACACAACTGAATATTTTAAAAAATCCAATTAAAAAGTGATCAGGGGGACCTCCCTGGTGGCGCAGTGGTTAAGAATCCCCAATGCAGGGGACACGGGTTCGAGCCCTGGTCTGGGAAGATCCCACATGCCACGGAGCAACTAAGCCTGTGCACCACAACTACAGAGCCTGTGCTCTAAAGCCCACGAGCCACAACTACTGAGCCCACGTGCCACAACTACTGAAGCCCGCGTGCCTAGAGCCCGTGCTTTGCAACAAGAGAAGCCACCACAATGAGAAGCCCGCACACCGCCAACGAAGACCCAACGCAGCCAAAAATTAATTAATTAATTAATTAATTAATTTTTTTAAAAAAAAGAAGAAGAGGTACAAGCCTCCAGTTATAAAATAAATGTCATGAGGATGTAATATACAGCATAAGGAATATAGTCAATAATACTGTAATAATTTTTCATGGGGACAGATGGTTACTGCACTTGTCATAGTCATCATTTCATAGTATATTTGATTGTCAGATCACTATATTGTACACCTGAAAGTAACATATATCAACTATACTTCAATAAAAATAAATAAAATAAAATACCTACTTGAGTAGAAAAAAAAAGGGAAGGCACTTCTAGCCTTTTTGTGGCAATCAGGCCCCCCTGTTTCTCTGTGGCACCCTTTACTCGAGGTCCCAATCACCAGCTTGTTCTGTTCACTAGCTCCGAAGCATGAATACTGCCACTCGACTCTCAGGCAGCATACTCCAATGTCCTAGCAATAGCTCTAAAAACACAGTTGTCTGGAAATTCCAGAGCCAGCCAAAATGAATTAAGTCCACCCCAACCTTCTCTCCCACTGGTTACAACTAAAAATTCAAAGTACAAAAAACAACTACTTGCAGACTCTGAAAAGTTAACAAATTAGGTAGATTAAGGAAGGGAACCAACATGTAAACAGTGATCCATATCAAGGAATGAGTTTCCCAGTTTTTCCCTCTTTTATCTTCTGACTTTGACCAAAGGGTGGTGCCACTGCAGAACTATACAGCAGACAGGGGCCCTAAAACACCAGAGAAAAACAGAGCAGAGGACCTGGAAAAAGGGCTCCAGAGAGCTAAGAGTGTGGAGGAAATCTTAGAGAGGAGAGGGCTGGACAGGGAGATCCCTTTATTCTGTCACAAGCACCAGGATCACCTCTAAGCTGTACATGCACAGCATCAACCCAAAGCATCATAGCCAAGACTTTGAAATCTGAACTACAATATCATCCCCTGCCCATGGCCTAGATAGGGACATGCATGGAATAGACCCAAAGCAGCATAACAAAGTCTTTGAAACCCAGATAAACATTGGAACCACTGCCACAGATGGCAAAAAAGAACTTGCAGTTTGAACCCAATCAGATTGATTATCTGCTAAAACAATAAAATCAACATTCTGCAGAGAATTTAACAGGACCGAAAGATTCACCACATAGTGTTCCAAAGTACTCAGCACACAAAGAATCAGGGCAATGTTACCAATTCTCAAAAGAAAATACAATCAACAGATGTCAGTTCTCAGATGATCCAGATGTTGGAATCGTCAGATAAATACTTTAAAAGAACTATTATAAACATGTTCCATGAGGTAAAGGTAATACTCTCAAAACGAATGGAAAGGTAGACAATATCAGCAGAAAAATAAAAACTATTTTTAAAATGAAAACTTGAGAACTAAAAAGGAGACTGTGAATCTATGAAATTTAAAAGTCACTGAATGAGCTCAAAAACTGAATCGAGAGGACAGAGGAAAGAGTCAGCAAACTTAAAAACAGATCAGTAGAAATTATTTGATCTAAACAACAAAGAAAATAAAACATTTTAAAAATGAATACAGCATCAAGAACCTATGGGAAAATATCAGAAGGTCTAACATTTGTGACATCGGAGTGCCAGAATTAGAAAGAGATTGGCACAGAAAACAAATATTTAAAGAAATAGTGACCAAAAACTTACTAAATTTCGTGAAAGATATGGGAATGAGTCTTTCTCTATGAATGGGCACAGAATGGAAAGATATTTATGTTCCATGTGAATGCTCACCAAAGGACATCCACTGCAGAGGAGACTCTTCATAACACAGACAAGATGGAATGTTCTGTGGATATCAATCACCCCAATGTTTGCTCTATAGATGATGTATGAATTGGGCATGTTGGCAGGGATGGCAGCTATACACAAGCTCAACAACATGAACTTCCCCTCACTAAGGCTGACTTAGTTACTGCTGTTACCAAGGGTCTAACTTACCAACAGAAGAGCCCAGCCCCAAGCTCCTAGTGTGGCACAATTCCCTAAGGGAATTAGACAGCCACCTAGTGGCAAGTTGATTATATTGCACCCATTTCATCATGAGGTGGGTGGCAACATGTTCTCACTAGACTAGGTATATATTTGGGATATGAATTTGTCTTCTCTAACTGTAATGCTTCTGCCAGTTTAGCAGTTTCTTAAAAAATGAAACACACTCTTACCATATGGTTCAGCAATTCCACTCCTTGGTATTTACCCAGAGAAGCTGAAAACTTATGTCCACACAAAAACCTGCACATGGATGCTTATGACAGCTTTACTCATAATTGTCAAAACCTGGAAGCAACCAAGATGTCCTTCAGTTGGTGAATGGATAAATAAACTGTGGTATATAAAGACAATGGAATATTGTCTAAAAGAAATGAGCTATCAAGTCATGAAAAGACATGGAGGAAACTTAAATGCATATTATTAGTGAAGAAAAAAAAAGCCAACCTGGAAAGGCTACATACTATATGATTCCAATTACATGACATTCTGGAAAAGGTAAATCTATGGAGACAATAGAAAGATTCATGGTTGCCAAGAGTTGGGGGGGGGAGGTAGGGAGGGAAAGGAGAATAGGCAGAGGACAAAGGGTTTTTAGGAGAATGACACTACCCTGTGTGATACGATAATGGTGGACAGATGCCATTATACAGTTGTCCAAACCCAGGGAATATACAACACCAAGAGGGAACCCCGTGTAAACTATGGACCTTGGCTGATTATGATGTGTCAACACAAGTTCATCAATTGTAACAAATGTATCACTTTGTGGGGGATGTTGATAATGGGGGGACCATCCTTGTGTGAGGGCAGGGGGCACGTGGGAAATCTCTGACTTTCCACTCGATTTTGCTGTGAACCTAAAACTGCTCTAAATAATAAATCCTTTTTTTTAAAAAGCACTCCCAAAAGGTTATACTGTGATACAAACAATTCCATTAATATAACATTCTGAAAAGGACAATGTTATAGATACGGAGAACAGATTAGTGGTTGCTAGGGGTTAAAATTGGGGGAGGGGGGGAGTGAATAAAGGGGGTGTGGCTAGCAAGGGCAACCTGAGGGATTTCCAACCTGTGACGACTGGCTATCAATGTCAGTATCCTGTTGGTGATGGTGTACTGTATTTTTGCAAGATGTTACCATTGGAGGAAACTGGGTAAAGGGTACACAGCACCTCTCTGTACTACTTCTTACAACTGCATGTGAATCTACAATTATCCCAAAATTAAAAGTGTAATTTTTTTTAAAAAAAGGAATGGACTGCTAATACACTCAACAACATGAATGAATCTCAAAACATTGTGCTGAGTGAAAGAATCCAAACACAAAAGAACATACACTACATGATTCCATTTTTGTAAAATACAAACTATTCTATAAGTGACAAAAATAGATCAGTGGTTACATGGAGCCAGGGGCAAAGGGGGATGGAATGCAGGTGATGAAAATGCTTTTTGTCTTAATTGTGATAATGGTCTTATGAATGTAAATAATGGATAAAACTCATTGAGTCACACACTTTAAAGATGTGGTTTATCCAAAATAAATTATTTCTCAATAAAGTTGAGAAGAAACAGAAATAAGTTAATGGTCCAGAAACCAAGGTCTACAGGTCATGACATTATAGCTTTGAAAACCTCAGCCTGGCCAGGGAGGACTCACCAAGGTCTGGAGGAAGTCTTAAGAGCTAACCTAGCAATTAATCAACAAACACCTCTTTAGTCTCTTAACATATGAAAAACACACGTGGAGTTCTGCACAGAAAAGAACAGAGCACAGTCCTGGAACCCACGGAGATGACCATCTGGCTGGAGAGACATGGCACACATGAGGAATGGAGATGGCCATGCAGGGTACAACTGTGACCCTAAACAAGTCCAGGAAGAGGGGCAGCAGCCGCAGGGACAGGCCCAGAGAAGATGGGAGAAGTGAGCCAGAGATAGGAAAGGACACAGTAAACATTGCTTCTTTCATTAACCAGTGGCATCACCACATGTGCCCTCACTCGCCTCCACTTGAAGTATCAGTCATGTTTGCCCCCTCCTTCACCCCCTTACCCAGGGGTCCTGGTAGATCATCCATCCTGATGTCTCTGGCATCTCTCTCTTCCTCTCTCTTTTCATTGCCACTTTCCCTGGTCATGACCTTATCAGCTTCTGCCTGAACCACTGCAGAGCCTCCTGCCTCATCTCCCCAGCACTAGGTTTCCACTCTCCTGTGCACAATGACTGCACAGGTCAGGTTTCCCAGAGGCAAAGCCTAAGATGGGGATTCTTGTTCAAGTGATATATTGGGGGGATGCTCTCAAAGAACGGAGCTGAGCAAAGCAGGATGAGGCAGAGGGAGGAACCAAGCAAGGATGTGCCCTAAGCTTGAGCCCTCAGGTAAGTTCAGAGGCACTAGTTGTACCAGAGCTGGTGCCACCCTGAGGCAAAGTGGATTGATTGCCTCCTCTGAGTGTCAGCCATTGACTTGGGAGATGGCGGGCAGGGCATGCTATTTTTCAGGCAGAGTGGCTCAATTTGGCCAAGGACAATGCTTTAGAAAAAGGGGACAGCTGTGAGCTATTAGCAACAAACACTCAGAAGCTGGGAGATGGCACCAACATAAAAAAAAGATTTAGGCTGGGTAGCAACAGCATTCACTACAATGACCTTCGATGACCTTCCCAACAAACTCATCTGCTTTCATCATGTCTGTGATTCAAACTGTCAGATGATTCCAACTGCACTGGGTTGGGGTGGGTGCACATAGCCCAAACTCTCCATCTTCATGGAAGACCACCATGACCGAGTCCAAATCAAACCAACCTTCCTACTTTGTCCTCGCTCCCACTCTCTCTCTCTCTCTCTCCCCTCCCCCTCCCTCTTCATCTCCCCCTCCCCCTCCTCTCTCTCTCATCCACAGAGGTGAAGTTGGCTAGTGAGCTGAAGCAATTATCCAGATAATTGCATTTCCTAATCCGTTCGCTTTACAGCGATCCAAACTGCCTGTATGGGTTGATCAAACAAAGCTATGAGTGCATCCCCTCCTCTGTCACTTTGGCTCTCAAGATGTTTCACTGAGGCCCGGTTTTCTTGCCTCCAGCTTAGAAGGGCTCAGAGAAGGCGGCCTGACACATGAATGGACCGTCAGGCTGCCAGGCGTGACATTCCAGCCCAATGCTCTCGATCCCACAGGTCTAATTGGGCTTCATAGGGATCACAGCCTTCTCGGGAGGACGCGAGCTGATTCAGTCTGATGGGAGTCAGGAGGCGCTGTCAGCTCCTGTCTCTGGGGCCGGGGCACCATGTCAACATGCTGGTCCCAGACCAAGGCCACAGCCTCACACAGGGACGCCAGGCTGGAAGCAGGGACAGTGTCACCATTTAAAGATGGCAACAAAATGCAGAAAAGTGCCAGTGCCCTGCATCGGGGGGATGGACCTGTCCCCTAGGGGCTGGCAGACCTGGCCACTCAGCCCAGCACCTCTGGGTCTGATGCCCACCCAGCACTACGCAAACCGTAACCGTCGCAGCTTCCCTTCCAGAAAGTGTAGGTTGTGAATCCTTCCGCCACACTGTGCGGTCGGCACTGTCCTCCTCTTTCCACAGGCCGGGACCCTGAGGCTTCCAGAGATGCGGCCACCTGCCCAAGGCTACCTGCTACCCTCCCAGGACCTGAGATTCACGTTCAAACCTATTTTCCTCTCCTAACCATTCTACTCCAGAGAAAAGAAAACACGACCAAACAGGAAACAAAGTCTCAGACGAGAAAGGCTAGCTTCACGTGATTCTTCTTAGCCCAGGTAAGAAGGAGGCATTGAAACGGGGTTTTCATGGTCCCCATCACTGCCTTTTCCATGTCGTTCTTCATGAAGCGGAGAGGAGACAGGGTCTCTTTGTACAGCTTTGGGGTCCAGGGAAGGAAGCCTGGGAGGGGGGCCTCGTACAGAACGAGAGCAAAGGCACAGAACGCGGGATGAACCCTTGAGGGTCTTCACGGGGTGGAAAATGAGAGCTGAGCAGGCAGGAGGAATGGGGGGAGGGGGCACCAGACAGGAAGCGGCTCAGAGGGAAAAGCAGAAGCCTGTGATGGGATCCATCCGGCAGGGGCTTCGGAAGCGGAGCTACAGACCACTGCTCCTTACCCGGCACCTAGCACAGCACCAAGCACACAGAAGACTATAAATGAATAAATGAGTAAATGAAGGGAAAAATCTGGGATACAGATAAAGGTGCGACTGCTGAAAGCTGCCCTGCTGAGAGCCAACCCCATTTATCGCATCACTTAGCGGAGAAAATTCTTCTCCAGACAATGCAGAACTGGGGCTGTGGCTCCCCTGAACCAGCAGGGCTGCCCCACCAGCCAGGGCCCAGGCCAGCCGCTTGCTCGTTAGTCCTGGGAGCTGCCTTGTGCCGCCCTTAATGAGATGTGACGGCTGAAGGGAAGCAGCTAATTGCATGATGTTTTATTAATCTTTTCTCCATGAAGTATTAATTGGGAGCTTTCACAAATACAAAGATCTGTCTGCTTTGTAACGGCTCAGGTTTGTGGTCTCTCTGGATGAATGTGTGAGAGTTTCCTGTTGAGAGATGATGGTGACAAGCACGAGTCCAGATCCTGTAGCAGGCACACAGCTGACAGCCTCAGACACCCAGAGCTGTCAAAAATGCCTTCATCGGTGAGTTGCTCTGCCAGCAGCCAGGGTTCTGTCCATAGGGAACAGGGGGAACATTGCTACTTGGTGCTATGCGATGGCTTAGACTAAGGAGAGATTTATGTCCAAATATCCAGCCCACGGAGGGCCAAAAAGAGGTAGGACGCCAGCAAGAGGAAGCCATCAGCACCGCCATGGCAAGGATTGTGTTGTGAGACTCACCTCTGCCTTCCCCTCTTTTCCCTGAGATCACTTCACCTGGGAGGAAAAGATTGCAAAGAGAAGCATGAGCCTCAAGTCAGGTGTGTTGACTGAATTCTGAGGGTGGTGGTTCCTGGAAGCAGGAGGGGAGAGAGTGGCTTCCGGGTATGGAGTGGGATAGGCGGAGACGGTTTGATGAGGAGCCTCGGCCCACTTCCCACCTAGTCCTGGAAGGCTGCTGTGGGATGCCCAACGGCCCGACATTGGACCCAAGTATTGTATCCCCCTGAAGGGGTTTCTGCGTGAGTGGGAGAAGCAGGAATGGCCACTCCCCTCAGCCAGCCCCACAGCCAGGACCCAGCACCAGACACAGAGGCTGGTTCCACAGGAATAACTGGTTCCAGGGCCATGTGAGAGGATGCCCAGCCTGGTGAAAGGGCCACTGGGATATACCTCCAGGAGCCAAAGGGAGGTAAACCTGCCCCTCTGGTAGGTTCCCAAGAGATGGAGGGGCCACGGTGAGCACTGCCCCAAACCCCACACAGCACGGTCATGGAGAAACCAGCAAAGGGCTCCAGCGATGGCTGGAGCTGCCTGAAGCAGAGTAGTGTCTGCAACACTTCCCACGGCCAGCATGGAGGAGGCTAAGGAGAGAGCCTTCCCCTCCCCGCCTCCCTTCCCTGTCTGTCTCCAGGGAGACCCCTGATGAGATGCACTTGTGGGGAGAGGGGGGAACCTCAGGACCAGACCTCACACCCCCTTCCCAATCTAAGAAGGCAGGACCGCAACTCTAGCCTGCACTGGAGAAAGAGAAGAATTTGTCCAAAATGTTTGAGACTAATAAATTCTTAAAACCTTTACTTTAAGTTTTTAAAATAATGAATAGGAGGAATAAGCTTTGACTTCCAGAATGAGTAGAACCTGCAACTGTTGGAAAGTGTGAAAATAAAACAAGGATCATGTTTACAGAATCACAAAGGGGCAAGGGGCATTGCATAAGGTAGATTTCCTTGTTACTCCAAGTGCAGTCCACAGACTGGCAGCATTGGCTTGTTAGAAAAGCAGAATGTCTGCCCTTAGCCCAAACCAGCTGAACCAGAATCTGCATTTTACCATGATCCCCAGGTGATTCATAAGCACATTAAGCTTGAGAATCACTGGTATAGTTGGATGAAATAAAACATTTGATGTTTATATCTCAGTGAATTGAGATTTCTCAATCAACTGGTTACATTAGACAGGATCTGCTTCTGTTGCTTGCGACCAAAACCTTAAACTAACAAAGAAATCATCACTATGAATAACATGCCTCCTAGGATCAGCCCTTATCAAAGCAATAAGGGGGAATAGTTGGTCTTAGGGAATACTGAACCTGTCTTTGAGCCTTCCTGATGCCCAGTGCTTTCACCCAATCTCTCCCCAGCACAGAGCCCATTCTGCGCCACACCCACCCAGGGAAAGCACATGGCCACAAGGACAGATTCTGCACACTCTGGGTACCATGGTCTGAATCAACATGGCAGCCCTGCTCTTCACCCTCCTGGAAGCCTGCTCTCCCTAACACTGAACTTTGTAAAACACCAGAAGTAAAATTAGTATCAGAATTAAGAGCACAAAATTGCATTTCTCAGCTCAGATTTTTCTCCCCGACAGAACGGTAGCCACTCCAACCTCCCTTCCCAGCACCCCCAAGGGTGTCTCACACGTGCGCGTGAAGGGTCTCTTCCATCACCCTTTAGGGTCCACCGTGTTGCTCCTCTCTCCTCCAGTTCCCTGCCGTGCTCCCTGCAGACTCGGGGCACAGCAGTCCTGCGTGCTGCATTGGAAGTTTTGACTGAGGGTACCTTCCCCCTAAAACCTGGGCACAAGCCTGCATGGGGCCAGAGGACAATCCCAACTATAGATCCTAGGGGCTCTCCAATCACTCTCACTTGAAACTTCTTCTCAAAGGATGTATTGTTTTCCATATATATATATATATATATATATATATATATATATGGAAAACATTATATATATATATATATAGTTAATATTTGTCTTCCCCACTGGACAGTAGTCTCTGTGGGGGGGGGGGGTCTAGCTCTCCTTGGTTCACCATTGATATTCAGAACCAACCACATCACCAATGCTTACTGAATGAATAAATAGATAACTGAATTTGTTAAATAAGTAATAACTTCCCATTTTGGGCACATCTCAACCACTCTGAGCCTCAGTTTCTTTATCTGTATAAGGGAGATTAGAGTATCTACCTGAGATGGTTGTCAGGAAGCTAACCTCTGTCCATAAAAGGTGCCTAGTACAGGACTCTGTACCAAGCAGGATTTCAAAAATATTTGTTTCCTTATTATGTAATGTTGGTGAAGTGACATTCATTGCAAATCCGATACAGCACCCGTTAAATGCCTAAATAAGCACTTTTCTCTTACTTGGTCTGCACGGTCCAGCAAAATGGCACCTCGTCTCTGATGCCTTCCCCAGCCAGCGCCCCATTCCTAGGTACCATGAGCTCTGCCTCTTCTGTGTTACTCTGGCACTTTATGTTACCCTGCCTCTGCTAGAACACTTACCATATTCGCTATAACCAGCTCTGTATGACTGTGACCTTCTTGAGGGCAGGGCCTTGTCCTTCACACCTCTGCAGGCTCCACACGTCACTGAATGTCTGAATGAATGGAGTGAATGAATGAATTAATGGTCTCAAGCCTCTTCTCTTCTCTCCACGAGCTTTTTAGGTTGAGAAATATGCTTACTCATTTTGAACATGGGCTTTGAAATCTGACAATCCCAAACTTGAACCCAGGGTCAACTAATTACTACTTAGGTGACTTAGGCAATTTCTTATCTGCTCCACACCTCCACTTCCTTGTATGTAATGTGGGGTTAATAATACCTAACTCTCAGAGAGATTTGGGGAATTCAGTTAGATAATGTCATTTATTAAATGCTTCATCAGGTAGAACTTATTCTTAGCTGGTATACTAATGTATACTTAGATATGAATGGTAAATGAATTCTCAATTTGCTCTCATTCCTAGGGTATCTATAAAGTTCACCTTGGGTCTCCTAAATTAAATACATTTGCCTTAGTCTTTACAAATAAATCAGGAATAGTGAAATTATAGAGACTTAGAGTATTCTGGAACTCAGTGACCTCGGAGAAACATCACCCACGAATGTCATTAACATTTCTTTAGGCTGCCAATAGTGTTAATATACCCACCAACAAATATTTTCAGAGCCCCTACCATACCAACGTAGGGGGCGCTGAGAGGAGGGGAGGGATGGATACAAAGCTGCAGGCAGTGAATCGCACCTGCAAGGAGGTTTAAGGGAAAATAAAAGACCAACACCAAAAGATTCATTTCACAATTCAGGAATACTCTGCCACTTCCCCCTTTGAGCTCCCATAGTGTTTGGACATACATCAAATACAGCGCAGGTTTTTAAATAATTTTTAAATTCTATTAATCCACATTTATCTAGTACTTTTACGATGCACTAAGCACTGTTCCGAGCACTTCACAAGTTTTAACCCTTTAATCTTCTCACCAACCCTCTGAGGTCGATATTAGGATTATATTTCATTGTACAGATGGGGAAACTGTGGCACAGAGAGATCAAGTCACCTGCCAAGATCTGACAGCTAGTAAATGGCACAGAAGGGGTGCAGCCCTGGGTCACCCTGCCTCTGCCTAGTAACTGCCACTTCTGATCAATGCCAAAGGCGGTGATGTTGAAGATAATAAGAAATGACAAACTCCTCGTAGACAGACAAGTCTTAATGGAGACTTTTCGATGTCCAAAGCATTGAAAAGATACGGATGCCTCCATCCCCATATGTCATTAAAATTAAAAATTATAGTACTCTGGGTAATTCCCTGGAGATCCAGTGGTTAGAGGTCCACGCTCTCACTGACAAGGGCCAGGGTTCAATCCCTAGTTGAGGAACTAAGATCCCACAAGCCGCGTGGCCAAGAAAAGAAAAAAAAAAAAATTATAATACTCTGAAAATAAGTCACAAAAGTTTCATATATACTGAAATTAAAATAGTTTTTCTTTAGATATTGATTGCAAAATTCTGGAGGAGTTATTCAAGCTGAACATTTTGCAGTGTTTTTTCTGAGCCCCTACTTGGCTGGTGACCTAAATACATGTTTGGTGCCTCCCAGCCCAGAGGGCAGTGTCCAGTACAGGGCATGTCCTATCTCTACAAAGGTTTGTTGAATGAATGCTTAACTGTGTGTTTCCCAATCTTGTTGGGTTGCCACATAAAATGCAAGATGCCTAGTTAAACTTGAATTTCAGATAAACGATAGCTTTTTAGTATAAGTATGTCCCATGTGATATTTAACTGACATCCTGTGTTTTTGTTAGCTAAATCTGGCAACCCTACCCTCTAGATTAGGAATTCACAGAAAGGAAAGTGAGTGTGGCTTGGAGCCAGAGAAGGGGCTGTCCTGGAAGAGATGGAGGTTGAGCTGACTCAGGAGGGAAACATAAAGGACAGTGTTAATGGCACCCCCTGGAGTTGTACAACCCCATGACCCTGAGAAATGGGAGGGGTGTTCCTGGCAGGGAAACCAGCATGATTAAAGGCTAAAGTGAGGGGAGTTCCCTGGTGCCCTAGTGGTTAGGATTCCAGGCTTTCACTGCAATGGCCTAGGTTCAATCCCTGGTCCGGGGAAGTAAGATCCCGCAAGCCGCGCAGCGCAGCCAATAAATGAATGAATGAATGAATGGACGAATGAATAAATAAATAAAGGCTAAAGTGAGCATGTCAGGGTGGAAGACAGTGAGGAGGACAGCTGCCTGCAGCACCTACAATCCACATTTCCAAACGACTTTCAGGTCCTCAATGACCCTTTCCGTCCATGCTCCCCACCCACCAAGGCTTTCACCGCGCAGTCCCTCTGCCTGGAACTCCTCGTGCACTAAATAGCTGTCTTGTATCGACTGACACACCTCTGCCCCAAATCCTTGTGTGTCAATCTTTACAAGCCTCCCAAAGCTTGCATGACTTTTCTATAATCTTCCAGCATGCCTCCAGCAACAGTTAAAGGAAGTTGAAGTGAATCACGCAGTGACCACATGTGGCCAGCCTCTGGGGTCCTGCCTGCCCGTGGGAAGTCCCGTGATCCTGTGCCCGGTTTGCAGAGCTGTGGCCAGAGGTCACCTGTTGAGTATATAGCCCTGCACTCCCGACATGAGGCTGATGGCAATGTTCAATACTATCTTGAGAATCCTTCTTCAAAAACGTCCGCTGCAAGGGTTTAACAAGCCCAAGATCTGATTTACCCGGTTAAACGCTGTCCTGACCCATTCCGCCTGGGCCATTTTTTAATTCATGAGCACTTGCCTAAAGGGGGCCCTTGATGCTGCCCCCCAGGCACGTCTCGGGCCCCAGTCCATGCTCTCCCACCCTCCTAGACAGCTGCCTCCCCTTCTCCTGTCCCCGCACACATCTCTGACATCTCCCTATCCTCACGCACAGCAGAGAACCCAGCTTCTCATTTCACCGAGAAAACAGAAGCCATCAGGAGAGAACTCATACGCCACTCACTCCCAGGCCCCCACCCACCTGCCCTCCTGTTGCAGGAATGAGCTGCCGCTGCTTCTGTCCACTGGTTGCTGGATCCCACGCCCTCTCACCTGCTGGACATTGCTCCTGCGGTTGCCACTCTCTCCTGCATCACCATGTTTCCTCTCTACTGGATCATTCCCACAGACACACAAACTTTCTGCTTTTCTCCCACTTGGAAATATCCTCTCTTGACCCCACTTCCCACATCAGCTACAGCTACAGCCTCATTTCTCTGCCCCCCCCCCCGTAGCCAAATTCCATGGAAGAGGTGACTCTAGGAGCTGCCTTCGCTTTCTTCCTCTCGTCCTCTTTTGAGCCCACCCTATCAGGCCTTGCCCCCATCACTCCATCACACCTGCTGTGGTCCCCAATGACCTCTAGACCTCATCTCCACTGACCTCTCAGCAGTGTCAGACAGGTGGTCATTCCATCCTCTTTGAAACACTTTTTCTTTACTTGGCTTCAAGGGCAGCACGCACTCCTTGACTTTTCTACCTCATCAGCTGCTTCCTCTCCATCTCTTGTGGGATCTTTCCTATCTTCCCAACCTCTAAACAATACAGCCTGTGCCCCCCACCAAGACTCAGCTCTCAGACCTCATTTCTTCTCTCTCTAGGCTCACCCACTTGATGATCTCAACCTATCTTATGGGTTGGGATCAAACAATTGATCTCAATGACAGTGTACCAAACTCTCCCTTGAAACTGTGCAACGATCTGCCTACATAAAATCTCCACTTGGATGATTGCCAGGCATAACAAACTTAGTATATCTTTGCTTCCCAAAACCTGCTCTTCCCATGGTCTTTCCCATCTCAGTCAATGGCAAATCCGGTCTACCAAAATCCTATGAGTCATCACTGATCCCTTTCTTCTCTCATTCCCCCAACCAAATCATCAGCAAACCTGTCCGTTCTACCTTTTAGGTATACTCAGAATCCAGCCACCTCTCCCTCTTCCACCCCAGCAAGCTACCAGCATCTCCTGCCTGGACCATTACAATAGGCTCCTAATTGATCTCCTCACTTCCACTCTTGCCCCTCTACTGTCAGATCTCCATACCGAAGCCAAAATGATCCTCTTAAATGTAAATCTTATGTGGGGCAAGACCCTACTTTATCAGGCTCACAGGGACCTCCACAACAACATCCATCTCCACTCTCTTCCTAGAGCTCTAGCCACCTGGCCTTTCTACAGTTTCCTGGACAATCCTAGCACACATCTTCCAGAGAGCCTTTGCCCTAGTGGCTCCCTCGGCCTAGAATGCGGTCCCCTCCCTGCTGCACCCCACCACCCAGATAGCTATGTGACTCACTCCTTCAATTCATCCGTTTTTGCTCCAATATCCCTTCACAGAGAAGCCCAGACCACCCTATTTAAAATAGTACATACTACCACATGCATACACTCTATAGAGTAGAACATACTCTACTCATGTAGATAGAGTGTAGAACATACACTCTATCATCTTACTCTGTTTCATTTTTTCCCATAACACCCAAAATATTATATGTATTTATTTATTCATTCATTGTCTGCTCATCCTTACTAGAATGTAAGCTCTATGAGATCAGGTGCATTGCTCGTTTTGTTTACAGCTGTTTGGTTTACAGAGCCCAGGACACTGTTTAGACCACAGAACTGTTCAAGAGCTAGGTATTGATTGAATAAATAAATTCATTTCCTGTGTGTGATGGTGGCAGCAGCCAAAGGCAACCAAGAACCTTAAGTGCCTGGCAGCTCCCCAGATCAGACAGGGGTATCCGCAACAGCTTTAGGGAGAGTTTCGAACATCTCCACTCACACTTTTAGTTCTCAATTTCTATGTCACTTCCATTCCGACACCCTCCTCCCCTTAATAAAATCGAGTTCTCTTGCTATCTCCTCCCATAGCATCCTGTGTTTCTCATTTCAAGGTATTCGTCACAACATACTGTAATTGTGTCTTAATTGTCTTCCTTGTAAGATTGTCTATTTCCTGAAGATGCACATGGAATTCTCAATAAGGACTTGTTGAGGGAAAAAATGAATGAAGTAGAATGAACAGTGTGTGGCCATGACATAGTAGCTAAGGGAACTGAGCTGGGAATCAAAGAGGATGATTAAAGGAGCAGAGACAGAGCCATAAGCTTGAAATGTTCATAATAAGAAAGAAGGATGGAAAGGAGGGAGAGGAGAGGGAGGAAGAGAGGAAAACATATTTAATATCCCTGCCGAATGTCAGCAAACTAACTTTGGTCCCACCAGTGTCTACACACACAACCTAGCTGGCATAATCTGGTCAAATGATCTTTGTGTAGCCTACCTGCCTATCCAGCTGTAGTGCATTCACTTCTCCATCTGCCATTTTGAAGAGGTGCACAGCAAGAGACTCTTGCACATTCTGTGGTCCTGCTGGCCACCTGCAAGCCTCCTCCTGTACTCCTCACTGCCTACCTAACCTTACTTATCTCTTGCAATCTGTACCCTCACATTGAGAAATGTAGCCTGTCTCCTCTCACTAAAGCCTTCCTGTGGACAAGACCCAGCACAGGCCTGCCTCCTCTAGGGACCTTCACAATTAATCCAGCCAATACGTATCTCTCCTTTTTCTGACCTTGTCAGCATTTATTTTGAAATACATTCTATGAATCATTTCTTAGTATATTTGATTGGTATGCATATAGTAAGAGCTAAATAAACAGTAGCAATTAGCATTAATATCACATAATCAGAATTAATATGGCTTTTCTCCCCAACTAAACGGTAGGCTCATCTAGGGTAGAGATCATATTATATCTTTATTTTGAAACCCCAGAGAACTTACCCAAGGGCTGAACAAAACTAAGTACCCCGAAAATACTTCTTTAAATCTGTCTCCTTTAAAGTTATTATAGAATAAAACCAAGGAGCCATAGAAATGGCTTCCCTGTTGTAAAAGAAGGAAGTGATCTCAAAGATGTCTTTAAAATGCTGTCTGTTGCCCTGGCCCTATCTAAGGAGCATATGGTTCATTCCAGGAGAGATGCCGTAATGGATGAAAGGTACGTTTCTGCTGAGTTAGGGGTTATCACATTCCCGCATCCAGGTGCCAGATTGATGGAATATGCCTCTATGATTTATAATACACTAATCTCACTGGAGAGTGAAGCACAATTAATCTTAGAATCTTGCAGCTTACACTTAACAACCTTAGAACCTTCCCTGTGCACTTGGCCTGCATAACAAACATCTGCCCCTCCCCCAATGCTGGGACAACAGGGCACTAAGAACACAGACACCCTTCTCTGCAAGGCAATGGAATGCAGTGGCAAATGTTTTCCTTAGACCTTCCATGATATTTCCAGAGAAAAGAGACTATACAGCGGTGGCATTTTAAATTAGAGTTACAATGTTCGGTTACAATAATCTCGTGAAGCACGTATAAAATCAAAACCACAGAAACATGTGATGTGTTAGAAATGTAACTATTCAGCTTACTTTCCCTTTTGTTTTATTCTCTGCCAAACGTCAGCAAACTAACTTTGGTTCTAGCAGTGGCTACACACGTAACCTATCTAGTATAATCTAGTCAAATGACCTTCTCCATGCAGCCTACAGCGCCTGCCTATCTCACTGAAGTGCATTCTTCACTTTCCTACCTGCCACTTTGATGAGTTAACTGCCATGGGAACTCTCTTCTTTTAGGCAAGGTTAGGGGCAGCTGAGATCCAAGAAACAACAGATTCCCAAGCAACTAAAGCAGATATTACCAGGTCTGTGCACTTTCCTCATGGGAGAGTCCCTCATGTCACGCCCAAAGTGTATTTACTTTTACTATATATATAATTCCATCAATCCTTGTTGTCTGAATGCTGAGCCTTCATCAAATTCAAAGGAGGACCATAACAGGCAAACATGCTACAAGAAAGGCACCTATAGAAAATATACTCACCAGAGAAAAAGGGGGAAAATCTATGTATGACAAGAAACTTCAAACATACATTTTGGAGCCTCTTCTTACAGAAGCCAACACCCTCTACTCCTTCAACGAAATAACTGTGTTTTAGTACAATATAGTCATAATAACCCCTAGTATCCAATCACTTATGTAGAGTAGATTCTTCAAGCTCCAAGAAAGCAAGAAATATGTTAGTATTTAGAACGCTTTCCTTCCAAAATTGTTCAAGTGGAAAATTCTAGTGCTCAAAGTTTTAACTCAGATTTAGCTAAAAGACATATTCCTTAAATTTCTGGATAGCCAAGGATATGAGGTTTTTAAAAAAATCTGTAATCTCCTTTATTATTAAGTCAGGGGCAGAGGCAGGGACTCTTCCAAGGACTCAGAGACCTCAGTTCTCCAGTGTTTCAAAACAAGAAAAACCCATGATGGAAGATAACCTTAAAGTCATTGTAAATAGATAAACAACAAGGACCTACTGCATAGCACAAGGAACTATACTCAATGTTTTATAATAACCTATGTGGGAAAAGAATCTGAAAAAGAATATATTTATATAGTCTTTATATATATAAATATATATATATATAACTGAATCACTATATATAACTGAATCACTTTGCTGTATACTTGAAACTAACACAACATTGTACATCACCTATACTTCAATAATAAATAAATAAATAAATAAATAAATAAAGTCACTGTAGGGGTTTCTGGTATGAACATGGCTGCCCATTTCAGATTATTGTCCACCCTCTCCATAAAATCACAGGAAAGGAGCAAGGAGCATTGAAGAAAATATGTCCACAGACTCCATTTGCAGTGAAACTAGAAACCAAATATAATCTGCAGACTCCAAAATATGCTTAAGGGTTGACAAAAGCAACTGAATCAGACAGAAACCACATGGGAAGAAAGGGAAAAAAAGAAAAATTGAGTTGTGAGAAAACTTAATGACGGCAGATCTTAAAAGTGCCAGTAGAAATAAAACTCTTGAAGGCAGGCAACTCACCATGAAGTGTGTAAGCTACCACCCTATCTGCAGCAAGGTGCAGGGACCGAGGGAAGCAGAAAGCACAGGAGGAGTCCCCCTGGGGTTCAGAGAAACAGAGGAAGTAAGGCCACACAGAGGATGACACAGTTAAATCATATTTCCAGCAATCAGTCCTTTTTGGGAAAAGCAAAGAAAGCTTTGATTTATGAAGCATTACATCAGACACTGTATGTAAAGAGCTGGAACTAAAAAATTCAGCACATTTAATGATAGGTGATTTTTTAAGGTGAACAGGCATCATCACATCTATACAAAGTTACTGTAAGGTAAAAACTTGAAGAGCAGCAAAATTTACCAACAGGTGAACAACATTCATTCAAAAAAATGTTGCTATAAAGCAAAAAAAGTACATAAATATTTCACCATGATACTTAAAAATTAATAAAGCAACCATCCCTCTAAAAGAATATCACAAAATAGAAATGCCAGAATTCAGGGAAGTTGTAGCAAGAAAACAGGAGGAAATGAACTGTGAGCAAGCAGAACTCTGTAAAGGGATTGACAGAAAGTTTAAAAAGCCATCAGTGGGACTTCCCTAGTGGCGCAGTGTTTAAGAATCTGCCTACCGGGCTTCCCTGGTGGGACAGTGGTTAAGAACCCGCCTGCCAACACAGGTGACACAGGTTCGAGCCCTGGTCCGGGAAGATCCCACATGCCACGGAGCAACTAAGCCCATGCGCCACAACTACTGAGCCTGTGCTCTAGAGCCTGTGAGACACAACTACTGAGCCCACGCGCCATAACTACTGAAGCCCGCACGCCTAGAGCCCATGCTCTGCAACAAGAGAAGCCACGCCAATGAGAAGCCCACGCACCGCAACAAAGAGGAGCCCCCGCGCACCGCAACTAGAGAAAGCCCGCACACAGCAACGAAGACCCAACGCAGCCAAAAGTTCTTAAAAAATTTTTTTTAATTTTTTTGAAAAGCCATCAGAAAAATTAAAACAAAATTGGAAAGTTTACAAGGGAGACTATACATTGTAGAAAAGACATTAAAGGATATAAAGGACAGATACAAGAAATGCAACCAAGATTAAATGAAATAAAGATGGAATTAAAGGGGATTAGAAAGCAAATGATACCTACAACAGGCAAAGGAGATACAACATATACAAAATCAGAGTCCATAAGGAAGAAAACAGAAACAATGAAACTGAATAAATAAAAGAAGACTCGACTCTGCGTATTAGAAGGTACACCATGGACCAGGGAAAATTGAATGAGAACAGTCAGCCATGAGACACATCCCACAGGGTTGGAGGGTGAAAGAGAAAGAGGGAGAGGGAGAGACAGGAGGGCAGAAGGGGAAAGTGAGGGAGCAGGAGATGAAGGAAGGGAAAGAGGGAAGGAATCTTCTGGGCGTCCAGGCAAAGAGATCAGCCATTAAATAGGGGGAAATTCAGGCATGTCTCAGATTTATCCAAAGCAACATTCAAAACAAGAAGATAATGTAGTTAACACATCTACAAGAAAGAGAAAGAGACTTGTGTGTCAAGGATTTTATACCCAGCAAAGAATGTCCTTCCAAAAGCAAACAAAACTAACAGTTTTGAAATTTTCAAACTTATGTAATATTGTCCCATGAACATTTCTTGAGGAATCTACAAGAGATCAACCATCAGCCAGCCAGGAGATAACGGAGGAAACAAACTACAGCAAAAAGGCAAGTGAAGGGTACTCTGTACCACAATCACAAAATTAAGATTAAACATCGAATGTTAACTGAATTGAGTGTGGTGATCATTTTGCAATATATACAAATGAATCATTTGTAATGAATCATTACATCATTACAATCATTACATTGTACACCTGAAACTAATACAGTGCTATATGTCAATTATACCTCAATAAAAATTAAAAATTAATTAATTAATTAAACAAAGCTGGAGGTTGAGGTGACAGAATTTAAATGTTATATGCCTTAACAATGTATAAATGATACAAGTAATAAAAAATAGAAAGGGGAAGGTGTAGGGAAGATGAAAAGTAGGGTAAGTTTGCAACTTGTTGCATTTGTAATAGGGGAGCCAAAGAATATGATACAAAGCTGACAAAGCAAATAAGGGGTATGTGTAAACAACTTTACAAGACAATGGTAAACACTAAGCTAACTAAATGTGGGTGATGGAAGAGAGGGTACGGAGCATGAAGCATATTAATTTTATCATTATTCATACAAAAGAACAAATCAATTCTGTCTAGAGAAATAGAGCACTCACAATATTATACAAAGCTACAATTATAAAGGTAACCATGAGAACAAAAATACAAACCCTGCTGAATATCAGAACTGCAAATGATCTTTTCAAACAAAGAAAATTCATTTTGTAACAACTTGCTCATAAACCACATAAGAGAAACATAAAATAATATGCCACACCAAGGTCAAATATTAATATTTGTCATATTAACAAATGTAAATGGACTTATCTGTTTATAAATATATTTCAGATAAGATCACAAAGCAAAGCTAAACCCTAAGTACAAGGGATACACAAAAACCAAAATGATTCAGAAAAGTTGAAAATAAAAGAATGGGCCAAGGTATAACAGGTAAAAGCAAACAACAAGAAAAAAAGCAGAGGGCATAACCTAAATATTGGACAAGGTTAAGTTCAGAGCATGAGGCATTAAACAATACAAAGAAAGGCACTGTTTATAAGGCTAAAGCACGCAATTCGCAGTGGATATATAGCAGTCATGAATATCAATGCAACAAGACACATAGAAGCAGCAGTCAAAAAACAGTAATTATAGCACCTGCAAGGAGAAACAGGTTAAAAAAATGGTAAGGAAATTTTAGTTCCTCGCTCAATCTACAACAGATCAAGTAGATAAAAATATTAAATCAGTATATAACTGACCTAAAAAACATAAATGTGCAGTAGACCTGATTCATATATATTTAGTACTATACCCTGAAATGCCCTTGGAATGCACATGAAATCCAACCATAATTCAAATCATAAAAATAATGATTTTTTTTAAACAATCTTATGTTCTCAATTACATGACTCAGACTAATACTGAGAATAATTTTGCTACCATGTCACAGCAGGTGGCCCAATGAGTGAGCTTTATTTAACACTGGCTAGAGATAATCCTCAAGGGGAAGAGAAAATGGAATTGAGAGTTCACAGAACAAAGTTAAAATCATTTGAGGGTAAAAATGGTGGAGTTTAATGACAAGGCATGAGGAATGGGTGAACCCACACCATAGATTCTTCTCAACAAATGACTTCCTTCCATAGAAAAGGTCTGTAAATGAGAGAGGAGAGAAGGGGGGAACATGTGGAGGAAACCATCTGACCCATAAATGTGGGTGAAGAAGCACCTGCTCTCCCAGCAAGGCAGGCAGCCAGTGGTGTCTTCCTGTCTCCAGCCTCCCCTCTCTGCCCTACCCCCAGCCCCAGCCTCTCTTCAATGCTCCCTTCCACCTACTGCTTCTGGGTACTCACCTACTGGTCATAACATTGATGGCTGGGAAAAAACTAAAATGTCCCCTCCCCACAGTATTCGCATTTTCCCTGTTATCTTTGAAAGAGAGAGAAATTAATTCCCAGTGTGCATCTCAGAGCCCTTGGCCAGCACGGAGGAGGAGAGGGTTTCTGAGTCTAGTTTTCTTACCCCTCAGATCTCATTCGCAGGCATCATGCCTTCTTCCTTGTCCCCCAGCTGGGCTCGGGAAACCCACAAATTGCCCAAGTTAGATGATGCTATTTCCATGGCTCTCACCTGTTCACCTGGAAGCTCCCTGCAGAGAGGGAGTATGTCTTTCATCTCCATATTTCTAGTGCTGAGCACACAGTGGGTCTTAATAATCACCTTATAAATGCATGTGTTATGGACTAAGTGTTTGTATTCCTCAAAATTCATATGTTGAAATCTAATCCCCAGTGTGATGGTATTTGGAGGTGTGGTCTTTGGAAGGTAATTAAGTTTAAATGAGGTCATAAGTGTGGAGCCCCCATGATGGGATTAGTGTCTTTATAAGAAGAAGAGAGACCAGAACTCTCCACCATGTGAGGACACGGCTGCCTGCAAGCCAGGAACCAAATCTGCCGGCACCTTGATCTTGGATGTCCTAGATTCCAGAGCTGTGAGAAATAAGTGTCTGTTGGTGAAGCCACACAGTCTATGGTACTTTGTTACAGCAGACCAAACTGACTAAGACAGCATGTATTAATTCGTTCATGCAGACTTTGGATCATTTGGGAGTTTTTGTGTTTCATGCTCAAGAGGCATCTTATCCAAACTCACTGAAGTGGTAGCAAAACTACAGGGCTGGTATCAGACAGTGTGCCCCAGGCCACCCAGCCTGGTGAGATGGAGACGGGTCTGGAGCCCAGTTCTCTTGATGTCTGGAGCCTTTCCCATGTCACTGTGATGCTCGCCCTAGTGACAAGAGTCAAATGAAATGCAGGAACAGGACTCACTACGGCAGGGCAGATGGGGCCCAGATATCCTTCCATGAGCCAAATGCCTATGTAGGGAGCCAGTGAGCACCCACCTGGGCCCCGGCCCCAGCCCCTCTGCTAGCAGCTCTCCATTATATAAGTCCCATCCCCTCCCGGAACCTCTGTTTCCCCATCTATGCAACATGGATACAGAACCAGAGGATCTCAGAGATCTCTGTCTGCTCTCAATGTTTCCAATTCAAAGGCTGACTAAAGAAGAGTAATCAGCTTTACCAGCTCTCCACTCGCCCCTTAGATAAGCCAAAGTGTTTGGAGAGAGTGGTTGGGTGGATGAGAGATTGGATAGGAGCCTCCTTAACAAAAAGAACAGAGAAGCATATCACTGAGGTTGCACTTCCCCATGCCACTCCATTTTTGTCTCAGATACAAAAAATCAAAAATTAAAAAAAAGTTACACTCAGTTAACTATGAAGCTGTTTGCCCCAGACTACCATTTATCTATTCCTGGGAGGTGTGCCACAAAGGAGCTCACATCTACAGATGGAACCAAGGCCTCTGACACAATACAAATGCGAAGATTAGTTCCGAAGAGGTGGTTCCTTGAATACACGTATCTGTCAAAGCTGAGAAGCTGCCCTGTGATCAGAGAACGGGGAAAAGGCCCTGAAAGGCTCCCTGAGCAACTCCTAGGGCTACCGTGGTCCACCAGAATCAGGAATCCCTCCAGGGGTTTCTAGAGGAAATTAGCCACCAGACACTGAGCCATGCTCCCTTCCCACCAGTCCCAAGGGATCAATAAAGGGTGCTCCAAGCACAGGAAGCTCAAAATCCCCAAATTCCCCAGGCCTATGGGGACAGATGGAGCCACATGAACAGAAATGCCTTAAACATCACTGGCTCCTGTCACCCACAGCCTGCTCACATGGGAACTCCAGTTCCCTGCAGTTACCCTTGACCAGGGCTGGTCCTTCCATGGGCTATATCATGTATGCTCCCCAATGCCAGCTGACTGCTGGCAGAAACCACTGCTGCCCCACACACATCCCCCAGGCACCTGCCAGCCATCCTTTGTTGGAAATCTGCCAACTAACTCTAAACAAGCAGGCTTGCTGGGCATGTCATCTCCCCTGGTATGAGTGAGAAAGACCTCGATGCACAGAAATTACTCTTCCAGAAACTGAGGGTCCAGCTCATCATGCCTGGCTCCTTCTTCCCTTAGATGAATTTGTTCAACAATCTCCAAAGGCATCATGCAAATGGAGCTTTGGCAGGCCTATTCGATCCATGTTGCAGTCATGTTTAATTTCTTGTTTAGACCCTGGCTATCAATCTCCCTATCTGACTCCCTGCTCAGACCTCTCCAACTTCTCCTTGTGTCTTCCGGTTAGATTTCAACTCCCTGATGTGGTACACAGAGCCCCACGAAGTACACGGAAGTATCCTTGACACTAGAGGTTCACAGAAAGTGGGAAGTGTCCTCTGGGAGGCAGTGCAGTGTGCTGGTTAGAACCAGCATAGGCACTGAGGTTGTAATACCAGCTGCACCTCGTAACAGCTGGTTGGCCCCAGCAAGTCCTTTGCATGTCAGGAGGTTCTCCCAAGCTGCATGGTCCTGCTTCCCCTTGACTCCTGCAGCCCCAGGGGCCATTCTTGACCAGCTCAGCTGCTTACCCACCAACTTCTGAAACAAGGAGCAACCTCCAAAACTCAAGAAATCAGCCACCAGAGACCTCCAACTTGGGTTAAGACCAAAGCTTACTTTTTCTGTTCACCATGGTGGCCACTCATGGTGGGAGGCTAACCAAGAGGTACCCACAATGATGAACCTCAACTAGAGCTCTTCTGGAGCTCAGCTAACATGTGATTCTGTGTAAATAATTGCAGTCAGTCCTCCAGCATCAGGTCTGTCCAGTCAGGGCTTTCATGATTTTACTGTCCCTCTTCCCTATCTTGTCCACTGGGGAATGGCAGACAGGAAACAACAGGACAATGGCATGCAGGCTTCGTGGATGTGATGCTACACGGGGCTCTCCTGAGGCTTGTGGGATGTCAGGTGTGTGTGCCTGATGCTGACCTTCACATCCATCTATCTAGTCCCCCATTCCTTTTTTTTTAAACAAAATTTTTAAATGAAGCAATACAGAATTATGTAATTAATCTAGTCAGATCAACACTAGTTTGTATATATATATTTTTTATAAGCAGATATTCATTTTTAATTATTATTTATTTATTTATTTATTTTTGGCTGTGTTGGGTCTTCGTTTCTGTGCGAGGGCTTTCTCCAGTTGCGGCAAGCGGGGGCCACTCTTCATCGCGGTGCGCGGGCCTCTCACTATCGCGGCCTCTCTTGTTGCGGAGCACAGGCTCCAGACGCGCAGGCTCAGTAGCTGTGGCTCACGGGCCTAGTTGGCTCCACGGCATGTGGGATCTTCCCAGACCAGGGCTCGAACCCGTGTCCCCCGCATCGGCAGGCAGATTCTCAACCACTGCACCACCAGGGAAGCCCCCCCCCCATTCCTTTCTGAACCTCAGTCCCTTCATCAGTAAAACGGTGTAAAAACACAAACCACCTCTGCCTATTGTGAGGATAACAGGAGATAATATGTTAAGTCATTAGGAGTCAGATTATGGGAAACTTCATATTCTAGACCTGGGCTGACAATAGAAATACAATGCAAGCCACATAATTAATTTTAGATTTTCTAATAGCCCCATTAAAATTTTTAAGTAAAATTTATTAATTTAAAAACTCTATGAATCCAAAATATTATAGTTTCAACATGTAATTAATTAAAAACCTAATGTCATAGTCTTATTTTTTTCTTCTGCACTAAGTCTTTGAAATTCTGTACGGATTGTACACTTACTGCACATCTCAATTCAGAGTGGACACATTTCAGGTGCACAAGCTACATGTGGGTGCCATACTGCCAGCTCTAAAGTTGGACTTCATTCTCTGCACAACGGAGAGCCATGATGGATTTTCGCCAGAGGAGTGAAACGCACAAAAATGCAGTTTAGGGAGCTTTAATCTGTCCTTGGGCTAGGGGCACAGCTGTTCTGCTTCAGTGGTCTAAGCAATAGACCAAGAGATGGCAGCTCTATTTTCTATCTCCCCGGCACCTACACAAGATCTGACAGAGAGTCCTGGGTAATTGGGTTGGATGAAACCATCAATCAACAAATCACGAGGACCGGTGGCTGCCTGGATCTGCAGAGCAAGTTAAAGAGAAGGGTCAAGATGAGTCTGAAGGTCAGAGCCTGAGATCAGGGCAGAAGGATGGGGTGCTGCAAGAAATGAAGAGGCTGGACGAGGAACTGGGGAAGCGGAAGAATGACTCTCCCTTTAGACCTGGTAGTGCTCCATGGGACATAAGCCTGCTGAGATTGAATGACCGGTGAGAGAGGATGAGGAACTGGAGCTCGGAAGATGTAAGTCACAGGAGTGGCAATCACCAGGGGGCTGGGAGGCACTGGCACTCCTGAGCCAGCACCAGGGGATGGACACAGTGAAGTGAGATGCCAGTGAAGGATTAAACACATGTAGCGACCAGGGAAAAAATTCAAGTTCACGTGGACATTCTCAGATGCTTGGAACAGCTGGGGACGGGAAAGACGGTTTGGAGAAGTCTTGAGCAGGATTTAGACAGCCAGTGTTTGCTGAGGCAGGCAGGGCCTCCTCCACCCCAGAGCCCTGGTCCAGCCATTTGCATTTCATTATCCAATCATGTTCTCCGGGGACCTGGGGTGAGATTGCTCAGCAAAAGCAGCTGTTTCACTTTAAACAGTTTTAGATCAAAGCCTGCAGCATACAAGCTCTCTGTGTGACACGGGTAATGAAGAAGAGAGTCTCCCAGCAGCTCAAAGGAAAAAAAAAATGATAATAATGGAAATAGAAGGTATTAACACTCATCCAGAAGAAGCTTGCTTCTCAATATTCATGATTCCCGTGAGCCTGTGTGTCAAGGACGGGAAATGAGCTAACAGATGTGGTCATTCCAGGACTGGAGCATGCTCAGTGAGCTGCCCGTGATGGGGACACCATCAGGACACCCCCACTCTCTGCCTCTTGTCTCCCCCTCTCTGGCTTTGTTCTCTCCGGCCCGCTGCCTCAGCAGCTCCAAGCAAACATCCTTATAGCCTCACAGCTAATGAGGAAAGAGTCTTTCCTGCCAGCCTCAGCAGAACCTTGCAGAAGCACTCTGGTTGACCAGGCTTGGGTTGCATGCCCATTCCTAGGCTGCAACTATGGCCATGTCATGGAGAACCATTGCTGGCCCAGCTGGGTCAACATGCTGCACCCACTCCCACCTGGGTGTGTTTCTAGTCAAAATAAGCGGATCGGGTGCTGGGCAACCAAAACATTAGCCTCTCCAGTCACCGATAGGAAGCCTACAACAAACTGAGGAGGCCAGAAGGCCAACCATCTGGCTTGGACCTCATCCATTATTACTGATTCAATGAGTATATATTGCATCAGATACACTACAGTAACCAAAACAGACCTCGTGGGCATACAACCTAGTGAGACAAGCAGACAGTAAACAGGTAAACAGACAAATAGCTGCTAATTGTGACAAGTGCCATGAAGGAAACCAACAGGGTGAAGTGATAAAGAAAATTAGGCAGCTATCTGGGTAAAATGTTAGAGAGAACTCAGAGGAGAGGCCATTAAGCTGTGATCAAGACTAAAAAAGAGCTACAGGGAGAGTGAAGGGAAGACAGTTCCAGGCTCAGGGAGGAGCTCTGTGTGCAGAGGTCTGGAAACGGGAAAGACCCTGCCCCACATGGGAGACTAAAAGAAGTCCCATGTGGCTGCAGCCCAGTGGGCAAGATGAGAGTGGAAAGATCTACCCCTGGAGAGTTGGCAGAGTCCAAGCACACAGGGCCTGCTAGGCCCTGGAAAGGAGTTCAGATTTTACTCTGAGGCACTGCAAGGCCATGAAAGGATCTTTAAGCCTCACAGTACTATGAAATGATATTTTAAAAGAGTAGAAATAGAGAGATTGGATAAGAGGCTGATTGCAATAATCCAGCAAAAGTTGATGTGGCTGAAACTACAGTAGTGGCAGTGGAAAAAACTGGAAAGATGAGAAATACATTTGGGAGGAGGAAAGAGGCAAGGCTTGTAGGGTTGGCTGTGTGGTTTGAAGGAGAGAGAAGAGTCACAGGGGATTCCCTGGACTGCACATGTGGCTGAATGGTGGGGTCATTTATGCAGAGAGGGCAAATTGGAGTTAAGACATTTGATTATGGTGGAGATGGAGAACTCGGCTTTGAGTAACTAATTTTGAGTTGACTATGAGATATCAAAATGTTAAGCAGGCATTTGAATATTTAAGTCTGGGATTCATTAGAAATTTGGGCTGGCGATGGAAATCTAGAATATATCAAAATATAGAAGATATTTAAAAGTGAGGGCATCAATGAGATTACTTAGGGAATGGCTATGGGGATAAGTGAGAAGAAGGTCTAAGACTGACTCATAGGAAATTCAAAACATACAGATGGGGACTTCCCTGGTGGTGCAGTGGATAAGAATCCGCCTGCCAATGCAGGGTCACGGGTTCAATCCGTGGTCCGGGAAAATCCCACATTCCTCAGAGCAGCTAAGCCCGTGTGCCACAACTACTGAGCTTGCACTCCAGGGCCCACGAGCCACAACTACTGAAGCCCACGCCTAGAGCCCATGCTCTGCAACAAGAGAAGCCACCACAATGAGAAGCCCGCACACCGCAATGAAGAGTAGCCCCCGCTCACCACAACTAGAGAAAGCCCATGCACAGCAATGAAGACCCAATGCAGCCAAAAACAAACAAACAAACAAAATGTAGAGGTGGAAGAGGAGAGCTAACAAAACAGATGGAAGAAGATGATCAGACAAATAGGAGGGAAACCAGGAGAGAATGATTCCATAGACACCAAAGGGGAGAATGTTTCAAGGAAGAGGAAGCAGCATGTCAGAGCTGCTGAGAGGTCAAGTACAAGGTGAACAGAAGAGTGCTATTGAATCTGGCAAGACAGAGGCACTGGAGGACTTTGCCAAGAGCAGTTTTGATGGAGGATAAGGGTGACACCTGGACAGGGGTGGTTGGAGAGCGAATGGGAGCGTAGAGCATGGAGAGAGCATGTGTACACATCCTTTCAAGTTTTGTGAGGGAAGTGGAGAAGTGAAATGGCAACTGGACAGAGATTCAAAAGCAAAGAACATCTTTAAGGAATTGGAGAGAGATACAAAGAAGTGCTTCTTTTATCTGCTTTATAAATTGGCTGTCTGTAGTAAGTTCTTATTTGAACACTGCGTTCTCAGGCTTTAAGAAGTATATTCCATGGGACTAGATGTTCCCCAAGGTCTGTTCTATATCTGTCATTCTAAAGTTCTACAACTATTCCTTTTTCAAAGGTCATAAAGAAAACATTCTTGGTATCTTGGTGTCTTAGTCCATTTGGGCTGCTACAACAAACTACCATAGACTAAGTGGCTTAAACAAAAAACATCTATTTCTCACAGTTTTGGAGGCTGGGAAGTCCCAAATCAAGATGCCAGCAGATTTGCCATCTGGTGAAGGCCCTCTTCCTGGTTCAGAGACAGCCTTTTCTCGCTGTGTCCTCACAGGGTAGAAAGATCAGGAGAGATCTCTGGGGTTTCTCTTATAAGGGCACTAATCCCATTCATGAAGGCTCCATCCTCCTGACCTAATTACCTCCCAAAAACTGCATCTCCTAAGCCATCACATTGGGGATTAGGTTGCAACATACGAATTTTGAGGGGACACACACATTCAGTCTATAGCAACTGGTATCCAGGCAACAACTCCTCCTCATCTCAATTCACTGGGTCCTTAATTTATTCATTCATTTCCCTGTATGGTGAGCATCACGAGGGAAAGGATTTTTGTCGTTGTTCACAGATAGGCACATAGCAGGTGCTCAATAAATATTTGCTGAATGAATAAACAAATGGATGGATTTTATAAGTCGTCAGAATGCCTACACATGCAGAACTCATTCAACATTTACTCAACAAACATTAAGCATCTGACGTGCGCCAGGCTCTACGCTAAGTACACCTCAGTCAGCTCCTCCTTAAAGTGGGAGAAAAGACTCTGGCCTTTCCTGGCCTTCTCTGCATCCTCTCTCTTCTTATTCTTTGAAGAGAAAAAGCTAATAAGTTACACTACAGGCTACTATCTACTAAACAAAATGATTGTTCTTAGTCCTGCACACCATAACCCCAGCGTGCATCCTGGTTTCCACACTGGCGATCCATGCAACCTTTGGAAAGTCACTTAAGAAAACAATGAAAAATCAAAGAATGTGAGTATGGGTGTGTGCTTGCACAAAGGAAAAGGACCAGGATGAAATGCATCAAAATGTTGAAGGGGGCTGTATTTCAAGTAATTTCTTCTTTACACTTTTCTATATTTTCCACTGTTTGTACAATGAACCTGGATTATGTTCGTAATTAGAAAATCCCTCACTGACTATCTCTGGGCTTCAGTCGCCAAGGGTATCAAGTGTGGATTGCACCTGCCTTGCTTCTGTCATAGTCTTATTTGGGGAATGATGAGATAATGCCTAAATCCACACAATCCACATCACCAGCTGAGGCTACAAACATGAGCGCATTTCTTTCATTTTTCCAATTCATCACTCGAGCAGTTGCAAGCCCTAAGCAATACAGTGTCTGCCCTCTAGGATCTCTCCCTAGTAACACTTAAACATGGGTTCCACTGTAAACATCGGAAATTCAACTAACTGTGGCATACACAAATGGGGTGTTATTTCCCTCCCATAATAAGAAATGCAGAGTTAGGCAGCCCAGGGCTGGACCACTGCTCAAGGATGTCCTCAAGGATCCAGGCTCCTGGCTCAGCATCCTTAGTTTATGACTCATTCTTGTGGTCACAGGAAAGCTGCTGTGCCTCCAGGAAAGAGGGAGGAAGACCAAAGGGAAAAGAGATGTTTTTCTTTTCACTTGAAATGGGAATTCTGCCTACATCCTATTGGCTAGAACTAGACCACATGACCACCCCTAGCTGCAAGGGAAGTTGAGTAAGTTCACTTTTCATGCTCTATAGTTTATTCAACCTAAGGAGTTCAGTTCCACTTCTGAAGGCCAGGTGGAGTGAGAACTGGAAAGTCTGACCTGTCCACAAGGAAGCCCAAGTTGTCATCAGTCACTGAGTGTGTTTCTGCCTTGCAGTATTGCTGTTAACAACTGGTCCACTGCAGAGGTGATGCTGTCATTGTTCCAGTTCACTGGACAGGCCATGGGGGTCTCATGCTTGTTTCTCATGTTGCAGTCATTCAGGTTACACACACATGCACAGCCAGTATGCCTCAGTTATAAGTCTAGTGGAAAGGAGGCTGGGTCATCAAGGGCTTCTTGCCTCAGCTGCAACCTGTGTCAGATATGGCCCCTCCATGATTCTTGAGGCCCAAGTTTTCATCCTGGGTCACCTGTCCAGACTCTCCAGAGGATGTCATTTTCTTACTGGAAGACCTCAGACTAGATCATCCCCAATCCATCAGAGAAGGTCTGGTACAGCTGAACATTTCAATGGAGGCAATCAGAATCTCCATGCCTTCCCCACAGGAGACTCCTTGACCCCTCTGCAAATTTGCACACCCTTCTCCCCAAATCAGCTCTGAATACAAGAATCATTGATAGGGTTCATCTCCATTAGGCCATATCGGGCCCCCTTCTGTCCTTTTACCAAGTCCTGGGGGACTTACACTTACATAATTAAAAGGGCCCACACCAGGGGCTCTTCCTGAACACAAATCTGCCTCAAAGTGATTTGTCATGAACACCTAGGTAGAGAAACAACTATGCTAAAAATATATCATATTACGCTGGATGCACCTGCTACATGCATGCAAAAGTGATTTAAGACAGAAGGAGACCTAAGACTTCTCGATCTGCAATATGATGGACTCTTGTGAGCCATCCTCAAAGAAACAGCAGAGATTCTGGGAAACATATCACAAATATTCTTTTACCTTCTCAGCTGAACTCACAAAAAAAGAAAGGTTAATCTCCCTGGCCCAGAAATACAAAGGAACTCCAGAGGCAAGCAGAGAGGCAAACATGTTAGCTACCTTATGACTGCTCTGTCAGATCTTAGCTTTTGTTTGTTTACTTTTTTATTGAGGTATAATCAGCATATAGTAAAATGTGCAATTCTTAAGTGCAGAGCTTAATGAATTTTTACATATGTGTACCACCATGTAACCACCACCCAGATCAGGATCTAGAATATTTCCACAAAAGGCTCCCTCATACCCCCTCATCAATATCTCCCCTCAAGTGTAACCACTATTCTGACTCATCACCAAAGATTAGCTTTGCCTGTTCTGGATTTTTGTAAGAGTGGAATTGTACATTGGCTATTCGTTTTTTGTCTAGTTTTTTAAATTCAATAGTATGTCTATTTCATTCATCCATGTTATCACATGTATCAGCAATTTGCTCTTTTCATTACTGTGTAGTATTCCATGGTAAAAAAAAAATCCACTATTTATTTATCAATTCTACTGTTGATGGGCATTTGGGTTGTTTCCAGTTTGGAACTTGATGAATGAAGCTGCTATGAACACTCCTGTATATGTCTCCTGGTGGAAATATGCAGGGCTTGGGTTTTAATGCTCATTTGGGGACACTGTGAGATGAGACCATCAACCTAATCAAAGTAAGGAAATGACGCTTAGAAGCCCACATGAAGCCAGGGCCATCAAAGGACTATACTCTTGGTGACAGTGTAGACTAGGAAAAATCTACCCATAAATACAGGGAGAAAAAAGGACACCAGTCTGCAATCTGTGTGGGAAAAAAAAAAATCCTCCCCTGGGAACTTATGATCACAGCCCCATACCTCACATAGCTTTAAAGTTAAAATTTACACTATCAGCATACCCCAGAAAACCCCAAGCTGATGAATTAGCATAGAAATCTATTAGAAGCTGGTAATATCCCTAGAGCCCCTGACAGAAGTGAATGAAAAATCATTGCAGAAGGACACAATTTATCCCACATTGTGGATGATTCCAGTAGATAAATGTCCACTGAACATAAGTTTAAAATTAAAAAGCAAATGAGGAACAAACCTACCTTGAGTGAGAGTCAGCAAACATATAGAATACTCATAAGAGCTTCAGATAATAGGACAATATAATAGAGACCATAAATAAATGTGTTTAAAATAATAACCCAAAATAAATGAAGTGTGATCATAAGAAACAAGGCATTATATTTTTTTTAAGCAGGCAAATTTTTAAAATAAACAAATGGAATTCTTGGACATTAAAAATTCAGCCATTTATAACAAAAACCACTGAATTGTACCATTTAATTGGGTGAATTGTATGGTATGTGAACCATATCTCAATGAAGTTTTTTTAAAGTTCAACCATTGAAATAATGTTTAAAAAACTTAAGACTTAAGGTTTAGTAAAATAGTGCTAGACAAAGCTGTACAGAGAAATAATGAACTAGAAGATAAACTTGAAGAAATTCCACAGACAAGGCACAAATAGATTAAAAGGTGTAAAAATATGAAAGAGCATTTAAAAGAGCTGAGGATAGAACAATAATGTTCACCTATATCTAATAAAATTTCCAGAAGAAGATAGAGTAAATGAGAAAGGTAATATTTGAAAAAATTACAAGAAATAATGGCTAAGAATTCCAGAATTGATGAAGGCATAGCTTCTCAGATTTAGGAACCACAATGAGTATCAGGAAAATAAGTAAATCTAAACCTAGACACATCATAGCAAAACTATAGAACACCCAAGAAAATCCTACAAGCAGCTAGAGATAAAGGGCAAACTTTCAACAAAATAATAACAATTAGACTGGTATAGACTTCACAATAACAGATTTCCTACAAAATAATATTAATTAAACTGGTACACCTCAACAATAGCATCAGTGAAGGGCAGAAGACCATAGGAAAATATCTTTTAAGTACTGAGAGAATACACTCATCAACCTATACTAATACTAATTTCAGCTAGGCTAGTATATCCCAGTGAAGTTATTTCAAACAAATAAGGACTGAGTTTACCACTTCAGACCCAAATTGAAAAAAACCTGAAAAAACTACTAAAGATGAAGGAAATTAAACAGATACAAAAGATTCAAAAAGCAATTATGCTTATTATTTTTCATATATTTATAATGTATTATATTTAAAATTAAATGTGTGTGTGTGTGTGTACAAAGAGGGAGCACAAGAATGCTCCATACATGAAATATGTGATGATTATTAACATTGTCCATTTGGCGAACCTGTTCCCTTCCAGGCCAGACACTGATAATTAAACATATCACGGTAAAGGGGTGTGGCTTCAGAGACAATAAGCAGACACGTGAGTGGGGTAGGGGCAACTCAGGATCAAGCCAAGTCATTTCAAGGAGAAGAGAAACAAAACCAAGTAAGAATAGGCAAGTAAGAGCCAGGGGGACTTCCCTGGTGGCGCAGTGGTTAAGAATCTGCCTGCCAATGCAGGGGACACTGGTTTGAGCCCTGGTCCGGGAAGATCCCACATGCCGCAGAGCAACTAAGCCCGTGGGCCACAACTACTGAGCCTGCGCTCTAGAACCCATGAGCCACAACTACTGAAGCCTGTGCATCTAGAGCCCGTGCTCCGCCACGAGAAGCCACCGCAATGAGAAGCCCATGCACTGCAATGAAGAGTAGCCCCCACTTGCCACAACTAGAGAAAGCCCGCACACAGCAAGGAAGACCCAAAGCAGCCAAAAATAAAGTTAAAAAAATAAAAAATAAAAAAGAGCCAGGCATTGCTAAGAAGGAGCTGGTAAGATGAGGTATGGGGGGGTGGGAGGAGACAGACCCCAGGCAACAGACTGGGGCATGATTCCTAATTCCCTGCCCTCTGGTAGAACGAAGACGACAAAGAAGCCTACTACCCCAAGCAATGCAGGCAGGTGGGCATCTGGATATACCACAGAGGACTGGGGATTCAGGAGGCACTGTTCGTCTTATCACTGAGGCATCTGAGACTCTAGCGCTTAGTTGAAAAGCAACCAAAATCCTTGACAGCCTGACCTGATGACCTCTCCCAGATTCTGAAACAGAGTCAGGCCGCATGCTGGTTGTTGAGAGCTTGCTATGGCCTGCTGAGATGAAACTAGGCCAAGGCAGATGCAATAAATGAGAACTTCTCTCTCCCTGATTTTTTAGCAAGAAAACCAGTTTTTTTTTTTTAAACATCTTTATTGGAGTATAATTGCTTTACAATGGTGTGTTAGTTTCTGCTGCATAACAAAGTGAATCAGCTATATGTATACACATATCCCCATATCTCCTCTCTCTTGTGTCTCCCTCCCACCCTCCCTATCTCACCCCTCTAGGAGGTCACAAAGCACTGAGCTGATCTTCCTGTGCTATGCGGCTGCTTCCCACTAGCTATCTATTTTACATTTGGTAGTGTATATATGTCCATGCCACTCTCTCACTTCGTCCCAGCTTACCCTTCCCCCTCCCTGTGTCCTCAAGTCCATTCTCTACGTTTGCGTCTTTATTCCTGTCCTGCCCCTAGGTTCTTCAGAACCTTTTTTTTTTTTTTTAGACTCCATATATATGTGTTAGCATACGGTATTTGTTTTTCTCTTTCTGACTTCACTCTGTATGACAGTCTCTAGGTCCAACCACCTCACTACAAATAACTCAATTTCATTCCTTTTTATGGTTAATATCCCATTGTATATATGTGCCACATCTTCTTTATCCATTCATCTGTCGATGGACACTTAGGTTGCTTCCATGTCCTGGCTATTGTAAATAGAGCTGCAATGAACATTTTGGTACATGACTCTTTTGAATTATGGTTTTCTCAGGGTATATGCCCAGTGGGATTGCTGGGTCATATGGTAGTTCTATTTTTAGTTTTTTAAGGAACCTCCATACTGTTCTCCATAGTGGCTGTATCAATTTACATTCCCACCAACAGTGCAAGAGGGTTCCCTTTTGTCCACACCCTCTCCAGCATTTATTGTTTATAGACTTTTTGATGATGGCCATTCTGACTGGTGTGAGATGATACCTCGTAGTTTTGATTTGCATTTCTCTAATGATTCGTGATTAGTTGAGCATGCTTTCATGTGTTTGTTGGCAATCTGTATATCTTCTTTCGAGAAATGTCTATTTAGGTCTTCTGCCCATTTTTGGATTAGGTTGTTTTTTTGGTATTGAGATGCATGAGATGCTTGTAAATTCTGGAGATTAATCCTTTGTCAGTTGCTTCATTTGCAAATAAGAAAATCAGTTCTTACTAAAAGAAAACGATGGAACCATTACCTAGGACCCAGAAGTACTTTTAAAATTAAGATGCTGTCTGTAAAATGATAAGAAAACTGAATATTCAAGGTCTGAACTAAGTAAAGAGCTTTTCGTTAGTTGGTTGATTAACAGAGGTGAAAGTGCCAAGTAAGACAAGCCATAACCACCTCTGCTCTGTATTTAGGTGCCAGATTCCCTTTCGTGTGTTATTTTCATGTTACAGAGCTAATCTTCACTCATCTAAATGATAGCCCGCTATTTATATAGATGTCTAAGTGTGAAACTTGTTTAAGAAAATTGTGGAATGTCATAAAGTGGTAGGAGTAGGAGGTACTCAGTTGATTAATTATATTTATGACATAAATTTGAGATGTAACTCAAAATGAACATTTTAAAATTCTTTTCCTGCCTCTTTGGGTTTTTCAAAACATAAAATCCCAGCAGTCTTCATTTTTGCAATGGGCAATTATAATTTGACTTCCCTTCTGAAGAAGTTTATAGTACATTTAAACAAAATTAAAAGTGCTTCCACTATTATCTAGGTCTAACACAATGCAGAGCTTTTTAAAATATTTCCTTCTTATTACTATTAAATCACCGGAATCAGGCCAGATTTGAATTTTGTAATATAGCTCTAGACCAGGCATCTTCAAGCACCAGATCTCCTTTTGCATCCCTCTTCCATCTTGTGTCCATGTGATTGGGCAGAGGTCATGGGTGGAGGGCCCACTTTGTGCGTTGAAGGGAGAGGTAGACAGGTTGCCAGGGTGAGGAGCTTCTGAGGGTAACTGACACACCTCTCCAAGTGGACACTTTCCTCCACTGGTGACCAGTTTCCTCTACACCAATAAATAAGTTTTCATTCTGCAATTAGAGAAGGCAGTGATTTAAATTCACATGTTAAATTATTCATTGAGAGCAAACTGTTTTTCAGTTGGGGGAGGAGGAATGGAGTTCTTAATTTGTACAGACTCCACATAAGACACATTGCTACTGAATATTTGCTTCCTCCCAAATTCAAATGTTAAATCCCAACCCCCAGTGTGACAGTATTAGGAGGGTGGGCCTTTGGGAGGTGATTAGGTCATGATGGTGGAGTGCTCATGAATGGGATTAGTGTCCTTAAAAGAGACCCCAGAGAACTCCCTCACCCCTCCCACCATGTGAGGACAGCAAGAAATGGCCACCTGTGAACCAGTAAGAGAGCCCTCAGCAAACACCTAATCTGCCAACACTTTGATCTTGGACTTCAAGACTCCAGAACTGTGAGAAATACATTTCTGTTGTTTATAAGCCACCCAGTCTACGGTATTCTATTATAACAGCCTAACAGACTAAGACACACACGCATTGCCTTTTTTCAGTCCCCCCAAGCCTATGAGGCAGACAGTATTAACATTCCCATTTTACAGATGAGGACCCCAAAGCTTAGAAATGTTCAGCGACTCTCTCCAGGTCCACAGCTAGTAAAGTAAGAGTAGCGATCTCAAGCCAGGCAGTGTGAATCGAGTCGCAGGGCTCTCAGCCACTGTGTTGGGTCCCTGAGAAATGGCATAGGAAACAGCAAATGTAAACCGATCCCACCCAGGCTGGGTGTGCAAGTGTTGAGAAAGTGCAGGATAAGTGTGCTGGGGCTGATCTGGAGGGCTTTCTCAATCCCCTGTGCCCACGTTTTGGGTCTGCTTCCACACTCCTGACCTGCAACTCAGAAATGCTGTCCATGCATTTTCATTTGAATGTCATTCGAATTTACAACCATGGAGGTCATGGACTGTGTGCCTTGCCTGAGTTTCCTGAGAAGCAGCTCTTCCTCACCCCAGCCAGGTGCATTAGAAGTCCTCCTCATCCCTGCCCCACAGAACAGGAAGTAAGAGGTACCGTGGGACTCTACCCTTTTTCTTGGTATCACTGTTGAAATCCAAAGCTGTGGGGAAAAGGTGATCAATTCTCCCAGGTTCTCAGTTCAGAAAGTCCCCTGTGGTGGAGGAGAAATGAATGAGAGCTGTGGGGTCCTCAGCCTTTGGAGGGCATAGAGTGACCACACAGAGACGCTATTCCTGCCCCAGCCCTTGCCTCCCCTGTGAGACCAAGAAGGAGACTACATTAGGAGTGGAGATCCACGCTGGAGACCTGAACAGGAGGGGTTGTGAGGTGGGTGGCCTGGGCAGGGTCTCAGGGTTGATGGGGGAAGACATCAGACACAGCCAGGTCTCCAATATCAGAGAGCTGTGCATTGAGGAGGGCCCACAGCCCCCCCAAAAGAACTCAGCAATGCAACCCCCCCAAGACAGCCTGCACCTGGGTGTTCTCTACACAGAGGGCATTAAGAACCAGGTGCATGAGGGGGGACCTTCAAGATGGCAGAGGAGTAAGACGTGGAGATCACCTTCCTCCCCACAAATACATCTACATGTGGAACAACTCCTACAAAACACCTACTGAATGCTGGCAGAAGACCTCAGACTTCCCAAAAGGCAAGAAACTCCCCATGTACCTGGGTAGGGCAAAAGAAAAAAAAAAACAGAGACAAAGAATAGGGATGGGACCTGCACCTCTGGGAGGGAGCTGTGAAGGAGGAAAAGTTACCACACACTAGGAAGCCCCTTCACTGGTGGAGACAGGGTGGTGGGGGGGAAGCTTTGGAGCCACAGAGGACAGCGCAGCAACAGGGGTGCAGAGGGCAATGCGGAGAGATTCCCGCACAGAGGATCGGTGCCGACCAGCACTCACCAGCCCGAGAGGCTTGTCTGCTCACCCGCCGGGGAGGGCGGGGGCTGGGAGCTGAGGCTTGTGCTTTGGAGGTCAGATCCCAGGGAGAGGGCTGGGGTTGGCTGCGTGGACACAGCCTGAAGGGGGCTAGTGTGCCACAGCTAGCCGGGAGGGAGTCTGGGAAAAAGTCTGAACCTGCCTAAGAGGTAAGAGACCATTGTTTCTGGGTGCACAAGGAGAGGGGATTCAGACTACCACCTAAATGAGCTCCAGAGACGGGCGTGGGCCGTGGCTATCAGTGTGGACACCAGAGATGGGCATGAAACACTAAGGCTGCTGCTGCAGCCACCAAGAAGCTGTATGCAAGCACAGGTCACTATCCTCATCTCCCCTCCCGGGAGCCTGTGCAACCCGCCACTCTCAGGGTCCCAGGATCCAGGGACAACGTCCCAGGGAGAACACACAGCGCGCCTCAGGCTGGTGCAACGTCATGTCGGCCTCTGCCGCCACAGGCTCCCCCCGCATTCCATTCCCCTCCCTCCCCCCGGCCTGAGCTAGAGCCCCCTAATGCAACCTACATGCAGAGGTGGGGCCACATCCAAAGCTGAACCCCAGGAGCTGTGCGAACAAAGAAGAGAAAGGGAAATCTCTCCCAGCAGCCTCAGGAGCAGCGGATTAAATCTCCACAATCAACTTGATGTACCCTGCCTCTGTGGAATACCTGAATAGACAACAAATCATCCCAAAATTGAGGCGGTGGACATTGGGAGCAACTGTAAACTTGGGGTTTGCTTTCTGTACCAAATTTGTTTCTGGTTTTATGTTTATCTTAGCTTAGTATTTAGAGCTTATTATCGTTGGTAGATTTCTTTATTGATTTGGTTGCTCTCTTCCCTTTTTTTATATATATACATATTTTTTCTCCTTTTTCTCTTTTTGTGTGTATGTGTATGCTTCTTTGAGTGATTTTGTCTGTATAGCTTTGCTTTTACCATTTGTCCTAAGGTTCTGTCTGCCCATTGTTTTGTTTTTGTTTTTGTTTTGTATAGTTTTTGGCACTTCTTATCCTTGGTGGATTTGCTTTTTTGTTTGGTTCCTCTCTTCTTTCTTTCTTTTCTTTTTCATTGCTTTTTTATTTTTTAATTTTTAATTTTTTTTATTTTAATAACTTTACTTTTTTTTCTTTCTTTTTTTTTTCCTCCCTTTTCTTCTGAGCCATGTGGCTGACAGAGTCTTGGTGCTCCGGCTGGGTGTCAGGCCTCAGCCTCTGAGGTGGGAGAGCCGAGTTCAGGACATTGGTCCACCAGAGACCTCCTGGCCCCACATAATATCAAATGGCGAAAGCTCTCACAGAGATCTCCATCTCAATGCTAAGACCCAGCTCCTCTCAGCGACCAGCAAGCTACAGTGCTGGACACCCTATGCCAAACAACTAGCAAGACAAGAACACAACCCCACCCATTAGCAGAGAGGCTGCCTAAAATCGTAATAAGTTCATAGACACCCCAAAACACACCACCAGACGTGGCCCTGCCCACCAGAAAGACAAGATCCAGCCTCATCCACCAGAACACCAGAACCAGTCCCCTCCACCAGGAAGCCTACACAACCCATTGAACCAACCTTACCCACTGGGGGAAGACAACAAAAACAACAGGAACTATGAACCTGCAGCCTGCAAAAAGGAGACCCCAAACACAGTAAGTTAAGCAAAATGAGAAGACAGAGAAATACAGAGCAGATGAAGGAGCAAGGTAAAAACCCACCAGACCAAAAAAATGAAGAGGAAATAGGCAGTCTACCTGAAAAAGAATTCAGAGTAATGATAGTAAAGATGATCCAAAATCCTGGAAATAGAATAGAGAAAACACAAGAAATGTTTAACAAGGACCTAGAAGAACTAAAGAGCAAACAAACAATGAAGAACAACAGAATAAATGAAATATAAAATTCTCTAAAAGGAACCAATAGCAGAATAACTGAGGCAGAAGAACGGATAAGTGACCTGTAAGATAAAATAGTGGAAATAACTACTGCAGAGCAGAATAAAGAAAAAAGAATGAAAACAATTGAGGACAGTCTCAGAAACCTCTGGGACAACATTAAACGCATCAACATACGAATTCTAGGGGTCCCAGAAGAAGAAGAGAAAAAAAAAGTGACTGAGAAAATAGTTGAAGAGGTTATAGGCAAAAACTTCCATAATATGGGAAAGGAAATAGTCAATCAAGTCCAGGAAGCACAGAGAGTCCCATACAGAATATATCCAAGGAGACACATGCCAAGACACATATTAATCAAGCTATCAAAAGTTAAATACAAAGAAAAAATATTAAAAGCAGCAAGGGAAAAGCAACAAACAACATACAAGGGAATCCCCATAATGTTAACAGCTGACCTTTCAGCAGAAACTCTGCAAGCCAGAAAGGAGTGGTAGGACATATTTAAAGTGATGAAAGGGAAAAACCTACAACCAAGATTACTCTACCCAGCAAGGATCTGATTCAGATTTGACGGAGAAATTAAAACCTTTACAGACAAGCAAAAGCTAAGAGAATTCAGCACCACTAAACCAGCTTTACAACAAATGCTAAAGGAACTTCTCTAGGTAGGAAACACAAGAGAAGGGAAAGACCTACAATAACAAACCCAAAACAATTAAGAAAATGGTAATAGGAGCATACATATCGATAACTACCTTAAATGTAAATGGATTAAATGCTCCAACCAAAAGACACAGACTGACTGAATGGATACAAAAACAAGACCTGAATATATGCTGTCTACAAGAGACCCACTTCAGACCTAGGGACACATACAGGCTGAAAGGGAGGGGATGGAAAAAGATATTCCATGCAAATGGAAATCAAAAGAAAGCTGGAGTAGCAATTCTCATATCAGACAAAATAGACTTTAAAAAAAGACTATTACAAGAGACAAAGAAGGACACTGCATAATGATCAAGGGATCAATCCAAGAAGAAGATATAACAATTGTAAATATTTATGCATGCAACATAGGAACACCTCAATACATAAGGCAAATGCTAACAGCCATAAAAAGGGGAAATCAACAGTAACACAATTATAGTAGGGGACTTTAACACTCCACTTTCACCAGTGGACAGATCATCCAAAATGAAAATAAATAAGGAAACACAAGCTTTAAATGATACAATAAACAAGATGGACTTAATTGATATTTATAGGACATTCCATCCAAAAACAACAGAATACACTTTCGTCTCAAGCACTCACAGAACATTCTCCAGGATAGATCGTATCTTGGGTCACAAATCAAGCCTCAGAATATTTAAGAAAACTGAAATCGTATCAAGTATCTTTTCTGACCACAACGCTATGAGACTAGATATCAATTACAGGAAAAAATCTGTAAAAAATACAAACACATGGAGGCTAAACAATACACTACTTAATAACCAAGAGATCACTGAAGAAATCAAAGAGGAAATCAAAAAATACCTAGAAACAAATGACAATGAAAACACGATGACCCAAAACCTATGGGATGTAGCAAAAGCAGCTCTAAGAGGGAAGTTTATAGCAATACAATCCTACCTCAAGAAACAAGAAACATCTCAAGTAAACAACCTAACCTTACATCTAAAGCAATGAGAGAAAGAAGAACAAAACCCCCAAAGTGAGCAGAAGGAAAGAAATCATAAAGATCAGATCAGAAATAAATGAAAAAGAAATGAAGGAAACGATAGCAAAGATCAATTAAACTAAAAGCTGGTTCTTTGAGAAGATAAACAAAATTGATAAACCATTATCCAGACTCATCACAAAAAAAAGGGAGAAGACTCAAATCAATAGGATCAGAAATGAAAAGGGAGAAGTAACAACTGACACTGCAGAAATACAAAGGATCATGAGAGATTACTACAAGCAACTATATGCCAATAAAATGGACAACCTGGAAGAAATGAACAAATTCTTAGAAAAGCACAACCTTCTGAGACTGAACCAGGAAGAAACAGAAAATATAAACAGACAAATCACAAGCACTGAAATTGAAACTGTGATTAAAAATCTTCCAACAAACAAAAGCCCAGGACCAGATGGCTTCATGGGCGAATTCTATCAAACATTTAGAGAAGAGCTAACACCTATCCTTCTCAAACTCTTCCAAAATATAGCAGAGGGAGGAACACTCCCAAACTCATTCTATGAGGCCACCATCACCCTGATACCAAAACCAGACAAAGATCTCACAAAGAAAGAAAATTACAGGCCAATATCACTGATGAACATAGATCCAAAAATCCTCAAAGAAATACTAGGAAACAGAATCCAACAGCATATTAAAAGGATCATACACCATGATCAAGTGGGGTTTATCCCAGGAATGCAAGGATTCTTCAATATATGCAAATCAATCAATGTGATACACCATATTAACAAATTAAAGGAGAAAAACCATATGATCATCTCAACAGATGCAGAGAAAGCTTTCAACAAGATTAAACACCCATTTATGATAAAAACCCTCCAGAAAGTCGGTATAGAGGGAACTTACCTCAACATGATAAAGGCCATATATGACAAACCCACAGCCAACATCATTCTCAATGGTGAAAAACTGAAACCATTTCCAGTACCATCAGGAAAAAGACAAGGTTGCACACTCTCACCACTATTATTCAACCTAGTTTTGGAAGTTTTAGCCACAGCAATCAGAAAAGTAAAAGAAATAAAAGGAATCCAAATCGGAAAAGAAGAAGTAAAGCTGTCACTGTTTGCAGATGACATGATACTATACATAGAGAATCCTAAAGATGCTACCAGAAAACTACTAGAGCTAATCAATGAATATGGTAAAGTAGCAGGATACAAAATTAATGCACAGAAATCTCGTGCATTCCTATACACAAATGATGAAAAATCTGAAAGAGAAATTAAGGAAACACTCCCATTTACCACTGCAACAAAAAGAATAAAATACATAGGAACAAACCTACCTAAGGAGACAAAAGCCCTATATGCAGAAAACTATAAGACATTGATGAAAGAAATGAAAGATGATACAAACAGTTGGAAAGATATACCATGTTCTTAGATTGGAAGAATCAAAACTGTGAAAATGACTATACTACCCAAAGCAATCTACAGAGTCAATGCAATCCCTATCAAACTACCAACGGCATGTTTCACAGAACTAGAACAAAAAATTTCACAATTTGTATGGAAACACAAAAGACCCCAAAGAGCCAAAGCAATCTTGAGAAAGAAAAACGGAGCTGGAGGAATCAGGTTCCCTGACTTCAGACTATACTACAAAGCTACAGTAATCAAGACAGTATGGTACTGGCACAAAAACAGAAATACAGATCAATGGAACAGGATAGAAAGCCCAGAGATAACCCCACGCAATATGGTCACCTTATCTTTGATAAAGGAGGCAAGAATATACAATGGAGAAAAGACAGCCTCTTCAATAAGTGGTGCTGGGAAAACTGGACAGCTACATGTAAAAGAATGAAATTAGAACACTCCCTAACACCATACAAAAAAATTAACTCAAAATGGATTAAAGACCTAAATGTAAGGCCAGACACCTTAAAACTCTTAGAGGAAAACATAGGTAGAACACTCTATGACATAAATCACAGCAAGATCCTTTTTGACCTACCTCCTAGAGAAATGGAAATAAAAACAAAGATAAACAAAATGGGACCTAATGAAACTTAAAAGCTTTTGCACAGCAAAGGAAACCATAAACAAGACGAAAAGACAACCCTCAGAATGGGAGAAAATATTTGCAAATGAAGCAACTGACAAAGGATTAATCTCCAAAATATACAAGCAGCTCATGCAGCTCAATATCAAAATAAAAAACAACCCAATCCAAAAATGGGGAGAAGACCTAAATAGACAGTTCTCCAAAGAAGACATACAGATTGCCAGCAAACACATGAAAGGATGCTCAACATCACTAATCATTAGAGAAATGCAAATCAAAACTACAATGAGGTATCACCTCACACCAGTCAGAATGGCCATCATCAAAAAATCTACAAACAATAAATGCTGGAGAGGGTGTGGACAAAAGGGAACCCTCTTGCACTGTTGGTGGGAATGTAAATTGATGCAGCCACTATGGAGAACAGTATGGAGGTTCCTTAAAAAACTAAAAATAGAACTACCATATGACCCAGTCATCCCACTACTGGGCATATACCCTGAGATAACCATAATTCAAAAAGTCATGTACCACAGTGTTCATCGCAGCTCTATTTACAATAGCCAGGACATGGAAGCAACCTAAGTGTCCATCGACAGATGAATGGATAAAGTAGATGTGGTACATACGTACAATGGAATATTACTCAGCCATAGAAAGAAACAAAATTGAGTTATTTGTAGTGAGGTGGATGGACCTAGAGTCTGTCATACAGAGTGAAGTAAGTCAGAAAGAGAAAAACAAATACCATATGCTAACACATCTATACGGAATCTAAAAAAAAATAGTTCTGAAGAACCTAGGGGCAGGACAGGAATAAAGATGCAGATGTACAGAATGGACTTGAGGACACAGGGAGGGGGAAGGGTAAGCTGGGACGAAGTGAGAGAGTGGCATGGACATATACACACTTCCAAATGTAAAATAGATAGCTAGTGGGAAGCAGCCCCAGAGCACAGGGAGATTATCTCGGTGCTTTCTGTCCACCTAGAGGGGTGGGATAGGGAGGGTGGGAGGGAGACACAAGAGGGAGGAGATATGGGGATATGTATATGTATAGCTGATTCACTTTGTTATACAGCAGAAACTAACACACCATTGTAAAGCAATTATACTCCAATAAAGATGTTAAAAAAAAAAAAAAAAAGAACCAGGTGCATTGACTGGAGTAGCAGCACTGACCACCAGAGACCTGCAGTCTCCGTGCCAGATGAGGAGACAGGTACCCTCTCATTTTCCCACCAGAGAAGCCAGAACATAGAACAGAAAGGAAGAGAAGAGTATGATGACTGAAGACACAGCCATGTCACACCCCCAAAATAACATTTAGAGACACAGCTCTGGGAGGGAGAGAGAGTTTTGAATCAGACATGAGGTTGCATTTTTTGAGCAAATAGGATTGAGTCTTTAATACTGGAATGAGACTCTTCTAATAACTAGAAGTAGCTGAAGAACTGTATCTCTGGTCCACAGGTTGATGAGGTGACAGCTACTGCCATCTGGAAAGAAGGGGAGGTCAACATAGCACAGCTGAAGGGCAGGTACTAGAAAAAGTTATTTTGACACCCCAATAGTTGAGATGCTGTGACATCCACTTCACACCACTAGGATGATTAGAATCCAAAAGTCAGATCATAGCAAGTGTTGGCAAGAATTTAGAAAAATCAGAAGCTTCGTTCATTTCTGGGGGGAATGTAAAATGGTGGAGCCATTTTGGAAAGCAGTGTGGCAGTTTGTCAGAAAATTAAACATAGCGTTATCACTTGACCTGGAAATTCCACTCCTAGGTATATTATACCCAAGAGAATGAAAACATGTCCACATAAAAACTTGAATGCAAATGTTTATAGAAGCATTATTCATAACAACTAAAAAGTGGAAAAACCCCAACTGATATTTAACTGATATTTGTGATACATCCATACAATGGAATATTATTCAGCCATAAAAAGGAGTGAAATACTGATGCTACAACGTGGGTGAATCTTGAAAACATTATGCTAGGTGAAAGAAGCCAGTCACAAAAAACCACATACAATTCCACTTATATGAAATGTCCAGAATAGGTAAATCCATAGAGATAGAAAGCAGCATAGTAGTTCCTTAGGGCTGGGAGGGTTGGAAGGTAATGATTACAAGGTGTACGGTTTCTTTACGGGGTGATGAAAATGTTCTAAAATCAATTGTGGTAATGATTGCACAACTCTGTGAATATACTACTTCCCTGGTGGTACAGTGGATAAGACTCCATGCTCCCAATGCAGGAGGCCTGGGTTCGATCCCTGGTCAGGAAACTAGATCCAACATGCATTTCACAACTAAGAGTTCACATGTCACAACTAAGGAGCTGGCGAGCCGCAACTAAGGAGCCTGTGAGCCGCAACTAAGAGCCAGTGCAACCAAATAAATAAATATTTTAAAAAATAAAATAAAAACCATTGACCTGTACTCTTCAAATGGGTAAATTATATGGTACGTAAATTACATCTCAATAAAGCAGTTACCAAAAAACAAACAAAAAATGGTGACATAATGGAAGACAAGCACCAGACAAAAACAGAGAAGGAGGTTGGGCAGATGGACGGACCTGGCCTGGAGCAGCGGTGCTCACACTGAGAGGGCCCTGGAGTCCACTCCAGGGAGGGCAGGTCTGACCTGGGCACCCTGAGCTGGCCCCAGCTGGCCCCCATGCAGAGTGTCCTGACCACCGTGAGAGCACAGTCCCAGAGGTCTGCCCACAGGGTTGAGGGACCTGACTTGGGGACCAAGAGGCTGGAGAATGTGAGAGGAGGCAGCTGAGTTCTAGACAGCGGGGTGTCCTTACCTCAGCTCTGTTCTCTACATCCCTCCACTCAGGGTGCAACGCGGACCCACACGATCCAGCTTGTTGAACGTGCAGAATCTCAGGCGGCGCCCCAAAACTACCGACCCAGGATCTGCATTTTATTACACCGTGGAAATCACAATGCCTCCTTCAGAAGGATTTTGTGAGGATCCTTATTAACAGTGATTGCAGCCATTACCTGACACTGTCTATGTAACAGATACTAGGATAATAGAGAGAGAGGCCTCATTTAGTGCCTTCACATTGCAGGCGCTCCACATGAGGTAGCTATCCTTTAAAAGAGCCTGACTTGGGGGAGGGAAGAGCCTGGACGCTGGCATCACACAGGCCGGCTCCTCATCCTGACTCTGACCCTCTCTGACACTGAGATCTGGGCAAGGTACTTAACCCATCTGCGCCTCAACTCGCTTATATGGAAACTAGGCTCACCCCAGGAAGTGTGCGCAGTGGCGCTCCGCACCGAGCGGCACGCAGGAGCCCAGCAGGCGTGCGACGTTGCCTCCGCGCCGTACAACCAGATCTCGCGGGACTTCATCAGAAGAGACCCAACCACCCTTAGTCCCCCGACTCTTGCGTCCAGCCCCACCCCTATTGTTCATTCGTGAACCCACTAAGCAAATTCTTCCTGGGCACCTACTGTGTGCCAGACACGGTGCTGGGAGTGCAGGCACTGCAGCAGGGGTCCCTGAGTCCTGAGTCGCCATCTGGCCTTGAAGAGGGAATGAAACAGGCCTGTTTACCCACCTGCTTCGAGAGCTATGAAAACAAAGCCCATCGTCTCTCAGCAGCCATCTGAAACAATGTTTCAACTCTCGGCCCTAATGGGCTTCCACACTGTGAAAAAGCACTTTTTCGAGGGAGGCAGGAGACATAAATTAGTATAATAATACAATTAAAATGCATTTTCCTTCCACTTATTTAAATTACTCTTCCTTGCATCTTGAGAAGATGCATCCTTCCTTGGAGGTATTTAAGGAGAATCAAAGAGGCTGTTGAGATGAAGCAAGAAATGCCCCACACGGAAAACACAAATACCTTACCTTGCAGGCCAGGGAGAGCCGCCCTCCCAGTGATGGCTGTCCGTGACTACAAGACACTCGGCCCTTTGGGGCTCCACAAAAAGCCCTCGGACGCAATGTCCCCGGACAGGTCACTGGCCCTCTCCATAAACATCCATTTTTTCATTCATTCAGCAACAATTTTTTTCTGCACCTCCTCCATGCCTGGCACTAGGAATAACCTGAGATGGATAGGACACAGTGCCTACCCTGAAGGGCACTGTCTAGGAGGAAGGAGCCAAGCAGAAAAGAGTAGAACCTAGGGCCACCAGTGCTGTAACAGGCAGATGTACGGTGAAGGAGCCCCACCCGTCTTGGGTGGGTCGGGGAGGGGCGGGTAGAGTGGGTCTCCTGTGGGAGAGCCTTGTGCTGAGTCCCCAAGGATGAGAAGGAATTAACCAGATGCGGGAGGACAGAAGGGGTCTTCCAGGCAGAGTGACCAGCAGAAACAAAGGCCTGGAATGTGGAAAGCAAGGTGCGTGAGGCGCATCAAGCCAGAAGGCAGGGAGCAGAGGAGGGCAAAAGAAGGAGGCACTCACTCACCAGACCAGAAGGGTCTGAGCAGGGCTAAGGCGTGGGGACTTTGTCCTGAGGGCCTTAGGAAACCAAGGTGAGCCCCGAGGTAGCAGAGTTGGAGAATCCAGTAGCCCAGAAGTCACAAGATGAAGCCAGACACCCATCCTGCAAAGGACACAGCAACGAGTACCATTCCGTCCTCTGGAAAGCACTGATTTGGATCCTGAGTTATTGGTTTTGTGTCGCCACCTGCTGGCAAGATTTCTTCAATGCAGCTATTTCACCCAAACGTTCCAACAGATCTTTGAAAAACGTATTAACAGTCACAGGGAAATCCCTTGAAGTTAGGAAAGATCAAATTAAAGTAGCACTTATTATAGAAAGAATATTGTTAGAATTTCATTCAAAAGCCAGAGAGGAGAGCATCATGTGAGAGTCGTGAGTTCAAATCCCAGGTCCCCCCATTTATGATGTGCAAAAATCACTTCACTTCTCTGAGCTTTGTTTTTAATATCCATAAAATGGAAATAATATCTTACTCGCAGTTGTGAGGGGAATAAAAGATATGAATTGTGTAAAGAGAAATATAATGGCAGTTGGAGTTAGGGTGGAGGAAAATCAGCATGTGACCTATAGCTACCACCTCCACTGCCTCTGCTGGAAAGACTGGCTTCCTCCTTTAGGTCCAAGACACGAGGGAACACCCACAGTCCCACAACCGCACCCCAGGCAGGACCACTCCCTGCTCTCTTTTCCTCTTTCCTACAGACTCCAGGAGGTCGGCTGCCCCCTCTGCCCTGTGGCCTCCATCCTCAGCCTTGCTACCTCCTGGAAAAGGATCTCCCTCTTGCCATGCTTCCTGTGAAGCATGCTGACATCTGACTAACCCCAGGAAAACAGCAAAACAACCAACAGAGGAACGACCAAACTGAAGAAATCTTCAATGTCTTATCCTCTGAGGGGGTAACAAGAGAGTCTCTGCATCTCACTGAACTCCAGTGTCGTCCTCTGGGAAAATGGGACACTATGTGGCCATGTGACAGACAACTCACATAAAGTGGCTGGCACAGTCCTAGCAAACAGAAGACCTTCCAGTATGGACATTACTATTAGAATTATGGTGGATAATCTTACAGTAGAATGGCTTCACACATCAGATTTAGGGGAGAGGGGGAGATACATGACCATTTTGGTCTTTTCCAACCTAAAACTTGACTCCATTATCTTAAGTCATCTTGCAGATGTGGGAGTGTAACCCAAGACAGGGAAGTTTGATACTGACAGGACAAGAGTCCAATGATTGGGACCTTGCCAGGGAGACCATACAGAGATCTATAGCACTGGGGCCTCTGGAGAAAGAGGGCACCAGAGTTTCTGGGAGAAGGGGAGAGAGTCCTGAAAGGAAATGTGCAGTGAGAGATGTTTCTGTCAATCAACACCACTTCCCCCAGCCCCCAAACTAGAACCTTAATATCAGTACAACTACCATCTATTGTGCCCTACTTATGACTCTCCCTGTGCTAAGCCTTTCTACTTAATCCATTCACCCTAATTTAATGCTCTCAACCACCTTGTGAGGTAGATACTATTACTCCCATTTTACAGATGAGAAACTGGGCTTGGAGATGTTAAGAGCCAGGATTTCAACTCTGCCAAGCTCCAGAGCCTGTGTGCTATCTGCCTTCCTCACCCTGCCACAAAGTCCTGTCTATTCTTTGTCCAAAATGTCCCAAGGACTTGTCCTTCCTCTCCATTTTCTGAAGTTCAGGAGCTTGTCATGTCACATTTGTATTTCAGCCTCCTAATTTATGGTTCTGCCCACACTCTATCACATTGCTTTCTGCCACCATGGACTCTAAGCCAGTTCTATCCAACAGAACTTCATGCAATGATGTAACAGAACTTCATGCGATGGAATGTTCTAGATAAGCACTGTTTGAAATGCCAGCCACCAGCTACCTGTGGCTACTGAGCATTTGAAGTATGGCAATTGTGACTGAGTAATTGAATTTTTATTTTAATTGATTTAAATTTAAGTAGGTATATGTGACCGATAGCTACCATATTGGGATAGTGCAGTGCTTGGCAATCCAGATGCACCCTATGTAGAGTGGGACTCCATAGTAAATGTGTACTGTGTGACAGTTTAAGCCTGGTAATCCATCAGAACCCAAAATGATGGTTTATGCTCTTTCTCATCCTGGAAAATGTAGAAAGCCACGAACACCTTGGCCTAGGCAGTCATTTTTTGATAAGAATATCTGCCTTTGGTTGAGTATCTCCGGTGCCCTAGCTCCTGTGTTAGGCATTTGACATGTATTTTTTCTAAACCTCACAACCCCTGCAAAGTAGGTACTATTACCTTATTCATTCATATAGTCAACTAGCACTTACTGAGCACCTACTATGTGTCGGACACAATGCCAGGGACTGAGGACATTGGGATTAATAAGACAGATCCCTTGTAGTTTCGATTTTATAAACCACGGGGCTGAGGCTCAGTAAAGTTAAGTAACTCACTCTCTGTCGCATCGCTGAAATTGGAGCCTAGGCTGCGGGATTCCACTGCCTCCTGACTCCTCCTCCCAAAAAAACAAAATACCTCCCTCTTCTCTGCGTTAGTCAGACCACATTTGGAGCCTGCAGCCATGTCTTAAGATGGGTGTTGACCAGGACTTCCCTGGTGGTCCAGTGGTTAGGACTCCACGCTTTCACTGCTGTGGGCCCGGGTTCGATCCCTGGTCTGGGGAACTAAGATCCCGAAAGCCGTGCAGCAAGGCCAAACAAAAAAACCGAAGACGGGCATTGACCAACTTGAGTAAAATAGCAACTCAAGAGAAACAGTTGAATGTTCAGGGGACAAAGAATAAAAGAATAGAAAGAGAGAATGAACCACTGCTACACACGACATGGGTGATTCTCAGACATAATGTTTAAAGAAGGAGACCAGAAACAAAACATTACCTAACGTATGATCCCATTTATATAAAATTTAAGAACAGATGGTGATAGAAGTGAGAAAGGTGGTTACCTTTGGGGTGGGTAACAGAGGAAGAGTACGGGAGAGAGGCTTCTGGGGAGCTGGATGGGTGTCTTCCCTTGGAAACAATTCATCGAGCTGTATACTTAATATTGTGCACTTCACTGTCTGTATGTTATCATTCAATATAAAAGCTCACGAAAACAAAAAAAGGCAGTGAAGGTGTTGTCAGACAAATAAAAACGGTGATAATTCATTCCCAATAGATCTTCACAAAAATATTTCCAAACAACGCACTTTAGGAAGAAGGAAAGTTAAATAAATAATAAATAAATAAATATCAAAAAAAAAGGAAAGTGATCCCAGAAGGAAGGTCTGACATGCTGGAAGAAATGGTGAGCAAAGAAATTTAAAACTATATGAGTAAATCTAAACAAGTGTCACTTATATAAAAGAATAATAAATAATGTATAATTTGTGGGGTTAACATAATAATACAAAATAGATTTCAAATACCAAACAAAATTAGATGGAAGTGGAATGAAAGTGATTAATGTTAAAGTAAGTTTAGGAGGAGAGATGATAAGTAATTAATTTTTGGCTTTGGCTTTGTTATAGTAAGTAACAAAGTAAGAAAACCACTAATGACAAGGATCTGTGACTCACTCACACAGTCAACCCTCCCTTTCCATGGATGCAAAATCTACAGATATGAAAGGCTGACTGTAAGGGACTTGGGTATCCATGGATTTTGTTATCCACATGGGTCCTGGAACCAATCCTTTGCAGGTACCAACGGATGACTGTATAACCAAAACTGAGCAAGAGTCAGTTAGCAGAAGGCAGATGCTGCTCAAACCCAGAGGCTGTCTATAAAAGCGGAGACCAGATCCCATGCAAGTCTGCACAACAGGCTGTTAAAAAACAAAATTTAACTGAGTAAATTTGAAGATCTAATTGGCTTTCTTAAATAACTCATGAATCAGGCAATGTCTCATCTGGCAAATAGAGAGGTGCTCCAAGGAGTTACACATAACAGGCTTTTGGGACAAGGAAAAGAAGTCATCAGTAAGGGGGAGAAAAATGAAAGTTCATTGGAGGAAAGTAAAAGTTCAGGTGAGTACGGCTTCTCATTGGCTGAACTGCGGCGTTTTCCATTGGGGCTTGTTGCTGGGCAAGAAAGAAGTCTTCCTCTCTCTTACTGTGGGAGTAAAGTAGTTGCACTACCTGCTTGGTAGTGCAAGGTACCACTCTTCCTGTTGGGGTCAGTAACTGAAGTCTTCCTGTTTGGGGTAACTGACGATGGGCATGATAGGGCATGAGAGCTCCCTCTCCAGGCCTTCCCAACTCCACGTTTAGTTGAGGTTTCCTTTTATTAATTTTCACAAAGTATAGTAGCATTTCTCCCAATTCTTCCCCCAAAGGGACCTCCAGCCATTTATCAGAGTAGCTGTATACCGGAGCGAGCAAAATACCCAGACCTTTACAGTGTTATTATATACAAGTTGTGAGGTGACACTGAGACCAGGGGCCCAAAATGCCAGGCAGAATGACAGAGATTAGTGCCATTCTCAAAGACTTAAAGATACATACACCCCTTTTAATTAACTGTAATCCCTGCAAAACCAGATGGATAATAGAAGGTGATGGTAGACTACTATAAACTGAACTCCAGGTAGCCACATTTGCAGCTTCTATGCCAGATACAGTATCTTTATTACTGACAGAACAGATGAACACAGCCTCTGGTACTTGGAATGCGTCTACTGATCTGGCCCCATCAGGAAGGATGATCAAATCTCTTCCCATTCACCTGGAATGGACAGCAGTGCACATTTACAGTCTTGTTCTTGGGCTGTATTAACTCTCCTGCTCTGTCACAATATAACTTGAAGGAATCTTGATCATCCTGACATTCCAAGATTGGTCCACTATACTGATGATTTCACATTATTTGGACATGGAGACTAGGAAGTGACAAGTACTCTGAACATCCTGGAAATAAGCATTTATGCCAGGGAGTGGCAGATAAACCCTAACAAAGGTTGGGAGGCCTACCTATCTAGTGAAGTTTTTTGGAGTCCCTGGTCTAGAATATGCCAAACATGCTCTCCAAAATAAAGGACAAGTTACTGCACTTGGTGCCACCTGCCTCTAAGAAAGAAACACAACACTTGTTTTGGGTTTTGGAAATAGCATATAGAGTGCACTTGGGAATACTGCCTGAATACCTTGCAGGTAACATGGAAGGCTGCCAGTTCTGAGTGGGGCCAGAGCAAGAGGGAGATTTGCGGTGGATTCAGACTGTAGTACAAGCAGCCCTAATGCTCGGGCATATGGTCTGGCAGGGCCAGTGATGCTGGAGGCAACTGTGGTAGTTAAGGACAATCTATGGAGTCTTTGGCAAGACCCTGGATGAGAGGTGCAGCCCAGACCCCTAAGGTTCTGGAGCAGGGCCATTCAAAAGACAGCTTCTGGCTCAGTACTGGACCCTAGGGGAAACTGAAGGTCTGACCATAGAACATCATAAACTGGGGCAGTTGTCAGACCCACCAAATCATAAGCTGAGACAGGCAAAATTGCAATCTGTCACACAATGAAAATAATACATTTGGGATGAGGCTCAAGCAGGTACGGAGGAAATAAGAAAACTGTATGAATAGGTGGTCCAGGTCCAACATACCCTGCCTCTCTTGCCCTGATGCCTTACCATCAACCCACATCAGTGGCCCCTGGGGATCTCTCTATAACCAGTTGACAGAGGAAGAAAAAAATAAAAGGTCTGATAGTAGTTAGGTCAGCAAAATATGTTGGTGTAAACTAAAAATGGGCTGCTGCTACAGAGAATGGCCCTGAAAAGGAGTGGTGAGGAAAAAGCCTCCCAGTGGGCAGCGTTTAAAGTAAATCGGTCATCCACTTTGTGTGGGGGAAGTGATGGCCTGAAGTAATGATACACACAGACGTCCAGGTAATGGCAAATGGTTCGTCTGCTTGGTCAAGGGCTTGGAAGGATCAAGATTGGAAGACTGGAAACAAGGATGTCTGAGGATGGACGAGGCATATGGATGGAGTATGGAGTGGGCACACAGTGTGTGGATCTTTCTGCCCCACATCAATGCCCTCCAGAAAGTGTGAGTGGCAGCAGAAGCAGCACTGAAGAAGCAGATGGAGAGACGACTCATCCAGTGAATGCCAGTGAGCCTGAGCCACCTCAATCTTGCAAAAAGCTTCATGAATGAATGGATTAGTCATGGTAGCCTGACATGATGGGCTGCCTCTCACCAAGGCTGATCTAGCTACCACTGCTGCTGAATGCCTGACCATCAGCAGTACAGAGCAATGCTGCACCCCCAATATGGTACAATCTCTCAAGGACATCAGCAGCCATTTGGTGTCAAGTTCATTATCTTAGATCTCTTCTACCCTGGAAGAGGCAACAATTCATCTTTACTAGAAAAGATACATATTCCAATTATGGGTTGGCCTTAAGTTGGCCAGCACCATTATCTGAAAGCCACAGATTGTCTGCTTCTGGGACGACCAAACCTAAGGCAGTCAACAAATCAAAAAGTTGGTTCCTTGAGAAGTCTAATAAAATACACAAAATTCTGGCAATATTGGACCAGTAAAGGAGAAAGAACAAATAAACAATATTGCAAATTAAAAAGAAGACAAAACTATGGATGCTGATGAGATTTGAAAGGACTAAGATAAATAACTGGAGGAGAAGAAAGAACTCTTCCTTAAAGAGAATGCCAAACAATAAATAAAGAAGGAATGAAGGTGCCAGAAAAATTACTGTTTTGCAACCATCATCATAATGATTGATGCAGGCAAGAATCAATAATGGATGCTAAAACTCATGTGTGAAGGTTTGATGAGGAATAGGATAGTTCCATCATTTCAAAGTACCTCCCACAAATTACTTATTTAATACAGAAAGTAACATAGTAACTCTACAGTGGAGAAAACTGTTGGACATCACCTTAACCAAGTGATCAAAGTTGACATAACAAATCATCATCAACTGACTTGTGATGATGACTTATGCACTGAGAAGCAAACAATATTTTGTAGTGCTCCTACAAAGAAATGCATAACTCAAATCTAACCATGAGGAACATGAGACAAGTTCAACATGAGAGACTTCTACAGAACAACCATTCTGTCCTCTCCAAAATGTAAATGTCACAAAGGACCAAGGAGGGACTTCCCTGGTGGTCCAGTGGTTAAGGCTCCGTGCTCCCAATGCAGCAGGCCCAGGTTCCATCCCGGGTCAGGGAACTAGATCCCGCGTACGCAACTAAAAGCCTGCCCGCCACAACTAAGACCTGACGCAGCCAAGTAAATAAATAAATATTTAAAAAAAAAAGGACCAAGGAATCTCTGAGGAACTATTCGAGATTGAAGGAAATCTAAGAGCAATGACAAATACACGTAACCTTGAATTGGGTCATGAACCAGAAAAAAATAACACTAGGGAGGAAAAAATATTTTCCTCTCTACCCTCCTAGGTTCTTGACTAAGACCCTCTGTAGTAAGAGACAGATTAACAGGCAAAAACAGAAGTTTAATAACATGTGTACCTCCTGTATACATGGGAGACATCCAGGGAAACTGAGTAACTCCCCAGAGAAATGGCCCAAGCCACCACCCTAAATCTCTGGCTACAGACAAAAGAAGATATTGGGGCAGGGGAGGGGAGAGGCTAGATATGGGGGGTGACCAGGAAAAGCACAGTAGACAAGAATAAAGTTGTTATACAGATTTACATCATTGCTTTCTCCATTGATAAGTTTCCTGAGATTTAGAGTCACCCTTCTCTTCCTGGTAAAGACAGGGAGATGCCCTTACAAATGGAGATTTCCCTTATCACTGTAAATGTCTCTTACAAAAGGGTAACTTCTACTCAGTTTTCAGAGCTTTCCTATGTCTGCTGTTTCTTAAAAACAATCAGCTTAAAATGATCTTTATGTCAAAAAGGTGTATTTGGGGGTGACAGACTCTGTACCCTTTCACTACAGAAGACATTATTGGGACAACTAGCAAAATTGGAATATGAACTGTATATTAGATAATGCCAGATTGTCTAACAGTTAGCTAAATATTAAATTTCCTGAATTCATTAAGTTTCCTGTAGTTATGTAAGAGAGTACACTTATTCTTAGAAAATAAATACTGAAGTACTAAGGTACGAAGAGGCATGATTATCTGCAACTTAGTCTCAAATGATTCAGGAGAAAAAAAGAAAAAATAGAGAGAGAGTGTGTTAAAGAGAAAACCACAGGACTAAAATGGCATCACTTGTGCTAAAGCTCATGATACCAAATCTAGATTTAATACCTGACCTAATTGTGGTTTTGACCTTCCCCAGGGATGTTGTCTTAATCCGCCAGTCTGGGATTTTTTCTGGTCAGTACCAATGAGGTAATCTGTCCTGTGTTGCCCCTCTAGCCCTCCAAAGGAAGTAGAGGTAAACTGTATGATAGACCCTCGCCCCTCCCCACAAAGAAGGCGACCTGGCCTGAAACAATCCTCTGTTTTCTTTTGTTAATAGCCTCGTTGCCCCTCCCTCCTTCTACTTGTAAAAACCTTCTACTTTGTACAGCCCCTCAGAGTGCCCTTCTATTTACTAGATGGGATGCTGCCCAATTCACGAACCATTGAATAAAGTCAATTAGATCTTCAAAATTACTCAGTTGAATTTTGTTTTTTAACACAGGGGCGGGGGGAATGATATAGCAAATATGGCAAAATATTAACAGTGGGAAAATCTTAGTAAAGAATATAGTTCTTTAGTATATTTCTTACAATGTTTCTGTAAGTTTGAATTTATTTCAAAATAAAAATTTAAACTTTAAGAATAAAGGAATAAGAAAGTATTGTGAACAATATTATACCAGTAAAATTTTAAATATAAATAAATGAATAAATTTCCAGAAAAATCTAACCTGATAAAACTGACTCAGCTAGAAAATTTAAATAGATTTATAATCATTAAAGAAACTCAGGCAGTAGTTTAGAATTTTCTCCACAGTTAAACAACAGCCAGACTAGATGGATTTACAGGTGAGTTCCACCAAACTTCAAGGAACAAATATTTCAAACTCCCATTTTTATTCTTTGAAGCTATTATAAACTTGACATCAAAAGCATACATTGATGAAACACAAAAGACCATGAATAGCCAAAGCAATCCTGAGAAAGAAAAACGGAGCTGGAGGAATCAGGCTCCCTGGCTTCAGACTATACTAGAAAGCTACAGTCATCAAAACAATATGGTACCGGTACAAAAACAGAAATCTAGATCAATGGAACAGGATAAAAAGTCCAGAGATAAACCCATGCACTTATGGTCACCTAATCTATGACAAAGGAGGCAAGAATATACAATGGAGAAAAGACAGCCTCTTCAAAAAGCGGTGCTGGGAAAACTGGACAGCTACACATAAAAGAATGAAATTAGAACACACCCTAACACCATACACAAAAATAAACTCAAAATAGATTAAAGACCTAAATGTAAAGCTGGATACTATAAAACTTTTAGAGGAAAACATAGGAAGAACACTCTCTGACATAAATCGCAGCAAGATCTTTTTCTATCCACCTCCTAGAATAATGAAAATAAAAGCAAAAATAAACAAATAGGACCTAATTAAACTTAAAAGCTCTTGCACAGCAAAGGAAACCATAACCAAAATGAAAAGAAAACCCTCAGAATGGGAGAAAATATTTGCAAATGAAGCAACTGACAAGGGATTAATCTCCAAAATATACAAATAGCTCATGCAGCTCAATATGAAAATAACAAACAACCCAATCAAAAAATGGGTAGAAGAGCCAGAAGGGGCAGGGCCGCCGACCGAGGCCCCGGGAGGCCTGGGGACGCCGGTGGCGGAGGCCCGGCGTGTGGGGCGCGGAAATGAGGCTTCGGCCCCAGGCCTGGCTCCAGGCTGTGAGCTGGCACAACTGCCCTGCTCGCTGGCCGAGGCCACCAGGACCCAGGACACCAGGAGCTCGCTGTCCTCTGTTTTGGAAAGTCCTGGACCAGATGACCTAATGACAGGTTCTGCAGAAGTCAAACCATCTTCCTGTACGAGGCAACAAGGGCCCCGGAGACGGAGGCTGCACAGGAGCCCTCGGCATCCCGTCCACCGTCTGAGCGACGCTGGAGCAGCCTCTGCTCCTCTGAGCCCCACGCACCCAGCTCCACTACAGGGTGAGCTGGGCGTGAGGACCACATTTCTCAAGTTTTCCCCCAGGAGGGCTGTACCCCAGGAACGGGGTCTCAGAGCTCGTGCAGGTGCAGCCACCCTGGAGGGTCCACGTCCTGAGGGAAAGTCTGCTGAGGCATTTTTATGCCTTCCTCCATCCCTTTCCTCCTAAGAGGCCCAGCCAGCGGAGATGTTCTGAACTGGGCGGATGTTACTGGAACCCCTGGGCTATGACACATGCTTCTTTAAAAGGATTTCCCCAAGAAGCTGCCTTTCAGGTGATCCCCCATCACGCCTGCAGTCTCTCTACCCACCTTGAGGACCAGGCTGATGTGAGGCCCTGGGAGAGGCCCCCGGGAGAGACACGGTGGGTCTTCTGGTCCTGGAAAATGAGGCCTGTTTTTGTTTCCCCTGAGGTCAGTGGTGTCCTCCATCCTTAAGCTCCTGTCACAGTGTTGGAAAGAAAAACTGATCCGACAAACAACATTTACTACTAGGAAACCACACAGAGACTCAGGCCTCTGCCTTCACTGTGCTCACAGCCCAGTGTCTGGGTTTTCCTAAAAACCTCCCCCTACCTAGTTTCTCTGTGCATATATCACTGCATTTTGGACACTTGGCTGTTAAAGTTGTCTCCAAGCCTCTTTGGCATTGGATAAAAATATCTGCATAATTAAAAATAAGCCACCAAAAAAAAAAAAATGGGCAGAAGATCTAAATAGACATTTCTCCAAAGAAGACATACAGATGGTTAAAAAGCACATGAAAAGATGCTCAACATCCCTAATTATTAAAACTACAATGAGGGACTTCCCTGGTGGCGCAGTGGTTGAGAATCCGCCTGCCAATGCAGGGGACACGGGTTCGAGCCCTGGTCCAGGAAGATCCCACATGCCGCGGAGCAACTAAGCCCATGTGCCACAACTACTGATCCTGTGCTCTAGAGCCCGCGAGCCACAACTACTAAGCCTGAGTGCCACAACTACTGAAGCCCGCGTGCCTAGAGCCCAAGCTCTGCAACAAGAGAAGCCACTGCAATGAGAAGCCCACGCACCACAACGAAGAGTAGACACCGCTCGCCACAACTAGAGAAAGCCTGCATGCAGCAATGAAGACCCAACAACGAAGACCCAATGCAGCCAAAAATAAATTAATTAATTAATTAAAAAAAAAAATGAAGACCCAACAACGAAGACCCAATGCAGCCAAAAATAAATAAATAAAAAAAAAAAAAAAAAAAAAAAAACTACAATGAGGTATCACCTCACACTGGTCAGAATGGCCATCATCAAAAAGTCTACAAACAATAAATGCTGGAGAGGGTGTGGAGGAAAGGGAACCCTCCTACACTATTGGTGGGAATGCAAACTGGTACAGCCACTATGGAGAACAGTATGGAAGTTCTTTAAAAAACTAAAAATAGAGCTACCATATGATCCAGCAATCCCACTCCTGGGCATATATCTGGAGGAAACCATAAGTCGAAAAGATACATGCACCCCCAATGTTCATTGAAGCACTAGTCACAATAGCCAGGACATGGAAGCAACCTAAATGTCCATCAACAGAGGAATGGATAAAGAAGATGTGGTACATGCATACAGTGGAATATTACTCAGCCATTAAAAAGAACAAAATAATGCCATTTGCAGCAACATGGATGGACCTAGAGATTCTCATATAAATGAAGTAAGTCAGACAAAGACAAATATCATATGATATCGCTTACATGTGGATTCTAAAAAAAGGTTACAAATGAACTTATCTACAAAACCAAAATAGAGTTACAGATGTAGAAAATAAACTTATGGTTACTGGGGAGTAAGGGGGATGTAGGGATAAATTGGAAGATTGGGATTGACATATACACACTACTATATATACAATAGATAACTAATAAGGACCTACTGTATAGCACAGGGAACTCTACTCAATACTCTGTAATGGCCTATAAGGGAAAAGAATCTAAAAAAGAGTGGATATATGTATTTGTATAACAGATTCACTTTGCTGTATACCTGAAACTAACCAACATTGTCAATCAATTATACCCCAACACAAATTTTTTTTTAAAAAGCATACATTGGGGGCTTCCCTGGTGGCGCAGTGGTTAAGAGTCCGCCTGCCAATGCAGAGGACACGGGTTCGTGCCCCGGTCCGGGAAGATCCCACATGCCGCGGAGCGGCTAGGCCCGTGAGCCACAACTGCTGAGCCTGCGCGTCTGGAGCCTGTGCTCCGCAACGGGAGAGGCCGCGACAGTGAGAGGCCCGCGCACCGCGATGAAGAGTGGCCCCCGCTCGCAGCAACTGGAGAAAGCCCTCGCACAGAAACGAAGACCCACCACAGCCTAAATAAATAAATAAATAAATAAATAAATAAATAAATTTAAAATTTCAAAAAAAAAAAAAAAAAAAAAAAAAAGCATACATTGATAAAATAATCAAGGTTAACATAGATAAAAAATCATAAATAAAATATGGGCAAACTGAATCCAGCAACCCATGAAAAATATATTCATTACCAAGTTGAGTTTATCCTAGGAATTCAAAGTATGCTTAATGTTAGAAAAGGCATTAATGTACTCAATTAAATTAACACATTAAAGATAAAATACAATTTACATATTCAAAACTGAATAAGCAATTCCTATATAATCAAGGATCTGGCTGGCCATTGTCTCCCATTCCTGGGAGTCAGCCTCTAAACCCTGAGAATTTCCTGAGTGCTAGGAATGTCTTTGTTATTCATGATGGCTCTTCAGACCACCCCAGAGCTTATGCTAACATGACTCATGGTGGCATAGGGGAGCAAACTTTGTTGCCCCAAAATGTGCCTCTTGGGCATGAGGATTAATTTGGCTGATTGTTTTTAAAAAACAGAAGACTCAGGAAGTTTGTCTTGTTACCACCCTTTTAACTGCCTAAAGGAATTTAGATAAAGGGCCTGTTCCCGGAATAGAGCTATCGCCAGAAATATTTACAAAGAATATGGGCTAGCTGTGATGGGGGAGACCCAGCAAGACCCAGAGATCAGGGTCCACTCTGTGTCCCATTGTCTCTGCATGGCCCAGCAAACATTTGTTTACCAAACATTTGCTTTTCCATATCCATGTGAATTCCCTTTCTCCCCTTTGAGGTCCCAAACTACTACCCCTAACATCCTCTTTTGTCTTTAGCTGAAGATGGTATTTAAGGTGAGGGCTTTGGTGAGTTACTCTGTTTTCTTGGGTCTCTCTCACGTATACCTGTTATTAAACTTTTGTTTGATTTTCTCCTGTTAATCCACCTCATTGTCAATTTAATTCTTACACAAGTCAGAAGAACCTAGAAGGGTAGAGGAAAATGTTTTCCTCCCTGACAGTGGGCCACTAGGTAGTTTATCTAAGGAAATGACTCAGTAGGGGGGCTGGCTACCCAGAAGGAACAACCATGTGATTAGAGGGTTGAGGCTTTGTACCAGGTGATAGCAACCAGATCTCCAGGGAGGGGTGACTAGAGACTGAATTCAATCATATGGCTAATGAGTCAATTAATCATGCCTACATAATGAAATCCCAATAAAAAATAAATAAAATGTATTGATACCTCGAGTGAGCTTCCCTGGTTGACAACACTCTATGCATATCAGTACACATCAGTGTGCTGGGAGGGTGACTTGTCCTGATGCCACAGGGAGAGGACACAGCAAGCTTCCCACTGGGGACCCTCCCAGACCTCACGCTATGCATCTCTTCTTTTGAGTGGTTCTGACTTGTATCCCTTTTGCGATAATAAAACTGTAATTGTAACTACAGAACTTTCCTGAGCTTTGTGAGTCACTAGCAAATTATCAAACCTGTTTGGGTCGTGAGAACCCCCAAATCTATAGCCAGTTACTCAGAAGTGAGGGATCCCTGGAAACCCCCTAGCTTTGGCTGGTGTCTGAAGTGAGGCTAGTCTGTGGACCACTGTGCCCTTAGCCCATGAAGTCTGGCCTAACTCTTGGTGGTTAGTGTCAGAAGTCATTGCGGCAAAGAACAGATAAACCAAAACCTAATAATAAACAGTCATATAAAAAGGGGAGGAAGAGAACAGATGGGCTGGGATAAGGGAGAAGCTAGAGTTCTCTGAATGTACTTTGTATTATGGTATTAAAAGGAAGAAAACAGGACTAAAATAGGGTTGCTTATGCTAAGCTCCATGTCACCAAACCAAGACTTAACTTAATTACGAGCTTGACTCTACCAGAAATAGCGTCTTAAACCAGTTAGTCAGAGATTGCCTATTCAACACTAGTTAGGTAATCTGCCTGACAGACCCCTGTCATCCCCTAAAGGAAAGTAACCTTGCAATAACCAACCCGCTTTTTTGACTAGTGTAACTTCCTTGTTCCTGCTCCCTTCTGCCTATAAAAGTCTTTCATTTTGTACAGCTTCTTGGAGCTCCTTTCTATATGCTAGATGGGATGCTGCCTGATTCATGAATCGTTGAATAAAGCCTATAAGATCTTCAAAATTTACTCAGTTGGATTTTCTTTTTTAACAATGGTTTGACTTTGGAATCATATAAATATTTTGCATAAATAAAACACAAAATTGAATCAAAAAATAAAAAGCAACCCCTAAAAATTAAAACTAAAACAAACAAAAGAATCTAACTCTTTGTCAGTCTGGTAGCATAACTACACAGAATTATTTCAAGTGACTTTATTTTATTTATTTATTTTTATTGAAGTATAGTTGATTTACAATATCGTGTAAGTTTCAGGTGTGATCCTTTCTTTTCTTTCTTTCTTTTTTTTTTTAATATTTATTTATTTGTCTGCGCCGGGTCTTAGTTGCTGCACTTGGGATCTTCGTTGCGGCAGGCGGGCTCTTAGTTGTGACGTGCATGTGGGATCCAGTTCCCGGACCAGCGATGGAACCTGGGCCCCCTGCCTTGGGAGTGCAGGGTCTTAACCACTGGACCACCAGGGAAGTCACTCAAGTTACTTTAAACACAGTATTTTGACTGTACACCCTAGTAGGATAGATCACAGGGTTAAAAAAAAAAGATCAAAAGGAATCAAAGCTGCATTCAGGGGTCTTATTGTCTGTTGTAATATTGGTATGGTTATTCTGAAAAGAGTAGAATCAATAAATACACCCCTAACCCCAAGATTATGGTGTATAAATATTATTACCCTTTAAAAGGAACCAGGGCTCTTTGGACAAATTTTGCCACATCTGGGGAAGGAAATATACAAAAAGATCCTGGTACATCTTGTCGTAACAGAAATCAAGGAACATGTCAAAGGCTACTGGGGGCATCTCAGTAGTACACTGGAACAGCTTGAAGAAGCTCTTGCTGGCCAAAGATGGGAAAATTTAAGCATCAAAAATAATAATGAAGAATGAAATATTGCCATTTGCAGCAACATGGATGGACCTAGAGAATAGTATACTTAGTGAAGTAAGTCAGACAGGGAAAAACAAATATGATATCACTAATACGTGGAATCTAAAAACTAATACAAATGGATCTATCAATACATACAAAACAGAAACAGACTCACAGACATAGAAAACAAACTTATGGTTACCAAGGGGGAAAGTGATGAGGGGAGGGATAAATCAGGAGTTTGGGATTAACATATACACACCACTATACATAAAACAGATAAGCAACAAGGATTTACTGTATGTATAGCACAGGGAATTATATTCAATATCTTATAATATTACCTACAATGGAAAATAATCTGAAAAAAATATGCATATGTATAACTGAATCACTTTGCTGTGTACCTAAAACTAACACAATATTGTAATTCAACTATACTTCAATTAAAAATAACAATAATTATTATTTCAATAGATTGAAACACCAACTATGTAAAAGTATACTTTAAAAAACACAACAAATATATAAAAATACATTGATTTGTAATGATAATTTTATAAAGCCGTCATTGGATGTCTTTGGAGGTTGCTAGGATGTCTACTCATTCTGAAATTGACACTTAAAAAGAATCCAGCATTTATCTTGCCTTTCCCATTCAGACTCTTTTTCACGGTAAACAAATAGTTGATTAAATTCTTCTTTACAGAAAAATCACAAATGATAAATGTAGGAAGAGTTAATGACTTAGAAAATGACTATTTTGCAATCTCTAGTGAAATCATAGCGATAACGATCAACAATGGCTGCCAAAAGCATGGCGTGAAAGGTGAATGGGAGACTGTAATAGATGGGTTAGGCTGATGCCATCTGAACCAGCTGATAAGTATTAAGATCACTAAAAGCGAGACAGTCGGATATTATGTATCTCCTGATGTGAGGAAATAGGAAGTACACAGCACCACCTATAGAGAAATTTTGTTAAATAAATATTTTTAAATTTTAAACATTTTTTAAAACGAAAAAAGAAAAGGAAGATCCTAACTCTAATCAAGTCTCTGCTTCTAATTATTAGTTTTCAGAAACACAAGGGATGGAATAACATGTAAATAACAGTTCAAAATTAAATCAGATAAATACAGAAGGCAAGACACCCTCTAGTACAAATGATTTAGTTTCTTCACCAAATAAATAGCATTTTTAAAAAGAAGAGAAAAAATTTACAGCCTAAAAGAGATTTAAGAAACACACTAATGAAATGAAATGTGTGCACCTTTTTGCATCCTGGTTCAAATAAACCAACAAAAAAAATACAATAATTTGGAAAATCAGGAAAAACTGAACTCACACTGGATATCAGATGATATTAAAGAATTATTATTATGGGGGTGGGGGAGTAATCATGGGTATTGTGGCTATGCTTCTTAAAAGTCCTTATCTGTTAGAGGTACACATTACTGTACTTACAGATTAAATTACATGATGCCTGGGAATTACTTTCAAATACTCAAAAAAAAAGTGGGGGAGGAGATGGTACAAGAATGGCAGGAAATTTATCACTGTTGAATTTGGATGATGGGTCACGAGGATTCATTATAATATTCTCTCTAATTTTGTGTACGTTACATAATGAAAAGTTAAAGATAAACATATTATCACCTTAATAGTTGCAGAAAAAGTTCATTTGATCACGGTCAACACCCATTCATAATTGCTATTCTTAGCAAATTAGGAATAGAAGGGAATTTACTTAACTAAGCATGCCTATCAAAACCTACAGCAAACATTATAGTTAACAATGAAACAAACATTTTAAAAAATCAGGAATAAAACAAGGATGCCCCTACTATTACCACTTCTCAGCAATGCTGAATCAGAGAACCTAATCAGTGCAAAAATTCAAGAAAAAGAAATGAGATACAAGGATTGGAAAAGAACAAATAACAGTTAATTTTCTTAAATGAAATGATTCTCTACCTAGAAAAACCCAAACTGACAAGAAACAAATTATTAGAATAATTCTCAGAATAACTAAGTTTAGCAAGGGAATGGTAAATAAAACAAATGGTATTTACCCTCAGCAGGAAGAGAGAGGATTCAACAGGGATAGAACACAGGTAGCTTTCAAAAGCATTGGTAATGTTCTATTTCTTTTTTTTTTTTAATTATTTATTTTATTTATTTATTTTTGCGTTGGGTATTCGTTGCTGTGCACGGGCTTTCTCTAGTTGAGGCGAGTGGAGCTACTCTTTGTTGCGGTGCACGGGCTTCTCATTGTCGTGGCTTCTCTTGTTGCGGAGCACGGGCTTTAGGCACGCGGGCTTCAGTAGTTGTGGCTCGGGGGCTCAGTAGTTGTGGCTCCCGGGCTCTAGAGCGCAGGCTCAGTAGTTGTGGCACACGGGCTTAGTTGCTCCGCGGCATGTGGGATCTTCCCGGACTCGGGCTCGAACCCGTATCCCCTGCATTGGCAGGCGGATTCTTAACCACTGCGCCACAGGGAAGCCCTGTTCTATTTCTTAAGATAGATGGTGGAGAGGAGGCTGTTTATTTTATTATACTACATACCTTATAGTGTGTGTGTGTGTGTGCATGCACGTGGTTTTGTTTGTATGAAATATCTTATAATAAAAAACTAAAAGCAAATGAAAAATAATGGATTCCCTATTTCTGGAATTCCTAAAGCATAAAACATATGGCCACGTCTGTCAGGGATGTTGTAGAGAGAATTCTTGCTTTGGGAAAATTACAGTAACTTGCTCTTGAATGTCAGTTGCCATTTTCAAAATTTCTCTAATAGTTTTTATATCACCCAATTATTGCCATGTGGCAGTGTGAACTTGGGGTTGCCCACGCTAAAGGTTCAGAAATAGCCAAAACAAAACCTATGAATCACAGAAGTAGTAATTAGTAAAAAAAAAAAAAAAATTATTGTGCACAACATCAAAAAGACAGTTTGCAAACTGGGAGCACTCAAGCCAAACCTGGAATGAGGCTCGGGGGTACAACGTTACAAAAACAGCTCATATAGTGAGAAGGCAGTGTCTTCGTAGTAACTGGTAATTAAGCTAAATTAATAACTATGCTGATTTTGTCTGCTCAGGGAAACTTCAAGACTGGTCCCCATTTGCTTTTGATTTTAACCCCAAATATTCAGATATTTACCAAAATTCTGGAAATAAAAAAATTTTAACATACACAACTATTTTGAAACACTGCATGGATCGACACTGTGAAGGCCAAACAGAAGACATCTATCTGTAGGCTCCTAGGCTATGATCTCTGTCTAGACTCATCATCTTAGGAGTAGCCTTCCACCCTGAGTGAGTAGGGTCATTCCCTTTTAGACGGGCCCTGAGTTCTCCAGTACACCCCACAACTCCCCATTCTTCTTACACCCTGCCATCTTCATTCTTCTACACTGGCCCAGCAGGTAGCTGAGTTTGCAAACCTGTCTTCCAGAATCTACGGCGTTCATGGGAATTACCTGTATTTCTCTCAATTCACCATCAGAGGGCAGGCGTGGAAAACAAGAGGAGAAACCCATAGCTTTTGCTACTACTAGTACTTTGAGGGAAAGGAATCTAGGGATTAACCATGTGCATCTGAATTTTCACCATGAAAACGTTACATGTTTATCTGAATTGAGAGGTATTCTGCAAACATAAGGTATGAGGCTGGGAATGTTCATGTCTTGCTAGAGCTGATCAAAATCAGCAGCCACAGTCTAAAGTGGGGCCTTCTCTATACAAATGCTGCTCTAAGGATCAGAGCTTGGCGTTATGCAAGCATGTGGCTCGGGACAACCAGAAACTTGGTTTATTTCAGAAATTCTTATAAATGAGTGAATGATTCAGTAAGCTTCAATCACACTTTTCTGCTGAACGTGTCTCTTGAAAATCTCTCCGGGTCTTCTCTCTTCATATAGTAAATAAGGACTCTCTACGGGGCAAGGAGGGGACAAGCTAGCCTCTGTCACAAACAATGGCCAGTTACACAGCGTGTGGTGTGCTGGTAAATGCTTAGCAACCAGTTCTCAAAATAAACAAAAAAGCCAAAAACTCTGATTCATGGCATTGCCATTTCCATGGCGTAAATACTCCTACCTTGACCAACTTCAAGCTACCAACATGGCGTCACTGAACATGGAGTTGGGAATAGATGCACACAATGGGCTCTCAGCAGCCAGAACAAGTCAGCTTTACCACACCACTGACTCCCACCCACCCTCCACCTCCATTTCAAAGTTAACTCAACTGTGGAAGCAGGCCTACCCTAACATTTGCAGAGTTTAGGGTGAGGATATAAATGGAGGTCCAAAGACTATACGTCTAAATATTTAAGTTATAAGTCAAACTAACAAACTGTTCATTAAAATATCGCTTATCCTGCTGCCATGACAAATATACCATCATAATTACCTAGTCAGGTTTACATTTAGAATTCTATGCCTAACACAGCCAGACAGAAGAAGCCATCCCTGGCCCTCTATCCCAGGCCCAGGTCCTGCCCCTGCTCACCGCAGCACACACAGCCCTAGTCCGTGCATCCAAGCTCCACTGCACCCTGTGCAAACAGCAGCCGCTTGGCCATCCCTTGGCCCAAGTGTGAGCACATTGGCAGTGTGGTCTCTGCACAGGAGAATGGGCCCAGGGTAGAGGCCACACCAGCATAAAAGTGGACTTGAGGTCATCTGGGCAGGGAGTTATGGGGTCCCAAGTACCTGAAGCATGGAGGAAGGGGTGAGTCTCCAAATGGGCATGTCTCCATTGCCCTGTAGATTCTTCATCCCATGGGGAGGGTAAAGCCAGACCAGGGCCAAAGCAGGCCCTTTAGAGTACAGGACTCAGAGCAGGGAACTGTCGCTGAGAGTGATTACTGCACAGAAGTCCCTCCAGTCATCCAGGTCCTCTGATGATCTACAGTGTTTAACCTCCCGACCTTGACAGGGCTCCTGAAATTTCAGTCACTCAGGTAGAGTACTGAGTACTTACAATTGGCTGGGACTGAGCTGTATGGTGAAGGAATGAAAAGATCCTTCTGGCCCAATATTCCCAAAAGGATAGTTCATTACACTGAGTCTTCACTTATACTTTATTACACTGAGTCTTCACTTATACTTTAGGGTGGGGTCATCAAACCAGGACCCGAGGGCCAATCCTGCCAGGCTGTTTTCGTATGGCCCTTGAGTCTAGAATGGATTTTACATTTTGAAAGACTTAGGAAAAAATCAAGAGAAGACTATTTCATGACATGGGAAAATTATATGAAATTCTAATTTCAGTATCCATAAATAGAATTTTATTGGAACACAGCCCAGCGCATTTGTTTACACATTGTCTGTGGCTATTTTCACTCTACGACTGAAGAATTGAAGGGCTGCCTCAGAGACTATGGCCACAAGGCCTAAATTATTTACTCTGACCCTTTACAAAGAAAGGTTGCCTGCTTTAGAGTTAAATTTCTATCCTGTGTTTCTCCAAAGAAGATGGGTGATATGGAGGGTAAAGGGATGTGAACCCCTGAGAAGGAAGGGCAGAAAGGGGACCAGGAAAAGGGAGACCAGAAGTTCTGACTGGGCGAACTGCAGAACCTTGCCCCCTTTCCTTAGAAAAGAAACGCTACACAAAGGCAGCGAGGGCCTGCAGGGAGGGCATTTAAGGACAAAGAGGAAGGAGAAGTTGGCATGTTACCCTCTAACTTCATCAACACCCAGGCCAGGGTTTGCCTTTATTTTTCCCATTAATCTCATTTATAGCCTCCACTTAATTGGAACATTAAATCTCAACAGTGGAAGTCGCTACAGTTCCTTGTCCGTGTAATGATTTTTATGGTTGGAAACAGCATTGAGGGCTCATCGTTAAAATATCTAGAGCAGCTCTGTCTACTAGAAATACAATGTAAGCCAGGTAATAACCTATAAGGGAAAAGAATCTGAAAAAAAATAGATATATATGTATGTATAACTGAATCATTTTGCTGTACACCTGAAACTAACACAAAACTGTAAATCTACTATATTTCAATTAAAAAAAAAAAACAACTAAGGGTAGACAAACTTTAAAAAAACAAAGAGGGAATTCCCTGGTGGTCCAGTGGTTAGGACTCTGCACGCTTTCACTGCCAGGGCCCGGGTTCAATCCCTGGTCAAGGAACTAAGATCCTGCAAGCCTTGCGGTGCAGCCAAGAAAAAAATAAAATAAAAATAAAAAATAATAATGTAAGCCAGAATATAATTTTTAATTTTCTAGTAGCCTCATTTTAAAAAGTAAAAAGAACCGGTAATATTAATAAAGTCTCTTACTTGATCCAATATATCTACAGTATTATCAATTCAACATGTAATCAATATAAAATTATTAATGAGCTATCAAATTATTCTCAACACACCTAAATATTTTCTAATAACTGAGTCAAGTTTCAGGTTTTAAATGTAAATTGAAATTAAATAAAATTAAAATTCAGTTCCTCAGTTGCACTAGTCACATTTTAAGTGCTTAATAGTCACATATGGCTAGTGACACTGTATTGAACAGTGCAGCTCTACACAAATCCACAATACAGAACTGCCATGCATTGTTCTCTGTGATTAGTTTCTATCAAAACAGGGCATCATTAAATATTTACAGAGCACTTATTCTCTCCCTTTAAGCTTTCCAGACAACAGGAAAATGGCATGTGTAATGTCTCCATGTTGACTGCCTTCTTTGCTTTCTGGCACTGCAAAATATTCCAGGCTCACCTCGAAACTTCCCAGCAGCTTCATCTTTTTAACAGATAATTTCGGCCAGGTCATCCCCTGCTTCACACCCCTCAGTGACTTTCAGAGAATAAAATCCTTACTGCAGCTTCAAGGCCCTTTTTCACTTCTCAAGCCTCAATCCCTGATGCTCTCCTCCCTTGCTCCCCTTGCCCACCTGTACTCCAGTTACATGGGGGTTCTGACAGTTCCTAAGACATGCCCAGCTATTTCGACCTCAGGGCCTTTGCACGGCTGGCTCTGTCATGCTTCACTTTTCACCTCATATCCCCTCCGCAGAAAGGATTTCTCGACCTCTGTACCTAAAAGAACTCCCGTCCTCAAGTTACTTATCATCTCACCACCTACCCACCTCACCTCAGCACTGGGTATAATCTCTGTCATGGTTGCTTTAAAGCATATATATTTTCAACTCTTTTTTCTTTATTTTTGGCATTTAAAAATAAGGTTTAAATAAATACAAATGCAACAGCTATAAATGCAGACTGATAAAGGAAAGTTGAATTGGGCATCATATCTGACAGTGTTGCCATTGGTGACATGATTTCCAACCCCTTGAACAACCCTTGGCAAAACTCCAAACAAAATAAAGTACATTGTTCTTTGATTTACACAGCAGTTGCACTCCTGGAAAATTCAGTGTTTATTAAAATTAAGCAGAAAATACTTTTGTGTTTACATATAAAACGGGATTAGGTTTTAGGCTCAGAGCATTATAAACAAGTTTTCCACCTACTTGAGTGTCAGGCAGGGCACTTGAGAGTCATGTACAATCTGCAACCATTTTTCACTGAGCCAGACTGTCCTGGGCCTGGCAGGATGTTTAGCATCCCTGACCTCACCCTGACCTTGCCAGCAGGTCCCCCAATCACTGTGCCACTCAAATGGGTCCCCATTTGACTGAGATTTCTAAAACATTTTGATTTCTAAAACCCATCTGTTTTAGATTTCTAGAACATCTCCTGGGCTGGCTAGGGCCATTGTTTTTAAAGAAGTCGTGACACAAGACTGAGGCCCATAGATTAGGTAAGCAAAGAGACCACGGGATAGGTGTGTCTGTGATCACCCCACCTCACCACAGCAGCTATCGCGATATTAGAAACGGGCTCTAACTGCTGGGAAGATATTCTGTTATCAGGAAGGTAACAGAGCACCTGTGCGTGAGGTCTTCCCTGAGCCCAACAGGGAGTCACCCCTTCTTCCTCTAATCCCCGTCGCTTGGCACCTCTCTTGGGCCACTGAGGGCTTCTGCTGTGTATCAGTATTACCTAGGGTACAGTCGTCCTCCCTATTAGCCTGCAGGCTCCAGGAGAGCTGCATCCAATCCACTCCTGCATCTCCAGCATCCAGAATGGAACCCAGCATATACTCCACCAATGTTCGTGGAAGAAATAACATGTGTATGTGCTTTAACCAGGGAAGAATGGGAGACAGAGCAGGCCTGAGGCAAGCCCTCTCCCAGGCTGCTCCTAAATGCACCGCTGGTCATCTGGGAGCCCTGAGCCCCACCGTGGACCAGGTCCTGGGCTAGACCCGGGATGCAAGTGAGCAAGATAAACGTCTGCGCCTGGAGAGGAAACAGACCCCACACCCTTGGCAACTGTGGCAATTGAGGAATGCATGGGACTGGGTGTTGTGGAACAGGGGCAGCTAACTCTGCCTAGAATGGCTGGAGCCAGGGAACAGGTCCGAAGGATGGTGTCTGAGCAGAGAGTAGGGGTTAGCAGGAGTTGGCCTGGGTGAGGATAGAGATAGTTCCAAGCAGAGGGAGCCAAGCTTGCAACGTCACATTAAGGGAACTCTTCCTCCAGATACCCCTTAGGCACTGCCCTCCTCTGGTCACCACCATGTCAAGGAGACAGGAAGAGCACAGGAGACAGACTGGGGGCAAGTTCCAGACCATAACTTACTTTAAAAGACAAACAAACTGCATATCCAACGGTCAGCCCCGCCTCTCTCTCACCAAGCCTCAATTACTGACCAAGTTCTTCAGAGCTTAGACAAGTCCTCTTGGCTTCCTGAGGATTCCACCTGTTGCAAGTGCCTTTCCTTGGGGATATGATGTTTCCAGACCAACATCTATTTAAAAAATGTGACCTGACCTTCCTACACTGTTGGTGGGAATATAAACTGGCACAAGCACTATGGAGAACAGTATGGAGGTTCCTGAAAAACTAAAAATAGAGTTACCATATGATCCAGCAATCCCACTCTTGGGCATGTATCTGGAGAAAACTCTAATTCAAAAAGATACATGCACCCAATGTTCATAGCAGCACTATTTACCATAGCCAAGACATGGAAGCAACCTAAACGTCCATCAACAGAGGAATGGATAAAGAGAATGTGGTACATATATATAACGGAATACTACTCAGCCATAGACAAGAACAAAATAATGCCATTTGCAGCAACATGGATGGACCTAGAAATGATCACACTAAGTGAAGTAAGTCAGACAGAGAAAGACAAATATCAGATGATATCACTCATATATGGAATCTAATTTTTTTAAAATAATATAAATGAACTTATTTACAAAACAGAAACAGACTCACAGACTTCGAAAACAAACTTATGGTTACCAAAGGGTAAACGTGGTGGAGAGGGATAAATTAGGTGCTTGGGATTAACATACACACACTACTATATATAAAATAGATAATCAACAAGGACCTACTGTATAGCACAGGGTTCTCTATTCAATATTCTATAATAACCCATATGGGAAAAGAATCTCAAAAAGAATGAATATATGTATGTGTATAACTGAATCACTATGCTATACACCTGAAACTAACACAACATTGTAAATCAACTATATGCTAAAAAAATATTTTTTAAAAAGTGAGACCTGATTCACTTAGCCAGTCAACTTCTCTCCCTAGCACATCTTTGTGGGGAAGGCAGAGGCACTCAGGTTTACAGAGCTCCTACTCTGTTCCAGATGTGGTTCCAGGTGCTCTACATATGTCACCTGGTGCAATCCTCCCAACACACCACAGAGCAGGCATTAAAATCCCTGTTTACAGTTGAGGAACCTGAGGCTCAGAGAGGCCATGCAACGTGCCCAATATCACACAGCTCTTAAGGGGCCTACCAGTCACCCCCCAGCCCCTAACAACAACTTCATGATGGTTTGAGGGGTGAAGGTGTGACCTGTGTGAGGACTCCAGGGGTAGGATTCTCAGGAAGAGTCTCCTTGGCCAGGAAGAAGAATCAGCCAGTCTATGACAGAGGTGCAGTCTGGGGTCTGGCTCAGGTGATCATCAGTGAAGCACAGAAGACACCTTCCTCTAAGAGGTTTGTGAGCCTTAAACGAGTGAATGCCTGGTACATAGTAGAGGCTCACTCCCATGCGTTCCCTGCCCTGCTATCCTGATATGCCTGTGCTCTGTTATCCATGGACAGTTAGTTTTCCAGCCTTTGCCCACAGTTGGTGCCTCTGCAAATCAATCAGGCAAATAGCAGGAGACAGGCAGTGCACTCAAACCTTTTAACTAAAGAGACTTTGCAAAGGCACAATAGGCAGGGATAAGGCAAACCATCAAGAGGTTATGAGCTACTGAAGTACCAGCCGTGCTGAGAAACCCTTTCTACCCCCAGACCTGAAGGACAAAAGAAGGGGACAGAATTACTGGAGTCTAGTAAAAGCTGGGACTGCAGAGAAAGGTCTGCCCACCAGAAGCTGTGGCTGTACCTCATTGGTTCTCAAATTTTACAGAGCATCAAAATCACCTTGGAGGGCTTGTTCAAATACAGATTGCTGTTTTGCTATTATAAATATTCTTAAACGCTAAAAAAAAATACAGATTGCTGGGCTCCCCAGAAGGTTTGGCGTTGGGCCAAGAACTTGCATTTCTATGAAGCTCCTAGGTGATGAAGATGCTGCTGGTACGCTGATCACTTTTTGAGACCCAGTGCCCCGGAGAAGCAGAACCACAGTGAAGAGGTGTAAATACCCTGACCTCTCTCCTTCCATCTTCCAATCCTCTGCTGCTGTTTTCCATTGGCTGGACCCAACCTGATTGCTAGAGGGTAGAGGCTGGAGAGAACCTACTGCTGGGACACAGAGCAGGGAAGGAAATGGATCTGAGAGGCGCAGAACAAGGAATAATCAGCAACCCTCCTCCCCTCCCCCTCCCCTCCACTTCTACCACCCCATTCTCATTCAAATAGTCTTCTGTCCTATGGCTTCTCTGAACATTATTCTTGAGAGCTAGAATACATTATATTTTGCTCAGAGGCATCAAGAAAATTATGATTCTCTTATTTCCCTGCAGTAATTGTATGCATTTCCTGTGTTGAGAAGTATTGAGATTCATATCCGGAATAAAGCTGTCATTCTTCACCCCTTTTAATTCAGCTTTCCCACAGCTGTTTCCAGGAGGTGAGTTTTCTGATTAATTTTTTTTTCTTAGAATTTAAGGGTTTTTTTAAACCTAAGAAAATGATAATAAAACAGTATTTCTTGAACTTTCTCACAATGTCTCTTCTTATATCCCTTGCTCCCAACTTTGAGGAGTAAAAACATTTTTTTCTTAGCAGTGAGCCTAAATCTCTGAAGATTTGTATGAAGGGTTCAGGAGGAAGAAAATCTGTTTAAATTAAATTCCACTTTATATTTGTGAATGAAAACATTAACCAGTGTTAGTAGTTCTTCAAAAATCCCAAGTCTCCAGAGCGATCCTTGAGACTGAGATAATTTATACACAGCAACTCCCAGAACTGAGGCAGGATTGATAAGAAAAGAAATCAAGGTGCTCTGGGCCAGGAGCCTGGGGGGAATGAACCTTGCTGAAGTGTGACTTAAAGGCAGCTTCTGAGTCACTGAAGATGTTCTCCCCCACCGAATGCCCTCACGCTGCCCCTCAGCCACCGGTCAGAGTTCCCGGCTGCTCTGCCTTCCTCTCTGAGTAACCATGCTCTTTGCCTACAAAGGGGCTAGGGTTTACCTTTTGCACCAACTCTCATCCATTGATAGTGGCAGCCTGTAGTGTTGTGTGGAGAAGAATCGTGGAGCTTACCTTCCAGTAAAACGAGTCAACAAATAAAGGAATGAGACAATTTTAAATCGTGGTAAGGAAACAAATCCTAACATGGGAGTGTCTGGCAGAGGTAACTTTAAATAGAGGGGTGGTCATGGGAGACTGCTCCATGGTATTTGAATTTAATCTGAAGAATGGTATTTTAATACACACTGAAAGATGAAAATGAACCTGGCATACAATTGCCAAAGGAAGCAAAGGCCTGGAGGAAGAAAAGAGTTTGGAATATTCCAGGAACAGGATGAGGCCAGTGGAGCTAGAGTAGAACAATCAAGGGAGGGAACAGTATGAGATAAGTTTAGAGAAGCTGGCCAAAGGCATATGGAGCCTTGTAGATGAAGTGTAACAGGTATTCAGAGCTGAGTAACAAACCAACCCAAAACTTAGTGGCTTAAAGCAACAGCCATTTATTTGCTCACAATTCTGGAAGGCAGCCATTTGGGCTGGGATTAGCAGAAGAATCACCAGTCTCACCTGGTGTCACTTAGGTGGCTGCCATCATTTGGTGGCTCGTCTGGGACTAGATGATCTGTGATGGTTTCCCACACACGTCTGGTGGTCAGTGCTGGCTATTGGCCGGTCAGTCTAGAGGGCCTCAGATGGAAGAGCTCTTCTCTGTCAACATGATCGCTCATCCTCCAGGAGGCTAGGCTAGCCTTCTTCACATGTCGGTCTCAGGGGAACATTCCAAGAGGATAAAAGTAGAAGCTGCAAGGCCTTTTGAGGCTTAGGCTTAAAAGTCAAATAACGTCACTTGTACTACATTCTATCGGTCAACACAAGGCACAAAGCCAGGCTAGATCCAAGGGGCAGGAAAATGGACTACTCCTCTTTATGGGAGGAGTGGCAAAGTCACATAGCAAAGGGGCATGTGGAAAGGGATGGGAAAAATTTGTGACCAATTCCGCAATATACTCCACCAAGGTAAGAGGTTTACATTTTAATCTAAGAACAACGGGAAGTCACTGATGAGTTTCAAATATGGGAATCAGGTAAATCTGGTTTATGCTTTAAAAGGGTCACTCTGACAAACAAACAAACTCATAGAAAAAGAGATCAGATTTGTGGTTACCAGAGGTTGGGGAGCGGGGAGGGGGAACTGGATGAAGGCAGTCAAAAGGTACAAACTTCCAGTTATATGATAAATCAGTAGTAGGGATGTAATGTACAACATGATAAATATAATGAACACTGCTGTATGTTACAGATGAAAGTTGTTAAGAGAGGAAATCCGAAAAGTTCTCATCACAGGGAAGAATATTCTTTTCTCTTTCTTTCATTTTGTATCTGGATGAGATGACGGATGGTCACTAAACTTATTATGACAATCCTTTCATGATGTACGTAAGTCAAATCACTATGCTGTGCACCTTAAAGAATCACTCTGGTAAATGGGTGGCGTAAGGCAAGAATGTAAATAATGAGAGTGAGGCAGGAATGTAAGCAGAGAGACAGGTTAAATGGCGCTGGCAGTCGTCCAGGCTGGAGATGGAGGCTAGCCAGAGTGGGGACAGGGGAAGAGTTCCAGCCTGCTCTTCCTGACAGCCTGACCTACAGATTTGGGGCTTACCTAGCAAGTCTTTAAAATCACATAAGAAATTCCTTCCAATAAATCTCTTGATACATTGTATATTCCTACTGGTTCTGGTTCTCTGGTTGAACCCTGGCTAATACAGGCGTCATCCACAAATATATAATATAGATGATCTCTTACACCACAGGACTGTGTGAGATCTCCCAGGGAAAGAAAAGAGAGGAGGGCTAAGGAGACACCAGCCCAGGGCACACCAACACTTAGAGGTCAGTTAAAAGAGGAAAAGAGAGAAAAAGAGACTGAGAAGGAACACCAAGAGGAGTAGGAGTAAACCCTTGTGAGTGGGTTGTCACGAAAGCCAAAAGAAAAAAGTGTTTCAAGAAGGAGGGAGCAGCCTGGCATCGGTGCCCTGGGGACGCCTCTTGCACCTTGACTCTGGCTGGCTACTCAAGCTGTCTGTGCTGGGTGTCCTGTGTACACACTTTGGAAGTGACAGTGCCATGAGTGCAACCTCCAGCTTAGAGCTGAATGGATTGCAGCCGTTACCATTACTGCTGGGACAGCTGCAGTTGGTTATCTAGCTTGCAAAAGATTTTATGTTAGAGATCATTGCAGCAAATCTATGGTAAACCTTCACAGCCAGAAAGAAAACTCCAAGATCGTGCATGCTTTTGACATGGAGGATTTGGGAGATAAAGTTGTGTACTGCTATTGTAAGAGGCCAAAAAGTTCCCATTCTGTGATGGATCACACACAAAACACAACAAAGAGGCTGGAGCCAACATGGGACCTCTGATCATTAAGAAAAAAGAAACTTCAATGGACAGTTTGATGCTAAAAACCAACTTGTCATGATGTCACCTGATTGTTTAATTAGAATGACTACCACTTCTGTCTAATTCACCTCCCCTGGGTTCTAGATATGGTATATTGCAAACTGCAGCTTTTATATTTGTGGAATTTGCCTTACTGGTTGAACCATTGTGATGCATATTTGTTTAAACAAAAAAAAAAAAAAAAAAAGGAAAAAGGAAAAAACCAACCTCATGGCCTGTGAGCTAAAAAAAAAAAAGGAATGAGGAAATGGTCAATTGGGTTTAATGCTATTGAGAGGTCAGGGAAAATGAAAACAGAAAAGTTTTTATTAGGTTTGGCCATATGGAGGTCACTGATAAATTTAGCAAGAGTGACCATTTCTGTAGAATAGCAAGACCAGAAGCCACATACCAATGTGTCATCATCCCCAATCCTCACAATAGCCCTTAAAGCTAAGGTTTGTTAACCTTCCATATTACTCAACATTGAGCGTGGTGTTGAAGTCTGAAGCTCTGGAGCCCAAGAGCCTGGGTTCAAACCCTGGCTCCTCCACTTACTGACTGTAAGTTATTTAACCAGTCTGTACCTCAGTTTCCTCATCTGTAAAATGAGATTAGTGATAATATCTCCTTCATAGGGTTGTTTGAGAATGGTATGATTTAATATATGTGAAGCCATTTGAAGGCTTGTTAAATATTTACTATCTACCTTATCACCCTTCCCCTGTGCAGATAAAGAAACAGAGGCTCTCAGAGCTTTCTGTAGATCCCAAGACTAATAGAGAAGGAGAAAGGATGTCAGCCCTGTTCTCCTGGACTCCACACCCTGAGTTAAGAATTTGAAGAATGGCTCCCACTCAGGCACCTGCACCTCAGATCCAGGTTCCTTTCAGAACAAGAGGCCTCTTCTGGAGGTGAGCCAAGTGCTCAGCAGGACCCAGTAAACAAGCCATACCCTTCTGGTGATACCCTCACATGCCCAGAGACTGAGCTGGTCGGTTATGGATAACATACACACTCCTTAACCGGATGATGTGAGCATCCCATCTAGTAGACAAGAACTAATACATACCCACATCCAGTAACTGGGGTTACTTAGTCACATGTTTCCAAACAGGATTATCATCTAATCCCAACCTATTCACTCCTTTTCAGCCTGGAGATTACTTATCTACATCATTATTTATCAATGTTCAATTATTTCAAGGAGACCAGAAAATAAATTACAGCCATACAAACATAATTACTATTGCAAAACTCTATAGAAAAACATGATGTTCTGTATCCAGAATCAAAATAATGATAACACCCTTTGACATATCAAATTCCTTTCTGGGAATTTATCCTGAGGAAATAATCCAAGAGAAGGAAATAGTGGGCATGAAGATGCTGGATTATTCAGTGGAATATTACATAGTCAGGTCTTCATATCTCCATAGCAATATGAAAATTACTCGTGCTTTAATGCAATTTAAAAAAAATACCAAATTATGTCTGCACTCTTATCATACAACAGGAACTACACAAAAATCATGTATGCAGACCTGAAGAAAATAATAAAGAACATGATTTTGGTCCATCTTCTCTCAACATCAGGTTTATGACCTTGGGCAATAACTTTAGCTCTCTAAGACTCAGTTTCCTCATCTGTAAAATGGATATAATAGTAATATATATCTTTTAAGCATTTACTATGTGCCAAGCACTGTGTGTGCTAAGTGCTTTACAGGCCTTACCCCTCAGTGACCCTGTGAAATCGAAATGACTCTCATCATTTTCCAAGTATAGAAACTGAAGCCCAGGGACTTCCCTGCTGGCACAGTTGTTAAGAATCTGCCTGCCAATGCAGGGGACACAGGTTCAAACCCTGGTCCGGGAAGATCCCACATGCTGCGGAGCAACTAAGCCCGTGCGCCACAACTACTGAGCCTGTGTTCTAGAGCCCATGCTCTGCAGCAAGAGAAGCCACCACAATGAGAAGCCTGTGCACCGCAATGAAGAGTAGTCCCCGCTCGCCACAACTAGAGAAAAGCCCGCACACAGCAACGAAGACCCAACGCAGCCAAAAAAAAAAAAAAAAAAAGAAACTGAAGCCCAGAGATGTGAAGTGACTTGCCCCAGGTCACATAGGAAGAGGAGATTTGGGATCTGAACCCAGATTCCTTCCCAGCTGATGACTGAGCCAGAGCTCAGGATCACTAGACTATAGTTGAAGGTAATGGTAAAAATTAAAGTTACTATGTAAAAAGCTTTTAGCGTATAGTATCTGCTACATAGATCTATTTGCCTGGTGGATCACTGGGTAATGAAAAACACCAGCAGTGGGGGGAGAGGACACAAGATGGAGCCCAGCTGTGGAGGCAGCCCAGAAGGTTGGGATCCAGAGAATAAATGCTGATAGTTAATTTATATGAATTTGTACCTGGCACTGTGCTAATTGTTAACTCACTTAATCCTTGTAACAACCCTATGAAGTAGGCAGTATTATTACTCCCATTTCTTAAGTAGGAAAACCAAGACACAAGAGGTTAAGAAACTTGCCTGAGGTCACATAGCTAGTAAGTGGGTAAGTGGAGGAACCAGAGATCAAACCCCAGGCAATGGCGGCTCTCGAGTCCACCTGCTGTGCCACCTTGCTATAGCTGACTCTGTAAGATTGTACCAGTTGTTTGCCCCACAGTGTGGTCATCTCACATCTAGGGATTACTGGTGAATATTTTCCCCATTTCATTCATTTACTATTGCTATAGTGTGTATATGGTTTTTTTTAAAAATAAAAATGTCTAAAAGTGGGCCAAGGACTTGACAGACATTCTCCAAAGAAAACTTACAAATGGCCAGTAAGCACATGAAAAGATGTTCAACATCAGTAATCGTTAGGGAAATGCAAATCAAAACCACAATGAGGGGGGCTTCCCTGGTGGCGCAGTGGTTGAGAATCTGCCTGCCAATGCAGGGGACACGGGTTCGAGCCCTGACCTGGGAGGATCCCACATGCCGCGGAGCAACTAGGCCCGTGAGCCACAATTACTGAGCCTGCGCGTCTGGAGCCTGTGCTCCGCAACAAGAGAGGCCGCGACAGTGAGAGGCCCGCGCAACGCGATGAAGAGTGGCCCCCGCTCGCCGCAAGTAGAGAAAGCCCTTGCACAGAAATGAGACCCAACACAGCCAAAAATAAATTAATTAATTAATTAATTAAAAAAAAAAAAAAAAAACCACAATGAGCTACTACTTCACATCCATAAGAATGGCTATTATAAAAATAAACTAAGGGCTTCCCTGGTGGCGCAGTGGCTGAGAGTCTGCCTGACGGTGCAGGGGACACGGGTTCGGGCCCTGGTCTGGGAGGATCCCACGTGCTGCGGGGCGGCTAGGCCCGTGAGCCACAACTACTGAGCCTGCGTGTCTGGAGCCTGTGCTCCGCAACAAGAAAGGCCGTGACGGTGACAGGCCCGCGCACCGCGATGAGGAGTGGCCCCCGCTTGCCGCAGCTGGAGAGAGCCCTCGCGCAGAAACGAAGACCCAACACAGCCAAAAATAAATAAATAAATAAGTTAAAAAAAAAAAAAAAGGCAGAACTTTAAAAAAAATAAAAAAATTAAAAAAATAAACTAATAACAGAAAATAACAAGTGTTGGCAAGGATGTAGAAAAGTTGGAATCCTGTGCATTGCTGGTGGGAATGTATAATGGTACAGATGCTGGGAAAAAATGATTTGGCAGTTCCTCAAAAAACTAAACATAGAGTTACGATATGCTCTAGCAATTCCATTTCTGGGTATATACTCAAAAGAACTGAAAGCAGAGACTCGAATAAATATCTGTACATGTTCATAGCGGCATTATTCAGAATAGCCAAAGGGTGGAAGCAACCTGTTATGGGGTTAATTCTGCCCCCCAAACTCATTTATGGAAGTCCTAACCCCCAGGACCTCAGAATATGATTATATTTGGAGATAGGGCCTTTAAAAAGGTAATTAAGGTTAAACGAGGTCATTAGTGTGGGCCCTAATCCAACATGACTGGTGTCCTTATACAAAAAGGAAATTAAACATACACACACAGGGGAAAGACCATGTGAAGATACAAAAAGAAGACAGCCATCTACAAGCCAAGGAGAGAGGCCTCAGAAGAAATCAGCCCTGTTGAGACCTTGATCTTGGACTTCTAGCCTCCAGAACTGTGAGAGAATAAGTTTATCTTGTTTAAACCACCCAGTCTGTGGTACTTAGTTATCGCAGCCTTAGCAAGCTGATATACAACCAAGTATCCATCAACAGATGAATGGATAATCAAAATGGGTTATATACACATAACACAATATTACTGAGCCTTAAAAAGGAAGGATATTCTGACATAGGCTACAACATAGATGACCTTGAAGACATTATGCTAAGACAGTCCCAAAATATTGTATGATCCCACTTATATGAAGTACCTAGAGGAGTCAAACTCACAGAGACAGGAAGTGAAATGGTGGCGCTAGAGGCTGGGTGAAGGGGGAAATGGGGAGGTTCAGTTTGGGATGATGGAAAAGCTGCGGAGATGGATGGTGGTAATGGCTACACAACAATATCAATGTACTTAATGTCACTAAACCGTACACTTTAAAAAAATGTAATGATATAGGAGTTCCTTGGTGGCCCAGTGGTTAGGATTTGGTGCTTTCACTGCCGAGGCCGGGGTTCAATCCCTAGTCAGGGAATTTAGATCCCAGGCAAGCCACTTGGCGAGGCCAAAATTAAAAAAAAAAAAAAATGATAGATTTCCTGTTGTGTATTTTGCCACAATTTTTAAATTTTTTAAATGAAAAAAATAAGAATTTCTAATAACAAAATTAAATGAAGATTATATTAGTACAATTAGAAAAACAGAAACCACTCCACATATTTTAAACAAAAAGGCGTTAATACTGTACCAGGAATTGGTTACAAGATATTGAAAGGAGCAAAAGAGGGAAAATCACCAAAGGATGAGCAACTGCAGGGCCACTACATACTAACCCTGGAGCTGAAGACGTAAAGGAGAAAATGGTGTTGTCACCCAGAGCCCTGTTGTCACCCACAGCATACTTCTGAGGCTGCCATACCCACGAGCCTGTGCTTGCTGGCCACAGCTCCGGTCCCCACTGTGCCCAGAGGCCCTACCAGAAACTGGGGGGTCTTTCTCTCACCTTCCAGTCTCTGGCCAATGTCTCCTATTGGAAGATCCTACCAGAAGCAAGCTGAAAGAGATTCTGGAGAATGTAGTTTGCAGGCTTCCAGCCGAGGGGAGTTTAGAAGGGGAAGCTGATTGATGACAGACTCTATCCAACTCATAAGTTTTTAAACAAAGTGATCGGAAAGAAGGGAGCAGCAATGGGAAAGAAAATGAGGTTTTGAAATTCACAGGATTCCTGTGGACAGTTGTTACCTGCTATCACCCCTGTCTCCCCGTTTTGTGGAACTACCCTTTACTAACCCGTGGGATGTTCCCTCCCACTCCACAGGGGTGGGCAAGGGACCCAAACAAGTCAGTCTCTCCCTCCTATCCCCTTGGGCAGTGATTAGTTCAGGGATAGGTACATCATCCAAGCAGGCATATTCACAGCCATTTTAGGGACTTGCTAGGCAAAACAAGGATCTCTCACTTTAAGAGATCATGAGCTACAAGGACCCTATAAGCCTGAAGGTGCTGAACCCATCTTCCTACTAATGAGAGAGGGCCTGCTTGGGAATATAACGTCAGCTTTTTTTTTTTTTTTTTAGCCACTGTGTCAACTACTTGTTTGTGTTGGGAGTGGCATAAATTCAAAACCCAAAGACAGCTTCTTCTGCCTCTTTGAAATATTCAAAGCTTTCTCATGTGAAATGCTCTTGATTCAGGTCTCCTCGCTTTAAGCTTATGCAGTGGAATATTTATTTATTTTATTTTATTGATTGATTTTTTTTTTTTTTTTTTTTATCCTAAATGCAGGTTCAGCCAGTTCAGTGAATTTTCTTGTCTAACACTCTTGGTTACACACAGGAGCTGCCCTCATGGTGCAGGGCCCTGCAATGTGGCCCTATAATTATATGCTTTGGGAACTTCTGTAAATAATTGCCTTGGATGGCATCCAAGCAGCTTTCTACTGAGTTCTGGTGTGTACATAAAGGTGTCTCTGTGACCTGCCAACTGTGTTTGTTTGCTTGGTGATGACAGAGGTCACCAAAGCCAGGAAAAACCTAGAAACCATAGCCTCTACCTCAGTTACTAGGTGACAATCAGAACACCTTGTGTACAACCAAATGCTTTTGGAGTTTCATGTGCCTATAGTTACTAATATGATATTTATATAACTGGAATTCCTTCTATTGCAGGTGACAAAAACCCATATCAAACTAAGCACATAGGAAATTTGTTGGATTCCAACAAATTCCAGATGCAGGAATCTCTTTCATCTCTAGAAGCTCTTGTCTTCCTTTTTCCAGATATCACCATGTTGTAATTCTGTTCAAGCATCTCAGGCAAATACCAGCCGAGTTCTTGGTCAGAGCATACCTGGAGAGTGGTGTGCCATTTGGGAAGTCATTCTCCAATCAAGGAATGAACAAATGCAAGGGGACACAGGTGGTGACATACCAAGGATGGGGTGTGGGAGCCATCTGCCCCAGCAGAAAGACGAATTTTATCATTGATGTTGTTTAGAATCACTTGCACTCATGATAATAAAAAGCTGACTATTAATCAGTTTTTATTACTGTTTTTAAATTATCTACAGACAGTGCTCCCCTTAATTCTGTACCCAGGCCAAAGGCTCCCACCAGCCCACTAGATGTAGGCACCCCTCCTGTCACTCAGCACACCTGCCCAAAGAGCTTATCGGCTCCCACAGCTTCACCTGCCACCTCCTGACTGGTGGCTTCCAGATCTCTCTCTCCCCCAGCGGCATCAAGAGCTGCCCGCAGAGCATTTCCACCTCAACATCCCACTCTGTCTGATACTGAACTCCACCTTGCTTCTCCCCCTGTGCTTCTGATCTCAGAAAATGCACCTCTAGGACAAGTGCTTAAGAGAGCTATCAGGAATGCATGAGATGCATTCCTAATCTGGCAGGTGAGTCAGCAATAGCCCCCCTCACACTGCCCCTTCTTGGGCGGCCTCTCAGCGACAAGGCTCTGTGCTGGACATCTGAAAGGGCTGACCTAATGTGGCCTGACATTGACACAAGTTGTTTATTCACAAATCTCCTTCACAAATATCTAAGACACATAGAGCCTCTGCTTTCCACAGCAACTTCCCAGACAGGAAAGGGAGCAAAGCTCAAGTCACGTTCTACTTCTTACCCTTTGTTCCCACGGGGACTCTTGCTTGTGTGGCGCCCAGGCCTGGAGGACTCATCAAGGAGGCCTGAAGAGGTTCTCGGAGGGGCCTCCAGTGTTGGCTGGGACCCACTGGGGGCAGCGGGGATAGGGGTGCCCCACAGAATTCAATCACTTCTGAAATTTATCTCCAAACCTGACCCCTAGATACCAGAATTTCAATGGGATTATTTGGACTCATTTCTACAACACCCTAAACTTTACCCGCCCCCCCCAACAAGGCTAGTCCATGCATGATATTCATTAAAATATTTGCCCTATGCGCAATGGGTTCTTTTATATTTACACACTCGTCTATTCTTCCCATCCACCCTGTGAGCCTGGAAGAGTTATTTCCTCACTTCAGAGAAGCGGGAATTAAAGCTCAAGGAAATTAACATGACTTGGCTGAGATCCCACAGCTGGTGACTGGAGGAGCCAGGACCCAAACCCGGACCTCTGCTCCAAGGTCTCAAGGGATGCTCATTGCCAGAGAAGGCTGTCAGCACCCTGGGTAGGGCTACTGCACTCACAAATGCCTCTCCCACTGGCCTGTCTCGGTAATCAAATTAGCACCCCTACAGAGTAATCCCCTTTGAGCAACAGAGCTGAGGTGTTACACATGGGCTGGTGTGAATTCATTTACCCGGTTGCCTTCTGAGATCACGGCACCAAGGACGTGGGCATCTTGCCAGGAAGAAAAGGAAGGTGCAGACAGGCCCCAAGTGCTATACGGAAAGGGGAGACTTGCAAGGTGGGCCCTCTTGGGAAACTGAGCTCCTTAGGACACGGGGGTTCCTAGAGGAGAACCAGGACCCACAAAGGGACAGTGTGTGTGCCTTCTGGCTGAGTCTGGATTCTCTCCTCTCCAAACAGGGTCAGAGATCAGATGCAAACATGACCCCTCTGACTGTTTACCGACCTGCAATCCCAAGCAAACATGAGAAAGGACAAAAGAGATTATATATGAGGTCATCACCGACACTGCTATTCTTCCCTAAAGTCACTGACCTGACTCTGTCGTGATCTTAAATAGACATCAGCACTCACCATGTTTCCAGCCATCCATCCATTCATTCATTCATTCACTCGTTCAAACACCCTGAGCACTCCATGCTGGCTTCTAGGGAGCCAGTGAGACACGGCCATACTCTCCGGGCCATCGCTGACTTCCCAGCCTCCTCCTAAAACCCCAAACTCCCTGGTCAACTTGACCCAGAGTTTCTTAACCTAGGATCCATTGACTCTTAGAAGCAATCAATGGAACCCTTGCAAATTTTTTTATTTATGACTATGAATTTTTCTGGGGAACAGTCCCTTCCCTGGCTTCATCAGATACCCACAGAATGACCTGCAGCTTAGGTCATTACCAGAGCAGTGCTGCAATATTATTCTTCTGCGGAAACTTCCAACAATGTACAGTGTGCTGGAGATTCTTCCCATTTGCAACAGCAGGTTCTATAAAAGGAATGTGTGCACTAATGAACAAACCCTGTAATTCGACTTTCTCTGTATAATAAGTTCCTTCTTTAAATGAGGACTAATTTGATTCACATTTGGTAACAGGAAGCTAGAGCTGTCAACACAGACATTTATACATGTCACGAAGGCCCTAAAATAGCACTTGAAGCCAGCCACTAGATTCCATAAAGCTGATGCCTTAATGGAACCATTCTTCCCTTATGGCAAAACAGCCTCCACATTGATAAATATGTTGCTAGCTGTGGCAAAGAAACGTAGGTTTGGGGTTTTTTTTTTTTAAATAGTAGCACTTCTGTGTCACAGGGAGAACTGTTTACATGATATTTTCAGATTAATATTAGATGGGTTTATTTTAAGCAGAGTTTTAAAGGGTGAGAGCCTGTTTTCCTCTGCAGAAGTCAGATCAATTCACACTGTCTTAAAGAAATGAATCCAATCTGGTTTGATAGCTTCCCTGCTGGTTGCTAGCTGTACTGAGGGTTTTAGCAGTTAATTTGGAAACCCAACAAAATCATAGCAGGTGAAATAAAATACAACACTTTACATGCAGAGATTCCTGATAATATCTGTACTTAGCTACTTCGCTCCTTCCTCCTTCCCTTTTCTTCCCCACCTGAAAGTCTTCTGAGCTCAAAGCAGGGAATTCACTTTGTAGCCAACTTCCCAAGAACACCCAGTATCTTGAACAAATGTCAAGCAATTAGGAAAAGACAGAATCTAACTATGAAGACAGGACTGACACAAAATAAATAGAAAGTAATGTAAGATGATAGGTAATTAAGCATTAAATTATGAAGTGCTGACTCAGATGCTATTTGAGTTTAGAACACGGAGATGGCAATGTTGATTTGATTACTGTGGTAGATTTGAAGTAGCCGTAAAAATTGAGTTGGATCTTGAGATAAGATGGTAGTGATAAAACTAAAACCAGTATCATTAATAGAGAAAATAAAGTAAATAAATAAAATACCAATTTTTACAAGCTACTGCCAGCAAATGCTATGCATGAATTATCTCATTTGATCTTCAGAGCAACCCACTTCACAGATGAGAAAACAGGCCCAGAGAGGTTAAGGACTTTGGCCAATGACAGAATCAGGTTTGTCTGCAACCTAAGCCTCTGTTCTTTCCACCACACCACATATACCACCTCTCCAAGCTGTAGGCAACAGCATCCTTCCTCTTCTCTTGAAGAACGTTCCTTTTAATATTTTGGAATTGTAAAACCAAAGTAACATGATTCAAGAAAAGCTACCCCCTGGCTGTACCTAGACTCTCAAAAGGTAGACATGGTTTGTTAGTTGAGTCAGAGAAGATCTGGTTATTCATCTGGCTCAGAGTGTGTCCTATTGATTAATCCCCCAAGGAGTGGAGTGAGAAGCAGCGACTTCCACAAACTAGAAACAAAAGATGGGAGGTCAAAAGGAAAGCCCTCACCCCCCAAGCAGGAAGAGGCAAGGAAATGTCTAACTTTCTAAGAGATTCCAAGTAAAGATGAGGGGCCCCAATGAAGCCACATGGATGGCTGGGAAACTACGTTTACATGTTACTATGCTTAAGATCACAGGTGATGCAATCCAGTTTAGCCATAGGATATGTGGTACCCAGCCTCCAAGATGGCCCCATTGATCCCATCTCCTGGATTCACAATCCTGTGTAGTCCCCTCCCATATTGCACCCAGGTTGTTCTGTGTGATCAGAAGAGTGTGATAAAAGTGATGGGATGGGGCTTCCCTGGTGGCGCAGTGGTTAAGAATCTGCCTGCCAATGCAGGGGACATGGGTTCGAGCCCTGGTCTGGGAAGATCCCACATGCCACGGAGCAACTGAGCCCGTGCGCCACAACTACTGAGCCTGCGCTCTAGAGCCCACGAGCCATAACTACTGAAGCCTACGAGCCACAACTACTGAAGCCTGCAAGCCACAACTACTGAAGCCCACAAACCACAACTACTGAAGCCCGCATGCCACAACTACTGAAGCCCACATGCCACAACTACTGAAGCCCGTGCGCCTAGAGCGTGGGCTCTGCAACAAGAGAAGCCACCGCAATGAGAAGCCTGTGCACCACAACAAAGAGTAACCCCCGCTCGCCGCAACTAGAGAAAGCCCATGTGCAGCAATGAAGATCCAACGCAGCCAAAAATAAATTTAAAAAAAAAATGTCCTAAAGAATAAGAGACTTCCATTTCAAAGGCAAATACAAATGGGGAGATATATTCATTTAAAAAAAAAAAAGTGATGGGATGTGACTTCTGAGATTAGATTGCAAAAGACTGTGGCTTCTTTCTCTACCACTCTCTCACTGAAGTCCACTACCGTGTTATACCTTGTTATAAGCATCCCTATGGAGAGACCACATGGTGAGAAACCAAAGCTTGACAACAGCCTTGTGAGTGAGCTTGGAAGCAGATTCTCCAACCTGAATCAAACCTTGAGATGACTCTGGCCTGGGAGACAGCATCACTGGGACTGCGTGAGAGATCCTGAGTCAGAACCACCCAGCTAAACTGCTACCAATTCCTGACCGCAGAAACTGTATGCGATAATAAACATTTGCTGTTTTAAGTTGCTAAATTTTATGTTAGATCTTAGATAGCTAATCCAGGGTAAGATGGGCCTTACAAAAGGAAGAGAAGCTCCTGACAGATATAGCCCAACAGAGGAAAATGAGCTCCTTCCTCTGAAACCGAGCAGGACCCTGTGGGGCTCCTGGGCACGGAAGCCCTTCTGTGTCCCCCGTTCCTTGTTTGTAGGGAACAGCCTCCAGCCTCCAGGACCTTCCCTGAGTCCCAAAGGGCAGATTCAAACAGTTGCTAATCAGGGAAGGGAGGGGATGCAGAGACAAGGGAAGAATAGCCAAGAAATAATAGTGCAGCCTTGGAGCAGGGTCCTGGTTCTGCCTCACGGGATACACGTAACAGTATCTTTAAGCTCTTTATAGAATTAAAACTCCCAAGTGGAAGATGTCAGCATTCTTCATTCCAGAGAAGACCACCTTTGGCCAGATTAAAGTAACCAGAGAAGCTCATCAAAAGATTCCCCGAGGGGAATTCCCTGGTGGTTCAGTGGTTAGGACTCACTGCCAAGGGCCTGGGTTCAGTCCCTGGTTGGGGAACTGGGATCCCGCAAGCCATGTGGCATGGTCAAAAAAGAAAAAAAAAAAGAAAAAAGATTACCTGAGACCAGATTAAAGGAGTGCAGACCCTGCACACACCCTAATCTTATCAGCAACCCCACCCTTGAACTATTGGTATAAAACTCCTCACCAAATCCTGCTGGGTGTGGACACACAGTTTTCAAGGGCAGGAGCCTGCTGTGTCCCCCTTCGCCTGGCAAAACAATAAAGCTATTCTTTTCTGCTTCACCCAAAACTCTGTCTCCACGATTCGATTCAGCTCCGGTGCACAGAGGCTGAGTTTTCAGCATCACCCTCCATGTTCCAAAGCTCACTCTCCTGTTTCATGCTTCTACAGAAGCGTGAAACAGCAGAATAGCAGAAAGGCTATTCTTTCTGCCTGGGGCATGTTCCTGACATGTCTCCCTGTCTGCCTTTCAGATCTGGGCTCAAGCATCACCTCCTGCAGGAATCTCCTCTGATCTCCCTAGCTGGGTGACTCTCTCTGTCTTCTAGGTTCCCACTGTTCCTCCCCACCCCGTGCTTCCCTTTATCACAGCCATGATTTGTTACGGCCTGTTTACTTGTCTGACCACCTCCACTAACTGTGAGGTTTAGTAACTTGAGGGCAGGGCTGATCCCGGCATCCAGCTAAGTACTTGGCACATAGCAGGTACCCAGGAAGGTTTAGAAGGATTTCTGGGAGCCCAGATCCATAGAAAGCTCCTGAAGAAGAAAAACAAGCAACTTCAAAGCAAATGGGGAGTGGCTTGAAGAGCAAGGAGGGGATCTAAGGGACACACAAGAAAGGGACTTCCTCTTCAAGAAGCCAGGGGCCAGTGCTGGGATCAAGGCAACCCGGCAGCATGGCTTAGAGTGGAAATACCATTCAGAGTGGGCTGAGGGGGGGTGACTTGGGGCCCAAGGCCTGAGACCAGGAAGCCAGCTCTGGGCACGACACAGCATCTAACCAGGCCTGGACTTTATGCCAACCAGTTGACCTTGGCCTAGAAGCCAGGTTGTCTTTATTTAGGATTCAGACAGAGCTGCCACAGGGAAAAGGAGCCTGGGGCCAAGTGTGAGATCAGCAGGGTCAGCCAGTCTAATCTGGAACTAGACTTTGGTTAATCAGAAACCAGGTTCCTAGACAATGCTTAGACACAAGGCAGTGGAGGAGGGGAGCAGTGCCCAGGAGAAGTTTTCCATTTGTTTCCTTTTTAAGATTTCATTTGGGAAAACAGTTCAAGCTCATAAGAAAGGGATATTTCCTACATCGTGATCAAGACACAGGGGTAGGTGGGCTTCCCTGGTGGCGCAGTGGTTGAGAATCTGCCTGCCAATGCAGGGGACACGGGTTCGAGCTCTGGTCTGGGAAGATCCCACATGCCGCGGAGCCACTAGGCCCGTGAGCCACAACTACTGAGCCTGCGCGTCTGGAGCCTGTGCTCCGCAACAAGAGAGGCCGCGACAGTGAGAGGCCCGCTCACCGCGATGAAGAGTGGCCCCTGCTCGCCGCAACTAGAGAAAGCCCTCGCACAGAAACGAAGACCCAACACACCCAAAAATAAATAAATAAATTAATTAATTAAAAAAAAAAAAAAAGACACAGGGGTAGGGAATGAGGCTATCCTGGGAATAAAAATCTTCCTAGATCCCAGTGCCCCCTTATCCAACCTTGATGTGCACAAATACACTAAACTCAAGCACAAGAGGTCATTATCACCAGCAGCAGCAATGGCAACATCAGCGGCCCACTAGTAGTCTGAGACCAAAGTTGGATGGTGAGTTTATGGTTGTATCTCTCAGTTTCAGGTGGGGATGGGATAAGTCCTGTTAATATCAATCATTTCCCACGGGGAACTCTACTCAATACTCTGTAATGGCCTATATGGGAAAAGAATCAAAAAAAAGAGTGTATATAGGTATATGTATAACTGATTCCCTTTGCTGTACACCTGAAACTAACACAACATTGTAAATCAACTCTAGTCCAATAAAAATAAAAATCCATATACGTATAAAAATCATTTCCTCTAGCAAGCCAAGTCCTCCACGCTTAACCCAGCACAACTCCGATCACCACCCACGGTCCTCAAAACATACACATGCCCTCATATCAGTTCTGAGACGACACAGGCTGATATTTACACTGTTTCAGTTCAAGTTCTTTAAGAACAAGAGAAACCAAGTTGTAAATATTTCCCCCAATTTGTCACTTGTTTTCTTTTGTACATGGTATTTTTTTGCTCTACAGAAAATTTTCATCTCTATAATCAAATCTGTCTGTCTTTTCTTTTATGCCATCTAGGTTTTATGCCCTATTTAGACAAGACAAAATTATATACTTTTTGAAGCCTCTCATATTTTCTTTTCTTTTTTAAAATTTTTTAAATTGAAGTAGAGTTGATTTACAACACTGTGCTAATTTCTGCCGTACAGCAAAGTGACTCAGTTATACACATATATACATTCTTTTTTTTATATTCTTTTCCATTATGGTTTATCCAAGGAGATTGGATACAGTTCCCTGTGCTATACAGCAGGACATTGTTGTTTATCCATCTAAATGTAATAGTTTGCATCTACCGACCCCAAACTCCCAGTCCATCCCTCTCCTTCCCCCCTCCCCCTTTTCATCTGTTCTCTATGTCTGTGAGTCTGTTCATTTGTGCCATCGATAGGTTCATTCGTGCCATATTTTAGATTCCACATATAACTGAAATCGTATGGTATTTGTCTTTCACTTTCTGGCAGTCTCTCATATTTTCTTCTAACATTTTTATGGTTTCATTTTCAAATCACTTTTATCGAGGTATAATTTACGAACAGTAAGTGCACCCATTTCAAGTATGCAGTTCAATGAGTTCTGACAAATATATACAGCCAAGTAATCAGCAGTACAGTTAAGAGCATTTCCATCACCTCACTGATTGAGTTCCAGCCACTGAATTCCCTCCATTGTGTCTCCATCCCCTTTACAGTCAATCCCCACCTCCAGCCCCACCCCAGGCAATCACATGTCTGCTTTCTCTCCCTCTAGATTAGTCTTGCCTATTCTAGAATGTCATATTGGAATTGTATCTGGCTTCTTTCACTAAAATCTGTGAGAGTTACCCATGTTATTGTGCATATTTTCTTTCTTTTGTATTGTTGAGTAGTGTTTCATTATATGGATAAACCATAATTCGTTTATCCTTTCATCTGCTGCATCTTTTCCAGTTTTGGGTTATTATGAATAATACTGCTTGGCTCCGCTTTTTTGTTTTGTTTCTGATGGTTTAATTTTTTTTAATATCCTTTATTTTGTAGAGCAGTTTTAGGTTCACAGCAAAATTGAGTGGAAAGTAGAGAATTTCCATACACTCCCTGACTCCACACGCGTACAACTTGCCCACTGTCAATATCCCCAACCAGAGTGATACATTTGTTATCACTGATGAACATACACTGACACATCTTTGTCACTCACAGTCCATAGTTTACCTTAGGTTTTACCATAGGTTGTACATTCTATGGGTTTTGGCAAATGTGTAATTTTGACAAATGACCTGTATGCACCATTATAGTATCATAGAGAATAGTTCCACTGCCCTAAAAATCCTTTGTGCTTTGCCTATTCATCTCTCCCTCCTTCAGCCCCTGGCAACCCCTGATCTTTTTACTGTCTCCATAGTTGTGCCTATTCCAGAATGTCATGTAGTTGGAATCATACAGTACGTACTCTTTCTAGATTGGCTTTTTTCCCTTAGGAATATGCATTTAAGGTTCTTCCTCCATGTCTTTTCATGGCTTGATGGCTCATTTCTTTTTAGTGCTGAATAATATTCCATTGTATGGATGTACCACAGTCTATTTATCCATTCACCTACAAAGAACTTCTTGGTTGCTTCCAAATGTTGGCAATTATGAGTAAAGCTGCTATAAACATCTGTGTGCCGATTTTTCTGTGGGGACATAACTTCTCAGCTCTTATGGGTAAATACCAAGGAACACAATTGCTGGATTGTAGGGAAAGAATATGTTTAGTTTTGTAAGAAACTGCCAAACTGTCTTCCAAAGTGGAAGCCAAAGTGGCTGTGAAACCGTCCACCTCAGACTGGGACTTGAACCCACGTGTCAGGACTCAAACCTGTCCAAAACCCTGATTGGGACTTGAACCCATGTGGCCAGGAGTCGAACATGGACAAAACCCACAGTCTTCCAAATGAGATCACACACCTGGTTTCAGGACTTAATGAAGCTCAGGTTCTTTTTTTTTTTTTTTAATAAATTTATTTATTTTATTTATTTATTTTTGGCTGCTTTTGGTCTTCGTTGCTGAGCGTGGGCTTTCTCTAGTTGCAGCGAGCAGGGACTACTTTGTTGCAGTGCGCGGGCTTTTCATTGCAGTGGCTTCTCTTGTTGCAGAGCATGGGCTCTAGGCGCACAGGCTTCAGTAGTTGTGGCACGTGGGCTCAGTAGTTGTGGCTCGTAGGCTCTAGAGCGCAGGCTCAGTAGTTGTGGCACACAAGCTTAGTTGCTCCTCGGCATGTGGGATCTTCCCGGACCAGGGATGTCCCCTGCCTTGGCAGGCAGATTCTTAACCACTGCACCACCAGTAAAGTCCCAAAGCTCAGGTTCTTGATGTCTGACCACAAGGAATTCAGTGAGAGACAAAGTGATAGGTAGGAAGTGGATTTATTTAGAGAGAAACACACTCCACAGAGTGTGGGCCATCTCAGAAGGTGAGAAAGGCACCAGGGTATGGGGTTGTCAGTTTTTATACGGGTGGGTAATTTCATAGGCTAATGAGTGGAAGGAGTATTCCAGCTATTTCAGGAAGGGGTGGAGATTTCCAGGAATTGGGCCACCGCCCACTTTTTGATCCTTATGGTCAGTCTTGGAACTGTCATGGCACCTGTGGGTGTGTCATTTAGCTTGCTGATGTGTTACAGTGAGCGTATACTGAGGCTCAAGTTCTAGTGGAAGTCGACTTGTCTGCCATCTTGGACCCATTTGGTTCTAATCAGTTTATGTCATGTTCTCGGGCTAGTCATTCTTTCAAAGGTTGTACACTGTCCCCTTCCCTCCTATTTCAGCTGTACCGTTTTGGATTTTCATCAGGAATGAATGAGAGTTCCTGTTGATCCACGTCCTCATCAACATTTGGTATTGCCAGTGTTTTGGATTTTGACCATTCTAATAGGTGTGTAGTGGTATCTCATTGTTTAATTTGCATTTCCCTGATGACATATGTTGTTGAACATGCTTATTTGCTATCTGTATATCTTCTTCGGTGAAGTGTCTATTCAGATCTCTTGCCCATGTTTTAATTGGATTGTTCATTTTCTTATTTTTGAGTTTTAAGAGTTTTTTGTATATTTTGGATAACAGTCCTTTAGAAGATATGTGTTTTGCAAATATTTTCTCCCGAACTGTGGTTTGTCTTCTCACTCTCTTGACTTGGCTTACGTTTTTGTATTTAAATCTATCTAGAATTTATTTTATCTAAGGAGTGAAATTGGAAGCCCAAGTTTTGTTTGTTTGTTGCAAATGGGATAATCTAGTAATCCCAACATGTTTTATCGAATAATTCATTTTTCCCCACTAATCTGCAATGCCACTTTTACACCAAATTCTCATATGTATTTAGATCTAAAAAACAGAATGGTTTTTAAAGTCTGTGTCTAATGGCTACTTAAAACAAGTAGCCTATATATTACCTAAAACTTCTTCAAATGTGACAAAGTACCTAAGTCATTTTCATGCATGTGTTCATCATTTCCTGTTCTTTATCGGAAATGGTGGTTGTGTAAACTACATTGGGCTGGAATTTGCCCAAGGACAAATTAGGGGCTCCCTGAGAACAGAGACCATGAGCCTGGGAGCTCCCTGACCTGTCTGCTTTCTCAGACTGGTCACTCCCTAAGGGCAGCAATCAAGTTACCTCCTTTATCAGCAGGTCAAACATAGTAACATGTTTCCTCCTACTTGGGGGAAAAGACCCTTTTCCTACTACTATTATGATGAGGATGCCCCAGGGCAGAGGCTGTACCAGCTCTGAAAATCAATGGATACCCACCCCACATACTGGCCACTCCCTTCTTCTTGTTGACTGTTTATTAGACCTGTTCCTAGCCCTGGGGGCCCCCGAAGAGAAGGTGGCAGTGTGTGCTGTGGGCTGAGTAAAAATAAAGACCACCTCTGTCAGGTGTCCATTGCTGACATTCCTCCCAGCAAGCAGAAAACCACTTGGGGGGTGGAGGGTGGCCTAAGCTCAGGTCCACGTCCCCCTCTCAGTGGTCCACGCTGGAAGAGGAGGTCTTCAGCTTGACCTTGCAATGTCCCATACCCCACCTCCTCCTGGACTGCTGCTCTCCCAGCATTGCCAGCTGCCACCCTTCCCGCCCTCGGCTTCTCCCTCCCTTTCTTTCCCTTTGAATATTTTGTTTTCCTTTTCAGAAGAGAGGATCATGAGATAGAGCTCAGCTAGGAAAACAGAACTCGGAGGGTGGGGATGAGGGGAGGGTTCAGTACTTTTTTTTTTTTTTTTTTGGTGCAGGATAGTTCCCCGACCAGGGACTGAACCTGCGCCCCCTGCAGTGGAAGCACAGTCTTAAATACTGGACTGCCAGGGAAGTCCCAGGTTCAGTACTTTGAAGATTGCCTTAAGTCAAAGTTACTCACTGCTTCCCAAACTTTGTGTTAGCAGGAGCTCATGATTAATATTTCACAGAAAACAAATGAATAAAACATGCCGCTAAATGCTCCTTTTTAGCAGCTCTATCTCATTAAAGGCCTGCGCTGCAGGTCTGTGAGGCTCCCTCTGCTGGCAGATCTGAGATGGGCTCAGCGCCTCAGAGAAGGTAATGGAGCCAGCAGCCCTCCTCCGAGCCCCACAGTGAGCAGTGAGCAAAGCATCTTGGAAGGGCCCAGAGCAGGGGGAAAAACAGGGTACTGGGGGTTCGAGGGTGCATTTCCAGCTCTGACGCTCACCCGTGGTTTCACTAGAGCTTGTGTTTCCTCATCTCTACAATGATGGTGGTAATTCCCTCAAGGGGTTGTCATGAAGACGAGATGAAACTACACGTAAAGCAAGTATCTATCACACGGTCAAGGCTCAATGAATGGCACCAATCAAATTATCCAAGACTCATTGGAATGACTTTGCTCTATTCATGGAAAGTGTTCTTAAATTAGCACCTTCTACTCACCATGATGATGAACCTTGGTTGAAAACTACATTTTAATGAAAGGTACCATGGACCTTCTTCATCCTCCCCATTCACCTACTCTCCCCCGCACCCCAGCCTACTCATCATTCCTCTGAGAGCGCTCAGTCCAAGCCACCAACTGCAGCAGCCCCCTAAGGCATTTCCTGTTTCCTTTCTTGCCCTCCTTCCACCCAGCCTCCACACATTACCAGAGTGATCTTTTGAAATTGAAAACTGGGTCCCTTAACAGATACACACTGCTATATATAAAATAGATAAACAACAAGGACCTACCGTATAGCACAGGGAACTATATTCAATATCTTGTAATAACTTATAATGGAAAAGAATCTGAAAAAGAATACATAAATAAATAAATTATATATATATATGTAACTGAATCACTTTGCTGTACACCTGAAACGAACACAACATTGTACATTAACTATACTTCAATTAAAAAATGGTTAAAAAACAAAAAAAACAAACAAACAAAAAAATGGTTAAGGGGCTTCCCTGGTGGTGCAGTGGTTGAGAATCTGCCTGCCAATGCAGGGGACACGGGTTCGAGCCCTGGTCTGGGAGGATCCCACATGTCGCGGAGCAACTAGGCCCGTGAGCCACAATTACTGAGCCTGCGCGTCTGGAGCCTGTGCTCCGCAACAAGAGAGGCCGCGATAATGAGAGGCCCGCGCACCGCGATGAAGAGTGGCCCCCACTTGCCGCAACTAGAGAAAGCCCTCGCACAGGAACGAAGACCCAACACAGCCATAAAAATAAATAAATAAATAAATAAATAAAATTTAAAAGAAAAAATGGTTAAGAGAAAAAAGAAATAAAATACAATTGATGTTTTAAAATAATCTATATAGCTTTCAGTAAGAAAATTATTCAATGTATATTGATTGTGTGCTTACTTTATGGCAATTACTTTAGGAGGCATAATTGAAATTATCATAATGTAAGGTGAGTATTGATATTTCAATTCTACATTTGAAAGAGCTGAATGTCACAGACTGTTAATTAACTTGCTTGATATCACAAAGTGGCAGAAGTATAATTCAAACCCAGATCTTTCTAATTCCAAAGTCTGTATCTTTATTATTTCCCTAACCAAGTGGCTCTATTTGTAAGTTTGCAGGGTGGGGCAATGGGGCAGGGGAAAGTTACATAAAAGATAGGAAACTGACTATTCAAATAAAATGCAGTATTTTATTCTGAGCCGAAAGAAAGAAAGGAAAAGAAAACTGGGTCCTTGCACTACGGGCACTTAAAAGCCTCCAGTGGGTTTTCCTCTTAAAAGCCTCCAGTGGGTTTTCCTCTCACTTAGAATATGCAGACAAAAAATGTCGCCTGCCATATCAGTAAACAAAGGATGTTGCAGCCATCAAGCCAGCAGCCACTACCCCCAATTGTGTACCCTGAGGGGATTCAGGATGGAAGTAAACAGGATACTGGCCCTAGATAGTTAAGGTGCCTATCAAAGGAATGATTTCAGTGAGCCCAGACTCTTGCATCTTCCCATACACAGAAAAGTGCTAAATTCATTAAGATGTCTGGTTTTCTTTAATGAGCAGTAATCTTTTGATGTTCGACTACCTGTTTTTTGTTTGTTTGTTTGAACTCCTGCATATCCTGGCCCCTCCCTCACCTTTTCGGAGCAGTTCCTCTGGACTATCTGAGAGGCTGAATCCTGAGGCTTAAGTCCTCAGTAAGGCTGCTGAATAAAACATAATTCTCAACTTTTAGGTTGTGCTTTTTTTTTTTCTTCGGTCGACAGACCTACAGGTGCCTACACGAGCTGGCTCCTGTTCACCTATCCAGCTCCATCTCCAAGCTGTCTTTGCTTGCTCACTCTGGTCTGCCCCACTGCCTTCCTTTCTCCTTAAACTCACTCAGAGCCTTTTCACTTGCTACGCCTAGAAATGCACTTCACCCCTGTTACAGGCTGAATTGTGTCTTCCCAAAATGCTTATGTTGAAGTCCTAACCTCCAGTACCTTGGAATGTGACTGGATTTGGAGATAGGGTCTTTGAAGAGGAAATTAGGGTAAAATAAGGTCATGTGGGTGGCCCCTAATCCAATAGGACCGGTATCCTTATAAGAGGAGATTAGAACAGGGACACACACGGACTGAGAGACATTCATATGAGGACACGGTGAGAAGGTGGCCATCTGCAAGCCAAGGAGACGCCTCAGAAGAAACCAAACCTGCCAACACCTTGATCGTGGACTTCGAGCCTCCAGAACTGTGAGAAAATAAATTTCTGTTGTTTAAGCCACCCAGTCTGTGGTATTTCCTTATGGCAGCCCTAGGGAACTAATACAACCCCCATCTTCACACAGCTGGTTCTTTTTTATCCTTGTCAGCAGTCAACATAAATGCCATGTCCCCAGAGAGTATGTCCATCACCACTCAGTCTAAACTACATCTTCCCATCACTTAATTTTCTTCATGGTAAAATAGTTCCACAGCATGAAATTATTTGATTTGTTGACCAGCGTATTGTCTGTTGTAAAGTAGAACATAAACTCTGTGAGAGCTGCCACCTTGTCCGTCTCGTTGCTCTGCTAGGACAGTACCTGGCACAGGGTAGGCATGTGGAAAATATTTATTTAATGTCCACGATGCCAAGTGCCCAAGAGGCTACATAGACAAATATGAAATGGTTCCCAACCTGGGGAAGCGTGGGGCCCGTGGTTGGCCAGGAATCCTGGCTCTCAGGGAGTGCACGAGCCTGCGGGGTAGACAGGGCATGGTCTGGAGAGGCCAGCACAGAGCTGTTCAAGCACACAGCAGGGGAGGGAGGTGTTGGCACATTTCTGAAAGCCCAGAGGAGTGAAGCAACTGTGTGAATGTGGGCAACGCCAGCAGTTCAGTTGGCTTAGAGGGACCTGCGCCTATAGGAAGGGGTAGGAGAGTGGGGGGGCAGTAGACAGGGACTTCACCATTAAGTGCCAAGCTAGGGGAGCTGAACTTTCTTCTCTCTCCTTTCACCTCTGTCCCTCTCTCTTCCTCCTTCTCTGTCTCTCTATCTCTCTGTCTCTCTCTCTTTGCCTCTCTCTGTCTCTGTCTCTCTCGTTTTTCTGCCTCTTCCTCTTCATCTTCATCTCCTCTCTCTCTCTCTCTCCCCCTCCCTCCCCCTTTTCTTTTTTTTTTTTTTAAATAAATTTATTTATTTTTATTTATTTATTTTTGGCTGCATCGGGTCTTCATTGCTGCGCGCGGGCTTCTCATTGCAGTGGCTTCTCTTGTTGCGGAGCACGGGCTCTAGGCGCGCGGGCTTCAGTAGTTGTGGCATGCAGGCTCAATAGTTGTGGCTCACAGGCTCTAGAGCTCAGGCTCAGTAGTTGTGGTGCACAGGCTTAGTTGCTCTGCGGCATGTGGGATCTTCCCGGACCAGGGATCAAACCCGTGTCCCCTGCATTGGCAGGCGGATTCTTAACCACTGCACCACCAGGGAAGTCCCCCCTTTTCTTATAAGTAGAAAAAAATAAAGAAATCCAACCTTATAGGTGTGCTGTGAGAACAGAATGATATAATACATGTGAAAGCATCCACCAACGTGTCAGATCCCTAACTGATAAAAATTTGTTGAATAAAAGTTAGTTGCATAACTGTAATAAATAACTGCATAAACTGTAATAACTATCCAGGGGCCCGTACATCCAAAAGCGCAGAATGCTTCCAGCTTTTTCCATCCTGAATTCCCCTCAGGGCACACTGGCACTGTGGGTTGTGACTTAATTCTCTGTATAAGGGGATGATGAGCAATGCTCTTTGTTCTTTTTGTTTACAGATTTATATATTTTGCCTGGATTTTCATATTTCTGATCCCTGTTACTCCATTTTGTTTGAAAGTGAAAGTCTTACAGAGCCAAAATTATGGAAAAGCTGGGAAAACAACTTTAAGTATTTCCCAATCAATGAAAAGAGGAAAAACAGTTTCGCTGTGGCCGAGAAATTGGATGGCAATGGTTTCACGGACATCCTGAAAGAAGACATTAAGGGATTAATTGAGGAGCAGAGAGAAACATAAAGTAAAAGAAGTTCTTAGTACCTCACACTTCTGGGAGATTTGAAGGCTTTTCCAAGGTAATTCTGACTACAGGCTGTGGGGCTTTCCCCGACACTGATCTTTGACCCTAACTCCAAGGTCAGTGAGACTTCCCAGTTCTGTTTTCTGTTTCTCTTCTGTTCACCCAACTACTAAGCAGGGTAAGAGGGCATGGCCTGAGGTCAAGGATGGAGAAGGTGGAAAGCTGCTGAAGCAGTTCTGGGGTGGGGCGTGAGGGGGGACCCAGACTCAAGGGAATCGGCCACCTATGAAATAAAACTGTTATCACTCTCCTCGCCACCAAATATTTGCCAAGTGCTGCTTTGCACAGCTTTGCTGCCAAACCAGAAGTCTATCCTTTTAACTTTCGGCCATTGACTCTGGGTATTGACCCAGTGCCAATTTCTTGCCAGGTACTGTTCAGGGGAGAAAAAATCAACTATACTTTTTGGCTTTGGGGGCTGAAAGACCCAAACTAGCACACATGAAACCGGTAAAGAACACTCCAAGGGTGAATTCTAGGTTTTCATTTACAGACTTAAAAGGCCCATAGGGTACCCAGCACAATGAATGAAGAGACTCCACCACCATCATGGTACTTTGTGGTGAAATTTCCCAAAACCAGGGATAAAAGAAAGATCCTAAAAGGTTAAAATAGCAAAAAACATGTTCTCTATAAAGACCAGAGCTACAAATGGAGTCAAACTTCTCAATATTAGCTCTGGATGCTAGAAACCAATGGGGCAGTGACTTCAAAAGTCAGAGTGGGGGAACTTCCCTGGTGGTGCAGTGGTTAAGAATCCACCTGCCAATGCAGGGGACACAGGTTCGAGCCCTGGTCCGGGAAGATCCCACATGCCGCAGAGCACCTAAGCCCTTGCGCCACAACTACTGAGCCCGTGCTCTACAGCCCACGAGCCACAACTACTGAGCCTGTGTGCCACAACTACTGAAGCTCGCGTGCCTAGAGCCCGTGCTCCACAACAAGGGAAGCCACCGCAAACGAGAAGCCTGCGCACCGCAACGAAGAGCAGCCCCCACTCGCCGCAACTAGAGAAAGCCCGCACGCAGCAACGAGGACCCAACACAGCCAAAAATTAATTAATTAATTAATTTTTAAAAAGTCGATTAAAAAAAAAGTCAGAGGGAAAATGATTTTCAATCTGGAATCCCATACTTAGCCAAATTATCAAATATGAAGATAAAATAAAAGCATGCAAAATCTAATAATAATACCTCCCATGCAACTCCTCTTTGGCAGCTGCTGAAGAACGTACTTCAGCAGAATGAAGCAGCAAGTAAAGAAGAAGAACAAAAACCAAAAACCAAAAAACATGAGATCCAGAAAACAGGTAAGGGGATGTAAATCCCAGGATGACAATTGTGCAGCCAAGAGAGTAACTATAACTAGTTCAGGTTGGAGCAGGAAGATGGAGGAATCCAGGAGGGAGGTCTCCAGAGGGAGGGGATTGACAGACTGATCTTAAAACATTTAGAAAATAATACTTCTAGCCATTGATAGATAGATATGATGTAGTATGTGGAAAAAATTAGTACAGGTAGAGAAAATTAAGCAAATGGAAAAAAAAGGGCAATTGTTAACCAAGAAAAGTAAAAAGTTGTGCAAGAACAGCATGTACACCATTTGGCTTTGCAGTGGACAAAATTTACATAGCCATAAGATGATAAATAATTGTCAATTTAACTAAAATATCATGATACAACTATTAGGAAGATGAAGCAGGAAAAATGGGGAGTTTAGGAGTGGAGTAAGAAAGATAAATCTGCATCTCTGATAACCTGAAATGTAATGAATAACATCTGAAATTAATAAATCAAGAAAAACAGCATGAATTGCTATAATTGAGAAATCTGGAACTAAAGAAAAAGTAAAAAGTTGAAAGTGGCTACCTCTAGGAGCAAAAATGAGGAGACTGAGGAATCGGTAGGAAGTCTGAAGTTATTATAACTTTTCTAATACTATATATTTCCTTTTTTACAACCATATGCATTGCTTGAAGTATTTTTTTTATTCTGGTAAAATTTCCATAACATAAAATTTACCATTTTAACCATTTCAGAGTGTATAATTCCGTGGCATTAAGTACATTCACATTATTGTTCAACCATCATACTATCCCACTCCAGAACTTTTCCACCATCACAGACTGAAACTTCATACCCACTAAACACTAACTCCCCACTCCTCCCTTCCCCCAACTCCTGGGAACCACTAGTTTACTTTCCTTCTCTATGAATTTGACTATTCTAGATATCTCACATACATGAAATCCTATCAATACAATTTGTTGTTTATCAGCTTATTTCACTTTAGCATAATGTCTTCAAGATTCATCCATGTTGCAGCATGTGTCAGAATTTCCCTCCTTTTTTAAGGCTGAATAAATATTCCATTGTATATACCATATTTTGTTTATCCATTCATCTGACGATGGACACTTGGGTTGTTTCCACCTTTTGGCTATTTCGAATAGTGCTGCTATGAACATTAATGTGAGTGTATCTGTTTGAGTCTCCACTTTCAGTTTTTCTGGGTACATATTTAGAGGTGGAATCACTAAATCTTATGATAATTCTATGTTTAGGTTTTTAAGAAACTGCCATAGAGTTTTTCACAGAAGATGCACCATTTTACATTCCTACCAGCAATGCACAAGGTTTCCAATTTCTCCACTTCCTGGCCAACACTTGGTATTTTCTGATCTTGTTTGTCTGTTTTCTTTTGTTTTTATAGTAGCCATCCTAATCGGTGTGAAGTACAATCTCACTGTGATTCTGATTTGCATTTCCCTAATGATTAGTGATGTTGGGCATCTTTTCATTCCCTCTGAAGAAATGTCTATTCAAGTTCTTTGCCCATTTTTTTGAATTGGGTTGTTTGTTTGCCTTTATTACTTTGAGATAAAAACAAAGCATTAATGTTAAAAGCAAGATTCAAATGCCAACAGGCAAGTTGGGTTTCAAAGCAGGGACCGTGGGGCTTCCCTGGTGGCACAATGGTTGAGAGTCCGCCTGCCAATGCAGGGGACACGGGTTCAAGCCCTGGTCCGGGAGGATCTCACATGCCATGGAGCAACTAAGCCCGTGCGCCACAACTACTGAGCCTGCTCTCTAGAGCCCGCGAGCCAAAACTACTGAAGCCCGCGTGCCTAGAGTCCGCGCTCTGCAACAAGAGAAGCCACCACAATGAGAAGCCACTGCAATGAGAAGCCCACGCACCACAACGAAGAGCAGCCCCCGCTCGTCCCAACTAGAGAAAGCCCGCGCGCAACAACAAAGACCCAATGCAGCCTAAAATAAATAAATTTATTTTAAAAAATAATAATGTATATATGTGTATAACTAAATCACTTTGCTGTACAGCAGAAATTAGCACAACATTGTAAATCAACTATACTTCAATTAAAAAAACAGAGAAAAAAAAAAAGCAGGGACCCTTGGTAAGGCCCTTAGATGGTTTCTTAAACGGGAGGCAGGGCACAACTTCTGCATTACCACGCACGATTGAGGTCCCAGGCATTGTCCACACAAAAGTGTGTTACACCCTATCTCAACAAAATCTATGCATTTCTTTGCAAGGTCTCACTACCCTTCTAATATTCCTGTCCTGGAGGGTAGGAAAAGTCGTATTTTGTTTTTTGGCGGTTTTCTCCAAGCCACCTGGGACACATTCCTAAATTGCTCCCTGGGAGACAGTGTTTCCAACAAGCTAACTGAATCCTTCTGGGGGAAATCCATTTTCTACCAGCTCCTTATATATTTCCAGTGCGAGCTCTGCTTATCGCCTGTGTATCTAAGGAGAGCCTTTAACCATGATTGAATTGAAATGTGACACAGAGTAACTGATGCTGCTGATGGGAGAGGTGGCTCAATGGGACATGAAACCTGCATTTGGGAGCCACTGCCCTCATGACTCCATCTGGGGCTCAGATATAAGAATACATTTCATCCTCTGGGCACCACATCTCCTTAAGTTCTCTCAAAAGCCCCCTCTCCCCCACCCCACCCCCCCTTTTTGTTTTGAAACTATAGCTAATATTCTCATTCAACCAATGAACAATTGAGATGGTGTAGAACAGAGGATGAGAGTACAGATTCTGGAGTCCGACTCCCTAGGTTTCCATCCCAACTCAGCTACGTGCTAGTTGAGTCACCTTGACAAATCCTCTAACCCCTCTGCATCTCAGTATCCTCATCTATAAAATGTCCTTCATTGGATTCTACAGTTAAAATACATGAAAAGTGCTTCCAACAAGGCCTGGCACATGGTGAGTACTGTACATGTCTGAAGCTCTTTGAGATGACTACCATCAAGGCATCAAGTACCCAGGTGGACGCTTACCCAACTCTTACCAATGATGTCCTCTGAGGAGTAGGATTTAGGAAGGGAGGTTGAAGTGAGGATTTTAATTTCTAACTCATGCACTTCTGTATTGTTTGAATTTATTACTTTTTATTAAAAGCAAAATAAGGGAAAAAATTTAATGGCATCTGGCTGAGAATATAAAACAATCTCTCCAAACCTCCCACTAAAAGCTAAAAAGACACAAAGATTTTTTTTAAAATCCTACCCAAATATTTAAAACTAATGTTGCCAATCTAGAACCCATATGAATTTTCTGTACCTACAAGACCAACAAAGGCTAAGTGGGGGAAAAATGGCATCGGTGGTCCATTTGTGCTCCACTTCCCAACAAGTAGCTATTAAGAACTTTTCTTCAGCCCATAGCAATTAAAAACAAATTTTTTAGTAGAATTTTACTTTAGTATAAAATGAAAAAAACCCACAAAAACCCAAAGCCCTAATAGGTTAAAACAAGTCAAACAAACATTCCACACAGATAAAACCTTCACAAAAGTCAACTGAAGTAATCCAGAGCTAAAAGTGAATTGTGCATATTTTCAAGGAAGTCACCAGTCATGTAACACAAATAAATTATTTATACACTTGCAAGCCCTCTAAGAAATGTGCCCCAAGAAGCATTAACTTTGTTTTTTCGTGTGCCATCCTGAAGACTTGCACATTTTATTTTTCAGATAATTTAACATTTTTAATAGAGTGTGTTCTCTACCAAGTGGTAATGCTTTGGTACTATTCATATAGGACTGCTTGTCCTAAAGACTTGACATTTCCCCAAGAGGAACTTCTGCTTTAGACGTTTCATATAGGGCTTCCCTGGTGGCGCAGCGGTTGCGAATCTGCCTGCTAATGCAGGGGACACGGGTTCGAGCCCTGGTCTGGGAAGATCCCACATGCCGTGGAACAACTAGGCCCGTGCGCCACAACTACTGAGCCTGCGCGTCTGGAGCCTGTGCTCCGCAACAAGAGAGGCCACGATAGTGAGAGGCCTGTGCACCGCGATGAAGAGTGGCCCCTGCTTGCCGCAACTAGAGAAAGCCCTAGCACAGAAATGAAGACCCAACATAGCAATCAATCAATCAATCAAAAAATCTTTTAAAAAAAAAAGAAGTTTCATATAAATTAAAATCTTTATCAAACATCAATATGGAGGGAGGTGACACAGGATGCAACCTATACAGTCAAGTTACCTCTGTATATTTAGAAATTACTCTTTCAAGATATTCACACCAGAGAGCTTAGTCTGTCCTGCTTAATATTCGGTAGTACAGGTTTGAATCATCAGAACCTTGGCAAGACCTTAATATTTCAAAGTTATTAACAACTACCTCTAGGGGCAAGTCCACGTTTACTGAGTTATGACAAATTTATTATAACGAAGGAAAACAGGTACAGCCATCTTAAAAAAATGCTCTAACCACTGCTTCTGAATATAGAAAGACTAAAACTACATACATTTATCATACAACAAATCCCATCTCTGTCACCTGAAATTCCCCTAATTTCATTCATTAGAAGGGGATTTTTTTTAAATAAATGGATACTAGGAAAGCCCAAGGGGATTTTTTAACGAGACTTAAAAGCACTTTACAGTCACATTCAGCTTTCCTATGAAATACTTAGCATCTTAAATATTGGGTTGGCCAAAAGGTTCGTTTGGGTTTTTCCATGACATCGTACAGAAAAAACCCGAACAAACGTTTTGGCCAACCTGATATTATGTACACTTTTTTTTTCTCTTTTAGTAAGCTAGATACTGGCTTCAGAGTTTGTGGAACTGAAGGAAAAATAACCTACTCAAAACTATCCTGGGGCTTCCCTGGTGGCGCAGTGGTTGAGAATCTGCCTGCCAATGCAGGGGACGCGGGTTCGAGCCCTGGTCCGGGAAGATCCCACATGCCGCAGAGCAACTAGGCCCGTGAGCCACAGCTACTGAGCCTGCGCGTCTGGAGCGCCTGCTCCGCAACAAGAGCGGCCGCGATAGTGAGAGGCCCGCGCACCGCGATGAAGAGTGGCCCCCGCTTGCCGCAACTAGAGAAAGCCCTCGCACAGAAACGAAGACCCAACACAGCCATAAATAAATAAATAAATAAATTTAAAAAAAAAAAAAAAAAAAAACTATCCTAAGGGCTTCCTTGGTGGCGCAGTGGTTAATAAGAATCCGCCTGCCAATGCAGGGGACATGGGTTTGAGACCTGGTCCGGGAAGATTCCCCATGCCCCGGAGCAGCTAAGTCCATGTGAGCCTGTGCGCCGCAAGAACAGAAGCCACTGCAATGAGAAGCCTGCACACCACAATGAAGAGTAGACCCCACTCGCCACAACTAGAGAAAGCCCACGCACAGCAACGAAGACCCAACGCAGCCAAAAATAGATAAATAAAATAAATAAATTTTTTAAAAACTCTATTAAAAAAAACACAACTATTCTAGAAATCGTCTTTTGGCAGAATAGCAGGTATCCAAGTTAAAAATAGGAGGGTCATTTTGTTGCTTTGTTTTCCAAAATTTAAATTGTTTTTTGTTTCCTTTCTACATAAACCTCAGTCACCACTCCTGAGTGGAGATGGGCAGAGGTTCTGGCCCCTGCTCCTCCAGCTTCTCAGCAGCTGCTTTCTTATTGCTGCAGCAAGACTTGAATAGATGTGTGTCAGATGAGGACTTCCCCAAGACAGCCTTTATAGATAATGCCACAGCATATTTTCTGTCTTATCCAGTATGTGAGATCCAAAATGGAAAACACTGGCATTCTGTTAGAGCCAGAAGCCATCTCTGTATCTGAGCCATCATCTGACTGTTACTATAACGAGGAGATTGAGCTGGAAAGGCACTTGAGGTGGTACTGTGAGCATCAGAATTACGACGTTTAAATTCCTTCGGCAGTTTACTGATCTGGTTGCTTTTTATCCTGTTTCCAGATAGAGTTTTCACTTTCTTTGGTTTCAGTGTAGTCTTTAGACTGGGTCCTGCCCTTGCATCTACCACGTGATTCTAGTTTTGTTTTTGTTGGGTTTTTTTTGTGATCCTGCTGGTAATTTCTTCCATCTTTTCACAGCAGGACACGGGCATTACAGATGTCTCCTGATCAAGTCTCATGTAACCCAAAACAGCTCTGGAAGTCCTTTTCATAGAGTTCACTGACAGTGAATCGAGAACTGGAGGATTTATCTCTGCAAATACAGCAGCCCTCTATACTTTGGTATATCTTTGGCTTGTGAAAACCAAACACCTCTTCTTCTAGGCAATAGTCTTCCAAAAGCAGCCGATCCACATGCAATAACGTCCCTGAGGTGGGGAGTGCGTGCCAAACCAACCCCACCTCCAATCACTCCCTCCTCCTCAACTGCCATGTCTAGAACGATTGTCTCCTGCAGTTCAGCAGCAATTAAAATTTGAGGTTAGTACCAATCAGGAAATAGAGTAGCAGTCCCCTCTAGTTCACAATGAGCTTAATTGTTTGTTTTGAGCCAAGCAACCAGTTGTGGCCACCCACAGTTTCCCCATCAGTTTCTCTTTCTATTTTCAGTTAAAAACTACAGCTCCCAGAAGACCCCTCGGTAGGAATGGGGGTCTGGAAGAGGTACAGGTGTGCCTGACACTAAAGCAAGGTCAGTTAGCCCCACCCACCCTGCCTTAATATCATTCTGGAAAAGCACCTAGAAGCTTGCTTGTTTAAGGGGCAAGGGCTCAAGAAACCTCGTCTTTCTGCAAGTCTTGAAGGAATCACTTAAAGATATTAGCCAACAGGAATGAGGAAGGAAAATTATAAAAGAGCTGGCAGATGACACAGTACAATGGAACCTCAACAAACATGACAGCCAACTAACCCTGGAATCCGCACAAGAATGAAGGCCTCAGCAAACACACCCCAGTGGGCGGCCCCAGGGGCTACCAGACGGAATGTGCAGGGGGCAGAGTCTCCTTCCACTATGCCATCTGAATGAGGTTCCAAAGTAAACGGTCACATTATGAATTGCTATTGCTCTTACGGGAATAATTTACTCCACATAAGAACTTGGGCTCCCTCCTTACCAGTTTCAGAAGCTTCATTGAATGTAATTACCACAGCATTCACTATGCCAAAAACATGGAGCTACAGCCATTGTCTTAAAAGAAATACATCTAAAATGGTGCAGGCACTTTGGAAAACAGTCTGGCAGTTACTCCAAAGGTTAAACATTGAATTATCATATGACCCAGCAATGACACTCCCAAGTATATTCCCAAGAGAAGTGAAAACGTATCTGCATGCTAAAACTTGTACACAAATATTCATGGCAGGATTATCCATGACAGCCAAAAAGTGGAAACAATCCAAATGGCCATCAACTGAGAATGGATAAACAAAATGTGATATAGTCATATGACGGACTATTATTCAGTCATAAAAGGGAATGAAGTACTGATGTGTGCTGCAATGAACCTTGAAAACATTATGCTTAGTGAAAGAAACCAGACACAAAAGGCCACATATTATATAATTCTATTTATATGAAAAGTCCAGATTAGGCAAACCCATAGAAAGTAGATTAGTGGTTGGCAGAGGATAGGGAGAGGAGAATGGGAGTGACTGATAACAAGTGTGGGGTTTCTTTTTGGGTGAGGAAAGTGTTCTGGAATTAGGTAGTGGTGATGGCTCTACGACCATCAGAATATACTAAAAACCACTGAACTGTACACTATACATAGGTGAATTTTATGGCATGTGAAAGATCCCTCAATAAAACTGCTGTAAAAAAAGATAGAACTAACCCCCTCCCCCCACCAAAAGTTAATACAAGGGTTTGGGGGAAGTATGGCCAGGGTGTCAATTTTTATGTCTACGTTTTGGAGTTTCGTTTGTTTGTTTTTTCAAAATTTCCCTCTCTAATGTGCAGCTATTACTTCACTAACTGAAGCTCTGGGATCAGAGAGATTCTGCTGGATTCAAATCCAATCTCTTTCTGGATGAACTGGATAATCTTGGGCAAGTCAATTATTCTAAATCTCAGTCTCCTCATGAAAAACTGGGGGAATAATATCAATGGCCTCATAGGGCAGTTGTGAGAGTTTAAAAAGAGAATGCTGTAGATCAGAGCCTGGCATATTAGTACGTGCTCAAGCAATATTAGCTGCTGCCAGTTTTGCTATTAAGAATACAGTGCAGTAAAATAATATTACTAATTATCATAGGTAGCACTTACATAGCACTGCTGTGGTGCTTTACATAATTTTAAGGTGTTTAGTCCCCACAACTGCCTTGTGAGGTAGGTATTCTTATGCCCATTTTACAGATGAGCATTTACTGTGGAGTAGATGCACACTTGCCAGTGACATGCAGTCTGTACATTTTGTGGGAATTTAGGAGCAGGTAGTGAGCATAGAGAGCTAAGGCAATCAGGGAGGACTTCGTGAAGGAAATGGCCCTGGAAGGAAAGGAAGGTGAGCCCTGGATAACCCCACATGGGTGGGAAAGTGTGGTGAGGACCTTGCAGGTGAAATGGAAGTTACCAAAGAGGCGGGAAATATCAACATTTGTTCATTGTGGGTGATGAATACAGATTATGTGTTATATTATTTCCTGCACTTCTGCACCTTAGAAATAATTACTAATTAACAAAAATTTTAAATATTTAATCATGTTGTAGAGGGATAAAACATTTTCTTTCCCTCAGTCTTTGACCTTCTTGTACAAGAAAAAACTTGCTGGTTAGAAAAATGAGTAAATGCCAGTTTTCTTTATTCTTTCTAAAATAAATAATATTTATTCTACACTAATAGAATACTACACTAAGCATTGTCTGTAAACACCGTACTGTTGTTTGTGATCCTGTACGAGTGTCGATACAAGCCTTTCCATGCACTGAGTGCCACTCTGAGGTAGACACCAGGAAGCATAAATGCTGGGTCATAGATCCAATTATTAAAACGTGAATCAAGCAGGGGCCAATGGGAAATTTCTGTACCTCCCTTTCAATTTTGTTGCGAACGTCAAACAGCTCTAAAAAAAAACAGTCTAAAAAAAGTAAATCAGAGACTGGGCAGGCTCGCGTCCCAACTCCGCTTGCGTACCGGGCATCCAGGTCGTTTCTCACGTGGTCGGGGCCGGTAGCGTGAAGTTCGAATCCGCTTGTCTGCGCGGGCCCAGGCGGCACCCGGTGCAGCCCTCCGGGCGGGCGGACTAGGTGCGAGGACCTGGTGACCCACTACCCTCCGGGCACGCTCTCTAGCCCCGCCTCCCGGCCCCTTCCATTGAGAAACCCCTTAGCGATCACGTGAAAGAGGCATGCCGGCTGCTTGACGTCACGCAGTGCGGACCAATGGTAGCTTCTGTTTATATCGCGGGGGGGGAGGGTCAGAATATTCACGCCCCCGCTGCCGCCGCGTCGCCCTCCAGCGCGGGTGGTGAAAACCTAGCCAGGGTGGGAGGCGGCGTGGCTGCAGCGCGGCGGGGAGGGCCGCGCCGGTCGCCTTCTACAGCCGCGTCTCCGTCAGTTCCCGTCGCCGTCACTGGGGCGCCGTGCGGCTCCAGTCCGGGGCGGAAGCTGCGGCCGTCGCGGCGGCCGGATCCGCGTCCCGCCTCAACGCCCGGAGGACATGCGGGAGAGAGAATGAGCCAGAGGGACACGCTGGTGCATCTGTTTGCCGGAGGGTATGTCCCAGGAGGGGCTTGCAGACCGGGGCTGAGGGCGCTGGGCTGAGGCCGAGGGCCGTGGCCTGAGACGCGGGCGAGAAGGGAGAAGGGGCTCCAGCGCCGGGGACCGAGAGAGTGAGGCCCGGGCGGGGAGGGGTGAGGGGACTGGAGCCGGGGGAGCTGAGGGAGCCCACGGGACTGAGGCCGAGGCGGGGAGGGGTGGGAGGGCGAAGCCGGCAGGACGTCAGGCTTTGGGCCCGCGGAACCGGAGCGAGGCCTAGGGAGTGGCCGGCGGGGCTGGCGTCCACGCAGGCCCAGTCCACGCGCCGCGGCCTAGCGGACGTCGGGGATGCGGGGCCGCGGAAGGCCAGTAACTGCAGGCCTCACTTAGGTTGCTCGGCCGGGGCGGCGTGGGGGGGTGGAGCGGGAAGTGCGGAGGCCGAGGACAAAATGGGCGCCGGGCCTCCTCCTTCCGTCCCTGGCGCGCGGGCTGCGGGGCTGCCTCACGTCGCTCACGCCCCGCCTCGGATCTCCGGCAGCTGATTTCCGGGCCCTCTTTGGCCCCGGTGGGTCGTCTGGGGGCTTCCGGCGCCAACGGGAAGGCTTTGGGGTTCTGTCGCCCGTAATAGCTGTAGGTTTCTAGATCTTGGAAAATTTCCTTTCTCCAGGTTGCGAGATGCGCTACAAAGCGGCAGTGCTTCTGGGGTCGGATTCTATTCCTGAAAACCAGGCGTCTTGCACACCCGCTGCTTTTCGTGTGCTTAAACGGAGAAAGTGAGGGGTAGGGGAGAGGTCAGAAGCTTTGGCAGTAGTTACTGTGTGTACAAGATTAAGACTAAACTTATAGTCTCAGTTCCCTGATTGCCAGCTTGAGTGCTACATATCTTTTGTTCAGCCAGTTTAGTCTCCTTTTTAGGTTGTTCTTTCCAAATTATTTGGAGAGTCGTAGCAATTTTAAATTTAGGAGTTACTTCATATCTGTGGGATCATAGTCTTATCAAAAATGGCTACGGTGAATTATGCTGAGGCTCTTTTCTGCCATTATGACCATATAAAGTCGCATCCCTTTAAAGCATAGAGTTTGTTTTTAAATCGACTACTTTAAGAATATTAAAGTAATATATAGGCGGTTCTATTCACAGTGGCTTGATTGAAGTTAAACGTGTGGACTCTATTGCCAGTGATGACAATACTTTCCTTGAGTTGGCACGTTCATTGAACAAACATTTATTGTACACCAATTATGGGCCAGGCACTGTTCTGGCATTAAAATACTTTTCATTTAATACTGTTCATTTAATTCGTGAGACAGGGTTTAGGCAGGGTTTGCTTTGTGTATTTCTGATACGTAAGAATAATCTTGGCAAATTAAATCATTTTTTAAAAACCATTAGCCATGTAGATGTTCTTGTAAAGATGTCTTGTGCAAATAATTGGGTTCCCTCCTGTAATTAGATCATAAGGTAATTTTTGAATGTTAGGAGACCACACATCTACTTTTGGCCACTATTTTCAGCGAAAAGTGGACACGCTCTTTGATTTTAATTCATCTTCATCTGTAAAATGAGCAAGTTGTACTAAATGATTTCTAAGGCCCTATTCTAGGTCCTAACATTTTTATTGCTCTGCATTCAAGATTCAGATGTCAAGTTTTGTTAAAAATAGGGCACATCTATTTGAAATGTTAGCTTGATTGCACTAACTTCCCAGTTTGGATTAAGATCATCAGCCACGTTGTTGTTACTAATGCATGTAAAGGCCCTTATGGTTAGCGTTTTCTTTAAAAACAGAAATGGGGCATTTTTGCAGCATCTAAACCCAAATAGATTTAGGAGCCCCTCTACCCCCCAAAAAAGAACCTAGCATATGCAGGTTTTTTAGAGTATTAAATGAAGTACTTGTTTATAGGGCCTGACACAAGATAGGTACTCAGCCTTATAAATTTTCTTCTTTTGCATCCCATCTCGATTTTATGTTTATATGTGATCTCATAAGTCATTTCAGTAAAACTTGGCTTACCTTTTTTAGAGAAACAGTAGAACTAGGAAGGATGGTAAAGATCATCTGGTTTAGCCCCTTCAAAATATGGGAAAATACCGGGCTTCCGTGGTGGCGCAGTGGTTGAGAGTCTGCCTGCTAATTCAGGGGACACGGGTTCGAGCCCTGGTCCGGGAAGATCCCACATGCCGCGGAGCAACTAGGCCCGTGCACCACAGTTACTGAGCCTGCGCGTCTGGAGCTTGTTCTCCGCAACAAGAGAGGCCGTGATAGTGAGAGGCCCGCGCACCGCGATGAAGAGTGGCCCCCGCTTGCCGCAACTAGAGAAAGCCCTCGCACAGAAACGAAGACCCAACACAGCCAAAAATAAATAAATAAATAATTAAAAACAAAATATGGGAAAATACCAAGGTATAAAAAATTTACTTACCCAACATTAAACAGCTTTTCATACATGTAAAATGAGAGTTAAAATAATCCCTGAAGAATCTCCCAGCTCTATATTAAATGAAATCATTTAGAGTAGATTTCTGTATGAAATTTCTATTTCTGTATGAAATTTCTGTAGAATATTCTGGAAGTCTGTATGCTAAGCATTATGGAAATGCAAAATGAGTTGTGGGTAACATTGTTCTTAATTGAAGATGTCTAGTATATCTCAAAGTTGCATATTTAGGCAATCATTTTTTGGACGTTTTTAGAAAACGATTTCATTTTTTTATCATGATAGAATTATGTAAATTAGGAGTTAGGAAATTTATATTTTACTTTAATAATAACAAGATAGAGAAAAGGAGAGAGATCTTTTTATTAGCCGTTGTGCAAGAACCAGTAACCTTTCACAGTGGCATTTAATCTTTAGACAAAAATTGTCTTAAGATGGAGCCTTTGGATTGTTTTCCTGATGGTTATAATTGTATTTATTCAAATATGTGTTTATCAGGATCTCAGATTTCTAGTAGCCTTATAGATGTATTATTAAATCAGGAAAACTTGAAACAGACTAGCACTGGACCTTGGGTCTGGGTGACCGACTCACATGCATAACTCGTGCTTTCTTTAACACACCCTTTGGTCCCATTATGTTTTCGTCAGGGTTAATATTCAGAGTTTGTAAGGTCATCAGTTAGGTTGATTGAGTTACGGAGGCTACTCACAACTGCCCGAAAAGGGTGTAAATATGATTTAATTTTAGCTGTGCTTTTAATAAGACTATATGTTTGTGTATGAAGACATAAGCAGTATGTTTTTAAATTCTTTGATAGATCTACATTGTTTAGTTGTGTGTCAGCTGCATATGTCCGCCAAGAGGCAGTTTGGGTTTTTTTCCATTTGAGAGAGAGATTGCCTCAAATGGGAGGAATAAACCTTCAACATTTAAGTGGATGAATTTCCTTCCTTTGTAGCTCCTGTGACAGTGAGAGCTTAATACATATAGTTAGTAATTTCAGATTATCTAAGAAATGGTTTATTTTTATATCCTGGAATTAATCAATCCATTCATTTATCAAACCATTTATTTTTCATTTATTCAGTAAGAAACTCCATTTGGGTGTCAGATAACGTTGATTCTGTAGAAATTTTGTCATAATATTTGTTAAATTACTTCACCTGTTTCCTTGTAAAATCAGGGCAGAAGTAGACTACTTAAAAGTATAATGTGGTTTATTTACACTTTGTCTACATTTTTTTATTAGCCTTATTTCCATAATTTTTATAACCTTTTTCTTCTTTTTTTCTTTTTAAAAATACATTTTAATTCTTACTAATAGATTGCAAGACTAAGGTAATTTGCTTCTCCTGATGTATTCTCAAACTTATTTTCCTGTAAGGGGATTAGTGTAGTATAGCATTGTGGGTCAGGGACCCCTGGGAGTTTCCAAGACCTTTTTGGTGGTCTGAGACGTTAAAGCTCTTCTCATAAAAATACTAACACATTATTTGCCTTTTCACTTTGTTGACATTTGGACTGATGGTGCAAAAGCAATGACTGGTGAAGCTGCTGTTACCTTAGCATACATCAAGGCAGCATCACCAGACTGTGCTGATAGTCACTAGCACTTGCAATTTAAAAACACAGGGTCTCTTAAGAATGTTCTTGAAGCAGTAAAAATTAGTGTTTTAAATCTTGACTCTTGGGATTTCCCTGGTGGTCCCGTGGTTAAGACTCCACGCTTCCACTGCAGGGAGCGTGGGTTCAATCCCTGGTCAAGGAACTAAGATCCCACATGCCACGTGGCACGGCCCAAAAAAAAAAATCTTACTCTTGAGTATACATCTTCATTTCATATTCTGTTTGGCAAATGGGAAACATGAGTAAAGCATTTCTACAATTGTTTCTGCCTCAAGCTGAACTAGCGTCTTTTTTCATGAGAACCACTCTTGAAAGAACAATTGATAGACTATGACAATTCAGGCTTGAATATTTGGCAGACATTTTCTCAAAAAATGAAGGAAGTGGGCCTGTTGGTTCAAGGAAAACCACAACAAATGATAACGTTTGTTGCCATATGATAAAAGTTGAGTTTTCAAGCAAAAATCAGAATTTTTGAAATCTTTTTTTTTTTTTTTAATCGTTTATTTATTTATGGCTGCGTTGGGTCTTCGTTGCTGGGCGCGGGTGTTCTCTAGTTTCAGTGAGCGAGGGCTACTCTTCGTTGTGGTGCGCGGGCTTCTCATTGCTGTGGCTTCTCCCATTGCTGAGCATGGGCTCTAGGCACATGGGCTTCAGTAGTTGTGGCTCGCGGGCTCTAGAGTGCAGGCTCAGTAGTTGTGGCGCACGGCTTAGTTGCTCCGCAGCATGTGGGATCTTCCGGGACCAGGGCTCGAACCCATGTCCCCTGCATTGGCAGGCGGATTCTTAACCACTGCGCCACCAGGGAAGTCCCTTGAAATCTTGAATAGATAGAAAATGTAATTTTTAAAATATTGTATCAGAAAACATATCTACACTTGGAAGACCTGTATAATCCAGTGAACCAATACTTTTCAAATAACCAATGCATGATGTTATAGAGTAGTGCATAGATAAAGATTCAGAATGTAAAATAAAGCAATGGATTTTAATGTAACAATATGAAAAGTTTATTGGTATAGTTCAGTTCCATATTGCAGCTAATTTCAAGAGCCTACCACATGCCCAGTTTTAATGTAATATTGAAAAATATCCACAGTTATCTGAAAGGAGGTGTTGAATTGTTACACTAAGTAAATTATATCATTAATTAAAAGGTTTCAGTGCCATGGTTGGGGAAAAGGTGGAGTAGGATAAAGGGGAATAATGGGGGTGCACTGTAGTTCCAAGTAGGAGGATAGTGGAGTCTTTTTGAGAAGGTGACTTTTGAACAAAGACCTGGAGAGGAGAGCGTTAACTATTCAGAGGGAACTGGCAGTGAAAAGACCCTGAGTAGGGTAGGAGCACTGAAATGAGGCAAGTATAGCCAGAGTAGTAGGCCATTGTTAGGCCATTGAAGATCTTTGGCTTTTTTTCTGAAATGGGAAGAGTCATTGCAGGGGTTTTAAAGCCAAATTCTGGTCGCACCATGCTTAGAATAGACTGTACGTAGGGCAGGGCCAGAAGTAGGGAAATGATTTGGCTACTGGAGTAATCAAAATGAGAGGTAACGGTTCTTCAGAGAAGGCTGCAATGTACTGTATGTGGTGTGTGAAGAAAAGTCAAGAATAACTCCAAGGTTTTTAGTTTAGGCACCTAGAGGGAGGGAATTGCTGTTAACTGAGATGGGAAGGTTGTGGATGGAATAAGGTTGGGGTGGGGGAAGATCAGTATGTAGTTCCATTTAAGACGAAAATTTGAGAAGTAGAGAAGTCAAAAAGCCAGTTGTTTAGGTGGATGGATATATTAGGTAACTCCAGGAAGGAGCTCTGGACTAGAGATAACACATTTAATAGTTAGTGGAACATAGATGATGACATGAGCCTAGACGAGGTCACTAAGGGAGTGAGTATAGAGCAGAAGAGAGGAAATTTCATCAAAAGAGATCAGAAGAAGAGCAGGAACCAGCAAAGTAGACTTAAAAAGTGACCAAGAAAATGTGTTCTGAAAGTCAAATGAAGAAACAAATATACAGTATTTAGGAAGGACATATGTTATTGTCCATTAAGATGAGGTCTGAGAGCTATTAATTATTGAATTTAACAATTGTGGAGACCTTTGGTTACCTTGATCAGCAGTTTCCAAGGCAGAGCAGGGGGAGGGAAATCTGATGGGAGTGGGAGAGAAATTAGAGACAGTAAATAGGATTTTGAGATTTGTTGCAAAGGGGGATCAAAGAAACAATGCAGTAATTTGGGTTGGGGGGGGTTCTTTTACTAAAACTACCACATACCCTCAGCATATTTTGCTTCTATAGTGAATTTTAGTTCTGATATCATTGTTTTTCCTTACATTAAAGACTATACATCTACATTTTGGGCTGTATGATAATGGCTTTCCTCTGTGTTTCCATGTTTATGAAAGTTGTTGGTTAACATTTTCTTTTTTTTTCAGTTTATCAGTGTTTTGATTTTGCTTTAGCATTTCAAATAAGCCTAGCTTGTTAATTTTTTTCCTGCATGAGAAACACTACATGTACCCCCCCAGCCAAATACCATTATTTTCAACCACTCTTATATCCGACTTTTCATAAGTTAGTCTGTCGAGTATGTAGAATATGTCCTTCATTCTTCAAGAACTTGTTTCTTGCCCGAACATTAAAGCTTCAGAAGAAATAACCTCTACAAATATACTATCAGAGAAACAATCTTTAGTAAGACTTCCTAAATGATTTTTATGGAATTTCAGAGACAGGCTACATGTTTTGAGATTGCAAAACTCTATAGCTAACATTTCTTTTTTTTTTTTTTAATTTTTAAAAATATTTATTTATCTAATTTTGGCTGTGTCTGGTCTTAGTTGCAGCAGGAGGGCTCTTCGTTGCTGCACACGCGCTTCTCTCTAATTGTGGCGCCCGGTCTCCAGAGCATGTGGGCTCAGTAGTTGCAGCACGCGGCTTAGTTGCCCCGTGGCATGTGGGATCTTAGTTCCCTGACCAGGGATTGAACCCTTGTCCCCTGCATTGGAAGGCGGATTTTTAACCACTGGACCACCTGGGAAGTCCCTATAGCTAACATTTTAATGAATTTCTTTCTTAGCAGTATTTCTTAATTTGACTAATGCCCTAATTAGGAAATTACAGGGGAGTGTTACCTGCAGCAGAAAAATGACAAAATATTTTAACCTATTCACTTTGCTTTACAAAGCTAGACACTGCAGTTGTCTGACAAAATAGTTTTGTTTAATGTTAACAGAAATATATTTCTAAAGTACCTACATATACATATACATGTGTGTAAATACGTACACACACGTACACACAAATATTGTGGACCCAATCAGAATAGATTTTGTCCATTTATAAATTAATCTTGCCTATTCAAAACAAGTGTCCTGATCCATACATGCTCAGAAGGTCAGAATCAAAGATATATGTGTAACAGCCACAGTGTTGGAATCCCGTTTCTTTTCCTTGACCCATCCTTTCCTTAGCAGAAACCTGGGGCACCTTAAATTCCTCCATAGGTGTGGCTAGTAAAGTTCTCTAAAGCCAGGGGAACTGAATCTAGTGGTTCAGGCCCTTGGGGCTATCCTGCTGATCAGGTTTTGCATCTGCACTGACCTAGGGATTTATGACTCTTGGCATCATGGCTGAACTGATCTGCTTGTTACTCATATTTACTTAGTGAACAATTTCTTTTTCCCCTTCCCTATCTTCCCCCAACCTCCCACATTTCTGATTTTTGTGTTGCTGTAACTTGGGTGAGGTAGAGTATTTTAGGGCCCTCAGAGTCCTTTCTCTTTCTTAAAGGTCTATTTTCCCAGATTTTTTTGTTTTGTTTTTTTAACCAGTTTCTTGGTTACATTGTGCCTAGCTTCAAAAAAAAAAAAACTTCCATTCTAAGCAGCTTTTAGCCGTTGCTTTACTCAAGGGATCCATAGCCCTTGAGTAGTTAGAACCCCTGGCATGTCAAAAAATTTTATCTTCATTATATACAGTAAACAAGTAGAAACAACACTTGAAAGTTCTGAGACATATACACTCCCAAATTACCATAGGCTAAAAATGTGTCTACATTCCAGTAAATTCCTGGGGTGACTTGATTTACTTATTGTATAATTTCTCAAACATCATGAAAATAGAATAGCTTTAAATGTCTTGTAAAGGTGTTTCGTGATAACCATGTTAAACAATTCTTAAATATTCTCTAAAATCAATGCATAGTTATATGATAACCTCTCACCAAGCAACCTTGGCCTCATATCTTTAAAAGGTATGACATTTGCCTTTGAAACTTTAAAATTAGCATTGATCCAAATAGTTTTACGAAGAATACATAGTTGAGGTTTTCTAACATGGGTATACCAAGGGTATAGGGGCATTTAACACTTTTATTTGATTCATAACCTTAGAAACCCCCTTTCTAGATTTTTTTTTAATTATTTACTTATTTATTTTTGGCTGCATTGGGTCTTCATTGCTGCGCGCGGGCTTTCTCTAGTTGTGGCGAGCGGGGGCTACTCTTAGTTGCAGTGCACGGGCTTCTCATTGCGGTGGCTTCTCTTGTTGCGGAGCACAGGCTCTAGGCGCATGGGCTTCAGTAGTTGTGGCACGTGGGTTCAGTAGTTGTGGCTCACGGGCTCTAGAGCGCAGGTTCAGTAGTTGTGGCGCACGGCTTAGTTGCTCCGCAGCATGTGGGATCTTCCGGGACCAGGGCTCGAACCCATGTCCCCTGCATTGGCAGGCGGATTCTTAACCACTGCGCCACCAGAGAAGTTCCCTTTCTAGATTTTTGATGTTACAGAATAACACATTGATATGCTCTTCTGCTATCAAACTTGGCTGTTCTCTCCTTGGAATTCTTTGCTAATCAAAGCATTTAAAGCAAATGAGTGAGAGACTCTGAGTTGTAACTTTTTCTTTTAACAGTAAAGCATCCAACTTAGTACTTTCATTAGTAGCAAATTACATTGGTGACACCTTGCAATTGATCTTGACACATTGGCGACATCACTGGATCAGAAGGGACTCAGGACCAGCTAGAAGGCTAGAAATAAAATGAGGCCCTGCTTTAAGGCACTTGCAGTGGGGATGGTGAGGGGAAATATAAGAGGAAGTTTAGAATGTAGAACCAGTGAGACTTGAGGATAGTCGGATATCAGAAAGCCTCTTTATCCTTTGATCTCCCTTCCAACTGATGATTGTTAGCCTCCAGTAATACCACAGGAGCATGCTTGGTGTGTTAAACTCTAATAATTAGAATTAGAGCAGAGGCCAGTATGGTTGGAACAGAGTGAGTGAGAAGGTGGATAGTAGATGAGATCAGGAGGAATCAGGGAAGATCAGATTGTGTTAGATCTTGTAGGCCATTGTGAGGACTTTGGCTTTTATTCTGAATGACATAGGAAGTCTTTGGAAAGTTTTGAGCAGAGGAGTGACTTGATCTGACAAGATTTTAATACAGTCACTGTTATGTATTGAAGATACATCGGAGGGAGTGGGGTAAGGGTAGAAAAAGAGAGACACTAATTAGGAGGTTACTCCAGTAACCTCGACAAAATATCGTGGCTTAGACCAGGGTGGAAATGGCGAGAGGTGGTCAAGATTCTGGATTTATTTTGGAGTTCTGAGTCAAAGACACTGGCGCAAATGCATCATTTTTTCATGGAGTCCATTGGGTCCCAGAAACATCAACCACATTCTCCAGTTAAAAACCCATGCTGTTTTTAAAGGATACTTACTGCTAAAATTATGATTAAACATTTATTTAAAAATAAATGTATACGTTTAGTTTTTTAAAAAGTTGCTGAAAGACAATAAAAACCAACGTGTCCCTGCTCCCTTCCCACATGTCTCCTTACCAGCGGGAACTTCTTATTTTATCTGTTTAATAGTTAGGTTTGGCATGGAATTCTAGAATAAGTAATCTTCTGCAGTTGTTGAGTAATGTGATGCTATTATGACTTTTCCTGTGTATGCGACCTTTTGTTCTTTCTAGAAATTCACGAGATCTTTGTCTCCAGTATTATGAAATATTGCAGTGTTGTAACTTGATGTGGGTTTTTTGCATCCACTGTGCCCGTTAAACCTGAGCTCACAGTTTGAGTTCATGTTCTTCAGAAAATTAGACTTCTGCCCTGGAATACAGTTTTACCCATGGCGGGGAGGAAGAGAATACCACCTGGGTATGCTAGCTTTGCTACATTACCTGTCAGCCAGTCCTTCTGTTTTAATTCTTAGCCTTACCTCCATCTTGAGTACTTGGTGCCCTTAGTCATTAGGCCTGTTGTAAGGGGTTCAGCAGGGCAAAACTGTTTGCTTCTCTTTGGTGTTTCCTTCTTCAAGCCTTTCTTCCTCTTTGCCAAGGCAGTTAATCCTTCCCATTTGCTTCATTGCTTGAAATCGTGTTAATTTCTCCTCTCCTTGTCCTTGTGGCATTTTCCTTTAGACAGTGAGATTTTTGACATGCTGAAGAGATAAATCTAATGTAGTTAATCCTGCTTTCATACATAGAGATTTTTAAATGTTTATTGACAGCAGTAGTTTTGTTCTCCACATCAATTATGATGATTTCAGTGTACAAAATAATTACTTTAAAATGACTGAGATAAAAGCAGCATGAGAAACACTGGAGTGTCACTCCTGTACTACATACCTATGGCATTTTATAATGTAAAACTGCTTCAGGACAGTGTAAGTGCTTGTGTGTACACCCACTTACACCACCCTCCCCCCGCAGCTCTATATAGTTTAGATCGTCATGTATTTTATTTATTGAAGTGGTTTTTTTAGGAATCATAGTATATATGTCTGTGGTCTGCCATAAAGTATTTGTAATAGTTCTGTTAAAAAATTTAGTTGCTATAATCAGTAATAGATGCTGACAACTTCAGTAGCTAATGCTTATTGAGTACTTTCTATGTGTCACATCATGGGTTATATCATGTATCATATATTATCCTTACAACAAGCCTGTGAGGCATAGATACTGTTCTTCCCTGGTAGGTTGGTTGGTTGTTTTCTTTGTGTAATGTGTTTATTCTCTCGGAACCAGGAATGACTGAGTATGATATAGGTAGTCATTCCTGTGAATGTGCTAACTTTGCTTTTTGCTTGTTTTTATTTATTTTAATTATGGAAGTAATTCATGTTCATTGTGAAAACCAAGGACATATTCTTTAGGTTTTACAGAATATAAATTTTGCATGTTTATTACAAATTTGGGGTCTTATTGGGTTTTATGTTCAATAAGCTTACAAAGTAAATATATTAAACAGCTTTCAAAAAGCTAGGCAAATTTGAATTAAAAACAAATATGAGTTACTATAAATAAATCACTACTATAGTGTGAATACAGTGTGGTCTACCATGTAGGCTCTCTTGAGTTCTGCAGTATATACTAAAATATATACTGTGATGATTCATATCTCTTACTACTTAGCCTCAACAATTAACATAAATAAACTATGGCTTCTGTTTTTAAGATTCTCCTTGGGCCTTATATATAATTAGGTTTTTAAGCCTATTTCATAGCTGTTTAAAAATATCAGTTTCTTATTCATTGAGTGTAGAAGTCTCCCTTGGCTTACTTAATTTTGTTTCAAATTTTTTATGGCCCTAGTGTTTGTCTAATTGATGCTTGATTTCTGAAAATATAATCATGGTTTTGATCTTTTCTTTTGGGGGATTAAATTTTTTAATTTCCTATTTAAAGTCATAAGTGGAATTTTTGAGAAATACTAATTTTTTGGTTTCCCAGTACATATAAAGGTTTGCTTATACTATACTGTAGTCTATTAAGTGTTCAATAGCATTATGTCTAAAAAAAACAACGTATATACCTTAATTTAAAAATACAGATGACCCGGGGACTTCCCTGGTGGCGCAGTGGTTAAGAATCCGCCTGCCAATGCAGGGGAGACAGGTTCTATCCCTGGTCCGGGAAGATCCCATGTGCCGCAAAGCAACTAAGCCCGTGCACCACAACTACTGAGCCTGCGCTTTAGAGCCCGCGAGCCACAACTACTGAGCCCGAGCACCACAACTTCTGAAGCCCGCGTGCCTAGAGCCCGTGCTCCGTAATAAGAGAAGCTACCACAATGAGAAGCCCGCACACCACAACGAAGAGTAGCCCCCGCTCGCCGCAACTAGAGAAAGCCCCCACGCAGCAACAAAGATGCAACGCAGCCAAAAATAAATAAGTAAATAAATAAATTTATATAAAAATACAGATGATCCTTGAACAACACGGGTTTGAACTGCACAGGTTCACTTATAGGCAGATTTTTTTCAGTAAATGCACACTGTAGGACTACACAACCCATGGTTGGTTGAATCCACAAATGTGGAACCACGGATACAGGAGCGCTGACTATATAGTTATACGTGGATTTTTGACTGTGCAGAGGATCGGCACCCCTAACCCCCAAGTTATTCAAGGATCAAATGTACTTGATTGCTGGGAATTCCCTGGCTGTCCAGTGGTTAGAACTCTGCGCTTCCACTGCAGGGGGCATGGGTTTGATCCCTGGTTGGAGAACTAAGATCCCACAAGCCGCGAGGCGCTGCCAATAAAAAAAAAAAAAAAAAACCCAAATGTATTGATACTTGATTGCTAAAAAATGCTAACCATCATCTAACAACACAGCGTTGCCACAGACCTTCAATTTATTAAAAAACGCGATACTTGTGAGGCACAATAAAATGATGTATGCTTATACTATAATCAAAACATAGGACATTTGTTATCCCAGGAATTTCTCCATGCCCTTTGCAGTCAGTTATTCCCACCTCAGCTGCCTCTTGGTGACCACTGATCTTACTTCTGTTCTAGTTTTGCCTTTTACAGAATGTCATAAAAATGAAAATGTTATAAAATGAAAGCGTTTTGTGCCGTTTTTTTCAGTTAGCATAATGTTTTTGAGATTCATCCAGGTTGCTGCTTTTTTATTACAGAGCAGTAATCCATTGTATGAATAGACCACAGTCTGTTTGTCCTTCATCAGTTGATGGACATTTTGGTTGTTTCCAGTTTTTGGCTATTAGGAATAAAGCTGCTGTAAACGTTCATGGACAGGTCTTTGTGTGGACATATACAGGCATAGCACGTTTTATTGCACTTTGCTTTATTGTATTTTGAAGATAATGCCTTTTTTTTTTTTTTTTTTTAACAAATTAAGGGTTTGTGGCAACCCTGTGTTGAGCAAGTCTATCAGAGCCATTTTCCCAACAGCATTTTTATTTCTTTGCTCATACCCTTTTTCTGTCCTATCACATTTTCCCACGATTTTCCATTCTTCATCAAACCTAGCATAAAAATGCTCAGTTCTAGCCACTTCTTAGGGTCTTCGTTTTCTTATAAAGTTTTCCACATAAAACTTACATTAAATAAATTGTATGCTTTTCTCTCTTTTTTTTAAAATTGAAGTATAGTTGATTTACATTGTTGTATTAGTTTCTGGTGTTCGGCAAAGTGATTCAGTTATTTTTATATATATCCTTTTCAGATTCTTTCCCATTATAGTTTATTACAAGATACTGAATATAGTTCCCTGTGCTGTACAGTAGGACCTTGTTGTTTATTTTATATATACTGGTTTGTATCTGCTAATCCCAAACTCTAATTTACCCCTCACTCTCCCTTTCCCCTTTGGTAACCATAAGTTTGTTTGTAAGTTCATTTGTAGCATTTTTTTTAGATTCCACATAGAAGTGATATCATATATTTGTCTTTCTGTCTCCCTTCACTTAGTGTGATAATCTCTAGGTCCATCCAGTGTTGCTGCAAATGGCATTATTTCATTTCTTTTCATGGCTGAGTAACATTCCATTGTGTATATAATACCACATCTTCTTTATCCTTTCATCTGTTTATGGACGTTTAGGTTGCTTCCATGTCTTAGCTATTGTAAATAGTGCTGCTATGAACATTGGGTGCATGTATCTTTTTGAATTAGAGTTTTCTCCAGATACATGCCCAAGAGTGGGATTGCTAGATCATATGGTAACTCTATTTTTAGTTTTTTGAGGAATCTCCATACTGTTCTCCATAGTGGCTGCACCAATTTACATTCCCACCAACAATGTAGGAGGGTTCCCTTTTCTCCACACCCTCTCCAGCATGTATTATTTGTAGACTTTTTGATGATAGACATTCTGACTGGTGTAAGGTGATACCTCATGGTAATTTTGATTTGCATTTCTCTAGTAAGTAGTGATGTTGAGCTTCTTTCCATGTGCCTGTTGGCCCTCTGTATGTCTTCTTTGGAGAAATGTCTATTTAGGTCTTCTGCCCATTTTTTGATTAGTTTTTTTTTTTTGATATTGAGTTGTATGAGCTATTTGTACATTTTGGAAATTAATACCTTGTCAGTTGCATCATGTGCAAATATTTTCTCCCATATCTGTAGGTTGTTTTTTCGTTTTGTTTATGGTTTCCTTCGCTGTGCAAAAGCTTATAAATTTGCTATTATATATAGAATGGATAAACAACCAGGTCCTACTCTTATAGTACAGGGAACTGTATTCAATATCCTGTGATAAACCATAATGGAAAAGAATATGAAAAAGAATGTAAATATATATGTATGACTGAATCACTTTGCTGTACAGTAAAAATTAACATTGTAAATCAACTATATGTCAATAAAAATTTAAAAAAGAAACTCATCTGTTTTTTCAAAGCAAAAACTTACAAGTTTGATCAGCATTTTAAAAAATTAAGACGTACTTTTTTTAGACATAATGCTATTATTGCACACTTAATATACTACAGTATAGTGTAAACATAACTTTCATATGCACTAAAAAACCAAAAAATTCATGTGACTCAGTTTATTGTGGTAGTCACTGTATTGGGATGGTCTGGAACTGAATCTACAATATCTCTAAAGTATTCCTGTATGTGTTGATTTTTTCCCAGGTCAACACCTTAGGAGTGGGATTGCAGGGTTGTACGGCAGTAATATGTTTAACTTTGTAAGAAACCACCAGACTTTTTTTCAAACTGTACCTTTTTTTTTTCTCCAAAATCTACCATTTTGTGGGAATTCCCTGGTGTTCTAGTGGTTAGGACTCTGCAGTTTCACTGCTGGGCCGGGGTTCAGTCCCTGGTTGGGGAACTAAGATCCTGCAAGCCACACAGTGTGGCCCCCCCCCCAAAAAAAATCTACCATTTTGCATTCCCACCAGCAGTGTTTGAGGTTTCTAGTTGCTCTGTATCAACACTTCTTATTGTCAATCTTCTTAATTTTATCCATTAGTAGATGTGCAGTGTACCTCATTGAGGTTTTAATTTGCATTTTCCTGATGAAAAATGATTCTGAAAAATCTTTCTGTGTTTATTTGTATCCATATATCTTTGGTGAAGTATCTGTTCATCTTTTTTTAGTTGTTTTTATTTTTGAGTTTTGTTTCTGAATATAAGCATTTACAAGATAAGTGTTTTGCAAATAGTTCTCTCAGACTGTGGTTTGTTTTTTCATTTTCTTAACAGTTTCTTCCAGAGTGTGGAATTTTTAAACTTTGGTGAAGTCCAGTTTATCAGTTTTTTTCTTTTATGATTCATGCGTTTGCTTCTTGTTGTTCAATCTAAGAAATGTGTGCCTAACCCAAAGTCAAAAAGATTTTTCTCCAAATGTTTCCTTCTAGAAGTTTTGTATAGTCCATTTTGAGTTACTTTTTAAAATATGATATGAGGTAAGAATCAAGTTTTATTTTACATGTGGATGTTCTCTGTTTTTCATTTGTTGTGTTAATTTTTCACTTTTGTATAAAGTTTGTTTCAATTTTATTTTCTTGATGGCATGTACTGTTAAATTAATATGAAATACTCTTGTTAATGATTTCTTGTCTTAACTTTTTTTGGAATGGTATTGTTTTCATGCCTGCTTTCCTTTTATTATATCTTTTGTATATACACATTTTTAAAATTCTAGACGTAGAATTGTTTAGTATCTTTCTGTGGTGGGCTGTTTTTCTTCTTGCTCTAATGCCTGTTTTGGAGGTCCAGGTTACTTCTGACTCAGTCTGCTTTTCTCTTTCAATGCAGTAAGAGGTCTCTTGAGTGATTTTCCTCTGGTTAGAAAACAGTTCTCAGAGCTCCATTGAGTAGCTATTAATGCTTTAAGAGAAAATTATTTTCCAGTCTTGCATTTAAAAAGAATAATTACTCAACCTGTCTCTTATATACCTTTAAAAAGTTTAAATAATATCATTTAAGAGCTTTTATTTTGTTGTTTTGGTGATCAGTCCTTATATTTAAATTGGATTCTTCTAGCTAAGCCTACCTACTTTGCACAGATTCCCACATGGTGGGCCTAACATACAGATTTTGAGACTCAAATTCCGTATTTGTTTGTAGGTAAAATGTCTCTGAGTATTTGGATATTTAAAATAAGGGGACATGTATGATTATCCATCAGTGGTTTATTTCGTATTGCTCTCAAGACCATTTCTTGAATTTTGAAAGATAAGATAGAAGTTTGAGAAATAGGATATACTTCAAATAATGGTCTAGGTTTCAACACAAGTAATATCTGGGCAAGGAGTACCAAATAAAGCCCTAGAACAGTGTTTAAAACTATGATGTGATGTAACAGTAAATTTCAGTAGTAACACCCACTGTTTGGAATCTTCAGCTAATTATTCTTGCTAGGTAGATATTAAGCTCAGTTACTTTTTTTTTTTTTTTTTAAAGATTTATTGATTGATTGATTGATTGCTATGTTGGGTCTTTGTTTCTGTGCTAGGGCTTTCTCTAGTTGCGGCAAGCGGGGGCCACTCTTCATCGCGGTGCGTGGGCCTCTCACTATCGTGGCCTCTTTTGTTGCGGAGCACAGGCTCCAGACGCGCAGGCTCAGTAGTTGTGGCTCACGGGCCTAGTTGCTCCGCGGCATGTGGGATCTTCCCAGACCAGGGCTCGAACCCGTGTCCCCTGCATTAGCAGGCAGACTCAACCACTGCGCCACCAGGGAAGCCCTAAGCTCAGTTACTTTTAACTACTAAAGGTGTTTGTATACAGTCAAATAAGTGAAACATTTAAAAAATTATTTAGTCTTCTAAAACCAAAATCGTAAATTTTAGTACCTTCACAAAGCCCCAGTTGTTCATTTGTTTCACAGCTCTGCGCATGTGTACTAATTTGTGAATTAAGTAGATAAGTTTTGTTCTTTGCATTTTTTTGTAGATGTGGTGGTACGGTGGGAGCTATTCTGACATGTCCACTGGAAGTTGTAAAAACACGGCTGCAGTCATCTTCTGTGACACTTTATATCTCTGAAGTTCAGCTGAACACCATGGCTGGAGCCAGTGTCAATCGAGTAGTGTCTCCTGGACCTCTCCATTGTCTAAAGTGAGAGCACAGTATTCATGAATTTTTTTGTCGGCTTTACCTTAATGATGCCCATGTTTGTTTATTTATATTCTGCCATATTTAAAAAGGTTTTTACAAACTTAATGACAGAATTACTCCCATAAATTCAGTAGAAACAATAATCCCTAATGGAGAGGAACAGTAAAGTTGGATAATATAAAATGTAATATTATTTCCAAATCATGTGTATTTGGAGTATTTTTCTACATTTATCCAGTGGATTTATTTTCTCAAGACATTATAGGTATTTTGTTTTGTTTAAATAAATTCATTTATTTTTGAAATGTGATCATGTTAAATGCTAACTCTTTATGTGTATTTTTAATTTTCAAAGTGCTCACACAAGTAAGTACATCCAATTAATGTCAGTCTGATTTTTATATAACCTAAATATAACTAAGATTTAAAGCAGAGTTCTACTGATTTTAAAATGTACTTCAGTGTTCGGCATTTCTTAATGGTTTGAAAAAGATGTGTTTTTACATTTTACCATACTTCATTATGTTACAAATTAGATTTGAAATTTCAAAACTATTGAAATTGAGTTTTATATGTTTAAACTTAGATATGTAACTGAATGCCTTGTGTGTCTGTCTTATCAGCTCAGTTGGGACATAATCTATTTGAGCTTAGTTCAGTAGTGTTTATTTTGTAGTAGCAAGTAAACTCATACTGTGTGTTTTTCACTACCAAAAGATTTCATCACTCTTTTTTCATATTTACTTAAGTACATGAGTAGGTAGAATAAAATTGTTAACAATTTGGGATTAAAATGCCATTGTTGTAGATATATACTTCTATCTGCTTAATAATAGAGTATTTTAATATCATGATTTTGACAGTTATTACCGAATGTAACGCTCCTCTTCTTAAAATTCTTCCTTTGACCTTTGTGACAATACTATATTTTTTTTATTCTATTTTTCAGTGGTTTTGCCTTCTCTGACTTTCCTCAGAGGAACTGTAGGAATCCCTCTGGGCTCTGTTTTGATTTCTCATTTAAGAGTCAGTTTAATGTTTCACCTGTCATCGGTATCCAGATGGCTTCCGACTCTGCATTCTCTTGCCTTAAAGTCTCTTGACTCTTATTCCCATTTTTTCCCTACTCTGGGGCTCTGTCCTAATCAGTCTGTTTCATGGTTTCTTCCTTTGATTTTTAATTTCCCAACATCTCTATTGAGAGATAATTTACATACCATAAAATTCACCCATTTAAAGTGTACAATTCAGTTGTTTTTAGTATATTCACAGAGTTGTTCAAACCAGTGCCACACTCTAAATTTAGAACCTATTCATCACCACCACAAAAAGAAGCCCTTTCCTGTTAGCAGTCACTCCTGTTTTCTCCTCTTCCTCTCCCCCTAGCCCTAGGCAACAACTACTAATCTACTTTCTTTCATTATAGATTTGCATATTCAGGACATTTTACATAAATGAAATTATATAGTATGTGGTCTTTTACTGGTTTCTTTCATTTAGTATGTTTTCAAGGTTCATCTATGTTGTAACAAATATCTTTTTATTGCCAAATATTCCATTGTATAGGTGCGTACCACATTTTATTTATCCACCCATTGGTTGATGAACATTTGCATTGTCTCCCCTTTTGGGGTGTTATGAGTAATGCCGTTATAGGAACACATGTTTTATTTTTCTGGGGGATATACTAAGAGTGGAATTGCTGGGTTGTATGGTAACTTTATATTTAACACTTTAGGGAACTGCCAAACTGTTTTCCAAAGCGGATACATCATTTTACATTCCCACCACCAATGAATGAGATTTCCAGTTCCTTGCCAAAAAATAAAATAAAGTATAAAATAAAATTCCTCACCAACCTTTGTTTTACTCCATCTGTCTTTCTGATTATAGCCATCCTAGTGGCTATGAAGTGTTTCATGGCTTCTTAACCAGGAACTTTGGGAATTCCCCCCAGGCTCTGTCAATTTCTTAGGGGCTCTTGGATGAGCTTCAAGAGGTCTGTAAATTAGGTGAAATTGTATGCAAAATTGTGAGTGTTTGCAAATGTGTATGTTTTTTTTAAAGTACACTTACCTTCCTTTACTTCTCAAAGGGATTATTAACACAGAAAGGGCTAGCAAACACGGAAATTTTCAAAATGTGCTCTACAATTTGTCATTCTTAATTCTGCTTCTGTCTAATCTAGTTTTATCAAAAGTGCTTCTAGGGACTTCCCTGGTGGTCCTCTGCGCTCCCAATGCAGGGGGCCTGGGTTCGATCCCTGGTCAGGGAACTAGATCCCACATGCATGCCACAGTGAAGATCCTGTGTGCCGCAACTAACACCTGGCACAGCCAAATAAATAAATAAAATTTCTTTCTTTCTTTTTTTTTTTTTAAGTGCTTCTGTATCACCTGTGTCAGTCATCTGGTGGCGTGGTAAAAATGTAGATTGCTGGGCACTGTCCTGTAGCTATTGAATCAAGAATACTTTGAGGGTGGGATCTAAGAAATTTGCATTTTGAACAAATGCTCCAGTAATAATGATAATAGTAAGAGTTATCAAGTGCTTACTGTGAGCCAGGTACTCTTCTAAGCTCTTTTTTTTTTTTTTAATTTATTTATTTTTGGCTGCGTTGGGTCTTCGTTGCTGCGCGCAGGCTTTCTCTAGTTGGGACAAGCGGGGGCTACTCTTCGTTGCGGTGCGCAGGCTTCTCATTGCGATGGCTTGTTGTGGAGCATGGGCTTTAGGCACATGGGCTTCAGTAGTTGCAGCACTTGGGCTCAGTAGTTGTGGCTTGTGGGCTCTAGAGCGCAGGCTCAGTAGTTGTGGCCCACAGGCTTAGTTGCTCCGCGGCATGTGGGATCTTCCCGGACCAGAGCTCAAACCCACGTCGCCTGCATTGGCAGGCGGAGTCTTAACCACTGCGCCACCAGGGAAGTCTTAAGCTGTTTTTTTAAATTAACTTATTTATTCCTTATAGTAACCACCACCCTACCTGCCCCCTTCCCACAAAAGTACTGTTTTTCTCTATTTACTGCTGATGAAAATAAGGATAAGAGAAAAGTCATTACTTACCAAAATTGAGCTCTTTATATTGGGAAGTCAGGCCCCACAGTTCAGGCCCTTAATTAACCATTCTGCTCAGCTGCCTTTCAAGAGATCATTCTTAAGTATATAGGTGCTTCAGAACCACTGGCCCAGTCTGTTAAGTCTGAATTAAAATACCTACTCTTCCTCAATCTTTGTTTCTTATTCCAAAACTTTATTTAATAACTCACCTTCAGAAAGCCTTCCATGACTTGGACATGCCTCTGTTCCTTTTCCTACTGGGCATATATATCTAGCTTGTATAGTATTTGCTTATTGATATGGTCTGTCAAATTATTTATTTCAATATAATTCTTTTTTCCACGACTGGATAGCAAACTTCTCAGTGGCAGGGGCCTTACCCTCTTTTCTGTCTCCTTATTCTGTTTAGTCTTTATGCAGTACCTATTCAATATAGTAAATGTTAACTAAGTAGAGGAAGAAATAGTAGCAGACTAACCATTTTAGTACCCTAAAGGATGTTAGGGTGATAAATTTTGCCATGGCATTTCACTGGAATGGTTGGATAAGATAATGCTGCAGTATGAGGGAGTTGTCCAATATCAAGGAAAGGACCTCAAATACTAGGAGGGAACTACATTTCTAATTGGGAATTGAATTTGCTGGTAAAGGTAGTAAAATGGAGGAGATTGAAGATAAGAGTAGCATGATCATATGAAAATAAATGTAGAAATCTATATTGATAATTATGTCTTGAAAACTTTCAGGAAAGAATCTGAAAGGAGTTCTTTTTATTATTGCTGCTAAATCTGTTATCAATCTTTATTAATTTATACTTTGTCAAGAAAAACAGATTTTCATAAGTGAGCAACACTGACAAAAGAGTATTTATAACATATTATAGTGCAAACATGGGGGATTTAGACTCTACATTTGCTATATAAAGTACCACACTTTGAAGGACATTTCTTTCTAAATAATATTTTTCTCTTTCAGGGTGATCTTGGAAAAAGAAGGACCTCGTTCCCTGTTTAGAGGATTAGGCCCCAATTTAGTGGGGGTGGCCCCTTCCAGGTAAAAAAAATACATTTAAGTTAATCAAATTGTGGCAGTCTTTCTTGTCTCAAGCTTCATGAGGGGGGATCCTGAAGAGAAATCAAGATAAAGCACTGTGGTGTAACAAATGGGTATCAGTAGCCATCTAAAAGGATAGGCAGATTTCACCGTGTGCAGGTGCAGAGGACCTCTTAGTGAGATCATTGTGAAGCAGTTTTTGCACCAAGTTCAAGAAACCAAGAAGGCCTTAAGACATTAATTTTGTCATTTTTCTATGATTTCTTTTTTCTTAGATTGACTTCTTCCATGATAGAACACTGCAGAGTTCACATTCAGAGTGAAAATGTGTACCCAGCTCTCTGTATTCAAGCAGTGTGGTAGATCCATATCTTATTTATTGGGTTTCAACTTTTTATGGGCTCTTTCTTTTTTTAAAATGATCCAAAATTTCATTCTTATTGTAAAGACTAAAAAAAGTGTAGTGTAAAGCTTGATATATTACCTTAAACCCATCACCTCTCACCGTGTGCACCTTTCCACACAGTTACTCCTCTTCCCTCCCCATACATAACCACCATTGATAAGCAGTTGGTTTATAGTCTTCCATTAATTTTTCTGGCTTATGTACATAAAAAGCATAATATGTAGACTTATTATTATTTACATAAATTGAATCATATTAAAAATATTTCACCAAATTTGTTTTGAAGCTTTTTCCATGAAAATAAGTGAAGCTTTTAAAAATTGTATAGTATGACTGATCCCTTATTGATAAACCTTTAGATTTATTTCCAGATTTTTGCTGTTAAAAACAATGGTTTTGTGAACATAGCTGTACCTTTATCCTTGAGTATTTAAGCAAATATTTTTCTTTAGGATAGTTACCGAAAAGTAGAATTTCTGGATAAAAGGACGTATGAACATTTAAACTTAGTGAACATTGCTCAATTGCCTTCTGAAAAGGCATGCCATCTTTTTATTCTCAGATAGTGAATTCGTTGCTCTTTATCCACATATTACCAATGTTGGCTACTATCCATGTCTTTTAATACTTGCCAAATAGACTAACCATGATTTTTTGCTGTTTTTTTTTTTAAATACACATTTGTTTTATTTTGGTGCTTTCATGTCCTCCTTCTTGTAATTATTTGTCATTTTATCTCTCTTCTGTGAATTACCTATGTATATTCCTTGCCCATTTTCTCATTAGGATGCTTTTTTTTCTTATTCATTTCTAGTAATGCATTATTTATTCCCCTTGCTAATTTGGTATCATTCAATGTATCCTTTTTTTTTTCTTTTTCATGAAGTAGAATGTTTCATTTTCAGTCATATTAACTTCCTTTTTTTCTTAAGCACATTAAAAAAGCACAGCAGTGATACTCTCCCCATTTTTACTTGTTTACTCTTTCCCTTATTGGACAGATAATCAGGATTGTTGGGCAATAGTAGGATATTTGATACAGCAAACAAGTAACTCAATGCCTGGAAAGCTAAACAGTGAGGAGGTAGTTGAGATGCATGAAGTCACAGTTAATAAGTTAACAGGGAAAATATTTACAAATTTAATGCAATGTTTAAAAATGTTAGAAAACAAGATCTGACCTGATGGGACTGATTTCTTTTGCAATTGTTTTTTAAAGGGTGCTGTGAACTACTCTTTGTGTAGTATAGATTGGTATATAGCACAGTATCTCAGAATTGTTTAACATATACTTTGATCACTTGAGTTAGTTCTACCTTCCTCTCTTCAAAAAAATATAAAGTACTCATAACACGTTTACTTAAGTGTATTTAACTTAGCCTTATTAGCATTATATAGGCCTGCCAAAGTCTTATACTTTTTCCGTTAGTTGCTGTCAAATTATTGGGGTAGGACTATCTGAGGATACTTTATCTTTAATGAGTTGATACAAAAAGTACTTCATGGTCTTCATGAAAAAATATGTATGTGATGTTACATGAGAATGTAAATAAAAACTAAGACATTATGTTTCTAGATTTCTGGACTCTGGAATAATAAAGATCAATTTATATGTCTTTTAAATCTTATGAATTAAGCAACATGCTTATTGACAAAATTTAAATCTTTATTTTAGAGCAATATACTTTGCTGCTTATTCAAACTGCAAGGAAAAGTTGAATGGTTTATTTGATCCTGATTCTACCCAGGTACACATGATTTCAGCTGCAATGGCAGGTATGACTATATGATATTAAAAAACAAAAAATCTTCTGACACCTAGAGACTTAATATTGAATTTTGATGAATTTAACCTTGTAAAGTTAAGGCAGTTAATGTGCTTTTCATTGATTAGCATCTATAAACATGATTTTTACATTTATTAGTATACAATAAATTTGATTAGGTGGTATATGTAAAATCTGTTGTCAATTGGCATTTTTGTATTTAGGAGTTTGTGATAGCATGCAGGTAATATAATATTTACATTGTCTTGTGTAGTCCACTGAATATTTAGTGATCACTTTTAACAGTTTTAAGAATCCAACCATAATTACACTTACAAGTTACAGAGCTGTAATTTACTCTTTTCTCCTCAATTTCTGTTAGTGCCTTTTCCCTTTTTGCTGCATGTTTTGGCTTCTGTCTGAAATGTGCCGGCAGTTCTTGGTAAAGTATTCATTTTGTCCTGTGCTCAAATGCTGAAATTTTTGTGAGATATTATTGATAATTCAGAGTTATTGTAACATATGTATTGAAAAATATGTTTATCATTCCACATAAATTGCACTAAGATAACACTCAAAATGTAGATACCAGATATGTGTACATGCTTGCTCTAGAAATGTTTCCAGGAACTCTTCTATCATCATTGATGAGACTGTATGATTCTGAATTAAAACAACTAGTCCTGGGCCTCTGCACTGCCTTAAAGATAAACTGGGAGATTGGTTTGACTAGTGTGGTTCTGGAATCATTTGCTGCCCTGCATGTTAGACAAAGCCATGACCTTTGGTTCTCATTAGAAAAATTCTCTATAGTTTTCTGAGATTTGTTGTATATTTAACCGTGTCTCACAGTTCCAAAATATGCTGTGGCTTTATAAAGCAAATTATAACTACTATTGTCAACTGTTGATCAGTATATTGAGTTTCAATTAGATGCTTAATAATGAGTGCCTTAAACTGTTAACCATTTTCTGTTTAGAAATAAATTGGATCAATTTCAACCACATACTTAATGAACTAAGAGTAAGTTTGAAATACTAATTTCTGAAAGGTCAATAGCCATATAATAAATCTAGCATGTACCTTAGAAATTATTTTCATGGCTTTTTATATTTAGTAATTGTTGACTGACTCATTGAAGTTTTAAAGCTGGAAGGTAAAGCTTTAAAGATCAAGGTGGTGAAATACTCTTTACCAATGAAGAGAGATCTTGGGCAAGTTAGGTAATTTATGTGAATGTCCATTACCTTATTCTTGTAATGAGTGGGTTGCTCTACATAGGTTTATGTTTTGAGAATTAGTTCTTTAATACCACAGAGATCATCTAGTTACAACTAGAAATTTTTTAATATACTTTTACAGATGTTGAATACAACTAGATATGATTTTTCCTTCCACAAATTTGAGTGTAAAGTTAGTGGCTAATTTCAAACTACGTAACCACTGTATTAGGGTCTTTAAGAATATATTTCTGGATTACCAGTGTTCATGTTTTTGTTTCTTAACCCCAGAAAATTGTAAAGAAATGTTAATCTTTCTTTTTTGAAAGAATTGATGCCAAGAAAGTAGGTAAGCAATTATTTTAAGTTGAGGATAGTTATATATTCAGTATTACAAATTTAGAGTTTCAGTATATCTTAATTCCCACTGGAACATCTTTTTCCATTGGAATATCTAATCAGAATTTATTACTATATTTGTATCACATTGCAGAGAATTTCAGTGGAATTGTCATTTTGTACTTTTTTTCTCAAATGTGTACAAATGTTAACTCATAGTTTTCAGTTTTTATTTATACATTGATACTATTTCCCAACTTGAATTTCTTGAATTTTGGTAAATTGATAGTCTTATACTTGTTCAGAGAGTCTTGCACTATTCACTTATTGTGTAATTTGAAAATACTTCTTCCATTTGTTTGCAGTTAGATTTTTCTGAGAACTATGCCTTCAGAGCTTCCTTGCACTATTCATGAGCAATAACATTTAGCTTTGCAGTTTTTATACATAGCTACATGGTTGGTGAAACTGAATGGTCCCATGCAGACTTGTTAAGGTAGCCTTTTGCTCCCTTCATTCTTGTAAGAATCTAGACCAGACTGCATTGGTTTTTCTTCAGGATAATTTTTAGAGGTCTTCAAAATATGAATTGGGGGTGCAAAGTGCTTAGAGGCAGTCATGTGAAAACTTGTTTTTTAACTGGCTATTCAAGAAAAAATGCTAACCTTGTCACTTTATTATCAAAAATGCACTAAAATACACCATTAATGATAGTGTCTGCAAGATTTTGCTACATCAAATAGCACATGCATTAAGCTTCAGTAACATACCTTGTACATAGTTTTTATTCCAAGTAACCTCTCAATTCAGTTGCATTTTGTATTTTATTAATATGAACTTGAGTGTTTTAGATACTAAACCTTTTTAATTAAAAAGACAGTTTGTTTAAAGGCCATCTTATTTTCTTTTGTTTTAGTATGTCAAGGGAATAGTATAAGAATTTGTAAACCTCTCAATTTGAGCTATGAATTTTCATACATTGAAAAATTTTTTTCCAGTTGTAAGGCTATTTAATCAAATTAAGTAATGGTGACTCTGTTTTACCTGCCTTCCCCCCACCCCCTCCCCATATGACCTTTGCCAGACTAAATGTATCTTAGCTATTGGGGGTATTTATTTTCTTGAGAGTTTCTGTGTGTTTTTGTTAAAATGAATTTGCATATCCCTCTGTATACACCTGGACACAGGCGTGTATACAAAAAAAAATAGTATTGCATTTCTTCTTTATAGTAACTCCCAATTTTCAAAAGTTTTTATCTGGGTTGTATATACTTTTCTATACAACAGTACAGATTTAAAAGAAATGAATTCTGATTTTTATTGGATTATATATTCACACAGTGATTGCTTAATTTTTTCAATACCGACAATGTAATTGTTTAACATTTACTACATACCTAGTGGGTTTTATTTGCTTATAGCATTCACTGTTATTTTTCAGGATACATTTTCTATTTGACTTATTAAAGGTTAAATTTTTACTCATAAAGTAGAAATTTTGTCTTGCATTATAAAATATTCTTTTAAATAATTTGTCCATGGCAGTTTATTTAGCCAAATGGATGGCTAGATGTTTTGTGTGTTTGTATGTAAACATTCTTCCTGTTTTTTATTTTGTAGAGCACAAGAAACTGAATACAAAATAATCCAAAATATTTCATAAAAATGGATGTGCAATATTACTGATCATAGTGCAAAAGGTGAAAGGTACTATTGTAGCCACCTATACTTTATTTTTTTAAAAAATTATAGTTACAAAATGAAGTTACTTGAATTTTCTATTTTTGTTTTATTTATTTATTTATTTTAATTCTAATTCTTTTGGCCGTGCTGCGCAGCTTGCAGGATCTTAGTTCCCCCACCAAGGATTTAACCCGGGCCCACAGCAGTGAATATGTCGAGTCCTAACCACTGGACCACCAGGGAACTCCCCTGTTTTTGTTTTTTTAGATTTACTAAGTAGGCTGATTGTTAAGGAATAGAAAATTGTGATTTCAGCTCTGAGCATGGTAGATAATGGTAGGAAAATGGGATATGATAATCCCCTCTAAATATTTTCTTAGATTCCCCTTTGACAAGGTTAGCATTTTTTCTTTAAGGCAAAATTCATCTTCTTTTAGGTAAGTATTTGGACTCTGAAACTGCTACAGATGGCAGAATTTTCAGTACTCGGTACTTTTTAAAAAAAATTATGGCCCATTCTTATATTCCTTTCTTTTTCTTTTTTAACTTAAAATTTTCAAAAAGTTAGATCTCACAGTAAATATTTCTCAAATCCTTCCAATGGGATTCATTTTGTACACATGTTTCTGATGAGGTCACTGCTTGTTGTTATGATACAGAAAAGCCTGTGTCTATTTTAGGCATTTACTGTACATTTCTCCCGAGAAAAGAGTGAGATCGTGTCATCTCATGCTCCCCATCCGCAGGTCACTTCCTGTAGAAATATGGACTAACTTAAACCTCGTGAGTACTGATCTGAGCATCTCTTGCAGCCTCTAGTTATAAGAAACACACCCTGGGAATTTATAATAGCTGTGGAATTAATAGAAGGCGGGAAATGAATTTTTATTTCCTGAATTTGTGTGTGCATTATCTGAGTATTTTATAAAACTTTAATTCTGATTCCTTTATAATATTCCTTCTAGAAGGAAGAATTGGGTAACTTTTCAGTCATCGTGTACTAAAAGCTTGGGGTCGTTAGCTTGGCCATAGTAGCCTTGACCTCCAAAGAATTCCTTAACAGTATTTAAGATTTACATAGCTATAAATGGTATCATGCCGTCCGACAGCTTTTAGAAAAAAACAGTAGTTCTCTTCGCTTAGCATAACGTATTTTAAAAGTCTAATACAGTGCTTTCTATTCTCTTATCTGTTGATACTTGGCTTTCTACCTTCTTGCAAAAACATTGATCTTAATACCTACCATTACTTTCCAAATATGGGACAAGAATATATGGGATCTTGTTTGTTTTAGTTTTAATTAGGTTTTTTTGGGTTTTTTTAGTAGTTTTAATATATTTTTCTTAGAAGGTTAGGTGAGCTTTGTTCTTACAGAAGTTAATTGAAATAAAAAGTACTGAAAATGCAATACTACAGGTATCACTCACTTAATGAAATAGACATTTTCAGCAAGTTTACTATAACCAGGATTTCTGTTAATCTGGTTTTAATTGGTTTACATTATCAAATGGAATATTAGATGAAACAAAACTTTAAAAATTGCATTTTAAAAGTTTTTTTTAAACTTTCTAATAAACTATTAACTATACTACTAATAGTATGGCCAGTATACTGCCATTTTGCTTTAACTGACTGTGGAGCAGCAACATTAATTCTTCTTAACCTACAAATAGATTCTTCATATACTTCTAAATCAGTTTTAATGTTTAATGGGGTGCTCAGAATATTAATATGAAATAGCATATATTATCAAAATGTCACAAAATTTAAATGTCAAAATAAAAAGTAATAGGAAATTTCAGGGGCACCATCCCCAGTATCTTTGTCTTAAAAGGAGTAGGAAGATACGTTTAACTTTGACTGTTTGTCAACTTCAAACTGCCTTACCATATATAATTCTAAGCTAGTAATAAATTTTTATTTCTTCCTGCTTGTTTCATGTTTTGAATTAATAGGTTATATTTTTCTAGATTTAATTAGCCTAATACTGTCTCCATAAGTTTATAATTAGAGTGTCTTTGGTTAAGAGGATGTAATAGCATAAAACCCAAGGACCAGAACTGGTAAAGGACCAATAGCTAAAAACCTGTGGATTATGCCTTGATTCTTTTGTCTAACTTAATGGTTTGCTAGCAGTTAGGCTAGTGTCTTTATTAAGAACTAGCTTGTTACTGGAAGAGTTGAGCCCCAACTGTAGTAAGCACAAGCTGTATAGATATAAGATGATGACATTCTTTCACTTACCTAAATTTTAATGTGTCATGTTCCATAGGTCAATCTGTGTCTGGAAATGAATTTTAGTTAAGTGAGAAATACCTGTTGTTTGCTTCCTGTTTAGTTTATTAACATGTACAGAGCATTATGGGTATTTAAAATTTTATTCCTAGTAACATTTATAAATATGTATTGTAATATTTTAAAGTTTACACATATGGGGTTTTTTTCAGCCTCTAATTGAGGAATTTGAGACTTGGAAGAGTGTTAATAAGCTTGGGTCCTAAGCTTATATTTTTAGACATAGAACTTTTATTTTTTTTAAAAAAAAAGCTTTGATGCTCATCTTCTTTTCAAGTAAAGTATAATAAATTGAATGAGATTTTTACCTAGACAGACTGCTTTTTTTTAAAGTTGGATATAAGCATTCCCAGTTTTATGCTTTCAAAATTTAATAAAAAGCAAATGTTTTTTTCCTAAAATTTCCACATAATAATTAATAAAAACCATTGTGAGTAATGCAGTGTTTTGTTGGTTTGTGCTGCTAAGCAGCTTTTTACTAATAAACTCCTAATATTACTGTATAGACATTTAGCTAATACACATATTTAAGTGTAAAATAAAGAATCATCAAATTAGGCTTATGACCAGAATTCTGATGTCAGGTGCACATTTGCTTTAGAATATAATTTGAATATCTTAAGTTTGACATTTTCACTGAGAAGAATGGGGTTCAAGAGAAAAAAAAATTGAACTCCATAACTTTATTCTCAGTTAAGCCAACATGCCAGAAAAATCTTTTCCAAACAAAATATTTAAACTGATCTGGTTTCATATTTTTCTTCTCTTTCCTTTTATCAAGAATATATGCATGAAAAGAACTTTTCATTTGAAACATCTTCCTGACACCCTGTCCAACACATTAAATTTTTATTATTTTAGTGCTGGCTGATGCTTACAAAATTGTCGGTCCCTTTCTAGTTTTATATTATGTATGTATGTACTATTAAAAGCACTTGAGAAATGGAGACTATATAACCATTACAAAATTATTGAAGGAGTTATTAAACCAAACTTATTTCAGTTATTTTGCTTGATAATAGAGTCAGTTTGAGCATCTCGTTGTGAAACATCTGGCTGTTTCCGCAGTATTAATATAGTGGATTAAGGGAGTAAAATTAGAGTTAGCTAATTATCTGACATTATAGAAGGGAAAAGAACCTGTGAGACTAAATTCTACTTTGTAAACAATTTAGTAAAATTATTTTGCCTTTGTAGATATACCCATACTAACTCTGAAAGCGAAAAAAGGTTTATGATTAGTTCTCCACTATATGTTAACTAAAAAGACAAATTACTCCTAAGTGTACCACAGCATTTTTGTTCCTGAAAGTACTTTACTAATATTAAATGTGCTGGTTATATTTCAAAACCTTTCTAAAAATAATGTGCTTGACCCGCTAGTATTTGATAGCAAGTATTAAAAATTAAGATCCTTAGACATTTCTGCATGTAAGTTTTCACTGAATTTAAAGGCCAAATGAATAAATGTAGGTTTATGTAAGTTCTATCAAGTTTGTGTAGTGATCTTAAGTGTTCACAAGTATTATATGAAAATCCTGTTTTGTATAGATGAAGCAATCTTCATAAATTTCCATCATCAAGATTGCATTTCATGTGCTGCTATTTTCCCATAACACTAGGAAGATAGCAAGTAAAAGATATGCACTAGCCTAGAAACATACTGTTCCAGAGATCTTACTTTACTACCTGGAATGAGCCATCTTAGGGGACCACCCTTCTGCACTGATAGTTAATACATAGTACTTTAGTTTTAAAGTAAAATAGAACTACCTTCTACCTTAAGTTTCTCTCTTCAGTGTCTATAAAAGTAAGAGGGAAGTTCTGATTTGTAACTTTTTGAACTTTTAAGTTTTTATATGTTTTTAAGTGGATGAAAAATAGATCTGTCCTATTAACCCTAACAGAAACCTTATCTCTGTGATACCATTATTTTAACAGTGTTAGTAATTGTGTGCTTATAAAAAGTATTCACAAGGCCAAACAACAATTCTTTCTGTTGTACAATCAACTTAAGATCAGATATTGGTAAATGCTGACGTTTATGTAGACTCCATTTTGAACATAGTGATTTGTGATTTAGTTGGACCCCAAGTAGCTATTGTAGAGTTTGCATGCTAAAAAGCCCTAGAATACACAAAATTTCTATGTTTCTTTGTAGAAATGGGTTTCTGAATTTAGCTTAGAGAGTAGAGAGTGCCACCCATAGCATATTCTGAATATGTTGGAAGAGAAGTTTATATATAATCAGATTTTGCTCTTAAAGGAATCTTTTAGTTATGGTCAGAATTTGAGACTGATTTGGAAATAAAAAGTACAGATGTTCATGGTTGAATGGATTTGTAAAATAAAAGTGTAAAGCATACATCAGTTGATAGCTTAAATATTTATATATTTTCTTTAATATAGATTTATATAGTTTTAAAAATCTTGAAGTTAATAGTGTGTTCTTCATTTTTACCAGAGTTCATTTTAAACATGTTTGTTTAGGTTTTACCGCAATCACAGCAACCAACCCCATTTGGCTTATAAAGACTCGGTTACAGCTTGATGCAAGGTATGTTAATTCATTAAAACAAAATTTGTTAAAGTTGGCTTCAACTAAATTTCTTCTATAAATTTGTATCAGTGAGATCTCAGTGCCAGGTATCTAAACATTTTTTCCCCTCATTTGCTGCTGATTTCGTTTGTTCAGTTTTTTTTGTTTGGTTTTGAAACTTGGATGTACCATCAGAGGCAAAAGTGACATTAATAGTTGACAGTATGACAGTTTCTAGGAAAGAAAGTATACTATGCATTGTGTTTTTCAGTAAAGGAAGAAGAAAGAAAAAGGACATATTAATCTAACCCAAGCTGTGATACTTTCATTCACTCCATGTGTGATTATAATCGGCCTCCTAACACCTAAATAAACAACATGATCAATGAGTCTAGACTGAGTCTTTAAGGATCATTGCCCAAACTCATGAACCTTGTACCCAGAGCGTTCTGGCGTGGAATTTAGCTCTCGTGTATTCATGGACTTCATCTGTTACTGCCAGCCACTTTATAGCAGCAAGATCATTCATTCAATACATCTATAATGAGCAGGTACTGGTAGGTTCTAGAGATATCCCAGGAAACAGTTGGGACCAACTTTAAATGGAATAGTCAAGGGATGGTTTTTTGAGCCCATTTTTAACCAGAGGCAATAGTGCAAATCTCACATATCCTAAGTTTAGGGCCTTTGACGTGTTCTGGGAGCTGAGAGAAGGCTAGAAGCAGTGTGGCTTAGAGTCCTGCCATCTCAACTCCTGTTGGCCTTCAGAATGGAGGACAGGGAAAAAGTAACACTTTTAAGTAGAGAGATGACCTTATCTGATGTATTATAATAATAATAATCACGTTGATAGTTTTGAAACTGTTTAGCCTTTCAGTCTGGAGTAGACTCTGTATAACAATTTTCACTGTTTTTTATATTTTAGGGTTTGGGAAGTCTAGTGTAGATATCATAGATTATAAATAAAACTGATCTAAGAAATCATTAACAATTATGCCTGCTTAAAGCTCTGTTTTCCACGTCCTGTCATGTAGAATTGTATGCTATTTGGAGACTTGAAAAGCAATGTCTAATTCTTGTTTCATCTAGAATAATTTTTAATGAAATCTTAAGTTGAGTGTTGCAGCAAGACTCAGAGTTTATCTCCTAAAGCCAGAGATCTGAAAGGTAATGGTAGGTAAGCCAACCCAGAGGTTAAAAAGTGTGAGATGCCAGTCCCTACTGTACTGTGATAAACTACCAGGGGCATGCTTCAGTATGCTATAGGGTGGATTGTAGGGGATCCCGGAAAAGCATGGATTAAAACTCTTTAATGTTGTAAGTGAAAAAAGTAATAATCAAGCCAGCACAATTTCCTAGGCTTAGTGGTGGGGAAATGGGATGGGGCTGGGGTAGTAGTGAAAGGTTGATTTGAGGACGCTCCCTTACAGCACAGATCAAGAACAGGGCTGATGTGTTTGCATATTGACCTTGAGGACTCACAGCCCTTGACTTCCTTGTAAGAAAGGATTTATAGCAGAAACTAATTACAGTTGGTTGCATGGATCATTCAACTAAGAAATATTTATTCAGTACCATTAGTTGAGGATAGTCATTGATTCAAGACAATTATTAGTTTATAAGATTGGAAGAATCTGTAGGTTATCAGGTAGGTGTCTCAGTTGTGGTTTTATTTTGTTATGTTATCCAGTTGTATATAATTTATAAATAGTTAAGTTTTCTATTTCTTTTCCCGTGGGTGGCATTTAAACCCATTTCTTACAGATAAAGTTCTATTGGGGGACTCATAATGAATTGAAGGTAATAAATATTTTTACAAACTCAAAATTATATACTTGTAAAAGAGTAGATGCTGCACCCTTAAGTAGCACTAAGAAAGTTTTCTTGGGCACAATGCTTCATAAATACTTGATAACTGTAGAAGTCCTCATTCACTATTTACTGAGGTGAAAGATATGGCCATTACCTTCAAAGGATCGTAGGAAATTTGATTTAAAGTCACCCAGTCACTTTTGGGGAAGAACTGGGTGGGCTTGGAAGAATCCCCCAGGTACACAGAAATTAGCTTAATTATACTCCTTGCTTTGTGATATTCTATTATCATTGGTGTTTCAGTCATATATATATATATATATATATTTTTTTTTTTTTTTCCCTGTATTGGGTCTTTGTTGCAGTGTGCGGGCTTTCTCTAGTTGCGGTGAGCAGGGGCTACTCTTTGTTGCGGTGTGCAGGCTTCTCATTGCGGTGGCTTCTCTTGTTGTGGAGCACGGGCTCTAGGCGCGAGGGCTTCAGTGGTTGCGGCACACGGGCTCAGTAGTTGTGGCTCGCGGGCTCTAGAGCACAGGCTCAGTAGTTGTGGTGCACGGGCTTAGTTGCTCCTCGGCATGTGGGATCTTCCCGGACCAGGGATCAAACCCGTGTGCCCTGCATTGGCAGGCGGATTCTTAACCACTGTGCCACCAGGGAAGTCCCAGTCATTCTTTTTATATATATATATTTTTTTAATTATTTATTCATTCATTTATTTATTTATTTTATTTTTGGCTGTGTTGGGTCTTCGTTTCTGTGCGAGGGCTTTCTCTAGTTGCAGCAAGCGGGGGCCACTCTTCATCGCGGTGCGCGGGCCTCTCACTATCGCGGCCTCTCTTGTTGCGGAGCACAGGCTCCAGACGCGCAGGCTCAGTAGTTGTGGCTCACGGGCCTAGTTGCTCCGCGGCATGTGGGATCTTCCCAGACCAGGGCTCGAACCCGTGTCCCCTGCATTGGCAGGCAGATTCTCAACCACTGCGCCACCAGGGAAGCCCTTATATATTATTAAATGCGAAAGACTCAGCTTACTTAGAATTACTTTTAATATAATGTGAGGGGTTTTTATTTATTTTGTTCTGTTTTTGAGCTGCAGTCACAGTGTGTTTGAACACAGTCACAGTGGATTTTGTTGCTTATTCATACAGTCAGACTTCAATGAAACTGAAGATTCAAAGTAGTTATTTTGCATTCAGTAAAACTACTTATATGTTACCTATCTAATATGACAAATTTGGGACAGAAGAATAGGAAATCTAAAATGAATGTTTTAAAATTCTGATTTTACTTCCTCATGAATTAAAGAGGGTTATTCTTTAGTAGAGTGGCATATTTCTATATATTTTATTTACTTTATTTAAAAACCTATACTACTTTATTTTTGTTAATAAGGTTTTTCCCTTTTGCTTTTCAGGAACCGTGGGGAAAAGCGAATGGGCGCTTTTGAGTGTGTCCGTAAAGTGTATCAGACAGATGGACTTAGAGGATTTTATAGGGGCATGTCTGCTTCATATGCTGGCATATCAGAGACTGTTATCCATTTTGTTATTTATGAAAGTATTAAGCAAAAACTACTGGAATATAAGATTGCTTCTACGATGGAAAATGAAGAAGAGTCTGTAAAAGAAGCATCAGATTTTGTGGGAATGATGCTAGCTGCTGCCACCTCAAAAACGTGTGCCACAACTATAGCATATCCACATGGTAAGAGGACTTGAATGTGTGTGAGTAATCTTCTGTTAAATCAGAAATATTTTCCCACCCCAGCCAATGGCCACCTTATTAGAGTATTTATAGTTTTACTGAATTACAGTATAACTAAATACAGTTCATCGTAATGGGATTAAATCTGTATGAGTAACATAAGGCTGTTTTAATAGGTCAGTATAGGTATGCTATAGTAGCATGGTGGTGATTTAGCATGGGCTCTGGACAGTCAGATTTCAGCCCAGAGTCAGATTCCAGCCAGGTGACTTGGGCAAGTTTCTGTTTTTTAAAAAAGTATGGATGTAGGTGCCATACTAGATACTTTATTATTACATACATATATACAGTATACATTATTGCTAATCTGCACAAAAATCGTGCAAAGTACTTATAAGTCTAGAGGTATACCAGAACATAACCAGAATTGTCTTCATTTTCAGATGGGAAACCAGAAATGTTAAGATTAAGTAACTTGCTCAAGGTCACATAGCTTACTCAGTGGTGGAGCTCAAATTTGAATTGAAGTCTATAATCCCAAAGACCAAGTTATTTTACATTGTTTCATGTTGGCAAATAAGTATATATTAATGATTTTTAAAACTTCTGTTTTTTAAGTTTTAAAATATTAGCCTTTTTCATTAATAACTAAGAAAACCACTTAAGAATTTCTCTGTAACACGCTGAGGGTTTTTTTGTAACGTTTTTGTTGTTTTGTTAAAGTGTAAACTTTGATTTTGGTATGTTTGAGGTTTAGTTTGGTTTGGGTTTTTCATCTAAGTGCTTCACTTTTGTTACGCTGATTAATGTTTACAGTCACCTTTGTAAAGCTAAGGCTATGTGATTAAAGCTCTGTCAGGAAAAATGAAATACCGCTAGAAAATGAGTATTTGTTCTAAAACGTAATTTATGAATAAAACCAACTCTTTAACAAAATTGGACTGTCAACTTACCTCCAGTTTCCTGAGGGCCATTCCTAACTTCTTTAAGAGAAATCAAAAGAGGACAGTACCAGCAGCATTGGGTAGGTTCTGGCCTTCTATGGGAGGTCTAAGATGGTGACCTGCTCAGGTGAGAGAGAGAGAGGGTTTTGGAGTTGGAAGCACCCTGTCTCTTCAAGTGAGATGATGTCATTATAAGAAGAGGTACAGTTTATAAACAGTATTTTGGAGTGAAATATATAAATGACATGGATATTTAAGACAGGACATAGGAGATTTCAAATGTTAACATTTGCAGTGAAAGTTACTTTCGGCCATTTCCCTCAGGCCCATCAGGAGCATTGTGTTGAAAAAGTTTGAAAAATAATGGGGTGGAAAGAACAGATTCTTCAGTTGAAACTCTTAATTCTTGTCCCAGCCTCTGCCTTCAGCTGACTAAAACTTCTTAGTAGCCCCCATTTCTTTCTTTACCTTTTAAAATGAAGAAAAATTAGACTAACCTTTAAGATCCTTTTCAGATCTAAAGGTTTATGATTTTTGCCTGGTTGCTTCCCAGATGCGGCCTTTTAGCTGACACTAGTATTTTAAACATTTTCAGCCTTATCCACATAAAATTTCATGTTGGTGTATGTGGACCATTGTGAATAAATTAATAATTCTATTTTTTCATTGTTATGTCCACTTCTTAAAAATCTTCCCTGTTTGTTTCTCACTGTATCTTTCTGTATTCATCTTTGATACCATCTCTATTCTCTTTCCAGCTTTACCTTTATTTATCACATCTATTCTCCCTTTTATCTATATCCAGTATATAACTGATACTTCTGTTTATTCTGTCTTTTACCATTCAGGAACCTATGAAATTTTATAATTAGTATATGTGATTTTAGCCAGCTAGCTTAGGAGTTTGGTGAAAGACATGGCTATGGTAACTAGTTTCAATAAGTTGCACATTAAAAATTACTCCTCATTTATCCTGAACTTACACTTACAGTCTGATAAATGGGATGTGTCCAGTATTAGGAGGGTATAAAGATATTACACTGGTGTTTAAATAAAATGACTATTTTTTTCCCATACAGAAGTTGTAAGAACAAGACTGCGTGAGGAGGGAACAAAATATAGATCCTTTTTTCAGACACTATCTTTGCTTGTTCAAGAAGAAGGCTATGGGTCTCTTTACCGTGGTCTGACAACTCATCTGGTGAGACAGATTCCAAACACAGCCATTATGATGGCCACCTATGAATTAGTGGTCTACCTGCTCAACGGATAGCACCACCAGGCTGCTGTACTATAAAGAGGGAAGACCAAAAGATACAGTGGACCATGGAGTACCGAAGCCAGCTTGGTGGACAGAAGGAAAATAGTGTGGGAACATGGAACTATACCTAAGTGGAAGTTTGGTTGTAGGAATTAAAGTAATCATAACCACATTACTTAGTCTTTTTGTAATGTGAAAAAAAACCTTGGCTGCCTCCAAGAAAAAGCCTTTAGAAGCGCTCCTTCTTCAGAATTGCCATTTTCTCTACCATGTCCACAGGACACAGCTGGCATTTTGTTGATTTATGGCAATCAGAGTATAGTGTTTATTCCATGAGCACTTTTCCAGTCTTCAAGACAAAGCCATCTGTAACTGTATAACTATCCAAAGATAGTACTGACAGTCAGAAATTTCTAACTTCTGTATAATTCCTATAAAATTGAAAAATAACAATGATAGTAGTATTTTCACATTTCCTTGAGAGGATCTGGCACTATATTTTAAAGTTAATCATTTGGCATTAGTAGTCACTGTTTTTGATGACAAATGAAGTAGTGTCTAAACATGTGTTTATTTTTAGCTTTAAAATGTTTTGGTTTCCACTGCTCACAGGTGCTTTATGTTTAGCATAATGTGAACACTTAAACTGTTAATGTATCAACTTAAATGGTAATAGTTTGGGACATAATAAACCAGTAAAATGTTGATTCTTGGCCATTTCAGTGACTTGAGCATGTCCTTTTATCTTTTCTAACCTAATGATACATGAATGAATGCAATGTCTTTGCAGTGACTTAATAATTATGAACTTGAATTATCCCCTGTCATACCTAGGTGTCATTTTCTTAAAGTGGAAAACATTTACTGCTTCTGAATCTTTCTCAATTTGGTTTCACATTAAGAATTTGAACCTTTGAATTATTTCCAGAAGCTCTGCATACATTGCATTTATTTAGTAGAGAAAATGGTAATTTTCAGCTTTGCCCTTACAAGGTGTTTTCTTTTTTTAAGGTGACGTTATAAATATCTGGGGCAGCATAAACATTATAGAAGAAGGGCCCTCTGCAATCTGATTGGGCAGGTAGTTATCCTAATTAACTTACAGTTTTATAAATGAACAAACTGCTTTGGACAAGGAATTTATTCCATCCTAATTTCTTGAATGGTAAATCGTAGAAAGATTCAAGTTAATTCAGATTAAGCGTGTTAACAGGATATAGCTTTTACATTTTGCTGTTGAGTTCAACTGCACCTTTTAATACTTTAAATGTATTATGTGTATGGCCCTTATGAAGATATTTGCTGTAATTCTATTAAAAGACTTTCGCTTATGGATGTTGCTATACTGGTGTATGAAATTTATACAATTAAACTCCAGTGTGGTAGTCATTTCAGTATACATGAACTGTACATTTTGTGCAATGGCTTTATCTTAAGAATGACTTTTGGTGAATGCACTTTGTGGCCTTCTGCGGGGGAGGGTGAGAGTAGGAGAGAATTCCCATGTTAAGATTACTTTTTTTAAGTATTGGTTATGTATTAGGCAGAAACAGTGTTCATAACATTTTTCTGGGATTTAGGTATATTTTGGAGATCTTTACTATAAATGTTTTAAGTATTCTTATGTACACTGTAGTGCCCCTAACATATAAAAAATCATAGCATGTCATTGCAAGCTTTCTCCACTGTCACCAGTGAGACACAGTTCCCTCTTAAATTCCTACACCTTAACTTCCTCGTAATCAACAGTAACTGGATGTTTTTGAGGTGCTTCGATTGGAATTTAAAGTATTCCAATCTATTTGGAGACCAAAGGCAAATTCAGTTTCATTACCTTTGGGATTATTCTTACCTTTTATGGTGAATTTCAGCTTTGACATTTATTGTGAGGAACATGCCCCCCACCCCCCCAAAAAAAACAGTAATGGGGTTTCTAACTTAAATCTGTAAAAGTGTCAATATATAGTGTGTTCATTTTCATGTGCCACTTATACTGCCTAATACAGTGCCATTTGCCTTGTGAAGATCTGTAAACATTAGTTGTATTGAATGTCAGACAGAGACTCTCTAATCTTAGTGATCTGAATACCCCACAAATGATTAAGAATGATATAAAAACCAGCAGCTAAGGAACATCTTATTTAGTCGTAGCAAATTCATAACAAGTGTCCTTCAAGGGTGAACTCTTATTCTATTCCTGTTTGTATTTGTATTGACCCTTTAGTGCATTTTTTTCAGCTTTTAAAAGTGAGTATGTGCTGGAAGGAAAAGATCTTAGAGTCTCAGACTTTGTTTCTTTGTGCGCCAACTGGAAAGGAGCAATGAAGTTTATTTTGTTTCTTCCCCCCAAAGTACAATCTGCCGTAGTTTATGTATGACAAAGATAATTTAAAAAGAAAACTTTATATAAAAATTGTACATAAAGTTTGTCTTTGAAACATTTCTTTGGAGATTTTTCTTTTTTAATTGATGCAAACATTTAAAAAGAAAAAAAGAAAAACACTTAAAAAGCATTGGACTTTTTTTGTAAACTGTGTTTTATTTTCATCCGTTTTCTCTCAGATAGCTTTTTATTTCTAGTGTAGAGGTAGTCAGCACTCTTCAAATTGGTATGTACTTTTATTGGAGAATCGTCTCAGAAAATTGAACTTTTCAGGTTAAAGCGGTACATACTGAAAGAACATTCTCATAGAGCAGCAGATCAGAACTCTGGTACTTGTGGCTCACAGAAACAGTTGACTAGATTTCAAAGTCAAAAATCTGAGAATGACCAACCTGTGATTGTGGGGTACCACACAGTGCTTTTAAATCCAGGGAAAAAACTGTATCACCAAAGCTTTTGTCTTGGTTTTCCTTATGTATGTAATTTCGTGGAACCAATCTTACTAGATGGGACCCGCAAGCAATTGATTTTTTTAACTCTGACACCAAGAGAGAATATCATTACATTACTTAATCCAGCCTTTTGTCTCCTAAAACCAAATGCCCATTGTGGAATAGCATTATTCTGTTAGGACCAGCTGAGTTTGGGTTGTTAAGAATAATGAGTGTTTACCCTTTTACTGGAGTATAAATATGTCAGCATTTTCAGATTTTGTTTTCGATCACTAAAAATACTGATTTGATCTTGAAGGACTGAAGTGCTAGGAATCCATTTGTCCTTTACGCTTCCAGCGTTGTCCGTGCTGTCTTTGGTTGTTTATATGCCCTTCTGCCTGGACTGTTATAGCGCTATAGGGGCCCCTCTGGGGCTGGTTCAGCCTTTTTCTCCTCTGGTATTGATCATGACTTAACATTCCTAAGAATATAGGTGTTCCTAAATGACTTAAATTGGAAGGGGATTTTAACTATATAAAAGTATTTAATGTACTAACTTTCGGCCCACACAAATCTCCATTGTGCCCTTACATTTCTCCATCTACACCCTGCTTTTTATGCTACTCCTTGTAGAAACTGAAGATTCTAGTTTTACTCAGTTTTTGTGTTAATAAACATTTTGAATGTGTACCCCTGCATATGTGAACCATTAAATTATGACCTGTCAGTCGTAGCTAAATAATCAACTTCAAAGAGTTGATATCCTTTGACCATTTATGTGAGGTTTGCTATTGAATTCCTGTATGTGGCTGTAAATTATGTGCATTTACTCTGTATTTATGTTAACTAGCTGAATTTTATTTGAATTGTTAAAATTCCAAAAATTAAAATATGCGTATGAAAATCTGGTGTTTGTTTTTCAGTTTTTCTATAATGTGTCCTAATACTCTGGTATGGTGAGAATGTAATCATACTTTCTTAGGATTAATGTGTAGAACAAAAGTGCATAGCCATTTTTTTCAAGTTAAGTGTTAGGGTCCTACCTGCTAGACCTAGTGATAGATGCCTCTAGGGATTGAAAGGTCGAATAATCCCACTGCCTCATAGTTCAGGAAGAAATTTCTGTTCTTGCATATTTTCCACAGGTTTGTTGATCTGTAAATCCAGTACTTTTCATGTATCAAAATATCTAATTTGCAAAGAATATTTGAGAAATTGAAGCCTGATTAGGTTATTTGATTGATTCCTCCCTAGCTTGTAATTTTTTTTTTTAACAGTAGGAGCTTTTGTTTGTTTTAATTTCAGCCTTTGGGAAAGCTAAGAATATTAAAGGTAAAGAGCTGGAAACTTGTTATAATAACCAAATGAATCCACATATGATAGATTGAAATACAAGTGACACAGATATAAGTGTTATGTAGTGCCTACCCACTTTATATTTTGTCTGTTTTGTTTTTTTAGGTTTTCCCAAATTGTAGCAACAGTCAGACATCACCTAGTTTTGTTAGTAAGGAAACCAGGACAAATTTGTCATGTTACATTTCTCAACGTAAAGCTGAAATTGTTTGGCCTCCTGACAGTACTCTCTCCACTGAAGACTGAAATGGTGGGTAGAGTGAAGATATTGGCAAAATAATGGTATGACTTAGCTCAAGTGTCCCAGGTTTAAATTGTGTGGATGTGTGTTCATTACCAAATATCGGAAGCTGTGATAGAAGAAGGAATCTGTGAGTTAATGATTTCTTAAGGTTCAAGTGTGACATCTGTACAACTGATACTCAGGCAAGCAAGCAAAGTGTAGTTAAATGATTTCCTTTGTTAATTTTTTGCATTGCACAGACCAGCTGACTGACTACCTTTATATATGGAGGCAACTCAGTAAATTTGTAGAGTGCTATGTTTATACAGTGATTTCATGTGATTTCCCAACAGCCTATATATTGGGTGAATAGACCCATGATATTTAAAGGGTTGTTAGTTACAGCTGGTCTTTTTCAATTTGGGTGTTCATGTTTACTCACTACACTAGGTTATTCATCAGCACTTGAGATGACACTGAGATGACTTAAAAAAAAAAAAAACTAAAAGATGGGGATTGGCTTAGAATGAAACATTGGGGAGTGATGAGAAATGGAGCTCAGTAAGTAAACTGGAACAACATGGCCTGTCTGTCTTTGAAACTGATCTATATAGAGCTTAGATTACCTCCTGAGGCTACTGGAACAGCAGTGGATTTTTTTTTTCCCCGAAGCATCATAGAAAATCAGACAACAAATAGGTTCAGTTTGTCTTAGATGGGCAGCCCTCAGTTACACTACCTGTGAACCTCAGGGATGTCATATTTTCTCTGAAGTGTCATGGTGATTAATTCTGTTAGAAAAATCTGGAAAGGCTGCCTGGAAAAACATAGTACTTTTACCCAGACTTTGAAACAGGGATGGAAATATGGGCTGATACAGGGAGGGGTGTTCCTTGAAGTAAAGATCAAAGTTTTCTAATAGCCCATTAGGAAAAATAACCCATTTTCTTTTATTCTTTCCTGGAAATTGATTCAAAAGTAACTGTCTTGACATTTTGAAACTAGTGGTAGATCCAGGATTCTAAACCTAGTCAAATTCAAAGGAGCTCATTACATCTAGCCCAACAAAATTTAGTGCTAGACCCTCGTTTTCTGTTATCCAGTTCCCTACTCTTAAAAGCACCTCATAATTCCTCCTTGAGTCTCATTGTCAAGAACAAATAGCCCATTTTCAACTGCTACTTCTGAACCTTAGCTTTCAAGATTATCCAATAAGATTGATGAAAATTGTATGAACTATGAGTTTTAGTGGCCCAGGTTATTTGATCTATATCTTCCTAAACTATATACTGATTTTTTGTTTTGCTTTTTGTCTCCACACCCCTGACAAGTATGCTAGGGCAACTAGACAATAATATGAATAAAAATGAACAATTACTTCACCATACACAAAAGATGGATGATAGGTCTAAAGGTAAAAATTAAAATTGTAAACCTAGAAGAAAATATCTTTGCAACCTTGGAGTAGGCAAGGATTGAAATTTACCCAAAAAAGGCACTAACCATTAAAAAGAAGAAACATCAAAATTAAACAGACACCATTAAAAGTAAAAATGCAGCCACAGACAAAATATTCACAGTATGTCTGACAGGACATTTAATAAGGAAAATTTTTAAGGTAAAGACCTGAACAGCCACTTTGCAAAAAAGTAGGCATATGAAAAGATACTTAACGTGATTAATGAATTAGAACCAAGGGAACACTACAGTGCACCCTGTACAATGACAAGTAGGCATCATACCTAGGATGTTCAAACAACTGAGACTCATACATTGTTGTTTAGAGTGTAAAATGGTACAGCTACTTTGGAAAGATGCCATTTCTAGGAAAATTTAAAACTATATCCACTCTATCACCCAGAATTATTACCAGGTGGGGAGGAAAAGTTTCCCAAGAGAAATGAAAAGTCCTCAAATGTTCATAGCAGTTTTATTACTAAAGGTGGTCATCAAGAGAAGGTCACTTTATGTTCATACAGTGGAATACTGCATAGCAAAACAAAAAGCAAGATGTGAATTACTGATACATGCCATAGCATGGATGAGTATCAAAAACATGTTAGATGCAAGAAGCCTGGCACAGAATAGTATATGCTCTATTCCGTTTATGTGAGGGTCAAGAACAGGCAAAACTAGTCAACATGATAGAAGCCAAATTAATGTTTACTGGAAGGTGTGGAGGAGGAGCTGACAAGGGGGCCTAGTGGGACTCTCTGGAGTAATGGCAATCTCTCACATGTTGATTTGGGTAGTGGTTAAATAGGTGTGTACACAATATGAAAATCATTAACTGTACATTTAATATTTGTTCACTTTAAACGTATTTTAAAAGTAATAACATGAAATAAAGATACTTAAGGAAAAGAGTAAATTTTGAGTGAAAGCTACAGAATGAAACCCATGAAGACTTGAGATACTGGAAGTATCAAAGTACAGTTCATAAAGTAGTCATGCTTAATATGTTTCAGGAAATATATAAAATGGAGGTTTTACAAGTGAATATCTGATTTTGGTATCATGAGTAAGCCGGACCTCTGAGCAACTCACCTCTTCCGTGACAGCTAATCTTAGAACATGCTTCTTAAGCCATTGCTGGCACAATACAGAAGGGTTCCCCAAGGACTTTTTCCCCTCTACTCCTCTACCCCAAGCCCAAAGCTAAACAATTAGAGTAAACCGGGATTAATCAGGGTAGGGACTGGTGCTGCAGCTTAGATGACCAGGAGCAGTTAGTTAGTTATATTTGGGGTCTGGGGCTGAAGAGTAGGGGAGCCAGAGCGGGCTGAGGTGCTTCCAGGATGGGGATACCAGTAGAAGTAGAATCAAATCGTTACAGGAAAACTTTGCAAGTTAGGCCTACAGAATTCTCACAGCATTACTTGATGATCACCAAACACATAAGACCAGCCACTATGAGTGACTACAGAAACACGGAAACAACACATTTAACACTGTCAAACACTTAATAGGTTCCAACTGTCAAGAGAGAAAATGCAGAGTAGCTGTAATTACTAAGATGAGCATACAATAAGAAACATAAGGGATAAACAGACCAAAAGTTAAAATATAGGAACTGACATCAACTCAATAGATAAGTCAAAAATGGACTAGACATAAGTGAAGTGATTTAAACTGTAAGATATATCTAAATAATTGACCTAGAAGACAGCAAAGAGAGAGAAAAGGACTGTATGAATGAGAAGTTAGGAGACATGGAGGATGCAATGAGAATGTCTAATACTACATTATATTAAAGTAATGAAGAGAATAGAGAAGTGGTAATATTTTAAAAGGTAAAATTCCCAGAGTTGATAAACATGAATCCATAGCTCCACGAATCACAGTGTATCCTAAGTAGGATTAAATCATGCCTATACACATAGCGAAACTGAAGAACATCAAAGCAAGGTGAAGATCTTGATTTCTGCTACCTGCATAATGGGCTACGTTTAAGGGCCAAAGTTTCTAATGAGTGTGATTAAAATACTAGATAAAATACTTCAAAAATCTTATCATCCTAGAGTTAATATAATAATGAGGAACAAGCAGGCCAAAATCCAAGATACAGCAAGAACCTATAGAGTTAATAGGCACTTAGATGTGTTTGCTGATCTAACTATAATCTTGATAGCCTTTCAGAACAAGGGAGACAGAAGCAGATGACCAAGCAAGCCTCCCCTAAGTTGAGGAGCCTAGTAGACCCTTCCCGTTAAGTTGGGACCCCAGAAGTACATTTGGATTCTTTCTTCTGCCCCCTTGAGACTAGACAAAGTTTCCTTGGTGCTGAGCAGAACTGAGAAGAAAAATTGAAAGACGAAAAGAGCATATCCCTGAGACTGTAGATCAAGTACTGACCCTTGAGCAGAATTAAAGCCCAAATCTGCATTATTAGAGTGGGGAGGGGGACCCTCGGGTCCTGAATTAAAGTGGTTCCAGAAATATAAATCTCAAGTGCACAATAGAAGCAAATCCCATTCATTTCTGGAAAAAGCAATCCTCATCCCTCATCCCAGGTCGTGGTAAAACCACATCAATAGTTTTTCAAGGACTATGAGCCGCACACAGTGAATAATAAGCAAGGAAGGAGACCGCACCCCTGGTGAGAACCCTCAAAATAGAAGCAAAACCAGCCTATCCTCCCCCCACCAAAAAAAAAAAAAAAAAAAAAAAACAGATTCTGGAGTTATCAAATAAAGATTGCAAAATGCAAATTAGTACATTTTTAAAAATATAAGGCCTACTTGAAAACAGAATGGGCCACTTAAAAATGGTAGAACAGATTTGAAAACCAAATATAACTTCCAGAAATGAAAAAGAAAATTTAAAGCGCAGTTGGACAACGTTGAAGGAGAATTGTTTAACAAAGATGGAGCAGCAGAAATGCAGAATGCAGCCAAGAGGAAGAAATTACAGAGGAGAGAGTAGGATGCAGGCAGGATACACAGCAAGTCCAATAGGTGTTTGATTGGTGTCCCAGAGAAGCAGAGAGAAAATGTATCATAGAGATCATCTGAAGCTACAAAGGCTGAGAATTTTCTCAAACTGACGAAGAAATCAAAATCCCAGGTAATCCCAAAGAGAATAAATAAAAATGGGCCCATATCTAGATACAAAGTCATGAAATTAGATAACCAAAGGCAAAGAGAAAAATTTGAGACAAAAGCATCCAGAATTTTTCCTTTGACAGAACCTTCAAAGCAATGACAGCTAGGCTGACAACCAACTCCACATTAATAACAGAAGACAATGGAACAATTCCTTCCAGGGTACTGCCAAACTAGGATTTTATACCCAGTAAAAATCTTTCAGAAATGAGGATAGAATAAAGAAATTTCAGAAAAATTAAAACTGGGAGTTTGCTATCAACAGAAGCTCACCAAAGGAAATCCTAAAAGATTTAGGCAGAAGGAATCTGAGACCAAATGGAAGGCCTAAAATGCAAGATAAAATGGTAAACAAAAAAGCAGTAAGTTAGGCAGGCAAATGCAAAAGGTGTTTAACCATATAAAAGAGATAATTGTGGCATTTTTTTAAATAACAGAAAAATACAGCACATTACAATTTTTTTTTAATGTTTTAATTTTTGGCTGTGTTGGGTCTTCATTGCTGTGCGCAGGCTTTCTCTAGTTGCGGCAAGCGGGGGCTACTCTTTCGTTGCGGTGCGCGGGCTTCTCATTGTGGTGGTATCTCTTGTTGTGGAGCACAGGCTCTAGGTCTGCGGGTTTCAGTAGTTGTGGCATGCGAACTCAGTAGTTGTGGCGCACGGGCTTAGTTGCTTTGCGGCATGTGGGATCTTCCCGGACCAGGGCTTGAACCCGTGTCCCCTGCACTGACAGGCTGATTTTTAACCACTGCGCCACCAGGAAAACCCCGAGCACATTACAATTTTATGAAAGTGAGGAAGGAGGTAAGTGGGAGTTTGAACATTCTATGAACCTTGTATTAACCAGAAGGAAGACAAAGATTTTGATTCATTTAAAATTTTAAATATACATTGTAAGACATAGGATAACCAGTGAAAGGCCTCTTCCCCATACTAGTAGAAGGGGAAAACATGAAATTCAGTTAAAAAGAAGGCCAGAAAGGAGAGACAAAAAGCATGAAATAATATAGTTTTAAATCCAAATATATCAGTAGTTACATTAAGTGGAAAAGGACCAAATGTTCCAGTTCAAAGATTTTCAGGCTGAATTTAAAAACGAACAACAACTTTGTGAAAGACATGGCTAAACCATAAGGACATGCTAAGGTTGAAAGTAAAAGAATTGGATAAGGTGTAAAAATACTACCCAAAGGAAAATAAGTGTAACTATATTGCTACCAGAGAAAAAAGGCTTTCAGGCAAGAAAACATTCCTAGAATTCAAGAAGGTTAGTCACCACGTAATAATAAAAGATTTGTTTCACCAAAACACAGTGATTCAATGATTTAAAATTTTCATGCATCTAATGACATTTCCTCATTGTATAAAGCCAAAATGGAAAGAACCACAAGAAGAAACAGACAAACCCACAGCAATAGAGGTAGTTTTTGACGAAGTTCACTCAGAAATTGATAGAACAAGCAAATAAAAACAGTAAGCATATAGATTTCAACAAGATGATTAACAACTCTGACCCAATGGAAACACATAGAACACTGCATTCAACATCTGCAGAATATGCGTGCTTTTTCAATCATACACAGAATGTTGATAAAAATGGACCCAAGCAGTCTCATCGAACTTCAATGTATTAAAGTCATACAGAGGAGTTTCTGGGACCACAAAGCGATTAAACTGGAAATCAACAAGAAGACTGAAGAACTTTGTAAGTTTGGAAATTGAGACACATGCTTCTAAAGAATCCACAAGTCCCCTCAATCAAATGGACAAAATACTTTGAACTGAATGATAATAAAAAGTCTAAATGTCAAAACTGATAACTTTTTAAGCAGTCCTTAGAGAAAATTTTACCTTTTAAGCCCATATATTATAAAAGGAAAAAAGGCTGAAAATTAATGAGGTAAGCATTTATATTAGTTAGGGTAGGCTAGGGCACAGTAGATTAGAGACTCAAATACATAATGGCTCAACCTAATAGGAATTTATTGCTTGCTCATTTAAGGATCTTGGGCTGAGAACAGATTGGTTCTGTTCTAACAGTCCTTTAGGGACTCAGCTGACTGAGGCTCTGTGATTCTCAAAACTCCCCTTCCAAGGGTACACTGGGGCTGTGGTTCTCATACTTCAGCATGTATCCAAATCATGCAGACCGTTTTGTTTTGTTTTTCTGGTGTTGTCATTGTTCTTTAAAGTGCTAAATGTTACCTATCGTAGAGAAGTTATAAATCGGTAGGCAAAATTCCATCATTTGGGGAAATAGTTCAGAGAATAGAACTTTTAGATGTATTTTCCCCATACTATTACAAAAATATTTTCCTCCCAGCCTTATTGAGATATAGTTGACATATAACATTGTATACGTTTAAGGTGTACAATATGATGATTTGAAAGTACACTCTTGTGTGCAAAATTGTTGCAGGAAAGAGAGTGGGGCACGAGAGGATGGTCACATCCCAGGTCACGTCTGAGTCCCTGGGATGGCCACCAAGTGTGGGTTCTTGGCTTCACACAGGAAAGAATTCAAGAGCGAGCCACAGTAGTGAAAGAAGGTTTATTCAGGGAGATACACACTCCATATGTCAGAGTGTGGGCCATCTGGGAAGGTGAGAGAGGCCCCAGGGTATGGGGTGGTCAGTTTTTATAGGGGTGGAGAATGTCATAGGCTAATGAGTGAGAGGAGTATTCCAGCTATTTTGGGGAAGGAGTGGGGATTTCCAGGAATTGGGCCACTGCCCACTTTTTGACCTTTTGTGGTCAGCCTTGAAACTGTCATGGCGCCTGTGGATGTATCATTTAGTTTGCTGAGGTGTTACAATGAGCATATACTGAGGCTCAAGGTCTAGTCATCTGCCATCTTGGACCTATTTGGTTCTAATCAGTTTATGTCATGTCCTCGGGCTATGTCATTCTTTTAAAGGTTGTGCCCTGCTCCCTTCCTTTCTCAAAATGATTACCACAGGGCTTCCCTGGTGGCGCAGTGGTTGAGAGTCTGCCTGCCGATGCGGGGGACGCGGGTTCGAGCCCTGGTCTGGGAGGATCCCACATGCCGCGGAGCAACTGGGCCCGTGGGCCACAGCTGCTGAGCCTGCGCGTCTGGTGCCTGTGCTCCGCAGCAGGAGAGGCCGTGACAGTGGGGGGCCCGCGCACCGCGATGAGGAGTGCCCCCCCCCCCCCCGCTGCAACTGGAGAAAGCCCTCGCGCGGAAACGAAGACCCAACACAGCCAAAAAAAAAAAAAAAAAAAAAAAAAATGATTACCACAGTAAGGTTAGTTAACACCTCCATCCCCTCTCATAATTACCATTTGGGTGTGTGTGTATGTGTGTGTGTGTGTGTGTGTGTGGTAAAACATTTAAAATTGGACTCTTAGCAACTTTCAAGTACATAATACAGTATTGTAAATATTGTCACCATGCTGTACTTTAGATCCCCAGAACTCATAACTGGCAGTTTGTACCCCTTGACTAAGATCTCCCCAGATCCCCTCAATCCCAGCCCTTAGCAACTACCATTCTATTCTCTATTTCTATGAGTTCAGCTCTTTTAGATTCCTATGAGATCATACAGAATTTGCCTTTCTCTGTCTAACTTATTTCAGAAGATGTTTTAGTATGACGTAGTCCCACTTATTAATTTTTGCTCTTGGTGTCATATCTAAAAAATTGTTGCCAAGACCAATGTCAAGGAGATTTTCCCCTATTTTCTTCTAAAACTTTTACATTTTCAGGTCTTACATTTAAGTCTTTAATCCATTTCGACTTAAATTTTAATCCATTTTGACTTAATTTTTGTGTAAGATCGGAGTTCAATGTCATTCTTTTGCATGTGACTATCCAGTTTTCCCACCACAATTTATTGAAGATACAATCTTTTCCATATTGAGTGTTCCTGTCTCCCTTGTCAAATATTAGTGGACTATACATGCATGGCCAGTATCCTGTTTTTCTCCATCCTGAAGCCCCTCAGGGTACACCAGGGAAGGAGTAGGGGGCAGAGGCTATAGTGGCTGATAGCTTTAAGACGTCCAAAACATCCTTTGTTTACTGAAATGGCAGGCGACATTCTTTGTCCACAGTAGATTATGACCAAATTGGGATAATCCCAACAACACAAGGCTAGTTTAACATTAAATAATGTATTAATGCAATTTATCACATCAGCAGATTAGTGAAGAAACACCATATGATCATCACAGATATGGAAAAAGCCTCCAGTGAAATTTAATATTCAGTCATGATAACACTCTTCACAAACTAGAAGTAGAAGCTGAGTTCTTTAACCTGATAAGAAATATCTCCAAAAAACCTATAGTAGCCATCATACTTAGAAGTGAAATGTTACTATAGTTCCTTTGAAATCAAGAACAAGTCAAGAATGCTACCATTACCACTTTTTGACACTGTACTTAAGATCCTAGCCAGAAACAATTAGAGAGGAAGAGACTAAGTTATTATGATTATCCACATGGAAAACTCAAAAGAATCTATAGATTAATTATTAGAGTTAACATATGTTTAACAATGTTGCTAGGTATATAGAAATAACTGTGTTTTATTGAAGCAACAAACAAAATATTACAAACTTTAATACCATTTACAATAGCAACAGTGAAAAATAACATAGCTGGACCTAAAGCTCAGAAAATATGGAGAAAATGATACAAAATGATACACTCTTTTGGAAAACTATTAAAGAAGTCCCAAATAATTGTAGAAATACATGTTATGGGTAGGGGAACTTAGAGCAATAGCAATTGTCTCCAATAGACCTATGGATTCTATATGATTTAAGATCAACAGCATTTTTCTTAGAATTTAATTAAAGTAATCATAAAATGTACATGGTAAAACAAAGGGCCAGAATAACCTAGATGCTTCTGAAGAAGGATAAGGTGACATTTTTATTATAAAGTTAGAGTAATTAGGACTTCTGGTATTGGCACAAGGATATACAACTGAAACAACAGAGCAGAAGACAGAGCCCAGAAACAGACACACACCTAGACAGAGACTTGATTGTATCTGAGATAGCATCACAAATCCTTGAGAACTGGATGGACCATTCACCATGGTGCTGGTTCAAGGTTATCCATATGAAAAATTATAAAATTGGATATTCATATCCAGTTGGTGGATACCTTATGCCATACTAAAAGAATCCATTTCAAATGGATTAGATGTAAATGTGAGGCCAAAATTTTACAATTTTAAGAAGAAAATATAGGAGAAAATCTTTATAAACTAGTGGGAGAGAAAGTTAAGCAAGACACAAAAAGTGTACATCAGACAGGAAATGACTGATAAATTGGATTACATTAAACTTTATAACTTCTTTTCCTCAAAATACTTCAAAAAGAATGCAAAGATAATGCCAAACGAATATATTTGCAACACATGTAATTGACAAGGTATAGTATCAGAATGTATAAAGAACACCTGTGAATCAATCAGTTAAAGACAACCCAATAAAAACCTGGACAAAAGTCATAAATAAGCATTGTGCAGGAGAATAAAACCTGATCTGCAATAAGCATGTGAAAAAATGTTCATCTTAGTAGTAATTAGGGAACTGCAAATTAAAATCACAAGAAGTCATTTTATAATGATCAAAAAGGATGTAGAACAGAGGAATTCTTCTGCACACCAGTTGGGAGTGTAGAGTGGTATCATCCCTTTGGAAAACATTTTCATTATATTGTAAAGTTGAAGATGCTTATACCTAAGCAGCCCTTTCACTCCTACGTGTCCACACCAGAGAAATCTTGGCTCACATGTTCCAGGAGTCATGCCCAAGAATGTTCACAGCAGGCTGGTGGCAATAGAAAAACACTGAAAACATTCTAAGTGTCCAAGGACAAAAGAGTGGAGAAATTCACATCAGTGAAAATGAATGAACCACATGATCAGCATGGTTCAGTCTCAGGAGCTTAATTTTGAATAAGAAATGCAAATCACAGAAGCATATGAGTAACTCGATTTATATAAGATAAAGTTTAAAAACCTTCAAAACTCAACAAAATGTGTTTAGGCAAACATATATGTGTGTTTTTTAAAAAGCAAGATAATGATAAACAAAAATTCTGGATGGTGGTTACTTCTGGCAGGAGAAAGGGGAAGAGGGTGGGATGGAGAATAGGCACAGAGGAGACACTGAAGGAACTGATGCTCTGTTTCTTCAAGCTGCGGTCTGATGATTTAAAATTTTTTCCTTCCTATTTATCACTGCATAACAAATTACGCCTAAACTTTAATAACTTAAAGCAGCAAATACCTACTGTCTCACGGTTTCTGTGGGTCTGAGTCCTTCATCCCAGGGACTCTCGGGGGCTGCAGTGTCAGCTGAGGCTGCAGTCGATTCAAGGCTCGCCTGGGAAAGGATCTGCCTCCAAGCCCACTCGTGTGATCATCCGCAGGATTCAGTTCCTCACTAGTTCTTGCACTGAGGGCCTCAGATGCTTGATAACTCTTGGCCAAAAGCCACTCTCAGTTCCTTGCTATAGTGCAGTTCACAACAGGGCAGCTGGTTTCATCAGAGTGAGTGGAAGCAAAAGAGGTGAGCAAGAGGTGAGCCAAAGTCTTTTTTTTTTTTTTAATTATTAGCACCTTTATTTGTTTATTTATTTATTTATGTATTTTGGCTGTGTTGGGTCTTCGTTTCTGTGCGAGGGCTTTCTCTAGTTGCGGCAAGCGGGGGCCACTCTTCATCGCGGTGCGCGGGCCTCTCACTATCGCGGCCTCTCTTGTTGCGGAGCACAGGCTCCAGACGCGCAGGCTCAGTAGTTGTGGCGCACGGGCCCAGTTGCTCCGCGGCATGTGGGACCTTCCCAGACCAGGGCTCGAACCTGTGTCCGCTGCATTGGCAGGCAGATTCTCAATCACTGCGCCACCAGGGAAGCCCGAAGCCAAAGTCTTTATAAACAAATCTCGGGAGTGATCGCCCACTATTTTTATTCTATTCAAGTAGAAGCAAGTCACAGGTCCAGCCCACCCTCAAGTGGAGGGAATTACACCAGACGGTGAACATCAGGAGGCAGGTATCACCCACACAGCCACTTTAAAAGCTGCCTACCACACCCATTTGGGGGTGTGTGTTTTCTCTCAGTAAATATTCCACAATAAAAATCCCTATTGTGGCGATTTCCCTGGTGGTCCAGTGGTTAGGACTCTGTACTTTCACTGCCGAGGGCACAGGTTCAATCCCTGGTCAGGGAATTAAGATCCTGCAAGCTGCTCCACGCAACCAAAAAAAAAAAAAAAAAAAAAAAAAATTTCCCTGTTGTGGGCCCCCCAGGAACTTCAGGATCAAAACAGTTTCCTCTTCATGGTAATGCAAAGAAGCCCTCTTGCATGGCCTGCCCTTGTCTGCCCTCCAGCCTCCATTGTCCTCCCATCACACCAATTGACTTGACTTTCTCAAACAGGGCATGCGCAGTCAAGCCTCCAAGCATTTCCCCACACTGTTCTCCCACGTAGGGTGTCTTCTCCTTATTAATCTTCTTCACTTGTTTACTAATGTGCATCACCTCTCCCCAAAGCCATCTCTGCTCCCATTCCGAATCTCCCTGCCCTCAGGCCCGGGTTGCGTTTTGCTGATCTCACCGTGGCTTTGGCACTGGATGCATTTGACTCTGGGCTCTCAGAGGGCAGGGCAGTCCTGCCTGTGTTGCCTCCCAGGACCTAGCCCAGAGCCTGGCATGTGAGCCACCCCAGGTGAAACAGCCCAGAGAGAGTGAAGGGACGCCGATGGACGTCCAGTCACAGCAAGGGGGTAAGAAGAGGCTGTGAAAGCCTGTGATGGTTCAGGGGGGCCTTTGAAGTCAAAGGAATTATGAAAAATGGTTAGTTTTTAGAGTTTTTGAATTTCAGATAAGAGATTGTGGATTTGTGTTGTTTGAAATATTCAGCGTTATCGTGAGGAGTTTTTTTTTAACTGAATTTTTTTTTTGGAAAAAATGTTAAACCCACGAAAAGTTGCAAAAATATTGCAGTTAACTTCCATATACTCTTCATTTATGGTTAACTTGTTAACATCTTAACACATTTGCTTTCTCTCTCTCTCTCTCTTTATTTCAGTGTGTGTGTGTGTGTGCGTGTGTGTGTGTGAATGATGGCCCCCAAAGATGTCTACATCCTAATCCTTGGAGCCTATGAATATATTATGCTGCATGGCAAGGAGGAATTAAGGATGCAGACAAAATTAAGGTTGCAAATCAGCTGACTAAGATAAATAGATTATCCTGGATTATCCAGGAGGGTCCAATATAATCAAAAGAGTCCTTCCAAATGGGGACAAGGGAGGCAGAAGAGTCAGAACCAAAGAGATGGCATCGAGACAAAGACTCCACCAGCTGTAGTGAGCTTTGAAGATGGAAGGGTGTCATGAACCAAGGAATATGGGCAACCTCCAGAAGCTGGAAAAGGCAAGAAAACATTCTTCCCTAGATCCTGCAGAAAGGAATGCAGTCCTGCAGACACTTTGATTTTAGCCCACTAAGACCCATTTCAGACTTCTGACTTCCAGAACTGTAAGATAAGAAGTTTGTGTTACTTAAATCCACTAAGTTTGTGGTAATCTGTTAAAACCACAAGAGGAAACTAATACAATGTGCATATAATGTACACATTCACGTTCAATTATTTTTTTTAGTTTAATTTTTTTCAGTTAAGAGTGAGTTTCAGAGGTCAAGGACATTCTCTTATATAACAATAGTGCAATTATTAAATTCAGGAAGAGTAGCATTTACACAATACTATCATCTAATGTACAGTGCATGTTCAAATTGGCTGCTTGTCCCAATGATACCCTTTAGAGCAAAAAGATCCAGTTCAGAATCACATGTTGCATTTAGTTTTCATGTCTCTTTAGTCTCCCTCACTCTGGAGCAATTCTCAGCTTTTCACTCTCAGACACTAATATTTTTCAAAGTACAGACAAATTCTTTTGCAAAATGACCCATAATTTGGGTTTGTCTTATTTTATCCTTAAGATTAGATTGAGGTTATGCACTTTGGGAAGGAAGACCACAGAAGTAATATTGTGCTGTTGCAAGGCATTTAAAGAGCTGATAATTCTATTCCTGAAACCACTAGAAAATGATTACCAATGCAACCCAATTTTTAATTGACGTGAAAAGTAGCTTAGGAAAAAAATCTACCCCAAAGTTTCTCTCAATTCAAGCGTGTTTCTTTCTTTCTCTCTCTTTTTTTTTAACTTTATTGGAGTATAATTGTTTTACAATGGTGTGTTAGTTTCTGCTGTATAACAAAGTGAATCAGCTACATGTATACATATATCCCCATATCCCCTCCCTCTTGCATCTCCCTCCCACCCTCCCTATCCCACCCCTCTAGGTGGTCACGAGCTGATCTCCCTCTGCTATGCAGCTCCTTCCCACTAGCTAGCTATTTTACATTTGGTAGTATATATATATGTTCATGCCACGCTCTCACTTCGTCCCAGCAAACGTGTTTCTAATTGAAAAGGCTTCAGGAATAGAACGAGTTTAAGACTTACATAGGAATAAGGCATCTTGCTCCTTCCGAAGCTCTAGGGGGCGCCCGGCAGCTGCTGTAGGGCTCGCAGCCCGGTCTGTCTCCTGGGTTCTGCAGGGGGTTCTTCCCCTTTGAGCCCAGCAGCTGGCACTCAGAACCCACGGAACCTGGAAACAGCATGCACCCACAGAGGAGTACCCCCGAAAGTTAGTTGCAGTAACATTTTAGGAAAATCTGGGTGATGCTTAAGGGCCTGGTAGATTACAAACATTAAAACATGGAGAGAAATACAGAATGATTTTATAGTCTTCTGTGATGATAGAGAACAAATTAAATGTAATTTGAATAAATATTTTCACCATCAGGTATTTGTCCTCTAAGAAAGACACAATTTGGTACTGGTTATATATGTCCAAATGTGGGCTGCATATTAATAATTTTATGATTTAATGGTATAATTTAGCCAGAATGCAATTATGAATTTGAAAGCAGCAGCTGGGTACTCCTAGAATCTCTACCCCATAGGGGCATGTATGCAAAATATTGACATTGTATCTTTAAAACGATTAAAGATACAATTCTTTAATTGTATCTTTACAAATGTTAAAAACTGATTCTAATTGCATTTGTGATAAATGCCCTCTTTTTATCTCCCCCTAGCCCTTCTCCTCTTGGGGCATGGGATTTTATGCTGACTTGAGTGGGCATTAGAGTAAATACTTTGCTGTGTCATACAGGAAATCAAGGATTTAAAGTAATATTGTGTTTTTTGGTGCAATTTCCTCTTTGTTCCCGGAGGGTTTCCCTTTAAAGCAGGTGGGACGAGGAGAAGAGCCAATGACTGCAGTTGGCCTGTCCCAGCCGTTCCCTCGGCCCCCATCACCGAGAGTGTGTTCACAGTCTAGCGAAGCACAGAACACATCAGTTTTCTTGTTTATTTGTTTATTAATGTTCAGCAGTGTTTGCTGAGTTACAGAGAAATCCTGGCAGAGCTTGCTTGGATTTAGAACTTCCTTCAACGGTTCTTCATTGTTTATGAAAGACCAATATAATTGCACTCAGTTATATTTGTGGGAGAGACAGAGCTAGGAGAGAGAACTGCTTTCCAAAGGATTTGGTAGGTAGAATTTGCATTCACAATTGCACCCCTGGAGTTTCAGATTTGGAGACAAAAAAGGAGTCCCAGGGCAGAAAGTCCAGCTCGCTGTGCCCCACAAAATAATCGTGCCTGATGGGCAGTGAACGCCCTGCCCCAGGTGAGGAAGTAGGGGAGGGCAAAGCTGTTCAAATGGGGAATTATCAAAGGGGGTGAGAGAATCACCATGGTTTCCTAGCTCAGACAGATCTGGGTTCAAATCCTGAGTCTGCCGCCTGCTCTGGGAACTTAAGCAAGTCATCTTCTCCTATTTTTCCCATCTATATGATGAGAATTGTGATACCTGCCCCAACAGGGCTGCTCTGAGCACTAAATGTGAGATACACTTGTGAGTAGGCCTGCTACCCAGTAGAAGGCCAATACGTGCAGTACCCCGCAGGGCATTCCATTTTGCTCAAAGGAAAGCTGTCAACTCCGCCTTTATTAAAACCCTTTATCTGCCTGACCTATGCTTGGAGAAATTTCTGCCTGTGTCAGTCTTTGCTGTCTCAAGAAAAAAGGTAGAAACTTGTGTGCAAAGGAAAGAGTTGGGTAAAGAAAGCATTTTCCTTTATTTTAAAATGAAAAACGTATATGAAAACAGTGACAGGGGCTATGTCAGTAAGTTGAGTTCACCCATTGCCTACAGAGGGGAGGAGAGAAATCATAATATAAATTTGCCATGCCCAAAGTTCTGCAAAACCAATCTGGGGTTAGAAGACAAAAAAGTTGGTCAGTTTTTTGGTAGAAGAAATATGAATTTTGGTGTATTTCGTATTGATTCCTCTCATGTCACGGTTCTTGGGAACTCATGTCTGTTCCTTCTTGTGACCATCAGGCAAGGGCTAGCTTAGCACTGTGAGGCTAGAGCTCCTGCTCATCCCTCATCCTTGTCGCATTTCAGGCTGAGAGGTTGGCGGAAATCCGCCACAAATGCGTTTCCTCTCTATTCTTACGCTGCAAGCAAAGCATGGTTGGATTATAATTTCATATCACCTAAGGATTAATTAGCCAACCCAATTTAATTGGCAAGTGTCTTACGAGAAAAATGTGCAGCGTTGGCTTGGCGAGGTGTTTGTGTATAAAACAGAATTGTGTTGATGGTTACACTTCTTCTCCTTTGTTAGCTCTTCTAACAAAAATTTAGGATTTAAGTCGTCGAGGGGCTCAAGGCTCAGCTCTTTTAGCATCGGCAATTTCCCAGTGTCTACTGCTTTTTCATCCAGCAAATGGGGCCAGTGATCCCCGACCCCAGAGTCACCCTTGGAATCCAGCAGAAACCTGACGAAGAAAGCACAGCTCTCATCGTGGTGACTCTGCTCTCGTTGTGGGCCTGCAGAGGCCATGTTTTCAGCTGTGCAGCCAGCAGTCCTCAGCCAGGACAGTCCCACACACTAGGGAGCTCTTGCGAAGTGCTCTTAGCGCCCAGGTCCGCTGGAGGGGTCCACTGTCTCCTGCAATGTGTGGGACAGCTCCAAACCACAAAGCTGTCCTGCACGTCACACGAATTCTCCGTGTCCTACCAGAAACTCATGTAGATGAAAAACCTGTTCCTAATTAGCTCATCCTGGAACTTTTTTATATAAACACATAGTATTTTTTTAACATCTTTATTGGAGTATAGTTGCTTTACAATGGTGTGTTAGTTTCTGCTTTATAACAAAGTGAATCAGTTATACATATACATATATCCCCATATCTCTTCCCTCTTGTGTGGTTTTAATATTGTTTTCTAGAAATGCATCTAACTGTGTAAATCGAGGTAAGATTATGCTTTGTTTCATTCTGATTGAAACTTTACTGAGGGTTTTGACATTTTAGAAAGTTGAAACCAGTCCTGTATTTGAGTCACTAAGAAAACACCCCGGTTAGCCTGCCACACACACAACGATTTTAGGTGTAGGTATTAGCATCTGACTATATACTTCATTGTGTCTGCTGGTGTAATTGCACCCAAGCATTTATATATTGAAATACCTATTTTTACAAATTACTTTCTTTTCATTTCTCCTAACATAACATTAGAATTGGGACATTATACTGATTTGGATATATTACATGTGACTGATTTTTATTTCAAGATGATAAAGGGGACTTTGCAAGATATTTGTCATATAAAAGGAAAGTTTTCTCGGGAAAGATGATAGCCTGTGAAGCAGGGCATCACTGAAGGTCCAGAATTCTGCAGTGCTTCTGCGTCTGACGTTGTTGTTTATATCTATTTGGATTAGGCTCATCTACCCCGAACAAAATACCCAAATACATGGCTTAAACAAGATAGAGTTCTGTTTCTCTCTCCCATAAAGGAAGTCCAAAGATAGGTGTCAAAGAACAAATGATTCATGACACTTGATCAAGACTGTAAGGAAGACTCTATTCAAGGGGATCCACTACAATGTGGTTTTGTAGCAGGGGATTGAGATCAGGCTCAACTCTGAATACAACAAAGACAAGTAGGGATTTATACCTAAGGAGCAGGGTAGGAGGTAAATGGATGAAAAAACTACTAAAAGCAAACATCAGGGATGAAGGAGGATTCTGGCTAAAATGGCCTAACAGTATTCCTGCTGAAGGCAGGCCAGTGCAATCAGACATCACCTGGATGATGGTGGAAGATGAGGAAGCTGATCTGATATCAAGAGTGATCAGATATTGATGGCGGAGGCACTGTTCTGGCTAAACTACTTTAGCAGGATTCTTGCTAAAATTGAACAATGCAGAGATGAACATGGGAAGCTCAAAAGTCAGGGTCTAATTGAGAAGAGAGCTCAGGGGAGACTGACTAGAGTTTGATCAAGTAGAGAATCTTGGTCATAGGCAGTCCCACCTGGCATGGCAATTCCTCATCATCAGGGACCCAGTCTCCTTTTATCTTTTTGTTCCCTTATCCTCATGCCAGGTTTCCATTCTCAGTGCTGTTTTATGATCCAAGATGACGATGGAGCTCCAGTCATCCTGGCCACGGTGTAAGCAGGAAGCTAGGAAGGAGGAGGGCAATGGCTACCCAGCAGCTGTCTGTTCCCTTACAAGGAGCTTACCCAGAAGTCCCAGCCAACAACTTCTGCTTATATTTCATTGGCTACTCCCTGACTGCAAGGGAAGCTGGGAAATGTAGTCTTTCAGCTGTGCACATTTTTTTCCAGAGTTCTGATAATAAGAAAGAAAGGGAGAATGGATATTGGAGTGACATTTAGCAATTTCAGTTGCTGCTGCTAGTGTTTTTGACATTGTAAAAGCACCTCCCTCCCCAAGTGTAGGGAGCTTCGTTTTTATGAAGTCCAAGAGACTTGGATCACACTGTAACCCATCCACTTACTTATTATGTGCTGACCTTAACCATGTGACTTAACCTCCTTGAGCCTCACTTTCCTTGTCTGTACAATGGGGATAGAAATGGTACTTAGCTCTTAGGATGCATGTGAGCTTTAAATTGTTTGTGTAGGCCTTACCAAAAGCCCTTAGGAAATCCACCTCTCCTCTCCCACACAGACACAATTACACACTTCACAGTAGCACCACTGAGTCCTCCATGAGGAAACTTGTCACTCTTTGTTTGAGGTATCAGCTTGGTGAGCAGAGGAAGCAGGTCTCCAGGAAAACCCCCACCTCACACCTGTCAGCTCTTGGCCAGTTGCTCTGCGGGAAGGATGCGAAGACAGCTGGGCTTGGTTTTTCTGGGCTTTTCTCCATTGTCCTTTCCGGCAGGGCCAGCCAGAGGCCAAACTCTTGAAAGCAGTGAGGTTTCTTTGCAGCATCTGTCTCTCCTGGCGGCACCAGAAAAGATCTGACCAGCGATTGTGGGAACTGCTTGTCTGCTTCACTTCCACAGGAGGAGAGCATTTAAAATGATTGTGTTCTTCACCATTGTAAAGCAGTTATACTCCAATAAAGATGTTTAATAAAAAAAAAATTTATTAATTAATTTAAAAAAAAAGATTGTGTTCTTTTAAGCACCAAAAAGGAATCAGGGCTCCTTGGAAAAATGATTAACCCCAGGGCTGGGGCAGGATGTGGACAAGATAAGCCTGGGACATCTTGTGCCAGAAAACAAGGAAGCTCTCAGGACTCCCTGGGTCCTATGGAAAGGAGATAAATCCACTTGAAGGGACTCTCTGTGGCCAAAGATGAGACAGTTTGAGCATCAAAAAGAATAATGATCGTAATTTATTGAAATATCATATATACTTTAAATCCTCTTTAAATGATACTTACTAAGAACGTATTGTGGGGTTTTTGTTTAAGTTTGGTAAGGCGTAAGTCATTATTCTGAAAACAGGTAAATAAAAAAAAAAGAAACAAGCACTTATCCTGTCTTTACTGGATAGACTACATTTCAGAGTAATGAAAGAGTTGATGGGGAAAAGTTTATCTTTAGAGAAGAATCATGGTGAATAAAAGCAAGAAACATGATTTGATGAGAAAACCACTATTTTTGCAACCCCTGTTGAAATAATGGATCTAAGCCACAGTCATCATTGCTGCTAAAACCACGCAGTGAAAGGCAAGGGGGCTTTATGATGGTTAATGAACCCCCTGATCCATTTTAACATCACCCAAAGTGCAGCACCCAGATGTGATATGCCTCTGGCTGCAACGCCATGGAAAATACACAGCACTACTATGAAGTATCCCTACCCCCGCAAACTGACCCTGAATAGAACCACACTTCTAGATCTTCCTACAGAAAACGCAGGGGATGGAGGAACGTATTAAGAAGCACTGGGAGGATACGATCGGCCAAGGCCAGAATGTGGGAAATTCTACAGGATAAATGACTCTGTTTCTCCAATAAATAAATGATGTAAGGTAAAGAATGAAAGAGGCTATTATTATAGATTAAAATAAATTAAAAAGATATTAAAACACATAAGCTGTATACAAAAGGAACATAACTGGATTCTGATTTGGACAAACCAACTACAGAAAGACATTTTAGCACAGTTGGGGAAACACAAACATGGATTGGGTGTTAGATGATTTTAAGAAATTACCATAATTTTGTTGGACGTGATAATGGTATTGTGGTAATGTTTTTTTTTAATAAATTTATTTATTTATGGCTGCATTGGGTCTTCGTTGTGGTACGCGGGCTTCTCATTGCGGTGGCTTCTCTTGTTGCGGATCATGGGCTCTAGGCACGAGGGCTTCAGTAGTTGTGGCACACGGGCTCAGTAGTTGTGGCACATGGGCTCTAGAGCACAGGCTCAGTAGTTGTGGTGCACGGGCTTAGTTGCTCCGCGGCATGTGGGATCTTCCCAGACCAGGGCTCGAACCCATGTCCCCTGCGTTGGCAGGCAGATTCTTAACCACTGCACCACCAGGGAAGTCCGGTAATGTTTTTTAAGTCCTTATATGAGGGTCAAATGATAAGGTGTCTAGAATTTACTTTAGTATGATCAAAAAAAAAAAAAAAAGATGAGTGGATAATGGATAGAATAGCTGAAAGAAGAATGGCTAAAACTCAGTCACGTCTCCTGCTGACTGCACGGGAGGCTGGGAGGTACATCTTCCCATGTGCCCATCCTCTGCCCCCTGAGACCTGCCAATGGCTGATGACAATGGATCATGACTGAGGAATAGGATTAGCCCCATCATCTGAACTTGAGGTTAAAAAGAAGAGAAGGGGAGCTGGGGAAGCAGAGGGAAATAGGCAGAAAAAGAAAACCAATGGGCTTAATCAAAATTGGGTATTGCTTTGCTCACATACATGAAAGGCTCAAGCAATGCCAGACTCAGAGGACCCTCGGACTGGGTGTCACTCGTCTCTTGGTCCTGCTCTATATGGTTCAGTCTCAGGAAGGTTCTTACCCCACAGAATGCCCCCAGTCTCTCAAGGCCAACCAACCACCTGTCATTTCTGCCATTCCAGAGGAGAGCTCCTCTTTCCCAAGAAGCCAGCAGAAGCCCCAGGACTGACTGAATCTCCTTGGCTGACTTGGGTCACGTACACACCCCTGAGCCAATTTCTCTTTCCTACGGACTGAATTGGTGAGGGGCCCGGCTGGGTCAGGTGTGCATCCCGGGAGCCAGGCAGCCTCACCTGAGTCATAGTTGACTGTGAGGGGGGCAAGGGTTGCTATTGCCAGAAGAAGGGGGATGCAAGCATTGGCAGAGGAGACACATAGATACCCCTTCATCACATCATCGTCTTCAGCCCCCATTCCTCATTTGTAAAATGGAGATGATCCTGCCTACGTGAGGAGTCGATGGGATCTGCAAAATCCTGGCTCATGGTAATATGATCAGTGTAACTGTTCTCACCTCCACTCTCTCTAATGGTTCTGTTTCTATTCCTTTTCATGGAGACAGAGCTTGTGCTACAGGCAGCCCTCGAGCCAGCATGTGTGTGCTGCATGACAGCTACCTCATGTCACCACCCTTCCTGCTCGGTGGTACCAGGGAGCCCTGCAATTTGCCACCCCGCCCAGGAGTAGTGGTACCCAGCAACTGGTCAGGCCACCTCCAGGTATTTGCAAAATGTGTTCAGTGGAGCCAGTGGTGGTTCAGACTGGTTGTGCTTCAGCATATCTGTGTGTGGTCAAAACTCTCTCTTTTTGAAAACAATGATTTTAAACATCTGAAAACACATATTTTATTGTGATATGAATATCTCTAGACAAGAAATTTGGTAGCTTGATTCATTTGTCCCCATGAAGAATTCTGATATTTCCTGGCTTCTGATAACACAGGTTGAGGAATTTTTAGTGTTTTGTCTTTCTTTTTTTTTAATAAATCTATTTATTTATTTATTTTTGGCTGCATTGGGTCTTTGTTGCTGCTACTATTGCATTGGGCTACTCTTCATTGCGGTGCACAGGCTTCTCACTGTGGTGGCTTCTCTTGCTGCGGAGCACGGGCTCTAGGTGGTGGGCTTCGGTAGTTGTGGCTCATGGGCTCAGTAGTTGTGGAGCACGGGGTTAGCTGCTCCGCGCCATGTGGAATCTTCCCAGATCAGGGCTCGAACCCATGTCCCCTGTGTTGGCAGGCGGATTCTTAACCACTGCGCCACCAGGGAAGTCCCAGTGTTTTGTCTTTCTGACCAAGGTTAGAAGTCGTGCAAGAGGCTAAGAGCTCAATACTTACCTTAGGGAAAGAATCAAGTGAAGCAAATCAAGAATATTGGCCTTGGAAACAGACTGCTTGGTTTAAATCCTGACGTGTGACCTTGAACAAGCATTTCTTAGACCCAGTTTCCTCATCTGTAAAATGGAAGTTAGAATTTGGCTGTGACACTTAAACGGAGAAACTCTTTGGGTCCGGCCCAGGCAGGCCAGCACACAGGGCAGCTTCCATCCCCCAGTGTCAGGATGGTCTGAGGCAGCAGGTGTGTGTGTGTGTGGTGGGGGGCTTGGTGAGGACCGCCCTGGGGCCTTCGCCGCCTTTGTCTGTCCCCTTTGTTCACCATCTGTCCGGCCAGGGTGCTGCCTGCTGGCAGGGTCCCACCTGCTCCCCTCCCCCAGCCAGGAGCTGCCCGGGGCCTCCCTTAGAACAATGCAGGACGCCTTCCGGGGCCTGGGTCAGGCTTCTGCTTTGTGTCCGCCTGGGGACCTCTCTTCCTCCCAGCCAAGCCCAGATGGGCGCATGGCCGAAGCCCTTGCAGGGGACGTCAAAGGGGGGCTTTGTAGATAGGAATGTGGGGGACAGAAGACAGGGATGGCCCCAGGGCACCACAGCCTCCCAGACTCCCTCGCTGTTCACCCCAGCCCTCGGTTTCCTCAGCAGGGATGGTTCTGAGATTGTGCGGGGACCAGGCAGGCCTAGAACCACAAGTGTGTCTGGATTTATGAGAGCTTTATGCAAAGTTAATTCTGTCTCCTGGGAACTATTTTCCCCCCATTTGGGCACCAACCCATTCCGTGTGTTCAGGTGGCATTCTTTAAGGTAATTCTCTCTCTCCTATAATTTTCTTGCAATGACTCTGTGGATTTTTTTTTTTCCAGTTTTATTACGATATTGACATATCACATTTAAGTTTAAGATATACAGTGTGATGATTTGATCCATGCATATATTCCAAAATGATTACCACAACAAGGTTAGTTAATACCTGCATTTTCTCACATAATTCCTTCTGCGTGTGTGTATAACATTTAAGATCTATTCTCTTAACAACTATCAATTATGCAATACAGTATTGGTAACTATAGTCACCATGCTGAACACTAGATTTCAAGAACTTAGTCATCTTATAGCTGGAAGTTTGTAGCCTTTGACCAACATCTCCCCATTACTGCCACCCTCCAGGCCCTGGTAACCACCATTCTACTATTTATTTCTGTGAGTTCAGCTTTTTTAGATTCTACATATAAGTGAGAACATACAGTTTTGTCTTTCTCTGTCTGACTTATTTCACTTACACAATGCCCTCAAGATCCATCCATGTTGTTGCAAATGGCAGGATTTCCATCTTTTTATGGCTGAATAGTATTCCATCTTCTTTATCCATTCACCTGTCAATGAACACTTATCTTGTTCCTATATCTCAGCTATGATTAATAACGCTGCAATGAACACGGGGTTGCAGCTATCTCTTCAAGATAGTGATCTGTTTTCCTTTGGAGGTATACCCAGCAGTGGAACTGCTGGATCATATAGTAATTCTATTTTTAATTTTTTGAGGAACGTGCAAATTTTTTTCCATAGTGGCTGCACCAGTTTACATTCCCAACCAACAGTGCACAAGGGTTCCCTTTACTTTGGTGGATTTTTTCTGAGTTAGACTCAAGCACAGGGAGAACTCATGGACTGAGGGTGTCTGATGATGTACAGAAGACCAGGAGGAGGGAATAGAGGAAGGTAAAACAGAGGAGGAAAAGAATAGTCTCAAATAATCAGTGGGGCGGGGAGACAGTTCCATTTTTAATTATATACATAACATGAGGCTTCGAATGTTTAGTTTTTTTTTTTTTTTTTTGGCTGCATTGGGTCTTCATTGCTGCACACAGGCTTCTCACTGCAGTGGCTTCTCTTGTTGCAGAGCACGGGCTCTAGGCACGTGGGCTTCAGTAGTTGTAGCATGCAGGCTCAGTAATTGTGGCTCGTGGGCTCTAGAGCGCAGGCTCAGTAGTTGTGGCGCACAGGCTTAGTTGCTCTGCGGCAACTAGATCTGTGGGATCTTCCCGGACCAGGGATCAAACCCGTGTCCCCTGCGTTGGCAGGTGGATTCTCAACCACTGTGCCACCAGGGAAGTCCAGAATGTTTAGGTTTTAATATTTCAAAATAAAATGAGTGAGTAAAGACACTCCCAAAGGAAAAAATCACAAATAAGCAGATTTATCTTCACAGAGAAAGAAATCAAATGAGTTCCTTGTAGAAGGTTTTATACATATTAGTGTATATATGTCAATCCCAATCTCCCAATTCATCCCACCACCACCCCTCCCCACCACTTTCCCCCCTTGGTGTCCATACGTTTGTTCTCTACATCTGTGTCTCTATATCTGCCCTGCAAACCGGTTCATCTGTAACATTTTTCTAGGTTCCACATATATGCGTTAATATACGATATTTGTTTTTCTCTTTCTGACTTACTTCACTCAGTATGACAGTCTCTAGATCCATCCACGTCTCTACAAATGACCCAATTTTGTTCCTTTTTATGGCTGAGTAATATTCCATTGTATATATGTACCACATCTTCTTTATCCATTCGTCTGTCGATGGGCATTTAGGTTGCTTCCATGACCTGGCTATTGTAAATAGTGCTGCAATGAACATTGGGGCGCATGTGTCTTTTTGAATTATGGTTTTCTCTGGGTATATGCCCAGTAGTGGGATTGCTGGGTCATATGGTAATTCTATTTTTAGTTTTTTAAGGAACCTCCATACTGTTCTCCATAGTGGCTGTATCAGTTTACATTCCCACAAACAGTGCAAGAGGGTTCCCTTTTCTCCACACCCTCTCCAGCATTTGCTGTTTGTAGATTTCTGATGATGCCCATTCTAACTGATGTGAGGTGATACCTCATTGTAGTTTTGATTTACATTTCTCTAATAATTAGTGATGTTGAGCAGCTTTTCATGTGCTTCTTGGCCATCTGTATGTGAGTTCCTTGTGGAAGAATTTTATCTGCGTTGTGCATTTGATCATCATTAATAATCCTGGGAGGCAAGTAGTATTATTACAGCAGAGCACAGGAAATGAAAGCTCAGAGAAGGTAAGTGACTTACCTAAAGTCACACAGCTGGCAAGTGGAAGCCAACTCAGACCTGAGTTTCTCGCAGGTTCCGAAGTCTGCACTGGTTTCAGGACTCCTGGTCTCCCATGAGACATCGGGCATCCTGTGAGCAAGGTGCTTGCTCATTTTGATGGCAGTGAGGAAGGCCCTCTGGGCCAGAGTCTCCTTCCCTCTAAAGTGAGCATTTCTCATCCCACTGCTCAGGGCAGTCCTAAGGCTTAAGTGAGCTGATAGATATGGAGGAATTCTTAAAAGTATAAAGAGCAGTTGTTCTCTGTACAGGTGCTGCTTTTTATCCCGGGAGCCCTGTTACTTCTTTTAATTCGTGGCATTTGCAGTCCAGGCATGCTCCACAGTGGCTCAGGCATCTCCCCCGACAGACAAGGGGAGAAATGCGGCAGCTCCGGCTAGAGAGCAGGCAGCTGATTGTGATGGCCTCGAGAAGGAAGCGATGAAGATGAGGAGGCAGGGGCAGCCCCGGCCAGGGCAGGAGGGATGATGAGCATCCTAGAGGCAAAGCCAGGGAGGAGGCCTGACAGCAGGAGGGGAAAATACACACACAAATGAAAGAAAGGAAGCCACAGGAAAGAAGCCATCTTAGCATCTTGACCTGCCAGCGACCTTGGATGCCCACAACACACACCCACACGCACACGCACACATACACACACACCCCACTGGGTATCTCATTCACCCTATGGCCTAGTGCTTTTCCCAGCCCGCACCCCTAAATAATGAAGATCTCCAAGATACCACTTTATTTTCCCTTAAGTATAAAAAAGGGTAATTTGTACTTCTATTAACATTCTCTATTTGTGTACAGATACACATTTTATTGCCCATTTTAATTTTTTAAATAAATTTATTTATTTATTTATTATTTTTGGCTGTGTTGGGTCTTTGTTGCTGTGCATGGGCTTTCTCTAGTTGCGGCGAGCAGGGGCTACTCTTCGTTGTGGCGTGCAGGGGCTACTCTTCGTTGTGGCGTGTGGGCTTCTCATTGCGGAGTGCGGGCTCTAGGCCAGCGGGCTTCCGTAGTTGCAGCACGCGGGCTCAGTAGTTGTGGTGCACAGTCTTAGATGCTCTGCAGCATGTGGGATCTTCCCAGACCAGGGCTTGAACCCATGTCCCCTGCATTGACAGGTGGATTCTTAACCACTGCACCACCATGGAAGTCCCTGCCCATTTTTGAAACTGACTTATTTGTTTTCTTATTATTGAGCTGTGCAAGTTCTTCATAAATTCTGGATTTAAGTCCCTTATCAAATATGTGTTTGGCATGTATTTTCTCTGCATTGTGGCTTGCCTTCTCATAATCTTAACAGTCTTTCAAAGAACAGAAACTTTTCATTTTGAGGAAGTCAAATTGACCAATTTTTCTTGTAAGGTTCAGGATTTTTGTGTCCCCTTTAAGAAATCTTGGGCTAACTGTTAGGTCAGAAAGATTTTACATTAACTCTATGATTCATTTTGAATTAATTTTTGTACATGGTGCAAGTTTAAGCTAAAGGTCCTTTTTTTTTTTTTTTTGAAAAGATGATGTAGAAACCATTGAATTACCTTAGCAATTTTGTTGAAGAATAATTGACTATATATGAATCAGTGTGTTTCTCAGCTCTGTTTTGTTGCATTGATCTATATGTCTATGTGATCTATATGTGCGCCAGTTCCACACTGTCTGGATCATTGTAGCTTTATAGAAAGTTAGGAAACCAGGTAATGCGAGTTCGTTAACTTATTCTTCCTTTTCAGATGGGTTAGCTATGACAGATTCATTGTTTTTCCATATGCATTTTAGAATCAGCTTGTCAATTTAAAAAAGCCTCCTGGATTATTGATTGGGATTGTACTAAGACTATACATCAATTTGAGGGAATTGAATCTTAGTAATGAGTCTTCTAATTTATGAACATGGCATATCTTTCTGTTTATTTAAGTCCTCTTTAATCTCTCTCATACAAAGCTTGCACATACTTTAAACACTTTATCCCTATGTATTTTATGATTTTTATGCTCTTATAAATGGCACCATTTAAAAATTTTCAATGTATAATTAATCATTAATAGTATGTAAAAATACAATTGATTTTTATATTATGACTGTGTTTTCTGATTTCACTTATCTCAGTTAATAGTCTTAATAGATTTTTTGTTGATTCTTTGGAATTTTTTTACCTAGATGATCATGTCGTTGGCAAATAAAGACAGTTTTGTTTCTTTCTTTCCTATTTAAATGCCTTTCGCTTTTGTTTCTTGCCTTATTGCTCTTGCTAGGATTTCCAGTATGATGTTGGTAGGAGTGATGAGAGTGAACATTCTTTATTTTTTTTTTTCCCAGCCCAAAGTAACAAATTTATTCTTTATTTTTTATTGAGAGTGAACATTCTTGTTCCCATTCTTGGGGGAAAGCCTTCAATCTTTACCAAGGGGTATGAGTTTAGCTGTAGGTTTTTAATAGATACTCTTTCTCAGGTTGAGAAATTTCCCTTTGTCCTCTTCTAATTCTTAATTTGCTGAGAGTTTTTATCCTAAATGAAAAGCAAATTTTCAAATGCTTTTTTTGCATCTATTAAGATGATCACATAGTTTTCTTTTTAGCCTGTTGACATTATGAATTATATTGATTGACTTTTGAATGTTCAGCCAATCTTGCATTCCTGGGATAAACCACATTTGGTCATGATGTAGTCTCTTCTTTAATAGACTGTTGGATTAAATTTGCTAAAATTTTAAAGGAATGTTTATATCTATGTTCCTATTGGTCTGTGGTTTTCTTTTCTTGCCATGTCTTGAGCTTTGGTATCAGGGTGATGCTGGCCTCATAGAATAAGTTGGGAAGTGTTCTCTTCTATTTCCTGGAAGAGTTCATGTAGAATTATAGTATAGAGTTATAATAGCTGCTTTAAAATCCTTACATGCTCATTTGAACATCTGAGTTATCTCAAGGTGGTCTTTTTTAATTTTCTTTTTTTCTTCATGATGGGCTAAATTTTCCTGATCTTCGTATTTCAAATAAATTTGAATTGTATCCCCAACATTGTGCATCTTATTTTGTAGAAACTCAAGATTCTGGTTTGTATATTTATTCATTCGTTTCTTAGCAGGCGATTACCTTTGTTGGCTTCCGACTGCAAATTCTCTTTAGTAGCAGCTCAAATCTCACTTCATTTCTTTTCTCTTAATGAGGCTGTTCACAGTCTGCCCTGGGCATGCACGGGTCAGTGGTTCCGGCGATGTGAGTGGAGCTTTTGCGCTGAATTTGGGACTTCCTCTCTCTGGCTCTCTCCTTTACAGGATCCGCCTTCACTTTTCAGTGGCTACAGTTGCCCTGAACTCTGTCTTCTTTTTTAGGCCAAAAAGTGCAGGTTTTCTAGCAGAGGTTTACCGACCTTGTGTGGAGCTAACTTAGGCTTACTTTAAGTCTAAAACCCATAAATATGAGTAACTCACCCTGTGCCATTCATTTTTTTCCAAGTATAGACTCGTCCCCAGACTCTGCCTGCTTTGGTTCATTCTTCAATGTCTTCAGATTTTTTTTTTTTTCTTTTTGGTACATTTATCCAAAGTTTTCATTGTTTTCTCTGGGAGGATCAGGTCCTTCGGCCATATTGGCAGTGGAAATATCCTTTACCTTTGTTTTGTCTATATCATGTTCCTTTTAAATTTATTTTAAGCTTTTTAAACATATGTCTGACAAAATATTGTCCAATATAAAATGGACTTTCATTTTGCCAAATTCTAACAGCCATGACGTCAACAAAAACGTAAGATTATTAAAAGGAAGCCTGTTGACAACCCTTCAAGCTCTCCACAAGAAAGTGTTCATTCTTGTGTGTTCTAACAGCACTGGGGGAAGCCCTTTGAGGATGCTTTTCTGTGATGAAGGCAAAGTCCTTAGCTCATACTATGGGGGTAGGAAGGGCAGGAGAGGGGCCGTGCTGGATAAACAATGCCACACTTCCACAAGGGGAGATACCCCCCAGCTCTGTAGGTGATTCATTTACTCATTAAATATTTACAGAGCACCTACTATGTGTCAGATAAGGTGCCGGATGACAGGAATATGATTATCAGCGATTTACTAAGGGAGCCAGGCACGAAACGACCCACAGGTATAGCATTTGAAACTGTGACTCATGCCCTGCATTAAAAGCATAGATGTTACAAGAGTGAATAACGGGGAGCTTGGTCCAGCCTGAGAGGTCAGGGAAGGCCTCCTTAGGAGTGAGAAATCATGGGAAAGAGGAGTAAAAGTTAAGTGTGTGTGCTAGTGGGGGTAATTCCAGGCAGAAGGAAAAGCATGTGTAAAGACTCAGAGATGGGGCTTCCCTGGTGGCGCAGTGGTTGAGAATCTGCCTGCCAATGCAGGGGACATGGGTTCGAGCCCTGGTCTGGGAAGATCCCACATGCCGCGGAGCAACTAGGCCCGTGAGCCACAACTACTGAGCCTGCGCGTCTGCAGCCTGTGCTCCACAATAAGAGAGGCCATGATAGTGAGAGGCCCGTGCACCGCGATGAAGAGTGGCCCCCACTTGCCGCAACTAGAGAAAGCCCTCGCACAGAAACGAAGACCCAACACAGCCATAAATAAATAAATAAATAAAATTTTTAAAAGAAAAGAAAAGAAAAGAAAATTGTCCTTTAAAAAAAAAAAAAAGACTCAGAGATGGGAGGGGGGATTGGAAATGTGCAGAAGGGAGAGACACAGGCGAGCCAGAGTGTGGAGGACCGGGAGGGCCCAGAGCACAATATGAAGCCTTTCAGCATCACAAAAGTGCCTGATCACTCGAACTTTGTGGTCCAGTTTAGGAGTTTGTTTTTCCTTCTCCTCCCCTTCTCCACCCTCCTTCCGCTCTTATCCCTTTGTTAAATTGTTATGAAAATGACTCTGGGTTATAGTCAAAGAAAATTCAGTGCCCTCCCCATCCCTGCCCCATGCTATAGAGATAACCATTGTCAAGTTTTCTCATATGTGCTTTCAGAGTGATTTCACACACACACACACACACACACACACGTAATATATAGCTTTTTCTAAGAAACAGCTGGTGTGTGAGGGGAAGGGGGATGGAGTTCTACTTGCAGTGTTTCATACCTTCATTTGTTCCTCTTGACAACACACGCAGAGACTTTTCCACATTAGCGCTGTTGGATATACATCAGTTTTTTCCAAGGGCTGCACGGTACCCCAATGCACGGATGTGCCATTATGTATTTACTCAATCTCTGATTGATGGATACTTTAAGTTCTTACTATTTTTTATTGTTACAAACAATGTGGCCAGGAACACTCTTATAAAGACATTTTTGGGCACATGTGTGAATATACGTGTAGGATAAATTCACTTCAGTGGAATTTCTTGGTGAAAAGTGTGCACCTTTATAATTTTGAGAGGCATTACCTAATTGTCCTCTGAAGATGTTTGTCCAGGGCCCTTTTACCATTAAAATGTTCTATAGGCATAGTTTAGCATCAGGGGCCTAGGAAAACGTCTGGGCACTGAACAGTATGGATTAGCTTCCTGACACAAAGGGAAACTGCAAATTCGAGATCAATAAATATTTAATTAAATATCTCTACAACGTATTACTTGTAATGCTGTTATTCATACAAAGTTCATTATATCTGAAAACAATTTGTAGGTTATATATTTTGTTGATTTTGCAAGAATTCACAAGTATGTATAATGACTGTTGAGAAATAGGCTGTTATAAATTCAATAGCTCATCATAAGAATTACTTACAGCCAAGTAACTTCAGAAGCAAAATTATTAGAACCCTTTCAATATCAGCAAAAATTGTACTTAATATCGGATATACATGTATTGTAGTGTATGATGTAGGGCATGGCTTCTGACAGTAAGAGTGCCTGAAATCTGTAAAGGTCTTAAAATGGCCTTGATTATACAAACCATGTAGGGAATTGCCTGAACCCTTATACCTTCATCAACATTTTGTATTTTCAAAACTTTCAATCTATGCCAAGCTGATAGGCAACTTTTTTGTTTGTTTCTTAGTTTCATATTTATTTAGCTATGAGGGCAGTTGGGCACATTTTTTCTGTATTTCTATGCTATTTTTCTCTTTATTGTGAACTAAATTGTTGTGTTCTAGATCCATCTGGCTATTAGAAGTTGATCCTTTTCTTGTTGATTCGTGAGGTCTTTTATATAAAGGAGGAATATAGCTCTTTGTTACTCAAATATTTGTTGCAAATATTTCCCTCCAATTTATTTGTTTTTAGCCTGCTTTATGATAATTTATATGTATTCTTTTTTGCCTCAGAGAGTTTGATACACTTTTCCTAGTTAAATTTAAAGTTTTCCTTTATGGCTTCCTGCAGGAAGTCCAAGAACAAAAGGAAGCCTCGAATTGTTTTTCAGCGGGAAAGTTGATACGATCTTATTTGTGTTCTAAACGTGGCTGCTGCCCAAGGAACTGGAGACCGACTCTCAGGAGGGAGAGATGAAATCCAAAGAGAGTGGTTAGAAGGTGAGAGGTGATGGTGGCTTGGCTTGAAGGGGACAAATGGGAGAGCGATCAGGAGGCAAAACCAATGCAAATTATGATGGAGAATCTCCCAGATTTCTCGTTCTGATACTGAAATGCAACAGGGCAGCCACTCTCCGATATAGCAAACACTAAAGGAGGGCTAGGGATAATAGATATATTTATTGTTTGTTTATTTCGGTGGGGGGCTGGGGCTCAGGTTGGTGAGAACGTGAATCAGGATTAGGACATGTTGAGCTGAAGTACCACTGAGATATCCAGGGGGGAAGTAGAAGAAGCAGTTGCATCCATGGCGATGGAGTGTAGAGGTGAGACATTTAGCAGGTGTGTTTCCAATTTATGAGTCTTGGTTTCCACATTGAGCATCAAAGTTCAACAAACACCTTTGTGGGTTTTTTAAATTTAATTAAATTTAATTTATTTATTTTTGGCTGCGTTGGGTCTTCATTGCTGTGCACGGGCTTTCTCTAGTTGCGGCGAGCAGGGGCTACTCTGCGTTGCGGTGCGCGGGCTTCTCATTGCAGTGGCTTCTCTTGTTGTGGAACATAGGCTCTAGGTGCGCAGGCTTCGTAGTTGTGGCACGTGGGCTCTAGAGCGCAGGCTCAGTAGGTGTGGCGCACGGGGTTAGTTGCTCCACGGCATGTGGGATCTTCCCGGACCAGGGCTCGAACCCGTGTCTCCTGAATTGGCAGGTGGATTCTCAACCACTGCACCACCAGGGAAGTCCCCCCTTTGTGGTATTGACTCACCAGGTTTCACTCAAAAAGTTCAACTTGGGTCTAGAGGTTGGCATAGATTTAAGGAATTGCTAAATGTTTTTCCTGCTGAAAAAAAAAGAGCTTTTGGTTTAAGCAAAAATACACACACATTTTAACCATGAATTGATGGCCCTAATTTTTTTTTACATTTAAAATTAATATCAAACATACAGAAAAGCTGCAAGAACAGCACAAAGAATGCCCTTGTAAAAAATCAATCTACCTAGTGCTAGTTATCTATTTTTGTGTAAAAAAAAAGTCCCCAAACGTAATGGCTTAAAACAACAACCATTATAGGATGTATCATGATTTTGAGTCCAGAATTTGGGCAGAGCTCAGGTGAGTGATCTCTGTTCCATGTGGTGTTGACAAAGGTCATGGAATGCTCTTCAGCTAGGGGATAGAATGATCTGGAGAATCCAGGAGAGCTTCACTCGCAAGTCCGGCACCTTGGTGAAGATGGCTGCAACGCTGAGCTAAGCTGGGAGTGTCGACAGGAGCACCTATGCAGGGCCTCTTCAGTACGGTGGTCTCAGGGAGCTGGATGTCTTATAGCAGCTCAAGGCCCCTGGAGAAAGCTTTCGAAGTAGCCCAGATCGAAAGGTCAAAGCTTCTCATGACGTAATCAAGGAAGTCCCAGAGCATCACTTCCCCCACAATCTAGTGGTCTAACAAGTCACTAAGACCAGCTCAGATTTAAAGACAGGAATTAGTCTGTCTCCCAATCAGAAGAGTCACAATAAGTTTGTGACCATCTCTACCGTACCACAATTCACCAATTGTTATCTTGCCATATTTGTGTCATCATTCTTCTCTCTGAACTAGTTGAGAGTAAGTTGCATACATCACGCTCCTTTACCCCTAAATATTTCTTTATATATTTCCTAAAAACAAAGAATTCTTTGACATATCCACAGTACAGTAGGGATTTTAACATTGAAAACCTCTATTATCTAATCTATAGTCCATATTGTAATAGTCCAAATAGTATAATTTTTTTAAAAAATATTAATTAATTAATTTATTTATTTTGGCTGTATTGGGTCTTCGTTTCTGTGCGAGGGCTTTCTCTAGTTGCGGCAAGTGGGGGCCACTCTTCATCGCGGTGCGCGGGCCTCTCACTATCGCGGCCTCTCGTTGCGGAGCACAGGCTCCAGACACGCAGGCTCAGTAATTGTGGCTCATGGGCCTAGTTGCTCCGCGGCATGTGGGATCTTCCCAGACCAGGGCTCGAACCCGTGTCGCCTGCATTGGCAGGCAGATTCTCAACCACTGCGCCACCAGGGAAGCCCCAAATAATATAATTTATAGCAAATTTTTTTTTCTGGTCCAGGATCCAATCCAGGGTCATATATTACATTTAGTTATCAGGTCTCTTTAGCCTTCTTTAATCTGGAAGGATTCCTCATCCTTTTTTTTTCTTTTATAACTTTGACATTTTTAAGAGTCATGCCAATTGTTTTGTAGAATGTCCCTTAATTTAGGTTTGTCTGATATTTCCTTGTTATTAGTTTTAGGTTATGTATTATACTTTGGGCCCAGAACACCACAGAAGTGATGTAGTGTTCTTCTCAGTGCAACATATCAGGAGGCAGTGATGTTGATTTGTCCCATTATTGGTGGTATTAACTTTTTAAAAAATTTTATAAATTTATTTATTTATTTATTTTTGACTGTGTTGGGTCTTTGTTGCTGTGCGTGGGCTTTCTTTTGTTTTTTGGTTGTGGCGAGCAGGGGCTACACTGCGTTGTGGTGCGCAGGCCTCTCATTAAGGTGGCTTCTCTTGTTGCAGAGCACGGGCTCTAGGTGTGCGGGCTTCAGTAGTTGTGGCTCATGGGCTCAGTAGTTGTGGCTCGAGGGCTCAGTAGTTGTGGCTCGAGGGCTCTAGAGCACAGGCTCAGTAGCTGTGGCTCACGGGCTTAGTTGCTCTGCGGCATGTGGGATCTTCCCGGACCAGGGCTTGAACCCGTGTCCCCTGCATTGGCAGGCGGACTCTCAACCATTGCGCCACCAGGGAAGCCCGGTGGTATTAACTTTGATCATTTTGTTAAAATGGTGCCTTCCAAGTTCCTATTTTTCCTTTTCTAATTAATAATTACTTTTGTGGAGAGATTCGTTGAGACTGTAAATATCTTGTTCTTCAGTAGACTTTCAACCACATGTTTTAGCATCCCTTGATGATTTTTACCTGTCTCTTTTACTAGGATGGTAGCAAAATGGTGGTTTTCTAATACCGTCGTTTCTTCTGCATTTATTAGTTGGCATTCTACAGTAAGGAAGAGCTGTCCTTTAGGTATGTGTGTACAGACTTGGATGAACTTATGGATTCTTATTATATTCAATTGGTTATAACCCATAACTGTCATATATTCGGATGTTTACTGCCTTTGGGTGTCTCCTTGTACTTTTGATCTATTCCTATTATTTCTTATTTTCTGTCACAGTCTGATGTTCCAGACTCATCTTGTACTTGCCCTGCCCCAGTCCTTGAATCAGCCATTTCTTCAGGGATCTCTGGTTCCTTTTAACAAAGAATGCTTTTTAGAAACAAAAAACTGTGTGCTGTACTGTGCTCAGTGCCAGTCATGTCAACGCTTCTAGGCCCTTTCACTGGACAAAGCTAGAAATACTGATATCTCTAATTCCCATCGAACTATGTAGGGATTTGCTTGCTTTGCCCTGTTTCAGGGTTGTGTCACCTTTCTTGCACAGTGAGAACTCTGATTCCCGACAACATTAGTATATTCATTTATTTGTTCAGATCTCAAAATATAGAAAATAGTTTCAGAATTCTTGTACTCATACTACTACAGAAAACCAAATCTATTAAGTAAAATACAAGACTTATTTATTTATGTATGTAGTTGCCAAGAATGGCTGAAACCCATCGAGATTCATCCCTGAGGCTGGATATATTGCTACTGGATTAAAACTATTGTTCTGGTAATGTAAAAGGTATAGGGGAGCCTTTTCAGTGGCAACCAATAATAATTGCCACAATCACTCTGGGTGTTATTTGGAGACCACTAGGAAGTGAGATGGGAGAGAGGAGTCTAAACTGCCAAGATCCAGGGGAGAGATGATAAAGGCCTGAACCAGGGAAGTCTACCAGGGGCACACTGCCCGTGAAATCAGCTGAGCCCTTCTGGAATCTTCACACTCTAGTCTGTACCAAGTCCCTGGATAATACATTTCAAATGTGCATCCTCCAGTGTCAGGAGAATACTAGCTGTGTGACCTTGGACGAGTTATTAACCTCTCTGAGCCTCACACCGGTCACGTCACGCTGGCTCTACCAGAAAGGGTGTGGGCTTGTCCATGATGTTGCACCGAGAATTTTTCCAAATTTACTTCTAATCAATGGTTTGGGCCAATAGCACACTTTTCTTTAATCGGCAATTACATATTCCTTTTAACGCTGCAGGAATCCCAGGTCCTTTTAATAGATGGCGCTGTAATTGCAGTTTTCATCTTAAACCACTTTATTTTCAGAGGGAATGAGAGACTATGTCAAGAACATAATGAGATAATTCAGTGAAAACAATGAAATGCTTGACTACCACACAGGTAATAGCTGATAAAAAAAAGTCTCCAGTGACAATAGATCAGGTAGCGTGGAGCGGGTAACTTTCAGTTGTGTGGGTGGAATGTATTCTGAGTTATTAATTCCCCATTTGCTCAAGACCGGCCATCCTCAGTGATGGCTTGACCAGGCTTCCTCTCAACAGAGGGTGTGCTATCCGTGTCAGTAGTGGGGTGTAGAGGCAGCAGTCGGGGCTTTGGAGTCAGCCAGACCTGTATTCAGATTCCAGCTCTGTTATTTATTGCTGTCTGATACTGGGGTGTTAAATGGGGTTAAGAAACATGACCCTATAAGATATTATGTGCCTTTGCTGAGATAATAAATGATGAAAGCCCAGTAGAGAGACACATTGTAAGTGTGAGTTCTCTTCTACTGTACCTCTGCAACTTCATGGATTTACTTCTGTACCCTGACAGAGCCCTCTTATCTATACATCCTCTCAGCCACACAATGGCCTCAGCCAGCTCTGAGGATTAGACCACCAAGGAATGCGAGCAGACAGGAGCAATACTTCCTGCTACACCACACCCGGTATTTCTTCCAGGACTCAAGGAGCATTAAGTCACCTGCTTCTCTCTTTATAAAGACATTTAATAACGTTTTTAAATACTTAACCAGTGCTCAGTCTCTGTATTGGATTTTTGCGGATGATACGAAGAAGTATAAGAAGTAGTCCTTCTTTTCCAGGAACATAAAATCCCACTAAGGACCCAAAATAATTACAATGCAAAGCACACAGACCTGGGTTCAAATCCCAGCTCTGCCACTTACTAGCTATGTGACCTTGAACAGTCACTTAACCTCTCTGTACCTCTATTTCCTCACCTGTGAAACAGAGCCACCAATACCTACCTGGTCAGGTCATCACGAGGTTTAGAATAGCTGCTACGTGTAAGGGACCTGGCACAAAGTAGGCCCTGAGAAAATCCGAGTTCCTTTGTCTTCAAACCATGTGGTGGTTAAATAATGTAACAGGAGACCTGTTACAAAATTGCCTGTAAGTAACTGGCAAGTGAGATGCCCTGAAATAAAGGCTCTTGGAGTTCGGTGGAGGAGAGAACCATTCAGGCGGAGGTGGGTGGAGTAGATTCTTACTCTAGAAGAATCTAGAAGAAGAAGGGAAATGACTGGCATCCTCCACGGATGGGCTGATTTTCTCAGGTGCATCATGGGAGCCTTGTTTCCTGCACCAATGATAATGAATAAAGACTTGGATGCCTAAGATAGGAGTGGCACACTGAAGACTGAGGAAAGCCATTAAGTTATCCACCCAATGCCCAGACCACTGATACTGTTTGTCCTTGAATTGCCAGTTCTCACCATCCATCTGTCTCAGTGGCCTTTGGGCCCACTGTGAATGAATCGTTCCAACTCCTGCAGTCATCAGAGTCCTCTGGGCAATAACAAACCAAGTGGAGGACAGATATATACCCCAGATAAAGGAAATGCTAATGGACAGAGATGTGTTCACCCCAATACTCTTTACAAAGTATAGCTTTGAACAAAAACATACAGGGAAACTTACTTGCAGAAGATGTTAATAACAATCACCAGCTGTTGTAAATTATGTTTTGTTCCCAATTATCAGCTCCCTCTTCTGTAAGAGAATCATACAACCTTTCTCTGCCAGGACTCTCTGAGGATGGAGTATAGGGGTCTCCCATTGATTTTCAGGATGGCCGATGGAATATGAGAGCATGCAACAGGCACCACATCAAAGCAAAAACATTAAATGCATTTCAGTGATTTATTTGGCCTCATTCTCTTGTCTTCTCAGATGATCCTACTGTCAATCTGGGTCCCAGAATGAGAAAGCCTGGTGCTCAAGGTGAGCTAAGCACAGCTGAGTCATGACAGATAAAGACCAATAAACCAGAACACCCATGAGCTAGAGGTGTTTGTTATTGTAAGTCACTGAGGTGTGGAGGTTGTTTGTTGCCACAGCAAAGGCTAACAAGTACATCAACATTAACTGAACACTTGTTCCGTGCTGGCGTTGTCCTGAGCAATTATATGTGTTCTCTCATTTAATCTTCACATTAATCTTGCAAGGTAGAGTTTCACCCAGTGTTCTCCATTGTAAACATCAGAAAATTACTCTGCCTGTGTACAAAGGGAAGTACAAAAGGAAGGCTTCTGCTTCCAGCCAAGATAGAAAAACACAGGCTGGATGTGCCCTCCCACCTGAAAGAACTAAAAAGTCAGTGAAATATATAAAACAATGTTGTTGTTGTTTTTTTTAAACAATCGTTTTTAAGATGTTGTATAATGGGCAGTGAAGGACAGTAAGCTCTGAGATATGGGAGTTTGCAAAAAATGGGGAAGACTGGCAGAGCTTGGTATTCTCCTTGGTTTGGGAATATGGAGCTGAGAGCAAGGAGGCCAAGGCAACTAAAATTTGCAGGGCAGAATGCTGGAAAGGAGAAAGCTACACAGAGAGAGGACCATGGAGATTTGCAAAGGTTCGCCCTAGAAGATTCAGCTGAGCACAGATCAGGGCATGCACAAGAGGAAACTATCCAAGGCATGGAAAGTAACTACCAGTAAAACTAGAGGGAACAATCTCTGGAGCTCACCTAGGACTAGCAATAGCATCTCTCCCTACCAGCCAGAGTGGACATCAGGCAAAATAAGAAAAGGGTCTTGCTCCACAGTGGGAAAAAATTACCAGGCATGCAAAAAAGCAGGTACATGCAACCCAATGTGAGGAGAAAAATCAATCCATTGAAACTAACCCAGATAATAGAATTAGTGGACAATGACATTTTATTTTTTTAAAAATTATTTATTTATTTTTGGTTGCATTGGGTCTTCACTGCTGCACGCAGGCTTTCTCTAGTTGCATTGAGTAGGGGCTACTCTTCATTGTGGTGTGCAGTCTTCTCATCGCGGTGACTTCTCTTGTTGTGGAGCACAGGCTCTAGGCACGCAGGCTTCAGTAGTTGTGGCACACGGGCTTAGTTGCTCCGTGGCATGTGGGATCTTCCCAGACCAGGGAATCGAACCCATGTCCCCTGCATTGGCAGGCAGATTCTTAACCACTGCACCACCAAGGAAGTCCCAAGGACATTTTAAAAAGTACTATGACTGTATCCCATACATTTGAGATACTATTTGAGATACCAAATCTGTTAAATAAAGACATGGGAGATATAGAAAAAAAAGGCCCAAGTTGAATTTCTAGAAACAAGTCTACAGTGTTTGAGATGAAATCCCACTGGGTGGGATTAATCACAGATTAGACATGGTAGAAGGAACAGTGAAATTGAGGACATAAAAATATAGAAACTGTTGAAAATGAAACACACAGAGGAAACAGATGAAAAACATGAACAGAATAACAGCAAGCTGTGTGACAACTTCAGGCAGCCTGGGCATGTGGAGTAGGGGTCCTTGAAGGAAATGGAGCAGAAAAATATTTGAAGAAATAATAGCACCCAAATTTCCCAATATGAAGAAAACTCTAAACCCACAGATCCAAAACGCTTAAAGAAACTCAAACACAAGACACATAAAGAAAATGACACTGAGGCACATCATAATTGAATTGATTAAAACCACTCATAAAGAAAAAATGTTGAAAGTAGCTAGAGGAAAGGAGGAAACACATTACATACAGAGGAACAAAGAGGATGACAGCAAATTTTTTGTCAGAAACAATTTAAGCTAAAAGACCATGAAGCAATATCTTTAAAGCAATGAAAGAAAAACAATCCATCAACCTAGAATTCTTTACCAAGAGGAAAAGCTTTCAAAAGTGAGAGCCAACAAGGCTTTTTCAGATATACAAAAGCTTCAAGAACTCATTACCATCAGACCTGCTCTATAAGACCCACATAGTTTAAAAGTAAAAGGATGGAAAAGATGCATTGTGCTAATACTAATTTTAAAAAGAAGTGAGAGCAGATATAGCAATATCAAACAAAACAGATTTCAGGGCAGTGAGTATTAGCAGGCACAAAGAGAGTCATTTCATAAAGGGATATAACAACCCAAAGGTATATGCACCTAAAACAAAGCTTCAAAACACATGAAACAAAAAGTGATAGAACTGCAAGAAGCAGATAGATCCACAGGTATAGTCATACATCCTTCTCTTAACGACTGACAGAACAGATAGGTAGAAAATCAGTAGGAATAGAGAAGACTTGAATAACACAACCAACCTGACCTCATTGGTATTTCCAGAACACTCCACCCAACAACAGCAGAATACACGTTCTTTTCAAGTGCACCCAAAACATTTAGAAAGTTCAACTATATTCTGAGCCATGAAATGTTTCAGTAAATTTAAAACTATTTAAGTTATACAAAGAATGTTCTCTGACCACAATAGAAATAAATTAGAAATCAATACTGGAATGATGTCTGGAAAATCTTCAAATATTTGGAAACAAAATAACACAATTCTAAGTAAGCTACGCATCAAAAAGAAAACAAAATTACGTTACAAAGTATTTTGAACTGAATGTAAGTGAAAATGCTACGTTGCAAAATTTGTGAGATGTGGTACTTGGAAAACAATTTATGGCACTAAAGGCCTATATTAGCCAAGAAAAATGGTCTAAAATCAATGATCTCAGCTTCCACCTTAAGAAACTAGTGAAAGAGCAAATGGATGCCAAAAGTAAGCAGAAGAAAGGAAATAGAGCCAAAAAATAAACAAACAAAAACAAACAAAAAAAATAGAGAAAATAAATGAAACCAAAAGCTGATTATTTGAGACCATCAATAAAACTGATAAACTGCTAGCCAGACTGAACAGGCAAAAAAAAGGAGAGAAAAGACCCAGGTTACCAGTATCAGAAACAAGAGAGGTGATATCACTACAGATTTTTCATGTAATAAAAGGACGATAAGGAAAAATTATTAACAACTTAATGTCAATATATACAATAATTAGATGAAATGACAAATGTCTTGAAAGATATAAACTACTATAGTTCATTCAAAAAGAAACAGATAAACAGAATGGCTCTATATCTATTTTAAAGTAATTGAATTTCTATTTAAAACTCTCCCCATAAAGAAAACTCCGGGAATTTCCCTGGTGGTCCAGTGGTAGAGAATCTGCCTTCTAATGCCGGGGACAGGGGTTCGATCCCTGGTCAGGGAACTAAGATCCCACAGGCTGCAGGGCAACTAAGCCCGTGCACCACAACTACTGAGCCCATGCACCTTGGAGCCCACGCGCCACAACTAGAGAGAGAACCTGCACGCCACAACTAGAGAGAAGCCCGGGCACCACAACAAAGACTCAATGCAGGCAAAAAAATAATAATAATAAAAGAAAAAAGAAAAAAAGAAAAGGAACACTCCAGGGCCAGATTACTTCACTGGTGAATTCTATGAAACATTTAAGGAGGAAATAATACAAATTCTATATAAACTCTTCTTTTTTCTTAGAAGAAAAAGGAACATTGTTAACTCATTCTTGAAAGCCAGCATTAGTTTGGTGCCAAAGCCAGGCAAAATATATTACAAGCAAAGAAAAGCACAGACTGTATTCCTCATGAACATATATGCTAATGGGATCCAACAATGTATTAAAAGGATAATATACCGTGGCCAAGTGGGATTTATTCCAGGAATGCAAAGCTAGTTCCACATTCAAAACTCAATCACTGTAATTCACTGTATGACTAGATTTAAAAAGAAAGGAAATTGGGAAATCACAGAATGCCTGGGAAGGCTGGAGAGAAAGATCCAGAAAAAAAACAGGCAGGAGAAACAACAACAACAATAAAATCAACAACAAATGCAGGGCAGGAGAAATACAGCTGGAATCACGCCCCAAACCCAAACTACCGAGCTTCCATTCTCAGCACTGATCACTGGACACGGGAGTGGGTACCACTGCTAATGGCATCCCTGGGATCTGGATGTTGCTGCTACCAATGCCTCCATCAGAATGAATTCTCCACCATTTTTGCTTTTTTGGAATAGCTGATTCCAGCTTTGAAAACCCAGGAGGGAGGTTCTGATTGGCCAAGCTGTCAGGAAGACTGGAAAAGGGAGGGCAACAGAAGGGGTTCTTAGTTGCCAACAATAGAATCCACTCCACCTACTTCATGCAGGTGGGACTTAGTAAAACAGATTAAATAGCTTATGGAATCATTCAGATTGCTGAAAATTAGGCTCTGGACCGAGCTTTCTGGAAAATACTTCTGTCTACACTGCAGAACAGGCCTGGTAAGGGAGATTCTGCCACAACTGAGATGAGGAAGCTGCCACTCTTACCCTGATCCCAGAAAAGAGCTGCCTCTACTTCCCCAGAAGTACCAGCCAGAACTAACGCCGTAGTCCTAGAGAATTTCCTGAAGTAGCGAACTTCTGAATCTGACTGGTGTATTTGTCTGGTAGAATCCAGATCACACCCCCATCCAGGGAAAGGGAGGCTAGGACATGAAGGGGTTTTTGTTTTTATAAATTTATTTATTTATTTTTGGCTGCGTTGGGTCTTTGCTGCCGTGTGCGTGCTTTCTCTAGTTGTGGCGAGCGGGGGCTACTCTTCATTGCGATGCATGGGCTCTAGGCTCACAGGCTTCAGTAGTTGTGGCACGTGGGCTCATTAGTTATGTCTTGCAGGCTCTAGAGCACAGGCTCAGTAGCTGTGGCGCACGGGCTTAGTTGCTTCGCGGCATGTGGGATCTTCCCGGACCAGGGCTCGAACCCGTGTCCCCTGCATTGGCAGGAGGATTTCTAACCACTGCCCCACCAGGGAAGTCCCATGAAGGGGGTTTATTTGTTTGATTTTACCAAAAATAAAATGCAAAGAGGGTTTGCAAGAGATTTGAGAGCCATGACTGGGCGCTGGGCTTTTTGTCCATCAGCAGGAAGCGACTCTGCTTCCTACCTGGATGCATGCGGAGGGGAACTCCCCAGGCTTAGAAAGGTGGTTCAGCCACTCAGTGTCCCAATGTGACAAATGCCACTAGAGAAAGGTACATTTATTAGTTCACAGATTGGAAACTGAGCTTCCCAGACATTTGGTAACTTGTGCAAGATCACAATTTGAAGAACAAACATTGGCCAAGCCCTTATAGACATCACCTCCTCTAATCCCTACAACTCTATGTGGTAGATAGTATCTCTCCCATTTTATATAAGAGAAAAATGAGGACTATAGAAATCCATTAAAGGCTAAATATTCTGTGGTGTGACCCTGCCGTGTTCTGCCCTCCATCCCGCCACCTCATCCCACTGTACCAAGGTGTTTTATGACCACAGAACTCCCCAGGACTCTGGGTGTAGGCGTGTGTGTGTGTATCCTTAATATCTTGTCCTGCATCAAGTTCAGTGTTCACTGGATGAATTTGGGGGTCTCTGTCACTGAGTCTCACCTGTCTTCTTTCTTACTACAGGCTAACTCGGGTGTATTCCAGAGTCCTCCTGGGGTGCTCAGAACTCAGGGCCCCAGTAGCTCTGCTCATCTAGGAAGTAAAGGGCAACAGGAAGGGGAATGGAATAACCTGGGATCTGTAGCTATGTTGGTATGTAAATCATTTGTATGCAAATGATTCCAAGGAAATAGTGTTGGGGATCCCTGGGTCAATCATTTTTGTGTCCTGTGAATGATGCAAATTATTTTTGGTGCCTTTAACCCTCCATGTTTCGTAGCTGGACTGAAACAGTTTTTTAAAAAAAAAAAATAGACTTCATTTTTAGAGTAGTTTTAGGGACACAGCAAAACTGAGTGGAAGGTACAGAGAGTTCCCATACACCCACTGCTCTGACACATGCACAGCCTCCCCCATAATCAGCATCCCCCACCAGAGTGATACATTTGTTACAATTGATGAACCTGCACTGACACATCATTAGCACTCAAAGTCCATAGTTTGTCTTAGGGTCGCTCTTGGTGTACATGCTGCGGGTTTCGACAAATGTCTAATGACCTGTATCCACCATTATAGCATCACACAGAGTAGTTTCACTGCTCTAAAAATCTGCGCTCCACCTATTCATCCCTTCCTCCCTCCTAACCCTTGGCAACCAATGATCTTCTTACTGTCTCCATACTTTTTCGCCTTTTCCAGAGTGTCATATAGTTGGAATCATACTATAAGTAGCCTTTTTAGATTGGCTTCTTTCACTTAGTAAGAAACATACATTTAAGTTTCCTCCGTGTCTTCTCATGGCTTGAGAGTTCATTTCTTTTTAGTCCTGAATAATATTGTATGGATGTACACAGTTTATTTATCCATTCACCTACAAAGGACATCTTGGTTGCTTCCAAATTTGGGCAGTTATGAATAAAGCTGCTATAAACATCCATGTGCAGGTTTTTGTGTAAACATAGGTTTTCAACTCCTCTAGGAGTCTGCCAAACTGTCTTCCAAAGTGGCTGCACAATTTTGCATTCCCACCAGCAATGTATGAGAGTTCCTGTTGCTCCACATCCTCGTCAGTGTCTGATGCTGTCAGTATTCTGGATTTTGCCCATTCTAACAGGTGCGTAGTGGTATCTCATTGTTTTGATTTGCATTTCCCTGATGACATTTGATGTGGAGGATCGAAACAGTTTTTAGCATATCTTTGGATAGGCTGACCCATGCTAGACAGTGAATCAACAAGTCCACTCCTACGAATAGGCACAAGAAAACATTAGCACAGATACAGTAGGGAACCTGTTCAAGAATGTTCATAGCAGCACTGTTCATAATAGCCCCAAACTAGAATCAATCCCAACACTCCTTGAAAGGACCATGGAAAAATAAATTGCTGGCAAAGACTCTTTCTTTTGACCAAACTTTAATGTTTCCTCTGCTCATCCAGGCCTGACCTTGGGCTTCCCTCTCTGTTCCCCTAGAATCCAGTTTGAGCAGGAATCCTGCTAAGTCAGTTTAGCAAAACTCTCCCACCCTTTGGTATCTGACCACCCTCTAACATCTGATCGAATCTCTCATCCCTCATGCTGGCCTGCCTTCAGCAAGGACCCTGATGAGTCAGTCTAGCAAGAACCCTCCTTACCCCTGTGTTTGCTCTTAGTAATTTTCCATCCCTTGACCCCCAACCTTGCTCCTTGGCTATAAATCCCCACTTGTCTTTGTTGTATTCAGAGTTGAACCTGATCGCTCTCCCCTGCACCTCCCCGCCCCGCCCCCATGGAAGAGTTTTCCTTACCATCTTTAACAAATGTCAGGAATAATTTTTTATCATTGTGTTTGTTCACCCAATAAGCTATTATAGCCATGAAAACGAATGAGCTACAGTTGCATGCGTTAATATGGATGAATCTTGTTGAGTCCAGAGAGCAAGTCCTAGAAAACTACATACAGTATAACATCTTTTAATAAAGTTCAAAAAACAAGTAAAACTAAATAAAATAATGTTTAAGCATATACATTATATATATATGTGTGTGTGTATATATATACACACATGCAAAAACACACACACACATACACACACAGTTGACCCTTGGGTTTGAGCCACACAAGTCTACTTACACATGGATGGTTTTCAATAAATATGTCCTACAGTTCTACACAATCTGTGGTTGGTTGAATCCCTGGATGTAGAACCTCAGATACAGAGGGTCAGAGGGCCAACTCTAAAGTTATACAAGGATTTTAAACTGCGTGGGGATTGGCACCCCTAATTCCTGGGGTTGTTCAAGGGTCAACTGTATAAATATTTGAAAAAAATAATCTAAGGAAATGATAAATCTTAACAATCAGGAGAGTGGTTTTATGTGATGGGGAGGCAAAAAGATGGGCTAGAAAAGGAGCACATGGGAGATGTAGGTGCCTTGGGTTGGATGGTCGACTCATAGGTATTTACTATATTATGAATAAATACATAACTATATAAGGGCCATACATAGGTTAATGATGACAGTGTGTCATGAACCAAGTACTATGATTAATCCAATTCTCAGCATTGATGTCAGAAGGAAGGGAGGGAGGGAGGGAGGGGGTAATGGAGATAGATTTTCTTCCTCCCAACCTTTGTCTTTCCTTCCTTCTGCCCTGCCTTCAATCATTTATTCCGTGACCTTTTATTGGCTGTCTACTGCGTACCTGGCCCTAGGCTGGGTGCCAGGAGCACTGAGGTGAAACAGACACAGTCGTGCCCTTAAGAGAGCTGCTGTCTGCTGTGGGTGTCTGAGAGTTCCCAAACGGTTTGCGAAGTGCTGTGACAGAGGTAAGACAACAAGCTGCTGTTGGGCTCCCTAACCCACCTGGGGCTGCTGGGGAGGGCTGTGGAGCTTAGAGAAATTAGTGAGTTGGAAATGGAGGTGGGAGTGCAAAAGCTGTAAAGAAGAAAAAGACAGCTCAGCCCTGGAAGTGCTCACATCTTGTGGGAGGGGAGGATGGCAAGAAAAGAGGCAGCAGCAACAGTGGAATTGGGGCCCTGAGAGAGGGCACAGGCCAGAGGGCACACACAGGAGGGGGTACACCGAGACTAGGCTTTCAGGAAGGCTTCCTGGAGGAGAGGGCATGCATACAGGCAGAGAATTGGAGTTACCTGGGCAAAGTCTGTGCCGGGGGAAAGGTCACTGTGTGTGAAAGCTGATGTCAGGGAGGAAGCTTGGTTCCCTGGAGTTGCTCAGAGGTGGCCTGGCCCAGAGCAAGGGTGCAGGAAAGTGAGACTAGCACGCAGGAGCCAGATTCAGCTAAGAAGTGGGAAAACCACCCTGTGGGCCATCCTCTGAAGGGGGCGGCAGGGGTGACTTTCACTTTGAGAAGCCAGCTCTAGCTGTGGAGCAGAAGTAAGGAGGTGCTGCAGCAGTTGGGGATAGAGATGCTGGTGAGTGAGCTGTAGAGAGGACCAGAGAGGAGGGCCCCTTATGGGCAACCCCACACTGTAGGCTGGGCTCAAATGGGGTTTCCTCTGAGGGAGGGCAGAAGATGTGCCGACAGCACACACCACCCTTCTCCTCCCTGGCATGCATCTCCTCGGAGCAAGCCTCAAGCGCCAGAATTTCTCAGTACTGACGGTTTTTCCTCACCTTCTATTAAACTACAGTTGATACTTTTGGAAGACTGAGAAGGAGACCAAGGTTGCTGAAACCTGGTAAGTAGATTCTAAGCCGCTTGGGAGAAGAGGCAAGCAAATGGTGGGTTTCACAGCTTTGCATTACAAACAGAGGTTCTGGACCCCTGACTGTAGCAGCCCCCCAGTGGACCTTCTGCTCTAGGCATGACTTTGCCTTAGCCCAAGAACTTCAAGAATGCTGCAGGTCTTCGCCTACTGCTCAGAAGTAGAAGAAAAAGACTTACTGAGCAGCTACTATGTATGTAACGTACTACAACACATAATCATACTCAGGAAATCCTTCTGTCCCCATTTTACAATGAGAAAGCTAAGACCCAAAGAGTCTGAATTGAAATTAAACCCAAAGGCTGCCTGGCCATACCCATGAAATATTGTGTTTTCTTTGGAGTGAGACTGGCTAGTTCTTTGAGGGTTTATTTTTTGAATCAACCTTGGACAGTTAAGAACATCTTGCATGAGTTATCTATTGCTGCACAAGAAATTACCCCCCAAATGAGCAGCTTAATACAATAAACATTTATTCTTTTACAGTTTCTGTGGTCAGGAATCTGGGCACAGTGTAGCTGAATGTCTCTGATTCAAGGTTTCTCATGAACTTGCAGTCAAGGTGTCAGACAAGGGCTGCAGTCTCATATGAAGGCTCAGCTGGGACTGGGGGGTGAGATCTGCTCCTAAGTTCGCTCACTTAGAAGTTGAAGTGAGTTGTTGGCAGGCCTCTGTCCCCACCACATGGGCCTCTCCACAAGGCTGCTTCAGCATATAGCAGCTGGCTTCTCCCAGAGAGCTAATTCAAAAGCAAGTGAGAGAGAGAGAGAGAGAGACAGAGAGAGACAGAGAGAGAGAGAATGCTCAAAGTAGAAGCCACAGTCTTTTTATAACCTAATCTTGGATGGGTCATCCATCACTTCCACATTATTCTCTTGGTGAGAAGCAAGTCCATGAGGCCAGCCCACACCTAAGAGGAGGGGTCACACAAGGGTGTGAAACCAAGAGGCAGAGACTGCTGGAGACATCTTAGAGGCTGCTTACCTCAATGTGAAGAGTTTTAATAGCCAGGTTATTCTGGCTTCTCCCAAAATGACAAATTGCTTCACCTGGTATCCAGGGGCTGGAGTATTTTAGGGCCTGCAGGGACACTTGGAGTGCTCTTGTGGCCACTCCTTTGGGCCTAAGGCATATTTGGAAGGGTCAGTACGGTGAACCTATCTGGAGCCCCCAAGGGAGCGGGAAGTTAGTTTCTCAAATTGTGGCTATTTCTCCTTCCGCGTCTTGTCCTTGAAGCTGTTGTCATGTTTCCAGCAAAGAGGGCAAGTGATGGGCATCCCCCTCCCCGACCCCGTCAGCCAGATTAGGTTCAGGTGGAGAAACCACTGAAAGTCTTCTTTCAATTCCCCTTTGCTTCTGTATCTTTTTTCCCCAGATTTTCTTTTCTTGTCCCTCACCTGTGTCCATAGCCCCCTCAGTAACTTGCAGAGTAGGTGCTCCAAGAGTTTCCTGATGGGGGTTAGAAAGGCCTGCTGTGGAGACCCCCCAAAATACAGTAAGTGTGAATGTACATCAGAACTGCCACTCGGGTCAGTTCAAATCACATTTACTCAATGTCTGTTCTGTGCTGGGTACAGGGAATCCAGAGATGTATAAAATGTATTCTTGCCCTTTGAGGGGGTTCACAGCCTTAGGAGGGAGACAGACATACAAACAGGCAATGACAAAACAATAGGATAAGTGCAACAAATACTTGATCAATACACCCTTTGGCCATCCCACCACGGCTACCCTGGTTTATGAGGCATCATCTTTTGCTTGGACTATTTCAGTAGCTTCCAAGCTGATTTCCTCCATCCACCCACTCTGCTACTGAGAGATCTTTATAGAATGCAAATCTGACAAAATATTACCCTGGTTAAAGGCCTCAACTAATCTTGGGGGAACGGTCAAACTCTTTGGATGGCTCCCAAGACCCTAGCCACTGTCCATCCCTCCAGCTACATCTTACCTTATTGTTTACATTCCAGTCATACCATAGGCTCTGTGCTGTGATAGGAACCTAGCCAGGTGACCATCCCGTCCCTCTGCCTCCAGGAGCTAATTGCAGACTGCCCTTCCCAGTCTGGGAAAGGAGCCCCAGAGCCGCCATCAAAACATTTCTCGCACTAGGTTGAATTGCCTTTACTTGCCTGTGTCCCAGATGAATGGGCGCTCTGCATCGAGGCTCTTTGGTACCTGGCACAGAGAGGGCTGGGGTCAGACCAAATGACTGTGGAATGAACTGAGGTCAACTCTGGGAGCAGAGATGAAGGCACCCAGACCAGTAACTTTCAATATCCCCAAGGAAGGACTGATGCTACAAGCACTCGCTTGGCCTCCGCTCTGGCCACGCCCTCTTCCTTATCTCTCTGCGCCTGCTGGCAAAGAGGCTGCCCACCTTCAGCGCTGGTAGCAGGCAGAGTAGAGAGACCCACCTACTTGCTCCTCGGGTGGGCGGGGAAGGCTCCGTGAAGCAGGTGCGGTATGAAATTGGACTTTAGAAGATGAGTTGGATCCTGATCTTAAAAAATAAAGTGTGGACACGTGTCTGAGGAAGAGGTTATTAAACCACGACCTTTCCCTGGCTGCAATTTCCCACATGCATTGGGTAAAGACAGCAAAGCTGCCGAGTGACTGTGTGTGTCCCCTCCAGCTCAGGGGTACCCACCCCGGCGCTCCCGGAGCTCTTGAATGAATAGGGAGGGGCGCGCATGAATGAGTGCGTGAGTGAGGGAGTGCGCGGGCTAGCGGGCTGGTGAATGGCGACCGCGCCGACTCCGCACGGGGACGCGGGCGCGGGCTCCACTTCCCTCTCCCGCCAGCTGGTGGCCTCGGGAAGGTGGCGGCGCCGGCAGCGGCCCGAGCTGGGACGGGCCGGGGCGCGGGATGGTGGGGGAAGGGGCGTTCCCGGCGGCCGCGCCTTCCGCGGCTATTGGATTAGTGGCCTTCAGGGATGAGCTCAGCCGGATCGGCTTTCAGCTGCAGCCTCCGGGCCGGCCGGGAAGGCGGGGAGCGGGCGGCGGCGGAGGAAGAGGGGGAGGCGGCGGCGGCTGCAGCATCCAGAGCTGGCCGCGGCGGCCGACGCGCCCCGCGCACAAAGGCGCCCAGCCCCTGGGGAGGGCGATGAGCGCACCGTAGCCCGGTCCCGGGCCCCAGCTCCAACCACCAATGCGTGCGCCCAGGGCGCGGGGGAAGTCGCAGGGCGCGCCAGGGGCCGGAGGCCGAGGCGCGGCCCGTGCGCCCTGAGCTCAGGACTCGCCGCCCTCCGGGGCTGGCGCGGAGCTTAGAAACCGCTGGAGCGCGGGCCTTGGCGCGCCCCCGGGATCCGCGCAGAAAGGCGCTTCCCCACTCCCACCCAGCCTCCTGCGCCCTCCCGCCGCGCCGGAGCGCCAACTTCCCAAGAAAGCTCCAACTCCAGGCCACCCTGCTGGGCAGAGGGGGCGCTGCTCCTGGGCACGGGCCGTGAGGACGCGCCCCTGGCCCGGGGGAGCCAGCCGGCATCTTCGGGGTCGCTCGGGCGCCCCTGAGTGGGCGGCAGCGGCTGCAGACGCCTCCCCCGGCAGTCCAGGACCTGCCAGCGCTGGCGATTCCTCCAGGGCAGGCGCTTGCCCTCTCTTTTATGGTGAGTATTCTCCATCTTCTGGTGAGGGGCGCGCGGGAGCCGAGATCTGGCCGCGCGTACCTCGTGCGGGCCGGCACTCGCCACAGCCGGCGCTCCTGGCGTGGGTCCCGTCCAGGTCCCCGGGAATTCCTCTCTGCGGGCTGTGGCAGGCCGACCTGGTTGGTTTGCGCACAGCCTTGGGGCGTTGAGGGCCGGCCCCTGGTGCCATAGGTTCGAAGCCCGCTGCTTTTCTGCGTAATGGAGACAGCACAAAAAACTACCCCCTCCCCCCAGTCACCCTGCCTGGGTTTGGGTCCATGATCTGTCATTCACTGGCTGGGTGACCTTGGGCAAGGCGCCAAACCTCGATTTCCTCATCCATAGGATGGGGATGATAATGGTACCCTTTTAATAGGGCTATTGGTAGGATCTGTGGGGTGGTCCTCGTAATGTACGTGGACCTGTGCCTGGCACATAGGAAATACTCGATCAAATGTTAGCCAGCATTATTATTAGCTGTGTGAGCCCAAGCGTGTTATCCAACTTTCCAGAGCTGCAGCAGCTCTCTCGTGTATGTATTGGGGACAGTAATTTCCAGGGGTCTGTTCATCTGGGTTGGTGGGGGGGGGGGTTCGGAGCGGTGGAAATCAAGCGCCCGGCACGCAGTGGGCGCTGGTGAAGTGGTGGCTGTTATCGTTTACTCTTGACGCTGGATAGTGAGGCTTGTCGCCCGGTCCGGTCGCTGCTTGGGGCCAGTTCCTGGCCTCGCTTGGAGACAAACTTGGCGATGCTTAGGAAGGGAGGGGGTCGCGTGCTGCGTGAGTCACGGGCAGGGGGTGGGGGTGGGGTCTGGGAAGGAGGGAGGAGGCCAGAGCTTGGAGCGCGGTAAATGTGTCCGCCCGGGTAGCGCAAGACGCGCCACGGGCTCGGAGCCAGGAGGGGACGCGAGCCCAGGACCTCTCCCTGGCGGGAGAAGCGGGGGGGAGTGGCTGCTCCCGCCTCCCGGATGGCGGAGCGTGGGCTGTTGCGGACTGGAAAGGAGAGGAGGGCACTTCTGGGCCGCCAGCGCTAGGAGGTGGGGAGCTCTCGGCTCTGGAGTAAGGCTTGAGTTCGAATTCCGCCTCCACCACCAGCCCACGGTGTGACCTTGGGCAAGTACTGTCATCTCTCCCAGCTCAGTTTCCTCGTCTGCCCCATCCTCCTCCTGGGGGAGTTTGGGGGGTGAAGGTAGGAGTTCTCTCCTCTCTAGGAATCTGAGCCTCCCTCCTCCATGCACCTTCTGTCCCCCTGCAATCGATGAGCATAAATCAGGAAGGCGTGCCTGAGCCTCAGAAAAACGCTATTAAAAGGAGAATCCAGGAGCTGCCCCTCCCCCCTTCCAGGAGGTCATCGCACCGAGGGAAGAAGCATCAGTGCACTACGTCTCTCCCCTCTCCCGTCTCTCCCTCTGTTTTCCCACCTTGGTGCCTCTATCCTCCAACAAAATCCTGCAGCCTCTGTCACTGAGGCTGATGGGGGAATCCCTCCTCATCTCCCACACCTTCATTTTTCAAAAAGTGCTACTGATTAATGGAGTTTGTAGAAAGACAGTGTCAGTAGCATGATATGAACATGCTTGACACAAGGGCATAATCCTCTTGAGATATATACCCTCTGATTCCATTTTTTAAACTTCCTTTAAAAGTACTAATAAAAGGAATTTAAGCCACTTTTGGCAAACAGGAAACAAAATTCAACTTGCTGGCCATTCCACTCAAATATCTCTCCAGTCTGTATTTCTATTTTATTTCAGAGACTGATAAACTCAATTATATAAAAAGAAAATCTACAGAGACATCACCAGAAACAGTTAAAGGACATATGACAAAAGACATATGACAAACTGGGGAGAGAATCGTCACTCCTGTCACAAAGGGCTCATCTCTTTAATGTGTAAAAATGTTCTCAAGTCAAGAAGAAAAAGAGCAAAAACAGACAAAGACCATTAACAGTTCACATGCACAAAATAAAATTGAAATAACAAACATAAGACAAGCTGCTCTACCTCACTCAGTAAGAAAAATGTAAGTTAAAACTGCAATAAGATACAATTTTTCACATATCAGATTAGCAAATAATAATAATTTATCAGAAACATCTTTTAAAAATATAAAATAGATCAAATCCCTCCCAGTCTTAGAAAGTCCTTGAGGTTGCCAGGGTGTAAAATCTAGGTGCCCCCAGGGCCCTCCGGGTCTGGTTACTGCTCCCTTCACCCCTTTCTCACTGTTTGCCTCTCTCATTACCCTCCACCCCCTGGCCTTTGTGGTTTTGCTCCAACACTCCAACGACTTTTTCCCATGGCTTTTTTAAGACTGGCTCCTTCTCCTCATTTAGACAGGCCTGTCCTTGGGAGGCTTTGCTTCTACTCCAGAAAGTGGCCAAACCTGGGCCAGTGCAGAGTTCCCCATCCCTCTGGGAAAAGACCTAGTACCATTCACCATATGGGGGCTCATTGATTCTCCCCGAGTTGCCTGACCTGTTGTAACATAGCCAGGTTCTTGAAAGGCCCCTTCTCTATTGCGACAGGAATGAAGGGTCCCAGGCAGCCCGGCAGGTAGAACAGACCACTCGGTGCAGAAGATCAGGGGGTGTGAAGGTACCTGGAGCAAAGCTACCAGAAGTCTCAGCCTGAGTCATTTAAAAAAATAAGTACATAAATACATGCACTTAACTTATGTGAACATAACCAAACATACTTGGCAAGAAAGATCAACAACAAAAAAATTAAATAAAACAGCAACACATTTTATTTTGTTTCTTGTTTTTTTTTTGGCCGTGTCGCGCGGCATGCGGGATCCCACGCCCCCTGCAGTGGAAGCACAGAGTCTTAACCACTGGACCATCAGGGAAGTCCCCATTTTAAATAAAATATTTTAAATAAAACGTGGTCCGTAAATAAGTCTCACTGGCTGTATCCGTTCTGAAGCTGGAGGAAAAAGAGTTGTCTGTGCTGAACCCTTTGGGAAAGAGGATGGCAGACCCAAATTGGGTATCATGAACCTACTTCAGAAGAACTTTCCAGGGCAGTGTTGATTGCATGTGATTTTTTGCTACACATATTGAGTTAACCCGCATTTAAAATGTTATGAAAGAAAAATGAAAGAAAAGTTACGAAAGAAAAATGTTTGTTGTTAAAAATGCAAACTATACAAGAGGTGTGGAGTGGAAGTTTCTTCTTCAGTCTGAGAAGTGCTTTCTAATGCAGACAGAGGTAGCAGGTGCCGGTACGGTGCTGGTAGGAGATAGAGGCTGGCTGGGTGCTGGCCTCGCCAGCAAGAAATGTAGCACGGGGTGCAGAAGACAGCTGTGGATGCAGGACGAGGCCGAAGGGGGATGGAGGGACGCCACAGAGGGTGCCCGGCCCCGCATGCGGGTGGGAGGAGAATGAATGACTGTCAGCCAGGCAAGGGAAGGTGGGAAGGCCCCCGGAGGCCAAGGTATGGGCAGGATGTGGTCTCTCAGGGCAGTCTGCTATGACTGGTCTGATGGGGGCCGTGCTGGGAGACTAGGCGTGGGAGAAGTAAGCAAGAATAGGTCTTAAGGACTCTTATATGCCAAGCTAAGGGGTGCGGCTTCTCCCTGGAGAAGCCACCTGGAGAGCTGAACAAAAGGTGTGTGTGTGCCTTGGTCAGATTTACCCTGTGGCAGCATGGAGGGTGGTTTGGGGGCCACAGACTGGAGTCAGGGAGCCCCACTGGGAGACCATTGTAGTAATCCAGGCAAGATCTGAATTGAGGGAGAGCTGAAAGCATTGAGGGAGACTGAGAGACAGGGGGATCCATGGCAGAAATGGGGACAAGAGAGGAACCTGGTTTGCCGGAGAGGGAAGAGGCTGCTTTCAGTCCTGGGTGTGTAGATTCTGAGGTGCCAGTGGCCCCCGAAACCCCATGTCTGATATCTAGAGTGGGTGGGCGTGTCCAAGGGGAAAGAGACCAGCTGGCTTTACAAGGTCGTTTGAAGGAGCCCCTCGTCTGGTGTGGCCAGAGGCCTTGGGATAGGTGGGTCTGGTGCTGAGGAGAGAAAGCGGGGCTGGAGACTCAGTTTGCGAGGATCCACAGAGGGCTGGAAGTGCCGGTCGTAAGAGAAGATGCATGCAGGGAGGGAGCAGCAGGCACTGAAGATGCGGCAGTGGGTGTGCCCCGTTTATGAGGCCAGCCAGGTGGACCTCAGAGCCGAGAGGTGGCAGGAGACTGCCCCGAGCTCTACACCTCCATGTGCTGGTGTGTGCAGAGGGAGAGGCCCAGAGCAGTTCCCAAGTACCCCACCTGGCTTTCAGTGCTGTGAAAAGTCACTTATGAGTGAGCCTGGAGCTCTGACTTCTCCAGAAACTAGTGGGGCTGAGTCCGCAGAGACCTCTCACCTGTCAGCCACATTCTGTGAGATGCGCAAGTCACACAGATTCCCGCAGGTCACACAGATTCCCGGGGCCAGAGTGGCTCTCTGCTCCCTGGGGCTCCCTCCCTCTCCTCTCTCTCTCTGGGTCTCCCTGTTTCCCCACTTCCTCTCCATCGCCTCTTCCTCTCCAACAACGCCCCCCCCGCCCCTCCCCCACCCCGGTATCTCAAAAATGCTCCCAGAGACAGCTGAAGCTTAACAGAGGGACCTTCAGAAATCCCAGCAGGTTCCTACTATGATCTCCTAGACCAAGCCTGAGTTTCCCTTTTCATTCAGGCATCCGGAGTTTTCAGGCAACCAGTTATACTAAGTGGGCAAAGTTCGGCTCATGAGATAAATGATGGGCCAGACATGAAGATCATTGTGTTTTCTTCAAAGAAGTTGATCCAAGAGGATCCCGTCATGCAGCACCCACCCTGGCCCCTTTCTCCTAGCTCTGCTCCAGCCTGAGCCATGCTGGGTCTCACAGAGGCCAGCTGTCCTGCAGAACTACCCACGTGTGCTTGGGGCACAGGGCACAGGGGCAGCTGGAGTGATGACCAGACCCGCCAGGAATGCACGTGGAAACAGGGCCTCTGGCCTTCCTGCCTTGGAGGTGTGCCTCTTTCAAATGACCTGGCAGAGCACGCTGGCTTGGTCACCGTCCGGCACACCTCCTTCATCCCATCCCCTGCGTTCCTTGCTGGCTGACAGCCTGAGCTTCCGCCCTGGGGGCTCCTGGCTCAGTCACGCGTGGGAAGATTCCCATGGAAACCCCACAAGAAGAAGAGGCACGGGGAAGCCTCATTGATTCACACTCCAGGAAGATGGGCGTGAGATGGTTCCACCTGGAGCTGGACAGATGGCTCTCCGGGGAAGAAAGGGCCTGCCCAGCCCAGTGTCGTGCGAGCTCCATGCATGTGTACAGAGAGAAAAGTTAATGGACGCCTGTGAATAAAAGCTTGGAGGTTCTTTAGCTCATTCACCATTGACAGGTTCATTCTGAATCAGCATCTTTTAGTAGAATAGCCTCTCTACTTAATATTTGCACTAAGAAAATCTTAGAAACATCCCAGCCGAACCAGGTCCAAGTGGGTACCGTTGGCACCATTGCACAGAGGTGAAAATTGAGGGCTGAAAATGTAAATGACTTGCCGGAGCTCAGGGAGCTCTGCTCTCCCAGTCATGCCTCGGTGGAGGTTCTTTCTAAAGTGGCAGGTTGCTTTTATTTCTTTGCTCGTGCTTGTGCATCCACCACTTTCTCTGAGCCAGAGCCCTGCAGAGTCCTGGGGACTCCGGTGAGGAGACCCAGCCCCTGATCTTGCATTGTCCCCCATCTGGTGGGAGGGAGGCAGCTGAGGAGACGTTAGGGCCCCTCATGATAAGTCTGTGATGGAGACAGGTGCAGGGGCTCTGAGGGCACGGGATGGGGAGCTCCCCAGGGGCACTGATACCCGAGTAGAATGAATTCCCCAGGTGTGTGTATGTGGAGGGGTGTGCAAGGGAGGGGGAAGGGGTGAAGGCAGCAGAGGGTCAGGACACGCAGGTTAGTGGGGATGCCGTGAAGGGCTTCACAGAGGGAGATGGGCCAGGGAAGCATCAGGGAGCATTTGGAGAGGGTTAGGGCTAGGAGTTTGTACTTTATCCTGAAAGCTGTGGAGAGCCTGTGGAGGATTTTAAGCAGGGAGCGTCATTAGATCAGCTTTGCATTTTTACAAGTGGTGTCGTATATATTTGAAACCAATATGCAGTCTATTATAGGAATTCAAGTGGTATCAAAGTGCACTGCTTTTTACAGTCCTTGTCATTATTCAGACCTGTCGCTGGGTCTGACCCCTTTGGCGTGAGCTCTCCCAGGAGGGAAGCGATCGGGTCTTACACTTTCCTGTAGCCTCAGATCCCCAGGGAGGCATCGTTACTGCTGGTTAAATGAAGGAATGAAATCCGCCCCCAACCCCTACCCCAGCAAGTCCAAAGCCACAGGCCGCATTGAGCGGAGGGCATTTCACCCAGTCATTATCAATCCTGCGGCAGTCCTGTCTCCTGGCAGACCCCGTGCCTGGCTGAGTCCAGCAGACAAGACTTCGAGAATGGGATTTTGGGTCCTGGGCCTCTGAAGACTGAGTGTCACACCTTGCAAACCGTTGAGGCTCCTTAAGAAGTGCGACATCCACGCTTCGTGTCTCCTCATTTCCCCTGTCAGGTTGCAATACCCACCAGCGTCCTGGGAAGGGCAATTGGCAATCTGAGCTTTTGTTTTCTTGCTCAGCCATCACTGAAGCCCTGGGGCGGATCCTTCCGGATAATGTCATTAAGCATCCCCATCCAAGCATGGCCTAAGAAATTAAGTTTGGTTTGAGGAAATGTGATGGAGGCATTGTTCAGTATGCTCTCTGCTTGCTGGGTTGAGAGACAATGTTATTCCTACCAGGAAGTTAGACTCTGTGGTATCTCCTCTGTGCCTGGCCCAGCACCACGAGCTATGGTGGAGACAGGAGGAGAAAGGTGACCAGTACCCGCTCCCTCTGTCTGGAGAGAGAGGGCAGGGTCTGAGCCTGACTTGGCCACGGCTGCGTGTCCCTAGCTCTCAGCCTCACAGAGCCTGGCACATGACAGCCATCCACCAAGTGTTTGTTGAAAGAATAAATGAGGCTGGGAGCAGGAAGGGTGCACAGCAGTGTATAACAAGGGGCAGACTGGATACAGCCCAGGGTCAGCGGCTCAGAGGCAGTGACTGTGTTAGTGGAGAACTGGGACCCGCTCTCATCTCCTGACTCCAGCCCCGGCCCTTTCCCTGCTGAATCCTCTAGAGAGAGCAGAACGTGAGAACTTGCTGAAGCCCAGAATCTCCTCTTCACACCCATACATGTATTCTGCCCTGTCTTCCAAAGCACCGTGCTTGTTTGTATATGTGCTAGGTGGGGTTGGGTGGGGGGTGGTGAAGAAGCCCAGGGGAGAGCTTCCTGTCTCCAGAGGAATGCCCCTCAAGGTAGAAAAACGCAGATCAGTGGACCAGAAAGTTGTGGCTGGCTCAGGGGTGACAGAAGTGTGGGGCAGGCACCTAGAGGCCCTGGGGGATCGGGGCGGGCTTCCTGGAGGAGGTGGGGCTCTCAGGCTGGATTGGGGAGGTGAGGAAGGAAGGACTGGGGGTCCCAACTGCCTGGACAAAGACATGAAGATTGACCTGTGACCCCGGTTTAGGGGCTGGGAATCTGCATTAGTAACTCCCTGTCTCCCAGCTCTGGCTTCTGATCCTGACCACTGCCTTTGACAGGTTCCATGGGGAGTAAAACCAAGTTGCTTAGCCCATCTTTTATTCACTTGTTAGTTCAGTCACAGTTGCAGGAGACCGGAGGAGCTGGAACGTCTCTGGGGCGAGGACTGCAGAGGCAACGTTCCAGCTGGGGGCAGGCAGAGTAGATCTGGCTGGAAGCTGGGGACCCCATGAAAAAGTTATAGCCTCCTATTGTGAGCATTTACATTGATCTCCACCTTTCGGTTCTATGAACCACGCTGCCCTTTGCTTCTGTAGCTGAATCCTAGTGCACGCCCTGGTGTTTCTTTAGGATGCATTCAGGTGCTGAAATGGCAATGTCGGAGGACATACACAGTTTAAAGGAGCACTTAACATTGACTTGGTGCCTCCCAGGTGCCCTGTGCCATTTCAGACTTTACAGATATCTCCCCTGATCCTTGCAAAGACAGGCAAGCTCTAACATAGTTAGAGCACTTTTCAGATGAGTCTCAGAGAGCGTAAGCCCTTGCCAGGGCCCAATGGACAGGAAGGGATTCAAACCCTGCCCTTCGTTATATTGTGCTGTCACTAATTTTCCTTAGTGGATGGCCATTAATGGACATGAGCACTCCACTCTGGGTCCTGTCTTGGGGGAGCAGCAAAGGGCTGCTGTGTGTCCACTCCACCATCGCCAGGGTGGGCAGCTTTTGAGGCCCCCGCCTGCCACTGATGGGGCAGAGGCCTCGAGGCCAGAAGGGAAAGCACCGTGCCCTCCACGACCCAGCATGGTCTCCTCTGGGGCTGCTGCTTGGCCGCTGCTTTCAAATATGTTACAGGTGTCTTTCAACAGCTCCAAAGTTGGCATGGTGTGCACAAGGATAAAGCAATTTCCCTAAGAAATGTCCCGTGTGGGCCACAGAGCTGCTTGCAGTCGGCACCGTGAGAGGCCCTGTTCTGTTTTTTGATTAGATCTTGTTTTTTGTTTTGAAGTCTATTAATTTATTGAGTAAAAAAATCATTGTCAGACATATTAAATTCAGTTTGGTTCAAATTTGGCTGATGTCCATTTGCAGCAGAGATGAATGGAGGAGAAGAGAAGACACAGTGATGCTGGTAAGGGGACACTGAAACAAAACCATCTTCTGTTAATTATAAAAGCGGGCATCACACAGCCAGCGTGAGTCAGTTAGCTAACGAGCAGGGATAAAACCAGAGTAAGCGAGAACTTTCAAGGAAAGAGAGGCCAGAGCTTTCAGAGGACAAGATGCAGCAGGGGCTCGCTGGAGAGCAGTGTTGGGTGCAGAGCTGCCGGCTCACTTAGGGAACACGGTGATCACATCGTAGCCCTCGGGTGGAGTGACCCGCAGAGATGCCGGCTCACTTAGGGAACACGGTGATCACATCGTAGCCCTCGGGTGGAGTGACCCGCTCCCGGGCGTGCTTTTCACAGTAGATCTGATCCTCCACAAAGAAATGGCCCTTTTGTTTCAGGTTGTTGCCACACTCGGTGCACACATAACACTCAGGGTGGCGGTGACGGTCCCGCCGCTTCACAAACATGCCGACAATGCCGGTACCACATTTGTCACACATGGGCAGCTTCTGGGCATTTCCAATCTATGCAGCCACTTTGGTGACTGGAGCCTTAACTCTTCTGAATCCTGAGGGCTTGTTGGGATCCCCTTTCTCCTCAGACTCCAGGATTTCCTGCAAAACCAGGAATGAAGTGGACTGTTTCGGAGGCTCATTTAACTCTTGTTTCTCCTGAGGCATCTTGTAAACGTCAGATTTTTATCAATGACGAGTCCGCTTGGAAGCTGAGAATGGTCTAATGCTCTGCCATTCGTCTCCTGCCCACTGGCTGCCGTCGTTGACTCCAAGGCACTGTTGAAGTTGGAGATGTTTTCAGAGGAGTAGAGGCCAGCTGGGTTGTTGTACTGGTTTGTGGTGACCCTGGGGGCAGAAGTGGAGGCAGGTGAGGCGGTAAGAGGCAGGGCGCTCTGGTTGTGGGCGCTTCCTATGTGTAGGACCTCTTGTGGTTCAGAGGCTAAATTCATCTTGTATGGATGATGTTTCCCTTCCTCTGTCACCAGAGGAGACCAGATTTTCTGTTCCGATCTGGTTACTGTGAGAGTCATGTTGTCTGTGCAGCCCTTGATTTTGTCCTGAGCTTCCAGGTGCGTCATGTTGCTGGTATTTTCCCCATCGATGGCTGTGATTACATCTCCAACACATAAATTAGCTATAGCAGCCTTGCTTCCGGGAGTGACCCGGGAGATGGTGAGAGGCTGCTCGAAGTCCTTCCCCCCCACAAGGCAGAAGCCCCACGGTCCCCGGCCCTGGAGGACTATTTGCTGGGTGGTCATGGCGCAGTCACGGCAGGCGGCGACTCCAGGGGACAGATGGGGCAGGACGCGGAGTGGCGTATTGGGCTCCCCGGCAGCTGTGCTGATTAGATCTTTCATTTTTCTATTTTATTATGCTTAATTTGTATATTTTCACTCTTTTTCATTTACTAATATAAGTACACCAGCCATGACTTCCTCTGAGCTCTACTTTAACGGGATCCCACAGGTTCCAATATATGGAATGTTTTTTGATATTCTTGTTTTCTAGATACTCTACAATTTCTATATAGGTCTCTTTTTTGATCCGAGTTGTTTAAAAAAGAGTTTTCAAAAATGTCCAAGTGATAGGATTTTGTGATCCATAATTTTGTGATTAATTTCTAGTTTTTCTTCTGTGTTACCAGGTTCTGTATTATGTCTGCTTTTTTGGTGAGGTTTTATTTGTGGCCTAATATATGGGCAATTTTTAGAAATACATATACATCAATTAAATGTCATTACTTATGCAATTTTGGTTTTTCTATGTCTTTACTTAATTCGGTCCATTGATCTGTCATGAGCTGAAAGAGGTGAATTAAAATCATCTGCCTCTACTGTGTATCTGTCTGACCTTTCCTGTATTTCCTGTAGCTTTTGCTTTGAATTTTGGTGCTGTTATTTGGTGTGTTCGATCTTCAATTGTGGATTATATTCTTTATTGTTATAAAGTGTTCTTTGTCTCACTTAATGTCGTTTGCCCTGAATTCAACCTTACTTGCCTCATATTAAGGTTACTGTACTGCTTAGTTTGATGTAGCCCTTACTTGATATGTATTTACCTTTCTTATTTTTTCAACATTGTTGAATTACTTTGCTTTGGGGATATCTCTTAAATATGCCATACGGTGGGAGTTTTGTCTTGTTCCCCAACCTTACAATCTTTTCTTTTTAGTAGTTCGCTATGGCCATTCATTAACATAGCTAGTATTTTGGTCATAGTTTTACTATCATACTTTATGTCTCTGTGTTTTTGTTTCTATTGCTTCTTTTTTTTTAATTTTTGAATTTTATTTTATCTATTTTTTTATACAACAGGTTCTTATTAGTCATCAATTTTATACACATCAGTGTATACATGTCAATCCCAATCGCCCAATTCATCACACCACCATCCCCACCCCTCCGCGGCTTTCCCCCCTTGGTGTCCATACGTTTGTTCTCTACATCTGTGTCTCAACTTCTGCCCTGCAAACCAGTTCATCTGTACCATTTTTCTAGGTTCCACATACATGCGTTAATATACGATATTTGTTTTTCTCTTTCTGACTTACTTCACTCTGTATGACAGTCTCTAGATCCATCCACGTCTCAACAAATGACCCAATTTCGTTCCTTTTTATGGCTGAGTTATATTCCACTGTATATATGTACCACATCTTCTTTATCCATTCACCTGTCAATGGGCATTTAGGTTGCTTCCATGACCTGGCTATTGTAAATAGAGCTGCTATGAACATTGGGATGCATGTGTCTTTTTTTTTTTTTTTTTTTTTGCAAGGGCTTTCTCTAGTTGTGGCAAGTGGGGGCCACTCTTCATCACGGTGCGCGGGCCTCTCACTATCGCAGCCTCTCTTGTTGCGGAGCACAGGCTCCAGACGCGCAGGCTCAGTAGTTGTGGCTCACAGGCCTAGTCGCTCCGCGGCATGTGGGATCTTCCCAGACCAGGGCTCGAACCCGTGTCCCCTGCATTGGCAGGCAGATTCTCAACCACTGCGCCACCAGGGAAGCCCTGCATGTGTCTTTTTGAATTATGGTTTTCTCTGGGTATATGCCCAGTAGTGGGATTGCTGGATCATATGGTAATTCTATTTTTAGATTTTTAAGGAACCTCCATACTGTTCTCCATAGTGGCTGTATCCATTTACATTCCCACCAACAGTGCAAGAGGGTTCCCTTTTCTCCACACCCTCTCCAGCATTTGTTGTTTGTAGATTTTCTGATGATGGCCATTCTGACCGGTGTGAGGTGATACCTCATTGTAGTTTTGATTTGCATTTCTCTAATAATTAGTGATGTTGAGCAGCTTTTCATGTGCTTCTTGGCCATCTGTATGTCTTCGTTGGAGAAATGTCTATTTAGGTCTTCTGCCCATTTTTGGATTGGGTTGTCTGTTTCTTTAATATTGAGCTGCATGAGCTGTTTATATATTTTGGAGATTAATCCTTTGTCCGTTGACTCGTTTGCAAATATTTTTTCCCATTCTGAGGGTTGTCTTTTCGTCTTGTTTACGGTCTCCTTTGCTATGCAAAAGCTTTGAAGTTTCATTAGGTCCCATTTGTTTATTTTTGTTTTTATTTCCATTCCTCTAGGAGGTGGATCAAAAAAGATCTTGCTGTGATTTATGTCAAAGAGGGTTCTTCCTAGGTTTTCCTCTAAGAGTTTTATAGTGTCTGGTCTTAAATTTAGGTCTTGAATCCATTTTGAGTTTATTTTTGTGTATGGTGTTAGGGAGTGTTCTAATTTCATTCTTTTACATATAGCTGTCCCGTTTTCCCAGCACCACTTATTGAAGAGACTGTCTTTTCTCCATTGTATATCCTTGCCTCCTTTGTCATAGATTAGTTGACCATAGGTGCTTGGGTTTATCTCTGGGCTTTCTATCTTGTTCCATTGATCTATGTTTCTGTTTTTGTGCCAGTACCATATTGTCTTGATTACTGCAGCTTTGTAGTGTAGTCTGAAGTCAGGGAGTCTGATTCCTCCCACTCTGTTTTTTTCCCTCAGGACTGCTTTGGCTATTCTGGATCTTTTGTGTCTCCATACAAATTTTAAGATTTTTTGTTCTAGTTCTGTAAAAAATGCCATTGGTAATTTGATAGGGATTGCACTGAATCTGTAGATTGCTTTGGGTAGTATAGTCATTTTCACAATATTGATTCTTCCAATCCAAGAACATGGTATATCTCTCCATCTGTTGGTATCATCTTTAATTTCTTTCATCAGTGTCTTATAGTTTTCTGCATACAGGTCTTTTGTCTCCCTAGGTAGGTTTATTCCTAGGTATTTTATTCTTTTCGTTGCAATGGTAAATGGGAGAGTTTCCTTAATTTCTCTTTCAGATTTTCATCATTAGTGTATAGGAATGTGAGAGATTTCTGTGCATTAATATTGTATCCTGCAACTTTACCAAATTCATTGATTAGCTCTAGTAGTTTTCTGATGGCATTTTTAGGATTCTCTATGTATAGTATCATGTCATCTGCAAACAGTGACAGTTTTACTTCTTCTTTTCTGATTTGGATTCCTTTTATTTCTTTTTCTTCTCTGATTGCCATGGCTAGGACTTCCAAAACTATGTTGAATAATAGTGGTGAGAGTGGACATCCTTGTCTTGTTCCTGATCTTAGAGGAAATGCTTTCCGTTTTTCACCATTGCGAATGATGTTTGCTGTGGGTTTGTCGTATATGGCCTTTATTATGTTGAGGTAGGTTCCCTCTATGCCCACTTTCGGAGAGTTTTTATCATAAATGGTGTTGAATTTTGTCCAAAGCCTTTTCTGCATCTATTGAGATGATCATATGGTTTGTACATGGTTTGTATTCTTCAATTTGTTAATATGGTGTATCACATTGATTGATTTGCATATAGTGAAGAATCCTTGCATCCCTGGGATAAATCCCACTTGATCATGGTGTATGATCCTTCTAATGTCTTGTTGCATTCTGTTTGCTAGTGTTTTGTTGAGGATTTTTTTTTTTTTCTTTTTCTTTTTTCACACACACTGTATTTTATTTTTACAAGAGATAAATAGACTGACACCGAGCATTGTACATGGATGACCACAACAAAAGCAACAATGATTGCAATTACCAAACATGAAACACACTCATACTATGTCATAATATTGACATTCAGTCCAGTAATCCTCCACTGCAACAGCTCCTTTACTTTGCAGTGAAAATTGATTTGTATATTCTTTGCCTCTGAGTTCTTGTGGGATTTTTTCTTTTTTTAAATTCAACCAGAAAGTCACAAAAATTATACTCATCCTCATCAGTTCACTCAGTCCCATGTAATTAATTTTTTTTTTTCATCTTGATCTTTTGTTAGCACTTTTATGAGCTCATCAGTTTTTCATTAGAGTTCTGAAAATGCTTATTCATTCAGTTCAGCAGTACAGTCAGGTACCAGAAACCTGTACTTGTCAGAGCCTTTTCCATGAATTTCCTGAAGATGAAACCCTTTTATAGGAACGTATTTACAAAAGCATCAGAGTACACCCAGAACTGTCTGTAAATGACAAAAGACTTAAAAATGACCACGGTTAAAGATTTGATGAAAGTTCATAATAATGCAGTTGACAAGAAAATTAGTTATTTCTGAGATATACATTTTAAAGTAATAACTAGGATTATGACTTATAACATTATACCAGAACATATAAGATTTTTAGAAATTTCATGTAATGTCTGAAACATTTATATTAACATATTTCCATACAAATAACCCAATGAAAGTTTAGTATTAGTTGTTTTGTTTGTTTGTTTATACTGCAGGTTCTTATTAGTCATCAATTTTATACACATCAGTGTATACATGTCAATCCCAATCGCCCAATTCAGCACACCACTATCCCCACCCCACCGCAGTTTTCCCCCCTTGGTGTCCATATGTCTGTTCTCTACATCTGTGTCTCAACTTCTGCCCTGCAAACCGGCTCATCTGTACCATTTTTCTAGGTTCCACATACATGCGTTAATATACAATATTTGTTTTTCTCTTTCTGACTTACTTCACTCTGTATGACAGTCTCTAGATTCATCCACGTCTCAACAAATGACTCAATTTCGTTCCTTTTTATGGCTGAGTAACATTCCATTGTATATATGTACCACAACTTCTTTATCCATTCGTCTGTTGATGGGCATTTAGGTTGCTTCCATGACCTGGCTATTGTAAATAGTGCTGCAATGAACATTCGGGTGCATGTGTCTTTTTGAATTACGGTTTTCTCTGGGTATATGCCCAGTAGTGGGATTGCTGGGTCATATGGTAATTCTATTTTTAGTTTTTTAAGGAACCTCCATATTGTTCTCCATAGTGGCTGTATCAATTTACATTCCCACCAACAGTGCAAGAGGGTTCCCTTTTCTCCACACCCTCTCCAGCATTTGTTGTTTGTAGATTTTCTGATGATGCCCATTCTAATTGGTGTGAGGTGATACCTCATTGTAGTTTTGATTTGCATTTCTCTAATAATTAGTGATGTTGAGCAGCTTTTCGTGTGCTTCTTGGCCATCTGTATGTCTTCTTTGGAGAAATGTCTATTTAGGTCTTCTGCCCATTTTTGGATTGGGGTGTTTGTTTCTTTAATATTGAGCTGAATGAGCTGTTTATATATTTTGGAGATTAATCCTTTGTCCGTTGATTCGTTTGCAAATATTTTCTCCCATTCTGAGGGTTGTCTTTTCGTCTTGTTTATGGTTTCCTTTGCTGTGCAAAAGCTTTGAAGTTTCATTAGGTCCCATTTGTTTATTTTTGTTTTTATTTCCATTACTCTAGGAGGTGGATCAAAAAAGATCTTGCTGTGATTTATGTCAAAGAGTGTTCTTCCTATGTTTTCCTCTAAGAGTTTTATAGTGTCCAGTCTTACATTTAGGTCTGTAATCCATTTTGAGTTTATTTTTGTGTATGGTGTTAGGGAGTATTCTAATTTCATTCTTTTACATGTAGCTGTCCAGTTTTCCCAGCACCACTTATTGAAGAGACTGTCTTTTCTCCATCATATATCTTTGCCTCCTTTGTCATAGATTAGTTGACCATAGGTGCGTGGGTTTATCTCTGGGCTTTCTATCTTGTTCCATTGATCTATGTTTCTGTTTTTGTGCCAGTACCATATTGTCTTGATTACTGTAGCTTTGTAGTATAGTCTGAAGTCAGGGAGTCTGATTCCTCCAGCTCCGTTTTTTTCCCTCAAGACTGCTTTGGCTATTCGGGGTCTTTTGTGTCTCCATACAAATTTTAAGATGATTTTTTCTAGCTCCATAAAAAATGCCATTGGTAATTTGATAGGGATTGCATTGAATCTGTAGATTGCTTTGGGTAGTATAGTCATTTTCACAATGTTGATTCTTCCAATCCAAGAACATGGTATATCTCTCCATCTGTTGGTATCATCTTTAATTTCTTTCATCAGTGTCTTATAGTTTTCTGCATACAGGTCTTTTGTCTCCCTAGGTAGGTTTATTCCTAGGTATTTTATTCTTTTTGTTGCAATGGTAAATGGGAGTGTTTCCATAATTTCTCTTTCAGATTTTTCATCATTAGTGTATAGGAATGCAAGAGATTTCTGTGCATTAATTTTGTATCCTGCAACTTTACCATATTCATTAATTAGCTCTAGCAGTTTTCTGGTGGCAGTTTTAGGATTCTCTATGTATAGTATCATGTCATCTGCAAACAGTGACAGTTTTACTTCTTCTTTTCCAATTTGTATTCCTTTTATTTCTTTTTCTTCTCTGATTGCCATGGCTAGGACTTCCAGAACTATGTTGAATAATAGTGGTGAGAGTGGACATCCTTGTCTCGTTCCTGATCTTAGAGGAAATGCTTTCAGTTTTTCACCATTGAGAATGATGTTTGCTGTGGGTTTGTCATATATGGCCTTTATTATGTTGAGGTAGGTTCCCTCTATGCCTACTTTCTGGAGAGTTTTTATCATAAATGGGTGTTGAATTTTGTCAAAAGCTTTTTCTGCATCTATTGAGATGATCATATGGTTTTTATTCTTCAATTTGTTAATATGGTGTATCACATTGATTGATTTGCGTATATTGAAGAATCCTTGCATCCCTGGGATAAATCCCACTTGATCGTGGTGTATGATCCTTTTAATGTGTTGTTGGATTCTGTTTGCTAGTATTTTGTTGAGGATTTTTGCATCTATATTCATCGGTGATATTGGTCTGTAATTTTCTTTTTTTGTAGTGTCTTTGTCTGGTTTTGGTATCAGGGTGATGGTGGCCTCATAGAATGAGTTTGGGAGTGTTCCTTCCTCTGCAATTTTTTGGAAGAGTTTGAGAAGGATAAGTGTTAGCTCTTCTCTAAATGTTTGATAGAATTCACCTGTGAAGCCATCTGGTCCTGGACTTTTGTTTGTTGGAAGATTTTTAATCACAGTTTCAATTTCATTACTTGTGATTGGTCTGTTCATATTTTCTGCTTCTTCCTGGTTCAGTCTTGGAAGATTATACCTTTCTAAGAATTTGTCCATTTCTTCCAGGTTGTCCATTTTATTGGCATAAAGTTGCTTGTAGTAGTCTCTTAGGATGCTTTGTATTTCTGCGGTGTCTGTTGTAACTTCTCCTTTTTCATTTCTGATTTTATTGATTTGAGTCCTCTCCCTCTTTTTCTTGATGAGTCTGGCTAATGGCTTATCAATTTTGTTTATCTTCTCAAAGAACCAGCTTTTAGTTTTATTGATCTTTGCTATTGTTTTCTTTGTTTCTATTTCATTTATTTCTGCTCTGATCTTTATGATTTCTTTCCTTCTGCTAACTTTGGGTTTTGTTTGTTCTTCTTTCTCTAGTTTCTTTAGGTGTAAGGTTAGATTGTTTACTTGAGATTTTTCTTGTTTCTTTAGGTAGGCTTGTATAGCTATAAACTTCCCTCTTAGAACTGCTTTTGCAGCATCCCATAGGTTTTGGGTTGTCGTGTTTTCATTGTCATTTGTCTCTAGGTATTTTTTGATTTCCTCTTTGATTTCTTCAGTAATCTCTTGGTTATTTAGTAACGTATTGTTTAGCCTCCATGTGTTTGTGTTTTTTATGCTTTTTCCCCTGTAATTCATTTCTAATCTCATAGCGTTGTGGTCAGAAAAGATGCTTGATATGATTTCAATTTTCTTAAATTTACTGAGGCTTGATTTGTGACCCAAGATGTGATCTATCCTGGAGAATGTTCCGTGCACACTTGAGAAGAATGTGTAATCTGCTGTTTTTGGATGGAATGTCCTATAAATATCAATTAAATCTATCTGGTCTATTGTGTCATTTAAAGCTTCTGTTTCCTTATTTATTTTCATTTTGGATGATCTGTCCATTGGTGTAAGTGAGGTGTTAAAGTCCCCCACTATTATTGTGTTACCATCAATTTCCTCTTTTATAGCTGTTAGCAATTGCCTTATGTAATGGGGTGCTCCTATGTTGGGTGCATATATATTTATAATTGTTATATCTTCTTCTTGGATTGATCCCTTGATCATTATGTAGTGTCCTTCCTTGTCTCTTGTAACATTCTTTATTTTAAAGTCTATTTTATCTGATATGAGTATAGCTACTCCAGCTTTCTTTTGATTTCCATTTGCATGGAATATCTTTTTCCATCCCCTCACTTTCAGTCTGTATGTGTCCCTAGGTCTAAAGTGGGTCTCTTGTAGACAGCATATATATGGGTCTTGTTTTTGTATCCATTCAGCAAGCCTGTGTCTTTTGGCTGGAGCATTTAATCCATTCACGTTTAAGGTAATTATCGATATGTATGTTCCTATGACCATTTTCTTAATTGTTTTGGGTTTGTTTTTGTAGGTCCTTTTCTTCTCTTGTGTTTCCCACTTAGAGAAGTTCCTTTAACATTTGTTGTAGAGCTGGTTTGGTGGTGCTGAATTCTCTTAGCTTTTGCTTGTCTGTAAAGCTTTTGATTTCTCCATCAAATCTAAATGAGATCCTTGCCGGGTAGAGTAATCTTGGTTGTAGGTTCTTCCCTTTCATCACTTGAAGTATATCATGCCACTCCCTTCTGGCTTGTAGAGTTTCTGCTGAGAAATCAGCTGTTAACCTTACGGGAGTTCCCTTGTATGTTATTTGTCGTTTTTCCCTTGCTGCTTTCAATAATTTTTCTTTGTCTTTAATTTTTGCCACTTTGATTACTATGTGTCTCGGCGTGCTTCTCCTTGGGTTTATCCTGTATGGGACTCTCTGCGCTTCCTGGACTTGGGTGGCTATTTCCTTTCCCATGTTAGGGAAGTTTTCGACTATAATCTCTTCAAATATTTTCTCTGGTCCTTTCTCTCTCTCTTCTCCTTCTGGGACCCCTATAATGCGAATGTTGTTGCGTTTAATGTTGTCCCAGAGGTCTCTTAGGCTGTCTTCATTTCTTTTCATTCTTTTTTCTTTAGTCTGTTCCGCAGCAGTGAATTCCACCATTCTGTCTTCCAGGTCACTTATCTGTTCTTCTGCCTCAGTTATTCTACTCTTGATTCCTTCTAGTGTAGTTTTCATTTCAGTTATTGTATTGGTCATCTCTGTTTGTTTGTTCTTTAATTCTTCTAGGTCTTTGTTAATCATTTCTTGCATCTTCTCAATCTTTGCCTCCATTCTTATTCCAAGGTCCTGTATCATCTTCACTATCATTATTCTGAATTCTTTTTCTGGAAGGTTGCCTATCTCCACTTCATTTAGTTGTTTTTCTGGGGTTTTTTCTTGTTCCTTCATCTGGTATATAGCCCTCTGCCTTTTCATCTTGTCTATCTTTCTGTAAATGTGGTTTCTGTTCCACAGGCTGCAGGAGTGTAGTTTTTCTTGCTTCTGCTGTCTGCCCTCTGGTGGTTGAGGCTATCTAAGAGGCTTGATGGGAGGCTCTGGAGGTGGGTAGAGCTGACTGTTGCTGTGGCGGTCAGAGCTCTGTAAAACTTTAATCCACTTGACTGTTGCTGGGTGGGGCTGGGTTCCCTCCCTGTTGGTTGTTTTGCCTGAGGCAACCCAACACTGGAGCCTACCCGGGCTCTTTGGTGGGGCTAATGGCAGACTCTGGGAGGGCTCACGCCAAGGAGTACTTCCCAGAACCTCCGCTGCCAGTGTCCTTGTCCCCACGGTGAAACAGAGCCAGCCCCCGCCTCTGCAGGAGACCCCCCAACACCAGCAGTTATGTCTGGTTCAGTCTCCCCCAGGGTCACTGCTCCTTCCCCTGGGTCCCGATGCACACACTATTTTGTGTACGCCCTCCAAGAGTGGGTTCTCTGTTTCCCCCAGTCCTGTCGAAGTCCTGCAATCAATTCCCACTAGGCTTCAAAGTCTGATTCTCTATGAATTCCTCCTCCCGTTGCCGGACCCCCAGTTTGGGAAGCCTGACGTGGGGCTCAGAACGTTCACTCCAGTGGGTGGACTTCTGTGGTATAAGTGCTCGCCAGTCTGTGAGTCACCCACCCAGCAGTTATGGGATTTGATTTTACTCTGATTGCGCCCCTCCTACCGTCTCACTGTGGCTTCTCCTCTGTCCTTGGACGTGGGGTATCCTCCTTGGTGAAGTCCAGTGTCTTCCTGTCGATGATTGTCCAGCAGCCAGTTGTGATTCTGGTGCTCTCGCAAGAGGGAGTGAGAGCACGTCCTTCTACTCCGCCATCTTGGTTAATCCCCCCTGTTGAGGATTTTTGCATCTATATTCATCAGTGATATTGGTCTGTAATTTTCTTTTTTTGTACTATCTTTGTCTGGTTTTGGTATCAGGGTGATGGTGGCATCATAGAATGAGTTTGGGAGTGTTCCTTCCTCTGCAATATTTTGGAAGAGTTTGAGAAAGATGGGTGTTAGCTCTTCTCTAAATGTTTGATAGAATTCACCTGTGAAGCCATCTGGTCCTGGACTTTTGTTTGTTGGAAGATTTTTAATCACAGTTTCAATTTCATTACTTGTGATTGGTCTGTTCATGTTTTCTATTTCTTCCTGGTTCAGTCTTGGAAGTTTATAGCTTTCTAAGAATTTGTCCATTTCTTCCAGGTTGTCCACTTTATTGGCATAGAGTTGCTTGTAGTAGTCTCTTACGATGCTTTGTATTTCTGCGGTGTCTGTTGTAACTTCTCCTTTTTCATTTCTAATTTTATTGATTTGAGTCCTCTCGCCCTTTTTCTTGATGAGTTGGGCTAATGGTTTATCAATTTTGTTTATCTTCTCAAAGAACCAGCTTTTAGTTTTATTGATCTTTGCTATTGTTTTCTTTCTTTCTATTTCATTTATTTCTGCTCTGATCTTTATGATTTCTTTTCTTCTGCTAACTTTGGGTTTTGTTTGTTCTTCCTTCTCTAGTTCCTTTAGGTGTAAGGTTAGATTGTTTACTTGAGATTTTTCTTGTTTCTGGAGGTAGGCTTGTATAGCTATAAACTTCCCTCTTAGAACTGCTTTTGCTGCATCCCATAGGTTTTGGATCATCGTGTTTTCATTGTCATTTGTCTCTAGGTATTTTTTGATTTCCTCTTTGATTTCTTCAGTGATCTCTTGGTTATTTAGTAACGTATTGTTTAGCCTCCATGTGTTTGTGATTTTTACGTTTTTTTCCCTGTAATTCATTTCTAATCTCATAGAGTTGTGGTCCAAAAAGATGCTTGATATCATTTCAATTTTCTTAAATTTACTGAGGCTTGATTTGTGACCCAAGATGTGATCTATCCTGGAGAATGTTCCGTGTGCACTTGAGAAGAACGTGTAATCTGCTGTTTTTGGATGGAATGTCCTATAAATATCAATTAAATCTATCTGGTCTATTGTGTCATTTAAAGCTTCTGTTTCCTTATTTATTTTCATTTTGGATGATCTGTCCATTGGTGTAAGTGAGGTGTTAAAGTCCCTCACTATTATTGTGTTACTGTCCATTTCCTCTTTTATAGCTGTTAGCAGTCACCTTATGTATTGAGGTGCTCCTATGTTGGGTGCATATATATTTATAATTGTTATATCCTCTTCTTGGATTGATCCCTTGATCATTATGTAGTGTCCTTCTTTGTCTCTTCTAACATTCTTTATTTTAAAGTCTATTTTATCTGATATGAATATTGCTACTCCACTTTTCTTTCTTTCTTTTTTTTTTTAAACATCTTTATTGGAGTATAATTGCTTTACAATGGTGTGTTAGTTTCTGCTTTATAACAAAGTGAATCAGTTATACATATACATATGTTCCCATATCTCTTCCCTCTTGCATCTCCCTCCCTCCCGCCCTCCCTATCCCACACCTCTGGGTGGTCACAAAGCACAGAGCTGATCTCCGTGTGCTATGCGGTTGCTTCCCACTAGCTATCTATTTTACGTTTGGTAGTGTATATATGTCCATGACACTCTCTCTCTTTGTCACATCTTACCCTTCCGCCTCCCCATATCCTCAAGTCCATTCTCTAGTAGGTCTGTGTCTTTATTCCCGTCTTGCCACTAGGTTCTTCATGACCTTTTTTTTTTTCCCCTTAGATGCCATATATATGTGTTAGCATACTGTATTTGTTTTTCTCTTTCTGACTTACTTCACTCTGTATGACGGACTCTAACTCCATCCAGCTCACTACAAATAACTCCATTTCGTTTCTTTTTATGGCTGAGTAATATTCCATTGTATATATGTGCCACATCTTCTTTATCCATTCATCTGATGATGGACACTTAGGTTGCTTCCATGTCCTGGCTATTGTAAACAGAGCTGCAATGAATATTTTGGTACATGACTCTTTCTGAATTATGGTTTTCTCAGGGTATATGCCCAGTAGTGGGATTGCTGGGTCATATGGTAGTTCTATTTGTAGTTTTTTAAGGAACCTCCATACTGTTCTCCATAGTGGCTGTATCAATTTACATTCCCACCAACAGTGCAAGAGTGTTCCCTTTTCTCCACACCCTCTCCAGCATTTATTGTTTCTAGATTTTTTGATGATGGCCATTCTGACCGGTGTGAGATGATACCTCATTGTAGTTTTGATTTGCATTTCTCTAATGATTAATGATGTTGAGCATTCTTTCATGTGTCTGTTGGCAATCTGTATCTCTTCTTTGGAGAAATGTCTATTTAGGTCTTCTGCCCATTTTTGGATTGGGTTGTTTGTTTTTTTGTTATTGAGCTGCATGAGCTGCTTGTAAATCTTGGAGATTAACCCTTTGTCAGTTGCTTCATTTGCAAATATTTTCTCCCATTCTGAGGGTTGTCTTTTGGTCTTGTTCATGGTTTCCTTTGCTGTGCAAAAGCTTTTAAGTTTCATTAGGTCCCATTTGTTTATTTGTGTTTTAATTTCCATTACTCTAGGAGCTGGGTCAAAAAGGATCTTGCTGTGATTTATGTCATAGAGTGTTCTGCCTATGTTTTCCTCTAAGAGTTTGATAGTGTCTGGCCTTACATTTAGGTCTTTAATCCATTTTGAGTTTATTTTTGTGTATGGTGTTAGGGAGTGTTCTAATTTCATTCTTTTACATATAGCTGTCCCGTTTTCCCAGCACCACTTATTGAACAGGCTGTCTTTTCTCCACTGTATATGCTTGTCTCCTTTATCAAAGATAAGGTGACCATATGTGCGTGGCTTTATCTCTGGGCTTTCTATCCTGTTCCATTGATCTATGTTTCTGTTTTTGTGCCAGTACCAAACAGTCTTGATTACTGTAGCTTTGTAGTATAGTCTGAAGTCAGGGAGCCTGATTCCTCCAGCTCCATTTTTCGTTCTCAAGATTGCTTTGGCTTTTCGGGGTCTTTTGTGTTTCCATACAAATTGTGAAATTTTTTGTTCAAGTTCTGTGAAAAATGCCAATGGTAGTTTGATAGGGATTGCATTGAATCTGTAGATTGCTTTGGGTAGTAGAGTCATTTTCACAATGTTGATTCTTCCAATCCAAGAACTTGGTATATCTCTCCATCTATTTGTATCATCTTTAATTTCTTTCATCAGTGTCTTATAATTTTTTGCATACAGGTCTTTTGTCTCCTTAGGTAGGTTTATTCCTAGATATTTTATTCTTTTTGTTGCAATGGTAAACGGGAGTGTTTTCTTAATTTCACTTTCAGATTTTTCATCATTAGTGTATAGGAATGCAAGAGATTTCTGTGCATTAATTTTGTATCCTGCTACTTTCCCAAATTCATTGATTAGCTCTAGTAGTTTTCTGGTAGCATCTTTAGGATTCTCTACGTATAGTATCATGTCATCTGCAAACAGTGACAGCTTTACTTCTTCTTTTCCGATTTGGATTCTTTTTATTTCTTTTTCTTCTCTGACTGCTGTGGCTAACAATTCCAAAACTATGTTGAATAATAGTGGTGAGAGTGGACATCCTTGTCTTGTTCCTGATCTTAGTGGAAATGGTTTCAGTTTTTCACCATTGAGGACAATGTTGGCTGTGGGTTTGTCATATATGGCCTTTATTATGTTGAGGAAAGTTCCCTCTATGCCCACTTTCTGCAGGGCTTTTATCATAAATGGGTGTTGAATTTTGTCGAAAGCTTTCTCTGCGTCTATTGAGATGATCATATGGTTTTTCTCCTTCAATTTGTTAATATGGTGTATCATGTTGATTGATTTGCGTATATTGAAGAATCCTTGCATTCCTGGAATAAACCCCACTTGATCATGGTGTATGATCCTTTTAATGTGCTGTTGGATTCTGTTTGCTAGGATTTTGTTGAGGATTTTTGCATCTATGTTCATCAGTGATATTGGCCTGTAGTTTTCTTTCTTTGTGACATCTTTGTCTGGTTTTGGTATCAGGGTGATGGTGGCCTCGTAGAATGAGTTGGGGAGTGTTCCTCCCTCTGCAATATTTTGGAAGAGTTTGAGAAGGATAGGTGTTAGCTCTTCTCTAAATGTTTGATAGAATTCGCCTGTGAAGCCATCTGGTCCTGGACTTTTGTTTGTTGGAAGATTTTTAATCACAGTTTCAATTTCAGTGCTTGTGATTGGTCTGTTCATATTTTCTACTTCTTCCTGGTTCAGTCTCGGCAGGTTGTGCATTTCTGAGAATTTGTCCATTTCTTCCAGGTTGTCCATTTTATTGGCATAGAGTTGCTTGTAGTAATCTCTCATGATCGTTTGTATTTCTGCAGTGTCAGTTGTTACTTCTCCTTTTTCATTTCTAATTCTATTGATTTGAGTCTTCTCCCTTTTTTTCTTGATGAGTCTGGCTAATGTTTTATCAATTTTGTTTAACTTCTCAAAGAACAAGCTTTTAGTTTTATTGATCTTTGCTATTGTTTCCTTCATTTCTTATTTCTTTTTTTTTTAAACATCTTTATTGAAGTATAATTGCTTTACAATGGTGTGTTAGTTTCTGCTTTATAACAAAGTGAATCAGTTATACATATACATATGTTCCCATATCTCTTCCCTCTTGCATCTCCCTCCCTCCCACCCTCCCTATCCCACCCCTCTAGGTGGTCACATAGCACTGAGCTGATCTCCCTGTGCTATGTGGCTGCTTCCCACTAGCTATCTATTTTACATTTGGTAGTGTATATATGTCCATGACACTCTCTCACCCTGTCACATCTCACCTCTCCCCCTCCCCATATCCTCACGTCCATTCTCTAGTAGGTCTGTGTCTTTATTCCTGTCTTGCCACTAGGTTCTTCGTGACCTTTTTTTTTTTTCCCCTTAGATTCCATATATATGTGTTAGCATACTGTATTTGTTTTTCTCTTTCTGACTTACTTCACTCTGTATGACAGACTCTAACTCCATCCACCTCATTACAAATACCTCCATTTCATTTCTTTTTATGGCTGAGTAGTATTCCATTGTATATATGTGCCACATCTTCTTTATCCATTCATCCGATGATGGACACTTAGGTTGCTTCCATGTCCTGGCTATTGTAAATAGAGCTGCAATGAACATTTTGGTACATGACTCTTTCTGAATTATGGTTTTCTCAGGGTATATGCCCAGTAGTGGGATTGCTGGGTCATATGGTAGTTCTATTTGTAGTTTTTTAAGGAACCTCCATACTGTTCTCCATAGTGGCTGTATCAATTTACATTCCCACCAACAGTGCAAGAGTGTTCCCTTTTCTCCACACCCTCTCCAGCATTTATTGTTTCTAGATTTTTTGATGATGGCCATTGTGACCGGTGTGAGATGATATGTCATTGTAGTTTTGATTTGCATTTCTCTAATGATTAATGATGTTGAGCATTCTTTCATGTGTCTGTTGGCAATCTGTATCTCTTCTTTGGAGAAATGTCTATTTAGGTCTTCTGCCCATTTTTGGATTGGGTTGTTTGTTTTTTTGTTATTGAGCTGCATGAGCTGCTTGTGAATCTTGGAGATTAATCCTTTGTCAGTTGCTTCATTTGCAAATATTTTCTCCCATTCTGAGGGTTGTCTTTTGGTCTTGTTCATGGTTTCCTTTGCTGTGCAAAAGCTTTTAAGTTTCATTAGGTCCCATTTGTTTATTTGTGTTTTTAATTCCATTTCTCTAGGAGCTGGGTCAAAAAGGATCTTGCTGTGATTTATGTCATAGAGTGTTCTGCCTATGTTTTCCTCTAAGAGTTTGATAGTGTCTGGCCTTACACTTAGGTCTTTAATCCATTTTGAGTTTATTTTTGTGTATGGTGTCAGGGAGTGTTCTAATTTCATACTTTTACATGTAGCTGTCCAATTTTCCCAGCACCACTTATTGAACAGGCTGTCTTTTCTCCACTGTATATGCTTGCCTCCTTTATCAAAGATAAGGTGACCATATGTGCATGGGTTTATCTCTGGGCTTTCTATCCTGTTCCATTGATCTATATTTCTGTTTTTGTGCCAGTACCAAGCTGTCTTGATTACTGTAGCTTTGTAATATAGTCTGAAGTCAGGGAGCCTGATTCCTCCAGCTCCATTTTTCGTTCTCAAGATTGCTTTGGCTATTCGGGGTCCTTTGTGTTTCCATACAAATTGTGAAATTTTTTGTTCTAATTCTGTGAAAAATGCCAGTGGTAGTTTGATAGGGATTGCATTGAATCTGTAGATTGCTTTGGGTAGTAGAGTTATATTCACAATGTTGATTCTTCCAATCCAAGAACATGGTACATCTCTCCATCTATTTGTATCATCTTTAATTTCTTTCATCAGTGTCCTATAATTTTCTGCATACAGGTCTTTTGTCTCCTTAGGTAGGTTTATTCCTAGATATTTTATTCTTTTTGTTGCAATGGTAAACGGGAGTGTTTTCTTAATTTCACTTTCAGATTTTTCATCATTAATGTATAGGAATGCAAGAGATTTCTGCATTAATTTTGTATCCTGCTACTTTCCCAAATTCATTGATTAGCTCTAGTAGTTTTCTGGTAGCATCTTTAGGATTAAACATCCTTAGTGTATAGGAATGCAAGAGATTTCTGCATTAACTTTGTATCCTGCTACTTTCCCAAATTCATTGGTTAGCTCTAGTAGTTTTCTGGTAGCATCTTTAGGATTTTCTATGTATAGTATCATGTCATCTGCAAACAGTGACAGCTTTACTTCTTCTTTTCCGATTTGGATTCCTTTTATTTCTTTTCCTTCTCTGATTGCTGTGGCTAACACTTCCAAAACTATGTTGAATAATAGTGGTGAGAGTGGGCAACCTTGTCTTGTTCCTGATCTTAGTGGAAATGGTTTCAGTTTTTCACCATTGAGAACGATGTTGGCTGTGGGTTTGTCATATATGGCCTTTATTATGTTGAGGGAAGTTCTCTCTATGCCTACTTTCTGCAGGGTTTTTTTTTTTTTTAATAAATTTATTTATTTATTTATTTATTTTTGGCTGTGTTGGGTCTTCGTTTCTGTGCGAGGGCTTTCTCTAGTTGCGGCAAGCGGGGTCCACTCTTCATCGCGGTGCGCGGGCCTTTCACTGTCGCGGCCTCTCTTGTTGCGGAGCACAGGTTCCAGATGCGCTGGCTCAGTAGTTGTGGCTCACGGGCCTAGTTGCTCCGCGGCATGTGGGATCTTCCCAGACCAGGGCTCGAACCCGTGTCCCCTGCATTGGCAGGCAGATTCTCAACCACTGCACCACCAGGGAAGCCCTCTGCAGGGTTTTTATCATAAATGGGTTTTGAATTTTGTCAAAAGCTTTCTCTGCATCTATTGAGATGATCATATGGTTTTTCTCTTCAATTTGTTAATATGATGTATCACGTTGATTGATTTGCCTATATTGAAGAATCCTTGCATTCCTGGAATAAACCCCACTTGATCATGGTGTATAATCCTTTTAATGTGCTGTTGGATTCTGTTTGCTAGTATTTTGTTGAGGATTTTTGCATCTATGTTCATCAGTGATATTGGCCTGTAGTTTTCTTTCTTTGTGACATCTTTGTCTGGTTTTGGTATCAGGGTGATGGTGGCCTCGTAGAATGAGTTGGGGAGTGTTCCTCCCTCTGCAATATTTTGGAAGAGTTTGAGAAGGATAGGTGTTAGCTCTTCTCTAAATGTTTGATAGAATTTGCCTGTGAAGCCATCTGGTCCTGAGCTTTTGTGTGTTGGAAGATTTTGAATCACAGTTTCAATTTCAGTGCTTGTGATTGGTCTGTTCATATTTTCTATTTCTTCCTGGTTCAGTCTCGGCAGGTTGTGCATTTCTAAGAATCTGTCCATTTCTTCCAGGTTGTCCATTTTATTGGCATAGAGTTGCTTGTAGTAATCTCTCATGATCGTTTGTATTTCTGCAGTGTCAGTTGTTACTTCTCCTTTTTCATTTCTAATTCTATTGATTTGAGTCTTCTCCCTTTTTTTCTTGATGAGTCTGGCTAATGTTTTATCAATTTTGTTTAACTTCTCAAGGAACCAGCTGTTAGTTTTATTGATCTTTGCTATTGTTTCCTTCATTTCTTTTTCATTTATTTCTGAACTGATCTTTATGATTTCTTTCCTTCTGCTAGCTTTGGGGTATTTTTGTTCTTCTTTCTCTAATTGCTTTAGGTGCAAGGTTAGGTTGTTTATTCGAGATGTTTCCTGTTTCTTGAGGTAGGCTTGTATTGCTATAAACTTCCCTCTGAGAACTGCTTTTGCTGCATCCCATAGGTTTTGGGTCGTCATGTCTCCATTGTTATTTGTTTCTAGGTATTTTTTGATTTCCCCTTTGATTTCTTCAGTGATCACTTCGTTATTAAGTAGTGTATTGTGTAGCCTCCATGTGTTTATATTTTTTACAGATGTTTTCCTGTAATTGATATCTAGTCTCATAGCATTGTGGTCGGAAAAGATACTTGGTATGATTTCAATTTTCTTAAATTTACCAAGGCTTGATTTGTGACCGAAGATATGATCTATCCTGGATAATGTTCCATGAGCACTTGAGAAAAATGTGTATTCTGTTGTTTTAGGATGGAATGTTCTATAAATATCAATTAAGTCCATCTTGTTTAATTTATCATTTAATGCTTGTGTTTCCTTATTTATTTTCATTTTGGATGATCTGTCCATTGGTGTACGTGGGGTGTTAAAGTCCCCTACTATGATTGTGTTACTGTCGATTTCCCCTTTTACGGGTGTTAGTATTTGCCTTATGTATTGAGGTGCTCCTATGTTGGGTGCATAAATATTTACAATTGTTATATCGTCTTCTTGGATCGATCCCTTGATCATTATATAGTGTCCTTCCTTGTCTCTTGTAATAGTCTTTATTTTAAAGTCTATTTTGTCTGATATGAGAATTGCTACTCCAGCTTTCTTTTGATTTCCATTTGCATGGAATATCTTTTTCCAACCCCTCACCTTCAGTCTGTATGTGTCCCTAGGTCTGAATTGGGTCTCTTGTAGACAGCGTATATATGGGTCTTGTTTTTGTATCCATTCAGCAAGCCTGTGTCTTTTGGCTGGAGCATTTAATCCATTCACATTTAAGGTAATTATCGATATGTATGTTCCTATGACCATTTTCTTAATTGTTTTGGGTTTGCTTTTGTAGGTCTTTTTCTTTTCTTGTGTTTCCCACTTAGAGAAGTTCCTTTAGCGTTTGCTGTAGAGCTGGTTTGGTGGTGCTGAATTCTCTTAGTTTTTGCTTGTCTGTAAAGCTTTTGATTTCTCCATCAAATCTGAATGAGATCCTTGCCGGGTAGAGTAATCTTGGTTGTAGGTTCTTCCCTGTCATCACTTTAAGTATATCATGCCACTCCCTTCTGGCTTGTAGAGTTTCTGCTGAGAAATCTGCTGTTGACCTTATGGGTGTTCCTTTGTATGTTATTTGTCGTTTTTCCCTTGCTGCTTTCAATAATTTTTCTTTGTCTTTAATTTTTGCCAATTTGATTACTATGTGTCTCGGCATGTTCCTCCTTGGGTTTATCCTGTATGGGACTCGCTGCGCTTCCTGGACTTGGGTGGCTATTTCCTTTCCCATGTTAGGGAAGTTTTCGACTATAATCTCTTCAAATATTTTCTCTGGTCCTTTCTCTCTCTCTTCTCCTTCTGGGACCCCTATAATGGGAATGTTGTTGCGTTTAATGTTGCCCCAGAGGTCTCTTAGGCTGTCTTCATTTCTTTTCATTCTTTTTTCTTTATTCTGTTCCGCAGCCGTGAATTCCACCATTCTGTCTTCCAGGTCACTTATCCGTTCTTCTGCCTCAGTTGTTCTGCTATTGATTCCTTCTAGTGTAGTTTTCATTTCAGTTATTGTATTGTTCATCTCTGTTTGTCCTTTAATTCTTCTAGGTCTTTGTTAAACATTTCTTGCATCTTCTTGATCTTTGCCTCCATTCTTTTTCCGAGGTCCTGGATCACCTTCACTATCATTATTCTGAATTCTTTTTCTGGAAGGTTGCCTATCTCCACTTCATTTAGTTGTTTTTCTGGGGTTTTAGCTTGTTGCTTCATCTGGTACATAGCCCTCTGCCTTTTCATCTTGTCTCTCTTTCTGTGAATGTGGTTTTTGTTCCACAGGCTGCAGGATTGTATTTCTTTTTGCTTCTGCTGTCTGCACTCTGGTGGATGAAGCTATCTAAGAGGCTTGTGTAAGTTTCCTGATGGGAGGCTCTGGTGGTGCGTAGAGCTGACTGTTGCTCTGGTGGGCAGAGCTCAGTAAAACTTTAATCTGCTTGACTGCTGATGGGTGGGGCTGGGTTCCCTCCCTGTTGGTTGTTTGGTCTGCGGCAATCCAACACTGGAGCCTACCTGGGCTCTTTGGTGGGGCTAATGGTGGACTCTGGGAGGGCTCACGCCAAGGAGTACTTCCCAGAACTTCTGCTGCCAGTGTTCTTGTCCCCACAGTGAGCCACAGCCATCCCCCGCCTCTGCAGGAGACCCTCCAACACTAGCAGGTAGGTCTGGTTCAGTCTCCCCTGGGGTCACTGCTCCTTCCCCTGGGTCCTGATGCGCACACTACTTTGTGTGTGCCCTCCAAGAGTGGAATCTCTGTTTCCCTCAGTCCTGTCGAAGTCCTGCAATCAAATCCCGCTAGCCTTCAAAGTCTGATTCTCTAGGAATTCCTCCTCTTGTTGCCGGACCCGCAGGTTGGGAAGCCTGACGTGGGGCTGAGAACCTTCACTCCAGTGGGTGGACTTCTGTGGTATAAGTGTTCTCCAGTCTGTGAGTCACCCACCCAGCAGTTATAGGATTTGATTTTACTGTGATTGCGCCCCTCCTACCGTCTCACTGTGGCTTCTCCTTTGTCTTTGGATGTGGGGTATCTTTTTTGGTGAGTTCCAGTGTCTTCCTGTCGATGATTGTCCAGCAGCTACTTGTGATTCTGGTGTTCTTGCAAGAGGGAGTGAGAGCACATCCTTCTACTCTGCCATCTTGGTTCCTAGTCTCTATTGCTTCTTAAAGCAAAATCTTTCAGTATGGTCTGTTTTATTTTGTGTTCTTTTTGACAATTTGGAAGATCTGTATTTTATTCTTCTGGAGTTCTTCTGGAGGTTGCCTTTGTAACTATGTAAAAATGTATTTAATCCTTTTTTTTTTTTTTTTTTTAGGCTGTACTAGTTGTCTCCCTTCTGAAATAAGTGATCACAAAACTAGTTTACAAATTTGCTCACAATTTTTATCTGCTTTGTGACAGCTTTTTCTTCTGGTGAGTTTTCTTGGCTTACCATATTTTTTCCTGTTCTGTTCCTCCTCTATTTCTTTTCCAGCATCTTTGACTACATCATGTGCTGGTTCCTAGTTGGAAGAGGCAGACCTTCCTGGATCAGCATTTTGCAGGGGATGCGTGTAGAGGAGATGCCAGGAGGTGTTTTAGGAGAGCAGGATTGCTCCCTGGTTCCTGGGAACTCTGTGCACAGGACCGTGGCAGTGATTTCTTTTAGCTTCTACCCAGTCAGCAGAGATCTGCAGCCCTGGGCTCCCCCCAGTTCAGGCCCTTCTCCCATTCTGCCTCAGCAGCACACTGCTTCCTGTGAAGATGGCAGACCTGTAAAGTTTTCTCTATTAGCTCTGCCCTCCTCTTTCCCCACAGTGTCAGAGGCAGCTCCCACTACTAGACCGCATACCCTGTTCCCATTGTTCCTGATTAGGAATCATTGGTTTTCTCCTTCAGGGAGTGCCAGCTGCTGGCTGGCTCTGCCATCTTCAACTGAGATCTGCAGCCACAGGTGTCTTCTGTAGGTGTTTTCTCACACCTCGTTTGATCTTCACTGGTTTCGGCAGCCCTTGACCATTTTTTTGGCAGCCTTTCTTTATAAGTTGTGATTGGCTTACAAATGTGTTCTAGTTTTGCTGAAGACAAAATTTGCATTCCTCTTTCTCTTTCTCCTTTATTTTGGGTGATTTTGGATATGAAAAGGAGTAACTATTCTGCTATTTTAGAACTGTCTAGTGTTGTAAATTTTTACATATTCTGGTATTTCCTTAAACATTAGCCAGAACTCTCTGGATAGGGTCAGCATGAGCTGAAGCTGGGGTCTGACAGTAGAAAGGAAAGAAAATGGGAGTTGAGAATAAAATTGGAGGGTTAAAAGAGCAGTGCATACTATTGCTGCCTGTGCTGTATGGCACTTTGGCTGGGATTGTGCCACTATTTGGGTGGGAGGTCATGGCCAGGCAGAGCGGGGCATGAAAAACATCTATCTCAGGGAAAGCCTAGGAGCTCTCAGACCAGGGAGGGGAGGACGCACACCTCTGCTCTGGACAGGTTGCAGGGCTCAGCTCTCCATCTCTCCCCACACCCGGGGCCCATCCAAACAGCCCAAGCACCCTGGATTCTGGCTAGTCTCTTAGTGATGGTGGCCAAGTCCTGAAAACCAGGATCTTGTCTCAGAGGAGGTTGCCCAGGGTCAATGCTGTTAACTATGTTTATATGCCTAAAGAAAGAGCTAGCCCATCCAAAGGGAAGGTGTATATGCAGGATGCCCAGAAGATAGAGCCAGAGAGGAAAACCTGCCCGCAGAATCTCAGGCTTGACTTTTGATATTGTCTCTTAGCTTCCCACACCACCTGGAGGGAGCATTTTATCCCCATTTAACAAATGAGGAAACTGGGGTCTTAGGTAAGAGACCTTCCTATGGACACACAGCTATGAGATGGTGAGAGGGATTTGCATATACTTCTCGCTGGCTCCAGAGTCTGGACATCAACTCTCTCATCCCCCTGCCTCCAACTCACCTTCCCATGGAGACCCCACCCCATCCTCAGATGGTTATCTTATGTCCATGTCCACGTCCCTGGGTGACCTTGGTGGATCTTTGCTCAGTGTCTGGCTTCTCAAGCCTGGCTGCACTTTAAATGCTGTTTAAGCTCCCCAGGGCAGCCAGGGATGGGAACCAATGGGCCACACCCTAAACATCTTTGACCCCCTGTCTTGGGCACTCTGTCCCCCCAACCTTGGCACAGGGCTTGTTTCTTGGGACCAAATGCATTGGGGTTCTCTATGTTCTGTGATCTTGAGCAAATCACAACTTCTCTGGGCTCAGTCCTTATTTCTAAAATAAAATTGCCTGTTCCTGCTCTAAGAGCCGAGCATGGACTCTGAAGCCAGATGGCCTCAGTGTGAATCTGGGCTCAGCCTCTTCTTAACCATGGGACGTTGGTTAATTACTTATCTCCTCTATGCTCTTTACTTTTCTCATCTATAAAATGGGAATAATAATGAATGTCTTAGAGGGAGGTCTTAAGGATTAAATGAGCTAATAAATATGAATCACTTAAAACAGTGTCTGGCATATGGCAAGTTCTAGATAAGTGCCAGATATCATTCGATTCATTAGTTATTATTATTAATGCATGCCCAGGGCCCAGCCAAGGCATGGGCATAAGTGGCTGTCGAGGCTGCTGTAATAACCCACGTCCTTTGCTTCCTTCCAGGAGCTTGGGCCCCTGCCCCAGCCCCGTAGAGGCTGTGGACGTGTACGGTCCGGAAGCCTGGTTTCCAGCCCCGTGGCCCATCCCTGGCTGCGGGGAGCGGAAGCTCGCACGAGGTAGCGGTGGCCCGCAGCGGCCCCGTCCCGGGAGCGAGCCATGGGCCAGAAGCTCTCGGGGAGCCTCAAGTCGGTGGATGTGCGAGAGCCGGCGCTGCGGCCGGCCAAGCGCGAGCTGCGGGGAGCGGAGCCGGGGCGGCCGGCGCGGCTGGACCAGCTGCTGGACATGCCGGCGGCGGGCCTGGCGGTGCAGCTGCGCCACGCGTGGAACCCCGAGGACCGCTCGCTCAACGTCTTCGTCAAGGATGACGATCGGCTCACCTTCCACCGGCACCCGGTGGCGCAGAGCACGGACGGCATCCGCGGCAAGGTGGGCCACGCCCGCGGCCTGCATGCCTGGCAGATCCACTGGCCGGCGCGGCAGCGGGGCACACACGCTGTAGTCGGCGTGGCCACGGCGCGGGCCCCGCTGCACTCGGTGGGCTACACGGCGCTGGTGGGCAGCGACGCCGAGTCGTGGGGCTGGGACCTGGGCCGCAGCCGCCTCTACCACGACGGCAAGAACCGACCCGGCGTGGCCTACCCCGCCTTCCTGGGGCCCGAGGAGGCCTTCGCGCTGCCCGACTCGCTGCTTGTGGTGCTGGACATGGACGAGGGCACACTCAGCTTCGTCGTGGACGGCCAGTACCTGGGCGTGGCCTTCCGTGGCCTCAAGGGCAAGAAGCTTTACCCGGTGGTGAGTGCCGTGTGGGGCCACTGTGAAGTCACCATGCGCTACATCAATGGCCTTGACCGTAAGTGCAGCCTGCTGAGGGGGGAAGGGGTGGGCAGGGGTGGGTCCGGAGGCTGCCTGTCCCAGGCAGAACTGCGGGGGGAGGCGGGGGAAAGCATCCTCCTGAGGCCCCATCCTCCATCAGCACTTGGGATAATCCTGCGATGTGAACTCGTGGTGAGGACGTGGACTCTGAGGCCAGGCTCCTGGGTTTGGACCTTGACTCTTTTTTGCTCGCTGGGTGATCTTGGCGTGTGCCTCAGTTTCCCTTTCTGCAAAAGGGGCTCAATGATAGTAATCTAGCTCCGGGTTGTTGTGAGAAATCAAATAAGATAATAATATATGTGAAGCACTTAGGACAGTGCTTAGAACTGGCGCCTAATAAGTGATTTGGGTGTTGATGCTAATTACGAATGTTTCAGTCTCTGTAAGGGTTGTGCAAAACGATGTCTCCTGTGTTCTTGGCTTCAAGTTCACAGTGGGAGGAGAGTGACAAGTAGAAGACACAGTCCCTGCACTTGAATCCCATGCACTCGAGTTACTGATAAATAATAAGTAGTGATAACTATCATTTATTGAACACCTACTGTATGCAGGGGCTGAACACTCAAATCTAGGTCTTCCTGCTGAACTCTCTGTTAAAGGCGGCATCTAGCTGATTATTGCCTCATGGGAATGAGAGCCACGAGTTGTGGAATCTTCTGATTTCTTTCACGAGGAGCCAGAAATCTAGATCTTGTGTGAACTATTCCAATTTTTAACGTAGGCAGCTGCTTAAGACACCGTGTGGACACACAAAACGCCCTCGCAGGTTGCACATAAGCCCACAGGCTGCTGTGTTTGACTGCTGACAACTCTAAGGCCTCCTCTCATTTAATATACACAACCATCCTGTGAGGCAGCTTAAAAATCCTAGTAATGAAAATAGTTATTGGTTTTAGGAGGGAGTCACTTAGGGAGGCAGGGTGGCCTCTGGACCACAGGTGCATGTGGCCACCTGTCCCGTGTTGAATCCCAGCCGAGTGGGGCCCGGAGTCAGTCACCTGTGAGCTTGCACACACCTCATCCAAACAGACCTCCTGCCACACCCCTGACGAAGCTCCCAGAGGTGGGCGCTTAAAGCCAGAATTCCAGCGTATTCATTTTAAATGAGAGATATAATTGCCCCCCTTCAGAGGAGAGAAACTGAAGAGCAGAGCTACGGAGAACCAGAACCTGGACCTCCCCAGGTCTGTCAGCCTCCGAAGCCCACTCTTTTCCCATGCTCCCGCCTTTAGCTGAGGGGCTGAGAGTGACACTCCAGAAAAGAGGTCAAGAACAAGATTTTACTCAAGTAAAAATTGACATTGACTCAGGTTAGCGTGGGTTGACCATTTTCAAGGGTGACAGACCACCAGAAAGTGGCTGGTGTGCTCCACTCTGTGGTATCATTGGCAACACTTTTGCTCATATTTCATTTCCATGGTTGTTAGACTCAGGTGGCCATTGAATGGCAAAGTGGCCTGTTTTCTCTGATTAACTGGTTACGTAAAGAGAGGTGAGTGTGTCCTGAATCGGGCTAGCTTAGTCGCCACAGTGCCTTGTGGAGAATGTTGAGAACCCTCAAAGACATGGCGACCAGGCAAACCCCAGTGCTTAGAAAACCAACAGCAACAACAAACGCTCTTTTTAAATGGAATTGGAAAATCTACTTGCCAGAACTGATCACTGGACTACAAGGATGGCCTTGGTGTACCAAGGCTCTGGGGTCTGACATGCCTCATTTCCCACTGCATCCCCAATGCTCAGTGGTTTTGTGTCTTTGGTGAGTCACTCTAATGCTTTAGGGCTCATTTTACTCATCTGTAAAATGGGACAGTATCAGGTCCCTTTCATAGCTGCTGTGAGATCTTGTGTGACGGCACCAATAATATGGTAGCTGGGATTAAAGGCTAGCACTGATACCCAGAGGAATTACCTGCGCCAACCATTGGGCCCCCAAGGTGGGCTTCCTCTTGGGTATTGATTCACACTTGGATTATTGTCTGTTGCTTGGTTTACTGGCACAAAACTAAGGTGCTAACAAGGTTGCAGCCAGTGGCTCCCCCACGAAGGATGGGATCAAGAGCATTCAAGCCATGGTGTTCTGCTTGGTGTGCTGTTGAGGGTAGAGGCTGGGTGGGAGAGGACAGTCGTGATCAGAGCATTTTGAGCTCTTGGATCCTTCAGGTGGCTGGAGATGCTTGGTGAGACTGAAACTTGGAACATTCTATCCTCCCTGTTGTCAGTGATTTTTTCAGGTTGGCTGAGGCTAGAAAGCCCATCCAGGAGGCAAGGGGAGGCAAGGCCAGGATGTCATATGATGCGAGCCTGTGGCATCTCCTGTTGGGTGACAGGATTGGCTTGAGTGCTATGGTGCTGGCCCCCTCTCCAGATAGGAGTGATGTTCTCTATCTTGGGCAGGGTGTGATTGCAGAAAGGGGGAGCTCAGCTTTTTTGAACAAGCCCTGACTACAGGGTGAGCCACCAAAGAACAGGCTGAGGGGAGTCTGACGGGCTGGTTGGGAAGGGACTGTGTGATGCCTGTAGCTAGTGACCTGGGCTGAAGTCCAGTGGATCCCTGGACACCGAGAAGGGTTTGGCCCTAGGGAGTCCCTGGGCAGGTAGGGTGACCCAAGGTGGAATTCTGTGCATGAAAAGAATTCTGAGCCAACACTGGTTGTGGACACGAAGGTGGGTCCCCAAATTCAGACCCAACAAGGGGGTTAGGGGACCAAATTTAGAGACAGGCTCTAGAGCAGAAAGGCAGCGCCGCTCTCTGGGGTTGCTTCCCCACAAGGCCATGGGGGGTAGAACAGATGGGATTAGAATTTGGTCCCAGGACTCACCAGGAGGCCCTGGACGATGATTACCTCCTCGCTCTGGACCTTAGTGTTCTCCTTTGTAAAACAGTCATGATAAAGCTCGCCAGCACAGAGCAGGCCCACAGCGACTGGTGCTCGCTGCTTTGACTAACTAGGTGAGCTGGGCCAGGTCCGGGGCTTCACCTATGGATAAAAACAAAAGTGGCCTCAATGAGAGGCTTCCCTTCTAATGTGTAGGAAGGAAGTTAATGGGCATGGTTTTCTCAATTTTTGATTTTTATGACTATGAAAGCAAGACTTAGAAAGAGCTAACTGCCTGTAACTCTGAAGTATGTGTTTGTGGAGGTTAATGGGCATGATTTTCTCCATTTTTGATTTTTATGACTATGAAAGCAAGACTTAGAAAGAGCTAACTGCCTGTAACTCTGACGTATGTGTTTGTGGAGGACAAGAGCTCCTGGAAGTGCATTTTCCTATTACAAATGTGCTCTTCGGCTACACCATGGAACGAAACAGCTCAGAATCTTGGGGGGTTTACAGTAAAGAGCTGCAGGACGCCCAGGGGCTCTGCCATCTGAGTGAGCTGGGAAGTGCAGAACCGAGGCCAGGCAAACAGGCCAGCTGGCTCCGGATGACTGGGTCCCGGGTCAGATAATAACAGCACCACACTAACGAACACTTCTCTGATACTTAGTCTGTGCTGGGCTAGATTCTAAGCACTTTACAAATGTTAATTCATTTAATCCTTGTAACAACTCTTTGAGCTAATACCTTTATTAGCATCTTCATTTTCCGATGAAGAAATTGAAGCCCAGAGAGCTTGAGTAATTTGCTCAAGGTCACACAGCTAATAACTGGATCAAACTGAGGCACACTGGCTTAGTGGGTCCCTTGTGGAGATGTTTATAGACCAGGCAGGAAGAGAAGGAATAGGAGAGGCTGCTCCACCGGGCTGGGTGGCCACTCAGCAAAGGACTGGACCCTTTCCTTCAGCGGTGAGTTTGGAGGAAGCCCTGAGATGCTGTTCCTCCCCCCGGTTTCACCTCCAGCCCTCAAAGCTCTTGGCTGAGCACAGCACTCCGCGGGGCGTTCTGAAAAGCTAGTTGAGTAAAGACAGTCCCAGCGGGGGCTGTGAATCAGGCATCCTTTGGTCGCTAACAGGAGAATGTCACTGAAAATGTCCCAACTGCTGTGAGGGTGGCCCGTGGGGTGGGCCAGGCCTTTGGAATCTGCTCCGGTCTGGTTTCCGGAATTGCCCCCCAGCCCCTGGCTCCTCCTTCCACATGCTGACGGCCAGGAGGGCTGACAGAAAGGCTTTGTCTCCTGTCTTGGAGTTCTTGTGGTAGTGAGTCGTACGCGAGTGACACAGGAAGAGGAGAGGGGACCCCGGACGGAGCAGCTTTGATTTGAGGGTCATAATAATTATACGTTTGGGGGAATCCACCCAAGTTCTGTGCCCTGGGCCAAGTGTTGTACTCATTTTCTTTTTTTTTCAGCCCACGCAATAAACCTTGAGGCAATGTAATTGTTATTAAACCCATCTTATAGACGAGGAAACTGACTCTTGGAGAGGTGAAGAGTTAGCCCAAGGCCGCACGGCTAGCCAGTGGCAGAGCTCCCCTGAAACCCAGGTCGTCGTGACCACTCCCGTGCCTCCTGCTACCTGGGCCGGCCCTCCCCGCCGATTCCAAGGAGCAGGTGTCCGAGCCCAGGGCTGACTCAGCGGGGGTTAGGGAGCGGGACCCCAGGATCTCAGGCCCAGTGGGCAGGGAAGCCTTCTCCACCTGCTTCGAGCCAGGGAAACTGTCGTTCCAGACGTCATTCCTAGATGGTTTAATTGATCTGCCAACAAGCATTTATTGGCGCATCAGCTCAGCAGAGGAGGCTGGCGTCCAGCCAAGGCTTCTGGTACTGCTGAAGGCCAGAGAGAGTTTTCTACCGGGATGGCTGCAAGCACACCGTCCCCTTGCCAGAGCTGTCTGCACTGCACCCACGACCTTCCTGCCCAGCTCCCCTGTGTCTCCTGGGTGGCACCATCCTCTGGACTCTGCTCCTCCTCCCTCCTGAGCCAGGTCCAGGCCTGGTCTCCCCTTTGCCCCGCACCCTATCATTCTGCCCTGACTCCGGCTCACCACAGCCCTCAGCCCAGGGCTCTGTCCCCTGCACCCCCAGTTCAAGGCTGAGTCCGCCTCCCATCCCCCCCCAATCCCCGCTTTGCCCCAGTCACTCACTTTTCCACATGTGTATGCCTTCTTTCCCCAGCTGGGTGTGCAGTTCCCCAGGGCACAGATGGTCAGCCAGGAGGCATGTGTGGGGAAGCGGGCAGACTGGGGACTTTAAAATACTTTTGAAAGGTAAATGATGCATGTGGCAACAAATTTCAACGCTACAAAAGCGTGCCTGGTGAAATACCTCCACCCCGAAGCTCCCCAGCCTCTCTTCCTGCTGGTAACCCCCATTATCACTTTCTCCTATGTCCTTCCAGAATTTTATGACAGAGAAGTTTCAGGCAAATGTGATCATACTGTGAACATTGCTCTGCATCTCATTTTCCCCCTTAATAGATCTTGGTGATCATTTCATATGATTAACGTAGAGCTGCCTCATTCCTTATTAACAGCTGCATGGGTTTCCATGGTATGGTTGTATCATAATTGGATCATCCAGACCCTTATTTTTGGACATTTAGGCAGTTTCCAGTCTTTGAGAATAAACTTTTGATCCTGATTTGAATTTTATTTCTGCCCCCTGCTGGCTAATTGACATCCTCAAGCCTTTGTTTTGCCATCTGTGCAGTGGGAATAATTATACGTACCTTGCGGAGTTGGTGAGTATTAAGATTGATGCAGAAACGCAGCGTGGTCCAGCATGTGGCTCACGTTAAGTGCGGGGTGGAGGGGAGCTGTTGATATCACACACTTAGCCTGCATTACTGATTGTGCTGTGCCCACTGCTGAGCTCGTCTTGGGCACCCGATGAATGCTTGTGAAAGATTTGGTTTCTGATTTAAAATACGGCACAGTCACATTAATTTGCAATTAAGACGGCTTCAGACTCATTGTTGGACTACGGTCATTTGAGATATATAATTCAGTCAGTCCTTACATGGGGTGTATGTCAGCACAGTGAGACCCCTGAACCCCTTACTTGCACAGAGCAGGTTCATAAGAGGTGTGTTTTGCTGTTTTGTTATTGCTGCTGCTGCTACTGCTGAGGGTGGCAGTTCTTTGAGGCGGGACTGCATCCTAGCCTCCTCAGCCACCCTCATAGCAGAGTACATAGTAGGTGCTCAATAAGTGCATGTTTTCTCCATCGCAGCGGGACTGGAGTCATAGTTGCCTGGAACGAAGTGAGGCTGGCTCTGAGCTGTCACCCCCTTGAAGCCTGACCCCGGAGTGATCCACTTCCACCCCTCATTGTGCACCGTGCACAGCACATCTGTCCCCACACCCGGGCCAAGCAGAGGCTGCATGATGGCCCAGCAATTCAATTCAGGATCTCAGCATTCAGAAACTGGCCCCTACCCTTTGTTTCCCACTAAAAAGGAACAGACTTGCAGCTGAAAAAAGGTTTCACTCAGACGCTGTGGCCCTGCTTTGAGGGTTTTTTCCCACATTTAACAGAGTCACGAGTAGGTTCAGTCCAGGAAGTCCTGCCTGCAGAAGGGAGCTTTGAAACGCAGGCCCGTTTGGGACAGGTGTCACCATGGGCCACCGCAGAGCTGCTGCCATCTTTCTCAGAGGGTCACAGCCTGGTGTCATGGGAAGAACTGCGGCTCAGGGGTCTCCCAGCCCCGGGCTCAGTCCCGACTTGGCTGCTAGTTAGCTGTGACCTTGAGCGAGTCACTTCACCCCTGAGCCGGTTTCCTCATCTGTAATAGTAATAGAAATTTACTTTGCCACGAGCCATCAGGATTGTGGGTCATATATAGAAAGTGACTAGGCTGGTGCCTGGCACATAGAAGGTACTGAAAAAGGTAGGTTTAAAAATTGCCGGTTGTAACTATTACAGCTCCCGTAGGTTGTTAAAGTTACTTAGTGTTATTAGATGTGGAAATAATTATTGTTATTAAATTTGGGTCCACATTGTGAACTCTGAGGGATTCCACACAAGGGAATACATTGGTTTGGGGAGGTTTTTGACTCTTTCCTCTTTAGGATACGTGAAGGAAATGCCACCTGAGGTTCAGAGGCCACTGTGAGTTTGTCACAAATGAGCTGGGAGTGCTCAGCCTTCCCTGTGAGCAGTTTTAAAGGCTTCCAGCTAAAGGTCTGGCTCAAGCACCCTGTAGCTCCCGGTGGTGGCTTGCCTGGTGAGCATGTGTTCAGCACGGATGTCCAAACAAGTGGTGTCCTCGCCAGCTGTGCCCACATGTGTGTTCAGCAGGGATGGGCTGGGAGGTGGTGGGCCTGAGGAACAGCATCTGCCTCTGAACAGATGGTTGCTAGGCCTGGCTGCAGGCTGGCCGCTACTGGACCTTGGAGGAAAGGGAGTGAGGAAGAGACGGCCGGTCTCCACCTTTCTGGGACTAGCAGGGGTTGAAGGCAGGCCCCAGGCTTTAGGGCTGGAACGTGCCATTCAGCAGCCTGTGCAAGACCCACATTTTACAGGTGGGCGCTGAATGGACTAGACAGCCGGGAGGACTTGCCCAAGGTCACCCGCTAATTAGCGGCAGAACCAGACTAAAGCCCAGGCCTCCAATCCCTCCTTGATAGTGCACCTTGCCAGAAACAAGAGAGTAAGAATTCAGTGCAGTTTATGAGTCCATATTGAAAAGCCCGACATAGGTGAAGGAGGACGTAGGAGTTCAGGAGGAGAATGATGGGTGAGGGTGGAAGGGCCTTTGGAGCTTGGGTGGAATTTAGAATAGGTGCTCCCCACTCCCACATCCACACATAGGAAGACCTTCCATGGCCTCTCAGTGCCTCCCATGTGTCAGATACCCCCCTCCTGCTCAGACCACAGAACTAGGGGGGTTCAGCGCTGTCAGGACCAGACATAACTGATCTCCCCATTTACTACCTGGATGACCTGGGCATAGGTTTCCTAACTTCTCCGTCCTATACAGTGGGTGTGATGCTGGGACTTCCCCATAGACTTGCTGTCGGCTGCGCACCTCAGACTTTCATGTGCCACTCACGTCAGCTGGGGATCTTGTTAAAAGCAGGTTCTGACTTATCAGGTCTGGGTAGGGCCCCAGACTGCGTTTCTGACCAGCTCCTGATGATGCTAATGATGCAGCCTGTTGAGGCATCAGGCAGTCTGTTTAGCCGAAGGGTTTCCCGAAGCTGGTGTTGGCACTGCCACTGCATGGAAACGCCCTTAAATACAGCACAGCCAGACCATTCGTTCTCACCCCTGCCGATGGGCGTCGGTGGGACTGGCGGGGGTGCCGCTGGGAGGGGGCATAGGGCAAGGCCTCCACGGCAGCTCGTCGCCCACTCCCCACCATCCCCCTGCCTAGCCCCACTCTGATCCTGCAGCCCAGCTGATCTGCCTGGGCCTGTGCCGACCTCTTTATTGTAAATGGCCTGCTTCCCGCCACCTCCCCCCCCACCCCGCCCCAGCAAGGCCCAGGGTGGCCTAGCCTGGCTCTGCCCTCCGCCCCTCCCACCTGGCTGATGGGAGGGCAAGTCCTGTCCCTCAGCAGCCCAGCTGTGCCTTCTACATCCCCTCCCTTTCCCATCCAGCCCCACTTCCCTCATGTTCTCATCTTTCCCAACCACCCCTGGACTCAGTTTATGGGACCCAAGTTCTCACATTTGTTGGCGAGGGGTACCCAAGTGAATCCATACTGTTATCCATGAATTTCCCGCGAGGGCGACTTCATTTGGGAAGGGATTACTGCAAATAGAAACAGCTCTGTGTGAAACAGTCATCGCGTGAGCACATAACAAGAGGCCAGGCGCTGCTCAGCACGGCGCGTGCGCCGTCTGATTTAAACTGCCGCAGCCCCATGCAAACGCCAGTGAGCGTTCTGTGCATGTTATCTCGTTCCATCCACGGATGACAATGCACTGCTCTCCCACTTCACTCGTGAGGAGACTGAGGCTGAGGGGGGATGAAGAGCCCGCTCATGGCAGGAGCTTGGCAGGCAACCATCCGGCAACCTTGAACCCACGCCTTTCACCTCCGTGCCGCTCGGGGTCACGTGAGTCTGCCGTGGCTCTGTGGGTGGTCCCAGGCCTCGGCTTTCCTGTGCTCCGCAGAAGGGCTTCCCGACGCTGGCGCCGGCAGCTCCCACTGCCACAGCCTGTGAACACCCTTAAATACCGCACAGCCGGATCATCCGTCCTCACCCCTGCCCGTGGGAGTGGGTGCTGCTGGGAAGGCAATGCACGGAGCAAAACACATTTGCGGGAGGGTGTTTAAACCGCTGGGAGAGCAGACAGCCTGCTGGGCTATGCCTGCGGCCAGGGAGCCGGCTGATTCTCCCCGTCTCCTCACTTGGTTAAGGCCAGGGGGCGGTTAGCATGAGTTATGGCCTAACCCAGACACTAATAAGGCTGCTTGTCTGAGGCCTTCCATAATTCAAGTTAAGGCTGTGCCGTTTAATGGCCCTTCTTCATCAGATCTTCCAGGACTTGGTGCCTCCTTAATGATTTATTTGCTTGGGATGAAATTAAGCCGAGACAGCATGAGCTTGGAAAACACTGCCGAGCCGGTTCTCCCCAGTTCTTCATCCCCCGCAGCAGCTGCTTTCTATAAATAGAGCTGCGAGCCCCGCTTCGTGACCTGCCTGCTGGGAACCCCAACGGGTACAGGCTCCCCCATCCTGGGGCCCTGGGGCACCACTTGACGAGGCACCTGAGGCCCCCATCTCTCACACCTCCAAGGCCCATGACCTCACCAGGGAGCACTGAGGGCCAGAGCTGCCAGCAGAGACATGGTCGTCTGGCTTTGGAGTCATTTAAGTAGAAGCGTTGACCCATTTGGATCCATTTGAGTCAATCCATTTGGAGCCGCAGCGGCATTCCAGATCTTGTCCCATTTGTTGAGGTTTCTCCCTCAAAATGCATCCACGATGGTGTCCCAGGGTGAGGGCAGTTTTGCCCTAGTGTTTACTGAGGTGGACAGCTCTCTGCTTGTTGTCTGGGCCCTGCTGGGGGTGCCATGTGGGATCCCGGTCTTCTCCCTGAGGGTGGCTACCTCTGGGGTGAGGGGCCAGAGTCACAGCCCAGGGCCACTCACAAAGCTCACCCAGGGGCTAAGCATCGAGAAGAGGGGAGGGACGTTTAGTTGAGGCTCCCTTGGAAATCCAGACCCCAGGAGATCCAATTTGCCTGAGGGAAGGGGTGAGCGTAAGGTTGCATGTGTAGTGGGTGGGTCCAGGAATGGGATGCTCTCAGGCACCCCACTACTGCCTCCACTGCACGTCTGCCCCAGACCCCCTCCCATCCACCTGTGCCCCACCTCTCCTATGTCATCTCTGTTCCCTCATAATTTGGGTATCCCTTGGGGTTAGCTCACCAGGGCCCTGACCCCTCCTTGATCCCTGACCGCTTCTGCCTTGCTGTTAGCTGGCATGTTGTTTTCCCAGGTCTTGGTTTAAAGTCCTGAGCGTCTCTGATGGGTCAGCGCTTCTCAGGTGCAGACAGAGTTTCCCACCTGCCCTCTGATTGGTGCCTCTGGGTCGGGTCCCACCTGCTGGTTCCCTTAGTTGTGGGGAATCCTGGAGCTGGTCACTTGGCACACTTGCCTGGACCTCAGCGACCCTCAGGGAGAGTGGGAGAAACACAGATTCTGGCTGTCTCTGAATCCATGGGCCCTGGATTCAGAGTGTGTGTGTGTGTATTATAAGCTTCCCAGTTGATGATGCCATCAACCCAGCACTGGCTGGAAGTCAGCTCCTTGAGATGCCTGGCTGGAAGGAGGCTGCTGGGGTGAGTAGGGGTGCAGGGTCATGTAGTGAGGGGTTGCTGGTGGCTAAGCAGAGATGTCCCAGGTTTACAAGTACTAGTTGTCGAGAGGTGCTTGGAAAAGGTGGGGGGGACAGGTCCTTGAAGGAGCACTGTACTAGGAGCCAGGAAACGTGGCTGGGCCCCTCCAGCTTGGCAACTGGCTGTGTGACCTTGGGCGAATCACCTCGCCTCTCTGTGCCTCTGTTTCTCCATCACAGGAAGGAAGGGATTAGACAAGATGGCCTGGAAGAGTCCATTATTCATTGGTATCTAATATCCAGAGGCTGTCTGCACGTCTGATTTTTTGGATGACAAACTTTATACAGCTGTGCTGTGGAATACAGTAGCCACTAGCCACGTGTGGCTATTTACATTTAAGTTTAATGCAAATAAAGTTAAAAATCCAGCTTTTCAGTTGCGGTAGCCACATTCAAGTACTCCGTAGCCACGTGTGGCTGGTGGCTACCATATCGGACAGTGCAGATGTAGAACATTTCCATCATTGCCCGAAACTCTAGTGGACAGTGCTGCTTCAGAGCCACTGGGAGGACTGGGGAGCCTCACGGAGAGGGCGTCAGCCACTGTTTCCGTCATGGGGCTCTTTCCATCTGGGGCTGCAAGGAGGTTCAGCTGTCCCATGAGTTAGTTATTCTAGGGCCCAGCTCAAGGATGGTGGGTCAGGAAGAAGATTCAGCACAGACGCCTGTGCAAGGAGAGTTGGGCAGCACACTACCAGGAATACTTGGAGAACGTTGAAGGTCCTGGGTGGGGAGAGCCAGGAGGGGGGCAACACAGGAGGTATGCCAGGAATGCGAGGAGGAGGGCCTGGGGGACAGCAGCGGTCAGGAGCCCTGGTGGGGGGGAGGGGCAGCTGCACCAGAGAAGCAAGAGCCCAGGTACACCCAGCCGCAGGTTGGGGAAGCAGCAGAACCCCCTCGCTGGTCTGTGTCCTTGGGAGCATCCCTGAGCCCGCGGAGCCTCCACCTCCTCGTGGGTGAAAGGGGAGGGATGAGAAAGAGGCTTGTTACAGAGATGAAATAAAACCAGACCCTTGAGAGCCCTTCGTAAATGGTGGCCCAGATCGCGGTAGAGACTGCTTCACAAGGTACGGTTGAGTGTTCGTTTTGACTTGTGATCGTAGCTGCCCTCAGTGGTGATTTTAAGGTTCTGGGGTGTCTGTCCTGTCTGTCCATCTGGGCAGTAGGCTCTTTGGAGAAGGGGTGGGTGTGTTCTTCCCATGTCCCTGCAGCCCTGAGCACGCAGGCGGCTTCCGTCCATTCTGTCCCACTGCAGCTGAACAGAACGGCACTGGTGGCCACCATGCGGGGGCCGCTGGCTCTTCCTCCTTCCTCCTGACCTGGTGGCCCTTCGCCGGCGCATACTCATGCCCTGGGAGTTGTCCAACACTTTCCTTGTCCCTGACACATGTGTGTGTCTGCCTGGGTCTGGTTGTCATTTTCTGACCCCAGCCCCGCCGTGTATAAACAAACCAAGGGCAGAGGTCAAAGGCCAGGGCGGGGCTTTGCTGGCATCTCACAAGGGGTGCACTTGGCAGGAAGTAGCCTGGTGTCTAGTTTCATGATGAAATGGGCTTTCATCTGCATTCCTCGCTGGGAGGTGACTTGACTGGCTGACTGTGGATGATGGATTGCCTGCTGCACCCCAGCTCTGGATGGGTTCATGGCTCAGGTCTGGCTCTGGCTTTTCATGAAGTCCCTACCAGGACATGCAGAACATAGAAAGGGGAGTTGAACCCCACCAGAGCCACCTGTCCCGCCATATGGTTGGTGGGCTTCCCCACAGAAGTGGCTGTGAAGATAAGTCAAAGGAACCGTTTGCTAAACACTTCCCTGCCCCAAACTAAGTGCTTTATATATATGCAATTCCATTAAATCCTTTTTGGTGAGTCATGTTAACATCCCCATTTCATGGATAGGGAAACTGAGGCTGTGAGAGGCAAAATGGTCACAGGGTCAGAACTGGAATGTGGACCCTAGTCTCTCTGATTCCCAGGTTCAAATGTCCTGAAAGTCTCCTTCTTGCCTCTGGTATCTTCCATCTGATCACACTGAGGTTTTTCAACACCTGAAATGCTCCCTGCTCTCATTGTTTAGCCTCAGCGTGATGATCTGAACTTCTCTAGGTGTGGGCTTAGGGCCAGGTTTTGCAGAGCTGTGTGACCTGGGCCAGCCACAGAACCCCTCTGAACCCCAGGTGCCCTCACTAGACAGTGGGTGCACCTCACATATCCAAGAAACTGGAGTGGTGGGGTGCCAGGTACATGGAGGGGCCCAGGGGGACTGTGCTCCGTGGTTTCTGAGGAGACAGTCACTGCTGTCCCCATGCTACCCACCCTCACCACCCCCGGTAGGACCCTGGTGGTGCCTCTCTTGATCCCAGGACGTGTCCAGCAGAGGACATGGGAAAGGCATCAGCCCCACATGGACCCCATGTTCTCAGCCTTCTGAGAGCACAGCTGACTCTGCCCTGGGAAGTGAGGGCTCTTAGTTGCACCCCTTTCTCGGGGCAGACCCAAGGAGATGGACCTTGTATGTGGCCTCCCTCACCAGAGCTGGCTTCTTAGCACCTCTGTCACAAGAGTGGGCCCCCAGTGCTCAGGCCAGCTTTCACATCTCACCAGGCAGATTTCACCTCTGCTTTTGCCTGTGTTGTGCCTCCTGCCTGGATGCCGTCTTCTCCATCTCCATCTGCCCAGAGCTTTCCTTTCTCAAGGCTCAGAGAGATGCCAACTTCGTTTGTAAAGCGCTCCCTAATGACCTCAGTCCATACTGACAGCTCTGCTCTGTGCTGCTGGAGCGCACTTGGGTGGATGGAGGGTGTGCGGGGCTTTACAACTCAGAAAAGTTGAAGGCACGACCACATTCTTAGTGACCAGCCCTCCGACGCCTCTCTCCGTGGCTCCTCTTCCTTAGACTCTGGCCCCCCTGCTTACCTCTCCTCCTCTGAACTCCGGAATCCTCTGGGGTCCCTGCAGAGTAGAGGGAAAGGCTCTGAAGTCAGGCAGAAAGCCCGGGTTTGAATCCTAGCTCCGCCATTCCGGGCTGCGGCCTCTCTGTGCTTCCCTTTTGGTGTCATCACCTGCAAAGGGCGGCTAACGATGGCCGTGCTGGAGGGTGGCAGAGGGAGGGCAGGGAACCTGTCAGCTTGGCAAGCCCAGCTCAGCGCTGGAGGGGGGCTGCCCTGGTTTGCGCTCAGGTGGATTCCCTTCCTCTCCCAGATAGGAACAGCCTGAGATACAGCCCTGAGTAGACAGTGGGCACACAATAAAGACTTCTTGGCTCTTCCAATACTTTCTTTTGCGATGTTTCTCTGTTAAAAGCACCCTGAGGTGCTCGAGGCTGAGAGCAGAAGCACGGTGCTCGCTCAGCCTCTGAGGGGGCCCCTGCCTGGCCCTTCCCTCCTCCTCCCCACACACCCCTGCCCTGGCCTCCCTGTGCCCTCCCTCCATGCCGCCCGGGCGGCTGCACCGGCCTATAAATCAAACCTGTCCCTGGAGACCTCTGACCCAAACCAGATGGCTGTACAACGCCAGCACAGAGTAGGCTCAGCTTCCATCAATGCCTGACCCCTCCCCTGCCTGACCTGGGGCCTTGGAGATTCTTTAGGCAGCTGCCCTGTCAATCACTACCAATTGGTGATCCAGGCCTGGCAGCAGCTGGGGGCCATGACCTCACAGAGACGCTTAAGAGACTGTCTTGGAGACATTCCATTAAGCCGTATATAAAGATCTCTTGAGGGTTTGTGGTGTCTACTTTCTGTGCTACAGGCAGTAGCCTGGCCCAATAGCCTGAGCTGGTATGCTCTGTGCCACTCTCTGCCTCCTCCTCCAAGAAGTCTTCCCTGGCTAGAGCCACTGCTGGAGCTTCTGTAGCAGAGCCTGTCTGACCCTCCAGGCACTCATTCAGACACTGTTCATTCTGTCTACGGCCTTTCACTGTGCTTCCTTGCCTGGGCCCATGGGGATGCTTGGACATTGCCTTGCTACCAGGAGCCCCCCGAGACAGCTATAGATAATTACAGGACAGGGTGAGCAGGGGACCCAGAGCACCATAAGAACTCAGAAGGTGGATGCACTATAGCCTGGGAATCCAGGACAGCTTCTCTAGGAGGAGCACTTGAGCTGTCTTGAAGGATGAGTTGGAGTTTGCCAACTAGAGGAGGGGGAGAGTGTATTTCAGACAGAAGAATGGCATGCGACAGGTACTGGCTCGGGGTGCAAAGCAGCTTGATAGATTCAGGGGCCTGCAAATTGGAGAGCATGCCAGAAGTACACCTGGAGGATGATTGGGGGTTAGAGGTATATCAGTATGAATTAGGTTTGATTGTGTGCAACCCCAAATCCCTAATAATAGGCTTAAACACGAGTAGAGGTTCATTTCTCTCTCACTTAAGACAAGTCTGGAAACAGGCAATCCAAGGATATTGTGGGGCTCCAGGGGGTGATCAGTGCCTCAGGCTCCACCTGCCTGCTGCTCTAGCTTCCCGGCTTGTGATTTTCGTTCTCTAAGTTACCTCATGGTCTCAAATGGCTGCCAGACCTCCAGCCTTGGCACCTACATTCCAGGAAGTAGGATGGAGAAAAAGCTGGAGGGCACACTGTCTCTCTTTAAAAGGATGTCTCAGAAATACCCTACTATGCTTCTGCTTATAGCTCAGTGGTTAAAACATCACATACCACTCTTAGCTGCAAGGAAGCTGAGAAATGTAGTTCTGACCAATAGGTGCTAACTAGAACATTGTTCTGCAAAGGATCCAGAGGCCCTGCCTTGCCTCTGTGGGAAAGAGCACTGCTCGATTAATGATGTCTGCCTTCATTGCGGGCATGGAGCCAACAAGATGCAGCCCAGTGTTTGTCTTGCTGGTCTGCCGCCAGAAGCTCCTCTCCCCAGGGATTCCCAAGGTGTTTGGTGCAATTCCTGCAAACAGAGCCAGCCACATGGCCAGCCACTCTCCAAAGCCCCAGAGCTGAGCAGAATTCTGGGTGAAGGGTTTCTTGGTGCTTTGCAGTCTGGTTTTGTGTCTGATCTACAGCGTTCTTAAGGCCTCCATTGCGCTTCAGCAAGCCTAGAGTCTGCAGAATGGGCCGTGCCGTTAGAGCATGACTTGGAGGACAAGAAAGGAATACGGTGTCACTAAGGTAACTGCAGCCTCATCCCCCAGTGAGAGCTTTTCCAGAAGGTAATAATAGAGAAAGAATTTGAGGAAAGTTCTGAGCCGTTTTATTTCACAGCTGGAAATGCATTGTCTCCTGGTTTAATTTCACACCTGCTGTGTGTCAGAGCCCCAGTTTCCTTAGCTGTGAAATGGGGTTAATACTACCTGTCTTCAGGGGTTGCTGGAAGGATCACATGTAACAAAGGAAGGCAAAGCAGGGAAGAGACACAGAGGGTAGCAGTTAGGAGCACAGGCTCTGGCCTCCAACTGCCTGGGTTCCAATTCTGGCCTTGCTGCTGGTATATGTTACTTAACCTTGTGTAACCTTGTGTATGATAACTTAACCTCTCAGTTCCTTTGTCTCCTTATCTGTGAAATGGCGATGATGACAATAATAGTACCTACCTTGAAGGGCTGTTGTAAGGCCCATACGTGTCATAATATACACATAAAGGGCTTACACATCCGGCACACGGTATGTGCGTGGAAGAGGTAACGGCTCTGAAGAGCACAGTCTTTGTGACCAGGCAGGTGTGGGCTAGGATTCTGGGTAAATTACTCCTCTGGGTCTTAGTTTCCTCATTTGTGAAACAAGGCTAATAGGACCTGCCTTGTAGAGTGAGGATTAGTGACAGAATAGCTGTAAAGTGACACATAGGACACACTCAACAAGTCAGCACTATGGTGACAATTATAATAATGAGACCGTGTCCCAGGCTCTGTTATCAGCATCTTTTCCTCCTAAGAACACTAGACAGCTAGGTTGCTAGTGACATTTCTCCTGGGGAAAGTGAGGCCTAGGGACTTGCCCAGGGTCACACAGCTGGTGAAAAATGAAGCTGAGCTTTGACCTCCCGGGTCAGCTGACCCGCAGCCCGTGCTGTCTTACGTGGCAACGTTGGTCCTGAAGAGGAGCAGGCCTTGGGTTTAAGGGGGGGAAGGGCTGGGCGTGGAGGTTGCCCAGAGCTTCAGGGACAGCTGCCCCAGAGGTGCCATGTGACACAGGGGACCAGGGCTTCTGAGCCCTTGTAGTCAAATGCGCCTGCAGGACCCTGACCCTTGCTCGGAGCACGAGCTCTCTGGGCCCGTCTCGAAGAAGGGCTGTCCTCGTGGGACTCCCGTGGCAGGCAGTGTGGACGGCGGTGGGGCAGCAGGCGTGCGGCTCGCTCCCTCAGAGTTGAGATCCGCAGGTAGACAGTGGGAGGCGAGGGAGGGGCTGGAGGAGCATGTGAAAGCCAGGTGTCCAGAGGATTCTGCTTTAGCGGGGTAGGGGGGAGTATTGTGGACGGGGGGCAGACAGGATGCCAGCAGATGGTGGAGGGAGGTAGGCCACGTAGGGAGGTGGGCCCAGGGGAGGAACCCAGCAGGAGGCGAAAAGTCCCGGGTGTGCTCTCGGGGCCCCCAGTTTTGGGGTCCCAACAGTGTCAGGCACCGTGGCAGCTGCTTCACATCCATGTCCTTGTTTGATCCCCAAATTGTCCTGGGGAGCAGGTGTCACGTACCCATTTTCCAGGTAAGGAAGCAGAGGCTCCAGAGGCGAAGGGGTTTGCCTGGGGTGGCCGGGGGCAGCAGAGCTGGACCTGGGCCCAGAGCCGAGTGCCAAGCACACCTGCCGAGGCTGGGGGGGGGCGCGGCAGGGGGGGACGGGGGGGAGGGGGGGAGGAGAGGGATGGTGAGTGTCCCCAGCCACCTCCTTGAGGAGTCCCTGCCTTGTCTGTGGCAGGGACCCGGGTGCTGGGATACTTCTGCGCTTACAACCTTAAAGGATAGACTTTTCTTTAGGGAGCCAAAGTTCGGTCGTGCTCAGTGAGCAGGAAAATGGAAGTGACCCCAGGGCAGAGATTTAAGGCCCTGTTGGCCCCTTGGGCAGCACCGTGTTTAATAGCTGGGACGGAGGCGGCGGTGTCAGTGATAAATCCGCTCTGTGCCGTAGGGTGGGGGGCCGCCCTCCCCTCTGAGTTCCATCTGGACCTCAAACTCACTCCCAAGCCTGGCTTGGAAGTGGGCCGGCGGCCGGCCATCCCCCTGCCCTGGACAGCTGAGCTGCTAGCACCAGCTCCAAGGGGAGGCGTCCCCCGTGCTACATGGGGACACACAAAGAGGGCACAAAGTTACAGGGACCGCATTGACACACACTATAAAAAATAATGCTGGAAGGCTGTGCTCCAAGCAGGTTATCTAGGTGGCGGGAGAAGGGGTGAATTTCCTGCTTCTTTGTGCTTAATGTCCTTTCCAAATCAACACTTACAAAAGGATAGAACTGTGGAAAGTCTAACACTTTCTCACCGTCCCCATTTCCTATTTGATTCCTGGGGTGATCACCCCCCATCCCTTCCACCCCACAGTGGCGGGCAGTCCCAGGCCTGGTACTTCCTGCAGGGCAGCATCCATCCGCTGTGCTCTCCCCTGAGCTGCAGGTGGCCACGCAGCTGGGTACAGGTACAACCTTGAGGGCTCCCCTCAACCACTGGGAGCACAGGGGTCAGTGGATAAGTGTCCCTGGCTCCCCAGCCTCCAGTGGGGCAGCTCTGAGGCGCATTCTACACAGCTGCTCAGAGGGTCCGAGCACGAGCCCCCGGCTATGTCCACTCATTAACACACCCTCTCTAGTCTTCCTCCCTTTCCTGTTTCACTCTCCCCTCTCCCTCATTTTTATTTCCTGAGATTGCCTCCCCCCAAAACTACCGGCACCCAAAGCCTCGTCTCAGGGGAACCCCAACTAAGACAGGCCCACTCTGACCACTTTCTTGTAGAGCATCTCAGATGTGTTCTGGGCATACACAAGTGCATCTGTATCCGTATCCAAATACTGATTTCCAGATTCCTGTCTTGTTCTCTTTATGCTTATTCCATCTACTCAATAAATTTACTGAATAAACTAAAAAAAAAAAAAAAAAATCCACAAATGGGACCATTCTGCAACGTGCTTCCTTTGTGACTGGATGAGACACTCAGGAGGATTTCAGGTGCCAGTCGGTGCACCTAGGAGCCCTTCCTGGCAAACTCGATCTTGTTTATGGGGGCACCCACATCCCCCAAGAGTGGGACCAACCCCAGCTAGAGGTTACTGGTCCTCAAGGAAAGGGAGTGTGGGACAAATCCTCCTCTTCGTCCAGCTGGTCAGTATGCACTGTCCAGATACTGGCTGAGCCTTCTCTACCTCCCCCATCAGGCCAGACCTGGGCAGCTGCAAAGATGGGCTGATATGGTCCAGTCCGTATGTCCAGCAAGAGTAGAACAGTCTCGTAGGAGCCCCAGGTTCCCACAGTCCTCAGACAGGGACAGAGGGCACACAGGGGACGCAGATATCCAATCAGGGAGGGCTCTGCAGAGGAAGGGACTTCTGCCAGGTTGGGTAGAGCCTGAAGGAGCAAGGCAGGCCATGGGGGCTGCTGGAGCGAAGGTGTGGAGGTGTGAAAGATGGGGTGGGGGGAGGGAGGGAGAGTAAGACGGTGAGCACATGGGGTGTTTCTAACAACTGACCCTGTCATTTTCCTCGACTGCAATGACTTCTTTACGCAGACTTTCACAAGCAGGTCTGTGTGTGCCAGCGGCCTCAGGGTCAGGAACCAGATGAGATGATGAATGCACTTGGACAGAAGCCCTTACCTTATTCTGTAGGGAATTTGCCAAAAGCCAGTTGTCTTTGAAAAACCAATTTTCAGGGATTTCACGGAAATCTTTTCAGAATTTGTGGATGTTGACAGCTCTGCCACTAATCAGCTGGGTGACCTGGGGAAAGTCACTTTAGAGCCTGCTTTGGAACTGCGCTTTTTGTTTCTTCAAAGCAGCAAGTGAGATGTAGGTATATCTACTGTGGGAGGGACGGGGGCATTCATGAACACCAGTCTTGGGTGATGCTGGCCACCCACCCCTTTTTTCTGCTCCTGCTGCCCTTCTAGACTGTTTATAAATTGAGGGGAGTACTAAGCAGAACACTTTCTCTCTCTCTCTTTCTCTCTCTCTCTCCCTCCCCCTCCACTGCCTCCCAGATTGGGAATATACATACGGTCAGCCCAGAATTTAGACCCCAGTTCTACTACCATGGGACCCTGGGCAAGTAATTTTTTAAAAATTCATTCTGCACATATTAATTGAGCACCTCCTACTATCCCATGCACTGGGGTTACAGAACTGCAGGGACAAAACAGACAAAAATCCCTGTCTTTATGAAGCGTATATTTTAGTAGGTGGAGATAGACAATCAGCCAATAAGTGAATCGTAAACTGTTAGCTGGTGATATGTGCTATGGAGAAAAATAAAGCAGGGACGGGGCTAGAGTGTGTTGGGGGAAGTTGGAGTTTGCGATTTTTAAATAAGGTGGCTGAGGAAGGCCTTGTTGAGAAAGTGACATTTGAGCAAAGAACTTGAAAGGGGAGCAGAAATGAGCCATGTGGCTGTATCTGGGAAGAGCTCTCCAGGCAGAAGTAACAGCAGGTGCAAAGGCCCCGAGTCATATGGTCACATGTGCTGGAACTGAAAGGTGACGGGAAGAGGCACAGGGGGTGAGGCCAGAGAGGAACCAGGCGGTGGGGGGAGGCAGACCAAGTATGACCTTCAGTTTTCTCTCTGAACGAGATGGGGAGTCACTACAGAGTTTGGGGAAGAGGAGTGACCTGATTTGCCTTAGGTTTCAACCATCACTTTAATTGCAGTCTTGGGAATAAATTTTTTGTGGGGGTGAGGGTAAAAGCAGGGAGGCCAGTTAGGAGGCTGTTTCAATACAAATGAGAGATGCTAGTGGCTTGGATCAGGATGGTAATGGTGGTGATGAAAGGTAGCTGATGCTGGATGTATTCTGAAAGTGGGACCAACACTTTCTCTTTTCGAGAGAAAGAGAAAAGTCAAAGAGTCAAGGATGATCCCCAGGCTTGGGGCCCAGGCAACTAGAAGGATGAAGGTGCCTTTATCCAAGATGGGCAAGACTGCAGGTTGGGGGTGGTCGTCAGGAGCTGGACTTGGGACATGTAAGGGTTGAGATGCCCATCGGGCATCCAAGAAGAGGTGCAGTTGGATATGGAGTGCAGGGGAGAGGTCCAGCATATAGATGGCTTTTGTAACCATGACACAGTGTGAAATCCCTGGGGAAATGGATGTAGCTACTAAAGAGAAGAGGTATCAGGACCAAGCCCTGGGGCACCGTAATGCTTAGAAACCACGCCTCAATTTCTCCTTCTGTAAAACAGGGATGAAAACCATAACTACCTCCTAGGGGCTGTTGTGGAGATTATGTGAGATGGTGCATGTCAAGTCTCTAATAATAAATGGCATAGAGTAAGAGTACCATAAACAAGCGTTGTTATTAATGATAGAAATTATTGTCTCAGCAAGCATAATGCCTCTTATAGGTGCTTTTCAACTTTTAAATCCACTTTCAATGGTTTTTGACCCTCCAAAGTGTCCTGAGCAATAAGACAGGACATACTTAGCCCCATCTGGCAAGCGAGAAGCCTGGGGTTCAGAGAGTTTTAAGGGAGGTGCTCAGCTCTCCCCTGCATGTTAGTGACAGAGCCAGGGCTCGAGTGCAGACCCCAGTCTCCTGCTTCTCTGATCTTTCTGCCACAGCCTGTTAATGCTGACAAACAACTTAATTAAGCAGAGCAGGTGCTGCTTGCCCTCGAGAATGTGGACGCCAGCTCTGCTTGGGACAAGCTCCCATGGCAGTGCCCACCGCAGGTAGTGCCAGGGGCCCAGGTTCATGCTGAAAGGCCAGGGGACACAGGCTGAAACCTACAGCGATAGTGACAGGGCAGGACAACCTCCTTTTGTTGGAGAACTTCCTTTTTAAAAGCAGCTGCCGAGGTAGGGCTCATTCACATCCTAGCTAGTTCAGCAAAACTGGCATTCACTGGAGCCGGCCCACCCAGCTGCTGCTTGTCTCAGTGGTCAGTGTGTCGTCCGACCCAGCAGGAAACAAACTTTGCAAGAAGCCATGAACCCAGAGTTAGCAGTGTGGGGTCGAGGAGCCTGGGGTGGCTTTGAGTCAAGCTGAGCTGGGTTCACATCTCAGCTTCCTTTGTCCCCAGCTGGGAGCCCTGGTGCAGGGTATTTCACCTCTTTGAGCTTCAGCTTCTTTTTCTGCAAGGTGGGGCAGGGGGCTTGATTCTTAGCACCATTCATGAACTGGAAGTAAAGTATGTGGTGCAAAACAGGACTGGATGACTAATAGATGACGTCATTATGGGCAAACAAAAGGAAGACTTCCAGGGTGAAGTCAACCTGTGCCCAACCAAGCCCTGCGCCCTCACTAACCACATCTTCCGTTCTCGACCATCACGGAGGGGTGATTAGGACATACTGCCCTGAAGGCCTTCATCACCGTTACAGTTAGCACCTCTGCGGGCCCCTGTGCACCAGGAGTGAGGCTTGAGGCTGGGATGCAGCAAGACTCTGCTGGAGCAGCCCAGGCAGCTGCTGGCTTTGCCATGCATTGCCCATGAGTTGGTCCTCTGGAGGAATGGCTGGCAAGGGGGCTCAGTCCCCTGCTGTGGGGTTCGCAGCATCTCCAGTGGCCTCCCAAGCTTGCTGACTGCTTGGGGTGATTGTTCAGCCCTCAGCTCCCTGGAACAGGAAGACCAGGGAGGAAAACAGGCTGGGTGAGCAGCCCGGCGCTGACCCAAGGCAGGGAGAGAGAGGAGGCATTGCCCCCTCCACCCGGAGGGAGCCCCTCCCTGTGCCAGCATACACTGGCTGTCTTATCAACTCCTTCACCCCTGCTCCACTGCAGGGAGGGGCTGCTCTCCCTTATTAAGAGGCTCAGAGAGGTAAAGCAACTTGCCTGGGCTGTTTCCAGGACAGTCTGATGCTCGGGCTTGGGCTCCTCCTCCTCCGTCTCCCTCCCTCAGCCCTGCTCCGCAGGGGCTGTGGGCCGCACTGTGGCTCTGAGCAGAGGGGTGGCGTGGGGTGCTGAGCCTGACCTGCCTGGAAATGAAAGGTGCCAGGACCCCCACTCAGAGGCGGGAGAGGAGGTCAGGAGGCTGGGCAGCCCCGCGGATGCGGGAACATTTGCAGAGGTCACGCAGGGAGATGAAGCGGTTCCTTTTCATAATAGAGTCTGTAGGGAGAAATCAAGGCTTCTTGGAACTTAAAGCTAAAAATGCCAGCCGGACATAATGACAACAACAACAATAATAAAATATGTAGTCATGCCATATATTGTGGTAAGCACTTTTCATAGTGTAAATCTTCCCAGCAATCTGCTGAGCGGATGTTACTTCCTTTTCTACTTTGTAAATGAGGTAATTGGGCTCAGAGAGGTCACTTAACTCGCCCAAGGTCACCCAGCCAATAAGTGGCGGAGCCAGGATCCAAACCAGAGTCTCTCTCATGCCCAAAACATGCTTATTCTGCTACACTAACTGAGGTGTAATTTAATTCATCAGAAGGTTCCGCCTTAGGTGACAAAGAGGAGGCCCAGAGAGGTTAACCTGCGCGCGAGGCCCCAGTGGATTAGTCACAGCTGGGGAAGCTTCCGGATCTCCAGAGCCACCTTGCCGCCCTGCGGTGCTGGAGGAGAGCTGTGTGCCAGCTGCCAGGCCCAGCTGCGCCCTCCCCTCCCCCCTCCTCCCACACACATCGATCACACACATACACATTTTCATGAAACAGCTCAACCTCTGCAAGAGGGCCCAGACAGGAAGCCAAGGGTCCTTCTTACCAGCTGGGTATGAAGAGCCATGTGCCTACTTCCTCGGCCATCCAGAGCCTGAGCCACGCCTTGCTGAACTCGGGCCAAACAGCCCCTTCCCCTAATACCACATAACCCTCCTGTGTGACCTTGGGGAGTCTTGGCCATGTTCTGGGCCTCAGTTTCCTCTTCTGGGAAGTGGGGGGTAGCGGCACCTCCCCCCTGGGATGTCGGGGGGCTTTAGTGTGGTGGTGTCTATAAAAAAAGGCAGCCAAGTGTCCGGCATGCCGTGGACGTTGAACAAATGCCACCCGGCCTGGCCTGGTTCCCTTTAGTTACTGGTGGCTGGGCATGCTCGCGCTGTTTCTAGAGCAGAGTGTTTGCAGCAGCCTGGCTGCCCGGGGCCCGGTGGAGTCCAGTGGTCACCCCCTGCAGCTGACACAGCTCGTGCCCATCTTCCTCCTCCTCCTGTGGCTCCCACCGGCAGCCCCTGTTGTCCCGCCCGGGCGTCCCCACGCTGACTGGGTGCTGTCCACCCCTCTCTCCACCGCGGCGCTGCACACAGTAGGTTCTTGGGAACTTGGTGAATCACGGAATTTGTGCTCTGGCCCCGGGCAGGTCTGTGCTGGCTCCCACAGGGCATCCCGAGGAGCGACTCTGCCGGCCCTCACCAGGCCAACGTGGCCGACGGGGCAGTGGGGCCGCCCAGCTGCTTCCTGGTCCTGCCTCATCTTGTGAGGGTCCCTCTGCCCACAGTGCCAGAGCAGATGTGGCACTATTAGAGATCTTGAGTTCAAACCGGTGGGCAGCCAGGAGACCCTTGCAAGCAAGTCTGGGCTGAGTCTGTGCCTGGATTCGGGGAGCCTCCTCGGAGGCGGTGGAGCTGCACAGCTGCTCCTTGCACACACTCTGTGCCCTGAGCCCAGGGAAGGGCGAGCAGAGCAGGGCAGGCTTCTCAGAGGAGGCAATTTTTGAATCGGCCTGAGGAGAACACGGGTTGGATCTTGCGCTTGCTCCTGACCTTTTGTTTAGCCCACCCCAAAAGTCCTGCAACAAACAAGTGGAAACCACTCGCCTGGTAGGGCTGAGACTGGAGGAGGCCCCATCACTCTCGGCCGACCCTCCGGGCCCCGTGGCCTGACCTCTGCACCTGCCCCAGCGCTGAAACCTTCCTCTGGCCGTGGGCCCCGGCTGGGCCACCCACTGCCCTGGAGCAGCTGCAGTCACTCTCTAGAGGGGGGTTGTGAACGCCCCAGTTCCCTCGCCCCTCAGGTGGGGTCACCCTGAGTGGGGCTATGCCCCCGGCGCTCACGGCAGTAGCTGCAGTAAGGGCACTCCCCTCCTGGTGTCACCTCCACCCTCCTGCCCGTGACTCTCTTGTCCCCGACCCGACACTTCTTCTCTGCAGCTGCACTTTCCTTCTCAGAGAACAGGGGGGATCTAGCAGCGTCCTCACAGGGCACCAGGGAAGCATTTTATGAGAAAGTGTGTCAGATAAAGCCTTGACTATCTAACTATATATTCTTGCTGCCCGACAGGGCGTGACCAGCCTGTCTCCAGTTGAAGAGCGCTCCCGGCCCCTGTCTTGGGCCTGCCTGGACGTGGCAGTGGGGACGGGAGGCCCGGGCAGGCAGGGACCGCTGCCCGGAGTGATGCTAGGTGTGAGGGCGATGCTGCAGCCCCTGCAGTGCCCCAGGAGGGACCTGCTCCACAGCGGACTGCAGAGGGCATGTTCAGGAAGGGATTTCCGGGCTACTCTGAGGCGGAAAATTTGAGACTGTAAGCTCCTCAACAGCTGTGTCCTCTGTATTGTTTGGGCCGCTGCCTGGAGCACCATGGCTACAGGATGAATACAAATGCATAATGGAAGGGGCTGTCCTGGGGCTCAGAACAGACTTTTTCATTCCTCGCTCCCCCAGCTGCTCCCTTCCCGGCTCCCCTGAGACTGTGCTGGGACTTGATGTTGTCAAAACTCATATAAATCCTAATGTCATCTGGCTCTGCTGACTGCAAGGCCCCAGACATCAGGAGGAAGGAGGGAATTTTCACTTTTCTCTGTGAGGGGAGTGACTGGGGAGGGCCCATGCTACCCAGACTTCCTGGGAAGCAGCTGGGACCTGGCATGCTGGAATGGCACGGAACCCTCGGTGCCCTGTCCCCCTGGAACATTTTAGGTAATCTGCCCCAGTGCTTTCGGCTTAGAAGGCTGGGCGGGGCCGGGGGTGGGGGTGCGTAACCCAGGGCTGGCACTGTGGACAGAGAGACTCTCACAGGATGGGGAAGGACCAGGGAGCAGATGTGGCACTATTAGAGATCTTGAGTTCAGACTGGTGGGCAGCCAGGAGACCCTTGCAAGCAAGTCTGGGCTGAGTCTGTGCCTGGATTCAGGAATCTGTAAGAAGAGCATCGATGGGGTAGAAATAACACCCGAGGCAGAAGAACTGGAGGCATCTTCTGCCTCAGTCAGAAGCTTCTTATATGCTTTCCTCTGGAAGAGGAAAACCTAGGATGTGATGACCACCCAGGGCCAGAGGTGGAAGCAGCTAAGTAGGTTAATAAGACAGCAAGTGAGTTTAGTGACCAAAGGAGGTAGATGGTATGATGCATAGTCAGGGCCTCTCCAACCCAAGTTATAGTGGGACCTCGCCTCCTTTCATTTGGACCTCATGCTTCTTTTGATGTGGCGTCTGTTAGTCTTAGCTAACTGAGCGGGCGGCGCTCATTGTCCAGTCTCAGGGAGCTTGTGACTCTCTTTTGCAGAATATTATGTCACAGAATAATATTGTCACAGAATATTATTGTCACAGAATAATATGTCCTGCCAGCCAGATTTACTTCCAAGGGCTAAAAGCAGGACTTTATAGGAATCCCTGATGGGTTCCATCCTATGGCACTATGCCAGATAGTTTCCTAGACTGCGGAGGGCATTTGGGTTTCTAATTCCCTGCTCGGTATTATCTATCATTTCCAGCTTGTGCTCCTTACACAGGTGGTAACATCATCATAACAAACATGTTAAAAATGCACAACATCCTACATTAAATATAATGAAGGTGTAACTGTCAGCTGAGTTGCACTTCTTGACACAATGCTTTTTTTTTGGGTAAATATTTAATTAACATGTATTAATTTTAATTTTGCAACTTTCTTTCAGTAGCTTTTGAATCAATACATTCACCCTAGTTCTCAAACATTTTTTAAGGCCCTTGAAAAATTTGTGGTCCAGAGCCTTGTGCCTGACGTGCCCCATGGTTGAAACAGGCCCATTGTCTTCTCCCCTCTCTCCTGGTCAGCTGCATCAGTGTCCTGGCTGACCTTCCTGTCTCTGGGTCCCCTGTCCTCAACCTGGTGTCTTTGGTACATGGCTTCCAGCTTATCACCCTGAAATACCATTTCTTTTTGTTCCATTCTTTCTTGAAAGTCTGTGTTGGTGGCCAGAACGAGGCCAGACCACTCAGCCTGCAGGGGGGACTCTCCATCACTAGCTCCCAGCCCCTGTGTGACCCAGTGACCCTCTGCCCTAACGTAGGCCATCCTTGAAGTCAGGCCAGGGCCTTCGTTGACTCCTGGGCCCACAATGCCGATTCCTCCATCTCCTCCACTGCTGCTCTCACCCACCCTGAGAAGGGGAAGAGCTTCAATGATACCATCCTGGGCCCACGACCAAGGCTTTTAAACAAGAGAGACTGTGTTTCCGAGGCTGACCACCATCTCTCGGAAGACTCACATTTCCCAAAGTCTTGATCCTTTCTTGGGAGCATCTCTTAAGGTCTCTTCACTTGGACTTTCTGCTTGTCTCCCATGAAGGACGTGGACTGGCCTCTCTCTGTTAGGCGAGGAGGGATGGGTCGGGGATCTGCAGGCAGCTCTATTAGGGAGGGAGGACCAGATGGGGAGCTGGGGTGTGGTTGGTGCCACAGAACACAAGGCCAGGGGGCCTCTGATTGGGTGGCAGAGTGGTAATATTCAATAGTTAAATTAATTTTACTTTCTTTTTTGGCTGCATTGGGTCTTCGTTGCTGCGCATGGGCTTTCTCTAGTTGCGGCGAGCAGGGGCTATTCTTCGTTGCGGTGCACGGGCTTCTCATTGCGGTGGCTTCTCTTGTTGCGGAGCACAGGCTCTAGGCACGTGGGCTTCAGTAGTTGCAGCACACAGGCTCAGTAGTTGCAGCACGTGGGCTCTAGGGTGCACGGGCTTCAGTAGTTGTGGTGCACAGGCTCAGTAGTTGTGGCTCACGGGCTTAGTTGCTCCGCGGCATGTGGGATCTTCCCGGACCAGGGCTCGAACCCGTGTCTCCTGCATTGGCAGGCGGATTCTTAACCACTGCGCCACCAGGGAAGTCCTAAATTAATTTTAAAATAAAAATAATATTGATAATAAATTATTGTTAGTAATAGTGACCTTTCAGTGAGTACATTTGAGACCCTGTTCTGAGCACTTTACATACATAACCTTCTTAAGTTCTCACGGTACTCACATGAAACAAAAACAGGCTCAGAACAGAAGCCACAGGCGTCCAAGGCCACACAGGCTGGGAGGACAGCCCAGGTCTGTCTGGCTCTCAAATCCATGCCCTTCCTTCTCCACCAGACCACTTTCTTACAAGCAGCAGCTTTTTGCCGATTCTTGGAGAAATGCAGCATTCCATTGATCCATCCGTCTAGGCCTTCACCAGGACCACATGGTTTTAATTACTGTAGCGCTATGATTAAAAATCTTTTAATAGCCCGTAGGACTGCTCCTGCCTCATTATTCTTTATTTTAGTGTTTTTCTGTTTCTTCTTTTGTGTTTACTTTTCCAGACAAACCTTAGTTAATCATTTTGGTAAGGTCCCCCAAAACCTGAAGGTATTTTAATTGAGATCATACTGCATTTATAGATTATTTTAGGGGATAATTGGCGTTTTTGAGTTATTGAGTACTCCTCTGCAAACATAAAATGCCTTTCCATTTATTCAAGTTTTCTGTCATGTCCTTTAGTCTGATTTAAATTTTTATTCTTACAAGTCTTACACATATCTTGTTATGTTTAGCCCTAGGTATTTCATTTTTTTTTGTAGTTATTATGGAAGGAATCCTATCTTCCGTTATATTTCCTAGCTGGTTCTGTGTCTAGTGGGAAGCTGCTGATTTTTGATTACCAGTGATTTTCTGCTTCACTGAATTCATATTTCTCTAGTAGGTTCCCTTCTGATTCTCTTGGGTATTCTAGGTATACAAGCATATTGTCTGCAGATAATGACACTTTTTCTTTCTTTCTCTTACTAATTATTTGGCCAGTACTTCTAGAAGACTGCTAAGTAGTGGTGGTGTTGGTGGGATAATTTAATTGTTAATGAGTAAATAATATGTCACCATTTGGTTATATCATCATGTAATTAACCATCCTCACTTCTGTACATTTAGGTTGTTTCCAATTTTTCCCTTTTGCACATAATGTTTCAGTGAATGCTTCTGCTTATAATTGCTGTCCTTTTTATTTCGATCAGCATGGTAGATTGTTAGGAGTAAAAATTTATTTCTATCAGCATGGTAGATTGTTAGGAGTAAAAATAATGGCTCATGGTAGATTGTTAGGAGTAAAAATAATGGCTCATGGTAGATTGTTAGGAGTAAAAATAATGGCTCGTTTTTGAGATTGCTGATACTGAGTGCCAACTGATTTTCCAGGAAAGGATTCTCTAATTAATTAAACTAACATGTATATTTTGAAGCTTCAAACTTTTCGTTAGTGCCTCTCAGAGTCTCAGGACCCGGGCCAGGGGTTGGGGGGTGGGCACCATTTCCTTAGAGGGAATTTATGTCAAGTGAGCTTGGTTGTTAGTCCTGTCGGGAAGGCATTTTATTGTGAACTCAGATTTAGTTAAGAACAAGAGATTGGGGCATCAGAATAGGCTGGTGCTGAGGTTGTCCGGCCTCTTGGGGCCCCCTGACCTAAAGTCCAACATGGCTTATGTTTACCTTCTGAGAATCCCCTCTGTTCGGGGCTGTCGTAGACTGTGCAGCCCTCAGACGTGTGCTGCGGCGTTGTCTTGACTGGTCTTGCCCTGGCCTGACTGGGCAGCCACGGGTCTGCGGCAGTGGTTGTTATGGCCCCGCGGCGGCCACGTGGCCCCCTGCTCTGGCTGCCATGGCTCTGCCCACCCTGTGCTGCCTTCTGCACAAAGTCTCACTTTCTTTCGTGGCTCTCCAGTGGTGTTCTGGGGGCTCTTGTCAACCCAGCTACGCTATAGTCAGCTGCTGGGCTGCATCATTCTTCCCTATCACCCTGGTCTCCCTTGGCATAAAGTAAACAGAGTGTTATGGGTTGAACTGTGTCCCCCTAAAATTCATATGTTGAAGTCCTAACTCCCAGTACCTCAGAAGGGGACCTCACTTGGAAATAAGATGTAATAAGTTAAGATGGGGTCATGAGAGTGGGCCCTAATCTAATACGACCGGTGTCCTTATAAAAAGGGGAAATTTAGACACAGAGACACAGCTGCTGGGAGAATGCCACGTGAACATGAAGGCGGCGATCAGTGTGATGTGTCTACAAGCCAAGGACCACCAGCGATAGCCGGCACGCCACTAGAAGCTAGGGGAGAGGCCTGGAACAGACTCGCTCTATCAGCCTCCGAAGGAACCAACCCTGCCGACACCTGGATCTTGGCCTTCCTGCCTCCGGAACTGTGAGACAATACATTCCTGTGGCACTTGGCAGCGACAGTCCTAGCTAACTAGTACAGAGGGTAAAGTCTCATCTGCTCAACACAGGTCTCCGTCTGCTCAGGAATGATGCCTCAAGATGGCTTGAACAGGTGGAGAGGGACGGAGGGGACTAGAGCCTGTATAGGGGACACCCTGCCTCCCAGGACTTGGCTGCCCTGGGCTTGAGCCTGGAGCCTAGAGAGAGAAGGCAAGGGTGCCCTCGGTGCACAGAGCGTTAACCACACAGTAGCTCTCTGGGGAAAGCTTCTTGCATGCACCTGACAAGGAGTTCCTGTGAACGGCTCAGAGGCCCCCCCCTTTCCAGGGCCCAAGCCAACTAGCTGCTCCTCTGGTGGTGGAGATACATGGTGACCACGCAGGGATGTAACTTCCAGGAGGCCGAGGACGGGCCTTATGGGACCTGCAGCTCTGCAGTTACGGAAGGACAGGTGGGAGGTGAATGGGGCTGCCCTTAACTGTGCCCCCCAGACTGTCCAAGGCCGGCAATGGAGGAGCTCCCTGTGGAGAAGGACAGGGACCTTAGAGCCTGACTGCCGTCCCCTTGGAAACGGCCACCACCACCCCACCACAGGCTGGCCCCATGTGCCCTAGTGGCCTGGCCCGCGTGGTCTGAGGGCTGCCCTTCCCCTCCTCCCTGGCCACTGCAGACCCCCAGGCTGGGAGGCTGGGGGAGACCTGGTTAAAGACTCGGGAAGCAGACCTGGCAGGGCCGGAAGCTGGGAACCTTGTTTCCATGGCAGCACTTCACCTTCAGCTTGGGGGACGCCTGCCCGGAGACCCCTGACCAGCAGCTCGCTCTGTAGCCGGGGCAGAGACTTAGGAGTCCAGCTGCTTGGGGTAAAGCCCACCTCTGCTGCAGCGAGTTCTGTGACCTTGGCCGAGCTACTCAACCTCTCCGAACCCCTGTCTTCTCATCTGCAACATGGACATAACTCCCGCCTTTCAAAGTTCTCTCGAGGATTCAATAATATAAGGCATACAAACTGCCCAGCACAGTGCTGGCATGCTGACGTGATCACTGCCAGGTAGCTCTTATTACTACCTGCATAATGTTCTCCAGATGACGGACACCTAGGTTCTTTCCACTGTATGAATGTTTTCCCCTTCCTTAAGCTGAACAACAGACAGCACACGAAGTTCAAGATGCACTGATGACGCATGCCCATCTCAAATTCATCATAGTACGTTCCGCACTATTCATTTCCACTCACCAGCCCTTGCTCACCAGAGACTTTTTAGGATTTCCCAAAAACATTTTAGAAGGATGCTTGTGCATTCATTGAGCTTTGTTGTGGGCAGTACTCCCACTCAAGGGCCTTTTCCTCTGTGAATACTTCTCTTGCCACACATTTGGTGCCTTTTCAGTTGTGCAGTGGAGGGCCTCAGAGAATTATAAATTCTCTGACATTCTGATAGTTTGTTTATTGGTTCATGCTTTCATTGATTTATTCATTCCTTCATCAAAGAGCAGGAATTACTTAGGCAAGAAAGGTATATCCAGGCAGAAAGAGCAAGAAATTAGAGTTATGAGAGGGCTTGGGGTCTGGGGGCAGCTCGGCATGGCTTGAGTTGGAGTGAAGGGTGTGGGCATTGATTAATAGCAAGTATTTACTGGCTGTGAACTATGTGCCAGGCCCTGTGCTAGGTGCTGGAGATAAGGCCATGAGCAAGCAGCCGGGGACCCCACCCCATGGAACTTATAAGTCCACAGGGAGACATGTCACAGCCAAGTACAGAGATTATCCTGTGGTTCCTATTGTGTTAGGCGTCACACTGGGGAAGCAGAGGGTGCTGAGAGAGTGTGTGAGGGGCCTGGTCTGTCTTGGGCATCAGAGAAGACCAATCTAGGGACCCTGTAAGCTCAGAGGAAAAATGAACAAACTAGTAAAGTGTCTGCTATGGGGTGAGAGTGAAGAAAAGGGTGTTCCAGGCAGAAGGAGCCGCATGTGCAAAGGCCCTGAGGCGGGAAGGAGCCTGGTACAGTTTAGGAATGGAGATGGCAGGTGGCACACATGGAGCATGGCAGGAAACAAAGCTGGCGGTGGAGGGGGCAGGGTCTCATAAAGGTTAAAGGAAGTTGGACTTCCCTGGCGGTCCAGTGGTTAAGAATCCATGCTTCCACTACAGGGGGCGCGGGTTCAATCCCTGGTCGGGGCACTAAGATCCTGCATGCTGGGCAGTGCAGCCAAAAAAAAAAAAAAATGGTCAAAGGAAGCAAGCAGGAAGTAAAGCTTTGTGTATATAAGAATTCTGAGTGAGGATAATTTGGGGTACGGGCGAGATTACAAGCTCACTAACAGCGCCCAAGGCCAGGTGGCCAAGTGGTACCTTAGAGATGCCTCGTGGTCAAAGTAGCCGCTCGAGGAAAGCAACATCGCCAGGGAGGAACACACTGCCCGGCAGAGCTCATCAACCTCAGGGCAGCAGAGCCACCCTACCTAGAGGAGAGAGGCCACATCTCTGGCTCCACACCCGACCTGGTCTCCAGGGCCCTCCTAGGCCCTTTCTTCCCCCGTCCCTGGACCCTGACAGTGCAGTGTAGTCACTGCACCCAGCTTGCACTTTGTCCAGCCCCTCTGTTCCCAGGGCTTAAAAGAGGATTTACTGCAGCCCGAACCAGCTGTGGTAACTTACAAGAAACCAGATGGTTCCTAAGTGGCCATACCTGTCTTGTGTGCTGCATAAAGTTGTTGGACATCTCTGTTTTCCCAAGAACCACAGATCAGATGCAGCGATTGTTTGCAACAAGGCTTTAGAAATCTTTACCCGTCCCAAAGCCATATCTTTTGGAGACGGCAGCTGCCAGCGACCTGAAGCCACGGCCCCTGGGAGCCCGTGATGAGGCTGAGCCAGCTCCACCTGCAGGCCCAGCTGCCCTTTTAGGATGCAGTTGATTCTAAAGTAAGAGCTGATGATGGAGCTCTGGGATGAGCCACATCCAGGTCACACATCCCAAAGCAAGTCAGCTGGGTCCTGTCTCTGAGCTACCCTGGGTCAGGCTCTGTATGGGCACAGGGGACCCCACTCATCACCCCACGGATGCATCAGCATAGGAACAATGCCCTTATGTGGCACCCTTAGCTCTATACAACCCCAACCCTGAGAGCGAACGGGAAGACTCACTTGGGGCCTTGAAAGGAACTCTTCTCAGATACTGTTTGCTGTTCATCTACATCCTACTGGCATTGCCACACGCTTTGTTATCTGCGTCCCCCTCCCTTCACAGAATAGAAACAGCAGATGGGAGCGTAGGGGGTAGGTGAGGCCAGAGGCAAGCACACCAACTGCATCCCCCGCAGCATGGACCACCTACCCACGTGGAGGGACACAGAACAGCGACAGCAAGCGTGAGCTCCCAAAGCATAGCCATCTGGGGCCAGTCAGCAAAGGGGCACACAGCCCCCAGCTCGGGAGCCGAACAGAGCAAGGTCACAGTACCAGAAGTGACATTTTCTTTTCTAATTCTGCATCCTCAAAAATGGATTCCATTCCATCCAGGGATAATTCATTTAAGAGGAGGACATAATACCCTTTTGCAGCATATGCATATATCAAATTATTGTGGTACACCTTCAACTTATACAGTGTCATGTATCAATTATATCTCAGTAAAACGGAAAACATAAAATTAAAAAAAAATGAAGGCATAATGCATTTTAGAAAAATTCCCACCCAAAGAGATCAAGCTGAAAGTAAGTTGGTGCTTACAAGGATAATTTATCAGAAAAATTCACTGATGTTGACAAAGCTCTTTCCCTAAGTTTCAAATAAATGAGGTGTCAGTGAAATAAATAATCCCAGCATTAAGTAATAAGAGGCACCCCAAGAAGGGTGTGATTCATTATCTCATGAGAGGCACAGGCAGTGAGTGCTGTCAGCTTGTGCAAAGGAACAGTCCCTGTGGGCCCAGAGTGACAGAGGCACTGGGCTGAGAGGGGGATGCTGGGCAGGGCTGGGAAGGCGTGGGTGGAGAGGACAGGGAGAGGTGGTCCAGGCAGGGGGGATGGTGGGAGCAAAGGCAGGGAGGCTGGGAAGCACGAGGGTGGATTCCTTGAGGGGAGCCCTCCTGGGGCCAGACCATGACCCAGACACACTGCAGACCTCTCCTGGGTGGCTGCCACTGACCAGTCCACAGAAGCTTCTTTGAGGGCCTCCCTGCCCCCCGAGGATCCCCCTTGCAGGGCCAATGGCTGGTGTTGTTTTTGGCAGCTCAGGGTCTGGAAGGGTGTGGGAGGAGATGGCCTGGCGGGGCTGAGAGGCTGCCAGGCCTCATGGCCTGCACGCAGGTGGCCGGTGTCGAGTGGGCAGTGGTTGGCTGCGGACCTCGCTGCCCAGACCTGGGCAGGGCCACCCATCACAAGTGAGCCTTTGTGGCCCCGGCTTACAAAACCAGCCAAATATTTTCCTGGTCACTTTATGAGGTGCTAGCTCTGCCCGTTCAACCTGGGAAAAATAAGGTGTCACATAATTTGCTCCTTTAGAGTTGAGAAGGTTTGAAGTTAAGCGAATTCTGTGCCCCTGGGATGGCCAGTCAGCCCGAGGGGGAGGGGTGTTCCCTCTGGAGGGGACGTGGGCACCAGCCAAGCCAGCTGCAGGTTTTGCAGAGGGAGAGAATGAGGCCCTGAGCCTGGGAAGTCAGCCCTCGAGCCGGTGTTAGATGAGGAGACCCTGTTCCCCGAGAATCTTCTTTAACACCATGCTTTGGGGACCGTTAGCCCCCTGCCCACAGGTGAGGCCAGGGAGCTCACGGAGAGAGTTGAATGGGAATTGTCCTGCAGACGCTCCTCACGAGGCAGAGAGGATTCTAGAAGGGTTTCAGAGCCGAGGTGCATGGTGAGGGGGGATGATGTGCGCTGAGGTTGAAAAGCATCAACCTTATGCAGTAAGCTCGTGGGCAGCCACGGACACACTGTGATTTCTGGCCTCCGGTGAGTTCTCACATCCCCTACAAACCCCCCTCCCTTTTTGTTTTTTAACTGCCCATGGCCTGTAATTTCACTGGTAGACCTGCTTCCCTTCTGCCTCTGATAGAAGTGTCATTTATAGAGTACTTGCTGTATTATGCCAAACACTTCAGTAGGTGCGGCATTCATTGCTTCAACTGAGACCTAATCAGCACCTGCTGTATGCTAGCCCTGGGGATGCAACAAGGAAGCTCTCCTTCACGGCAGCCCTGTCCAGAGTAGTAGTGAACCCATTGTTACAGATGGACGGACATGTGGAGCTCAAAGAGGAGTGACTTTCGAAGACATACAGCTAAGACCTACAGCTAAGACACAGCTAAGCAGAGCTGGGTTTCACAGCCAGGCCAGTCTGAGTTCAAAGCCTGGCTTCTCTCCACTCCCCCCTCAGCAGGGTTAGAAAGAGGCAAGTAATTAGTAAAGAAGAGACAATGTGTGTAACCCTATTATAATCTTCTGGTTTGTCCTCGAGGTTTTATTCAAATTAATCATAGCTTTATATGCCAATTATCTTTTGAGCTGAATAAAGATACATTTTTATGTAAAAGGAAATCTATGAGGTCCACTGAATTCCACACCGAATGCGGTAACTCCATATTGCCACCTGGTGGCAGAATCTTTGCATACATAGCAGGGGAGAGATTTAAAAGAGAAGAGCAAAGACTTAACCAGGGTAAGCTGGGACGAAGTGAGAGAGTGGCATGGACATATATACACTACCAAACGTAAAATAGAAAGCTAGTGGGAAGCAGCCGCATAGCACAGGGAGATCAGCTCGGTGCTTTGTGACCACCTAGGGGGGTAGGATAGGGAGGGTGGGAGGGAGATGCAAGAGGGAAGAGATATGGGGACATATGTATATGTATAACTGATTCACTTTGTTATAAAGCAGAAACTAACACACCATTGTAACACAATTACACTCCAATAAAGATGTTTAAAAAAAAAAGACTTAACCAGACAGCAGCTGTGGCCAGTGGGAGGGACTCTGTGTTGGAAGTGAGAACCCAGGGGCTCCAGTCTGTGCCCTGCCCTAGACCCACCCCGCTGGCCCTGAGTCAGCCACTTCAGCTCTCTGGACAGCAGGTCCTTGATTGTGCAGCTCTGGCATGGATTGGTATTCTTCCTGGAGATCCCTTCTAACAGACATTCCCTGACTCTTCGTTGTCTCTCTTATGTTGCATTGAACTTGGGAAAATTGTGCAGGTAGATTTTGAGGCACCACAGGGGGAAGTGGGGTTGGGCAAGTAGGGCTTTCCGGAGCCCTCAGGCCACTGTGTGAAGCACCTTGTAGTAGCACCTTCACTTGAAGTAGCACCTTCTCCTGCATGTGGGCGGCTTGGCCCACTGTGGGTTCTCACTCTCTCTCTGGGATACTCTCAGACCCCAGGCGCTTAAGGTCAGTTCTCGCCCCCTGCCTTTCTTCAGGGGACCAGAGATCCTCTTCCACTCACTAGGGTGTTTCCACCAGGAATGACCTCTGATCGTAGCCCAAGAACTTGTTCAGGTAGCCCAAGAACTTGTTCAGGATCTAGCGAAGACTTAGCACAGTGGGGGAGGTTATTAGTTCTATTCACTTGTAAGGAACCGGAAACCTGACCCGAACTGCCTTACGTTGCTAAGGGGAATGTATGTGCCTTAAGTTGATAAAGGGAATGTATGTGCTTTTTAGTTCTGGGGTAAATCTGGCTTCCACTTCACCTGTATCCAGGGTTCAGACACCATTGCCAGGATCTAGATCTGGTTTCTCTCTATTTCTCAGCCCTTCTTCCTTCAAGCCTAGTGGTGCCTTAGGGGTGTCTTATGGGGCTTTAGGTCCTCATACTCTCAACCTACATGAAAAGACACAATCTAAGTAAAGACAGTGATTCCACACTGATCTCTAGATCTCCCATCCCACAGAGCACCATCCCTAAGCGCCTCCAACACACACACATTCTGGATGGAGGCCCCATGGTTGGGGTCTTCTTCTTTCTAGGGTCCCAAAATGAATGCAGGAGCCCCTGGGGGCACCCCTTCCCTCCTTATCCAGCAGGAGCCAGCATACTTGCACCAGCTTTGCCTAGCACAGGTCCTGGAATGCATTCTGATTGGTCCCATTTGGGGCACATTTCCCACCCCCCACCCCACCCCCCCAACCAATCACCGTGGCCACTGGATTGGAATGTGCTGACTGGCTCAGCCCCTGTCACAGGCTCCACCCCTGAAGGTGGGAGGGGGCAAAGTCTCGAAACAAACACCTTCCACAAGGGAATCCAAAGATGTTTTACTAAAAAAGGAAACAGAGGATGCTGGAGGCAAAACCATCAGGAATCCATTAGTAACTAACATAAGGGTTAGTAGAATGGAAGTTTATAAATGATTGATCTTTCAGTTAAATCAGGGTGATAAGGCCATCCTTCTGATAGCGTCACTTCATTGCCCCTGGGAAGTTTCATTTGGTAGCAACCGTATCCTGTCCTCCCATGCTACCATCCACAGAGGACAGTCACGCTGAGGACACATTTCAATGGTGACTTCCATTCAGAGACCTGAAAGAAGAGAGGTATTTCCTTAGGGTTCGGGGTTTACACATGGGCGTGTGCCTTGCATGTGACTATCTTCCTGTAACTATTGGGGCTTCCTTACATCCCCTCCTCTTGTCTCTGATGTTCAATGGGAGATTTTACTTATTTATCTAGAGTGGGCTTCTCTCACTGTTCTGCCCTGCTTGGCTGATGTTTAAAATTCCAGATAGAGTTCCAAATAGGGAGGGCTTTAGGCCCCTGGTCCAAGCCCCCTCCAAGGTATAGATGGGGACCAGAGAGGGTCAGAGGGACCCTGGTCCAAGCCCCCCAGGCAGTGGATGGGACGAGTGAGGGTCAGGGCCTTGCTGAGTTCCTCCAGCCAGTTAAATTGCAGAGCCAAGACACTCTGCCTGGCAGCCCCTTCTCCAGGGGTGCCTCGTTACCATGGATTCCTGAGCTGGCAGGCAGGAAGGCAGCCGAGGTGAAGGCCCAGACGACAACTTTGCCATGAATAATCCACAAAATCAGTTATCCCCAGTCAGGCAGTAGGCAGGCCCCTCACTGTGGCATTGCTGGCACCTCTATTGCAAGTACTTGTTGCTACAGGGCATCCCTTCCTAATTGTATTTTGCTCAGGCCAATGTTACAAATTAACTTTCCTGGCACATTCAGATGAGGCCAAGGGAGGAGGTGGTGTGAGAGCAGAGACTTGATTTTCTGCAGATAAACCACAAGGGGATCATCGGTAATGAATGCTCTGTGTGTGTGCGTGAGTCCTCAGAGACCCAGAGTGTTGTACTGAGTGGCACTCTGTGCCAGGTCCCAGTATACACCCTAGAATCAGACCTGGACCCTGCTGAGAAAGGCATTTCAGGGGTGGGCACAGCATGTGCAAAGGCACAGAGGCTTAAAACACCCAGCCAAGTTGAGGAGCACATAAGGCAGAGAGTAGCAGCGAAGAGACTAGTTCATGGAGAGAGACCCCACTGGTCTAGTTAGTCATTTATTCATTCGTTAAAACCTGGGCCTTCTGAAGTCCCGTATTTTTTAATTTTAGATTTTATTTACACTAAATACATTCATAAGGTTTGTTTAAGATAACAGTTATAAGTTCCCTGCCTACCCCTGTTTCCAGCCACCCTCCCCAGAAGCAACCAGTGCTGTCAGATTCTCCCATTTTCTTCTAAGATACCTTTCGAAAATACACAAACAGCAGTATTCCCCTCCCTGCTGACATGCACCTTTCTTTCTTCTTTTTTTAAAAATTAATTAATTAATTAATTTTTGGCTCTCTTGGGTCTTCGTTGCTGCGCGCGGGCTTTCTCTAGCTGCGGCGAGCAGGGGCTACTCTTCATTACGGTGCGTGGGCTTCTCATTGCGGTGGCTTCTCTCGTTGCGGAGCATGGGCTCTAGGCGCGTGGGCTTCAGTAGTTGTGGCACATGGGCTCAGTAGTTGTGGTTCGCGGGCTCTAGAGCGCAGGCTCAGTAGTTGTGGCTCACAGGCTTAGTTGCTCTGCGGCATGTGGGATCCTCCCGGACCAGGGCTCGAACCCATGTCCCCTGCATTGGCAGGTGGATTCTTAACCACTGCACCACCAGGAAGTCCCACACCCTTCTTTCTCCACTTCATGGACCTTAGAGGTTACTCAGCATACGATGGGCTTCTTCCTTCTTCTTGACGTTGGTGGGAGTTCCGAGGTAGCGCCCCAGGCTGAGCATATAGAGTTTAGAGACCTCTCATGCCGCCCTCGTTTTGCAGGGGAAAAGACCAGAGACCCAGGGAAAGTGGGGAGCCCCCCACCCAGGTCTCCCAGCTGTCCAGTGACTGAGCCAGGACCGAAACGCTAGTCTTCTGCCCTCACATCTACCCAGGGCCAACCAGGCCCACTTTCCTGCCTTGGTGGTTCTCATTTGTCAGACCAGCGGTTGGAAAAGGTGAGGGGTGAGGCTGCCGTTTTGGGTGGTCATTGCAGGCCGTCAGCTGATGTAGCACCACCTCTTGTGGTGTGGCTCCAGACTTCCACAGTCACCTTCAGACGTGTGCCCTCCCCTCCCCTTTCTCTCTCCTCCTCCTCCTTCCCACCTTTGCGGCAGCAGCCCTGTGTCCAGCCTCTGCCCCATCCCTAGCCCAGCAGCTGGTCCCTATGACAACACGGGCCTTCCATCCAAAAGTGGCATCCCAGGTATTTTATTATGAGCCCCAATTAAGCAGGGCAGGCTGCTGGCTGGGAGCGATGCAGGGAAGTATGTTTTATGGCCTGTGAAAGAGCTCAGGTGCTATTTATAGCTCCTTAATCGGTGTTGCTAAATGGGGTCTTAATGCAAGTCCCCTGGCAACTGCACATTCTCATCACGGAGAATATCCTCCACGCAGCCTCGCTCCCTGCATCTGGCGCCCCTCTCAGAGGAAGTGGTGCCTCCCCCGTGCTCAGCAGCTGTCAGCAGGCTGCCTGGCCCTCCTAACCTCCTCCTGACACAAGCGGGCCCTTTGCAGTCCCGCCTTTGGGGATATTTGGTCCACAGCTGTCACTTCCATCAGGAACCTGAAGTCCTTGGGCAGCTGTTTCTCTCAGGGCTGACATTCTGTCCCCAACCTCCCTCCACCTCCACCCAGCCTCTCCGTCAACGCCAGGGTGGGATGAGGGACACATATGACTCAATACATTGGTAAACATCCACAAAATCCTTTCCATGAATACCTCACGGGTTAACAGTAGTTTCAGTTATTTAAACGGAGCAAGGTAACTATTACCGCCTTCCTCCACTCTCCCTCCCCCACCCTTCTTTACAGCTGGGGAATTCAGGCTGAGCATGGGAAAGGGAATCAACTAATGTCATTGGCCGGGCACTCTCCTGGAACTTTACATGTGCCACTTAATTCAGTCTTCACACCAGTTACTTTATAGAGAAGGAGCCTGTATCAGTCAGGATGGGCCAGGTCTTGCTGCAGTAATAGACAAGCCCCAAGTCACACTGACTTCAAACAACCAAGATTTGCCTTTGCCCTTGGTGCATGCTCATCACTAGTCCCCTGGAGGCTCTATTCTGCAAGGTTTGTGTCCTCACTTCAGGTCCGGGTCGCTAGGATCAGCCCCTAATGGTCACTAATGGAAAAGAGAAGGCAGCAATGCCCTGACCAGCTAGCTGCTAAAGCTTCCAGTTGGAAGTGACACACAGCACTTTCACTCATTGGCCAAGGCAAGACTTATGGCCGCACCTAACTTCGGTGAGTAGGAAAGGGCAAGGTGATTCTGTGCCCGGAGGGTGAGAGCTGGAATATTTGAGAATAGTCCTAACAACCTCCACAGAAGCCGAGGGTCCCAGGGTGAAGCCAGATCCCAGAGCTCCAAAGTGGCAGAGCAGGGATTCGAACACTCTGTTGTTTCTCCCAGATGTCTGTGCTCTTTTCCCATGTTTAGACATGGGCTCTCAAGTCAGACTTCCGGCTTGAATCCTACCTCCAGTACCCACCTGTTGCGTCACCCTCACTAGGCAAGCCACTCCACCTCTTAGAGCCTCATTTCTCCGTCAGATGAAGATGTTAGCACAAGACTATGTTCTGAAAAACAAAACTTCATTCCTAAGTTTGGGGCAAACTCCTTTGGCAGCCAGATCAACCTGAACTGGTGTGAGGCTATTTTGAGCCGTTTACTTATTTCACTCAGTGTGAATATTCATAGGTTTCGCTATAGAAATATCAACGTGTGTGATTGCAGACGCTGCCCCAGACCCCTGGGATGTTAGGCAACACGTGGCATATGCAACCTAATTACTAAACTCTGGAACTCTGAATTCCCAAACAGCCAGCGCCAGGGTTTTGGATAAGGGACCACAGATCTGTCTCACCTCCCTCAAGGGGTTGTAGTGAGGATGAAGGGAGATGACGTGTCAGAAGTTCTGAGCACGTGGGCTTCCCTGGTGGCACAGTGGTTAAGAATCCACCTGCCAATGCAGGGGACATGGGTTCTAGCCCTGGCCCGGGAAGATCCCACATGCCTCGGAGCAACTAAGCCCGTGTGCCACAACTACTGAGCCTGCGCTCTAGCACCCTCGAGCCACAACTGCTGAGCCCACGTGGCACAACTACTGAAGCCCGCGTGCCTAGAGCCCGTGCTCCACGACGAGAAGCCACCGCAATGAGAAGCCCACACACTGCAACGAAGAGTAGCCCCCACTCGCTGCAACTAGAGAAAAGCAACGAAGCAGCAACAAAGACCCAACGCAGCCAGAAACAATAAATAAATATAATAAAATAATAAAATAAATAAATTTATTTAAAAAAAAAAAAGAAGTTCTGAGCACAGGCCCAGCACATAGTAAGTGCACAGACATTGGTGGTGATTCTGGGTCCCTAGGTTGGACGGACAAGGCAGGAAAAAGGCCCCACAAGAGCTGAAACGAAAGCAGGAAAACAGTGGGGCTGCTCCAATTGGCACGTGATTGAAATCAGCGCATCTCCCTCGTTCCTGAGTACTGTATCCTAGTCAATAGAGGTTCTTTAGGACCTCATAAATCCTTGAATGTGTTTTGGAATGGTTCACTCTGAAAGCAAATAGGATGTTTGTGCAGGTCCTTGGAAAAGACAACATGCTTTGTAAATCTAAGGTATTGTTCTCACACATTAAATTTAAAAGCAGAAGGGTGTGCCCTTGCCTGCCATTGGGCAAGAGTCTGAGATTTTGTCTTCTCACTCACTTCTCAGTATCTCACTCAGAATTGTGGAATTTGCAAGAGGGTTCCAAAACCCTCTTCCTCCGAAGTCCCCAAGGCCCCACCTTAAGGTGGGAAACTGGGACCCCATCCTTCCAGCAGCTTCCCTTCTATCTGCTAAATAGACTGGGGTTGTATGTAAAATTTCATCTGGCAAAGGGGTTCTCCTGCTTTGGCAAAGAGACCTGCCCTTCCTCATCACACAGGCTGAGAACTGTTGCCATGTGTGCCTCTTAGACCTGGGTTAAGACTGCCTGGGTTGGAATCCCAGATCACTAGCTGTGTGACCTTGGCCAATTATGACCCCCCCCCCACCCCGTGACTCACTTTCCTCATCTGTAAAGAAAGATGTTGATGGTTGTGGGGATTAAATAAGTTAATTTATGGAAGTTCTTAAAACAGTGCCTGGTGCAGTAAACTCACTAGAAATGCCAACTGTCATTATTAATCAATATATATATGTTATTATGTTATTACTATCACAATGAATTTGTGGCAGAGCCAGACCTGTGTCTTCTGGCTCTCACTTCAAGAATCTTATCCAACTAAAGTCAAGTGTTTGAAAATAAGAAATGGTGAGGGTATGGACAAATTGCTGGTGGGAATGTACAATGATGCAGCTGCTGTGGAAATCTGTCTGGCAGGTTCCTCAAAAAATTAAACATGGAATCGACATGACCCAGCAATTCCACTCCTAGGTGTATACCCGAGAGAAATGAAAACAGGTTCTCAAACAGATACTTATACACTAATATTCCTAGAAGCACTAATCACAATAGCCAAAAGGGGAATACACCCCAAAATGCCCATCGGTGGCTGAAAGGGTAAACAAAATGTGGTATATCAATACAATGGAGTATTACTTAGCCATTAAAAGAAATGAAATTCTGATACATGCTACAGCACAGATGAACCTCGAAGACATGCTGAATGAAGAAGGCCAGATACAAAGGTCATGTATTGTATGATCCCATTTATATGGAATATCCAGAATAGATCAGTTCATAGAGATAGAAAGCAGGTTAGCAGTTTCTGAAGGAATGGGGAGGAACTGCTGAATGGATACAGGGTTTCCTCTGTGGGTGATGAGAATGGTTTGGAACTTGACAGAGGTGATGGTTGCCCAACACTGTGAATGTGCCAAATGCCACTGAATCACGCATTTTAAAACAGTCCCTTTTATGTTATGCAAACTTCACCTCAATTAAAAAATAAAATTCAGTGCAAGGAAGTTGTCACCAGACTTCAATCAACAGGGCAACTATGTGCATGCAGGAAATACCCGAGGGGTGAACTTAGTCACTCTGAGCATGGCACGGGGGGGAAGCACCCTTCACCTCCCAGGCCCCTCAGGAAGCTGTGTGCTTCTCAAATTGAGGGTGTCTGACTTTTGTGATTCCCCAGTGCCTGGCCTGGCACACAGCGGATCCTCAAGAAATATGGGACTCCTGGTGGTAAAAACATAGCGAATACACATTGGGTCTGCCCACCCCGCACCCTCTATGTAGTATTGTGCCAGTAGCTCAGTCTCGATCCTTGATTCCCTCACTGCGAAATAACACGGGACATGGTGCTGTGTCTACACTCACTGTGCTGGCCCAGTGAGATGATGCATCTAAGCCCCCCTGTGGCCGGGCCAGTCTTGGCCTAGAGGCAGGGCTCAGCAGAGGGCGGCTGCTACTTGCCTTAGGTTATTAGTATTGTTATTTCAATTGGGAAATAAGCCTTTTATTTCTGCAGCTTTATTGAGATACAGTTGACATATAACCTTGTGTAAGTTTAAGGGACAAAACGTGTTGATCTGATACACTTATATATCACAAAATGATTGCCACCGTAGTGTCAGCCGACACCTCTGTCATCTCACATAATTACCATTTCTTATTTGTGGTGGGAACATTTAAGATCTACTCTCCTAGCAACTTGCAAGTATATAATACAGTATTAGTCGGTTATTATTACTGTTATCCAAGGTCAAGGGGATTCTCAAGCTACGTTCCTTTAGGAAACTGGTTTTGCCATAACCTGAACTAAGGGATTTTTCTGCATTTTCTCAACTCCCACGATCAAAAAAGTTGATTTTGTCTGTCGTTTTTCTCTGCTAATATGTTTTTGTCCGTAAATCTCTACCACCCGCCACCCCTTGTCCAGAGTAAAATAAGAAATAAGAAGATAACTGATTTTATGGGAAGACAGATGTTATAGGCATCTTACACCAAATACAGAAATGTTCTGGGCGTTGAGGGGTGTCTTGTGAGGAACACAGACTCTGGAGCCCACGGCTGTGCCATTTCTTGGAAGCCCCTCTCTGTGCCTGAGCCCCCTTGTCTCTAAAGTGAGGGCACACGGGGCCTGCGCAGAGGCGCAGAGGACTGACCAGCTGCCCAAGGGCAGTGCTCACACAGCACCTGCCCAGGCGAACTCCGTATTTGCCGCAGTGGTGGTGGTACCACTACCATCCCCCTGTGGGGATCTCTGCGGTGCCCTCTCCTCCCAGTGTTCTCACCCCTGCACACTCACGGAGAACTGGTGGGGAGAAAGAGTGGGTGTGTTTGGTGACCGGGCGAGTGACATTTGCTCAATCTGGACTCTCAGAATCCACGCAGAGACCAAAGGGAGAAAATGGGTTTTCGTGAAGCTCTGGTTTTCACATGTAGTTGTGGATATTATGGCTGTGGAAGGACGGGGAGCCAACTCGTGGATCCCTTGGAGTTTGTGCCTCTGTGGTTGGATCAGACCTTCTGGCAGTTCATGGGGGATGGGCTGCCCCCTGGGTGGGGTGGGCAGGTTCCGACTTCCCATTAAGGTGGTAGATAAGCTTCACTCTGAGCAGAGATGACACTGTCAGTCCAGGGCTGTGTCTGGGCCTAGAAATGTCAATATTTTGTTTGGCCATACTAAATTAAAGTAACTCAGAAATGTCACATAAAAAAATCTGGATTCTTGGCTTTTTTGGAAAGGGCAGGGAATCTGGTAACAGGGGCCCACGTTCCTGCTTGGAGCTGAGGCCAGAGCTGAGTGATGACCCCCGACGTGTGTCTCCGGTGTCCGTGGACCCCACCGCTCTCCCCCTGCCCGTTGCTTTCATCTGTTCCGCGCTGGTCACTTAGGGTACCTGCCTGGCCCCTAGGCATTGGAGTTTGCAGCCTCTGGTCTAAAACCCAAACATACTTGTGATACCAGAAGTGGTTTCATTCATGCACTGATCATTAACGTTTTGAAAAGTTATTTTAAAACAAGAAATCATTTGCCTTGAAACTAGAAGTGAAAATAGAGCAGTCATTGCTAAATATACTAGCGATTATCCTTTATCAGGGCTCTTGACACACTGAAAATATTTATCTGCAGACCTCATCATTTACCACTTCTTAGTAGACACAGTTTTCCTCTTCCAGAGCTATCCCATAAACATGGGTTCCTCTTGAGTCTAATTGGATCTTGTAACTGAGGGAGGCGGGGAGCCAGGGTGAGAAAACTCAGCAGACTCCATCCAAGAATTCAGTTTACTCATCAGTTTTCCTTAGCTTAAGAAAAACAAGCTTCTGCCATCCTCCTCTGGGCCTGTTTCTGGGCTCACACTGGGAAAGGTCAAATAAACACAATAAATCCATTAGAAGGCCTTCATATTAAATCCCTGGGGCTGGTGCTGTTTAGCAAGAGGCTAAAGTGATGCCGTTTCCCAAGTGGAAGTTGGCCTGACCTTGGCAATTTGCTAGAAAACAAGAGTCAACTGTGCCAGTTGGCCTTAGTGGTTGCAAGGAGCACAGCCCCAGGGCTGCTTCGGGAAGGGATGGGTGATTCTGGTGGTTGGCCCTGGAGAGGAGAAGACCCCTCACGTGGTCTGCACCTGCTTCCTTCTCCTCTCCAATGTCTTCAGGCCAAATCCCAGACAGAACCAGGTGGATTGAACAACCCGTTAGGAGCTATCCCCATAGGCAGGGTCCTTCATCGAGGCTACCTCATCGCTTACCTGCCAGCCAGGGCTGGGCTTTGTTGGGTCAGGGGCCCACCTCCAGTCCAGTCAGGGGCCTCTAGTGCACAGACAGTGATCTAGCGCCACCACATGGCGCTGGGTTGGGGTCCGGGGCACGGGGGCACTGTCACTGAGTGACAGAATCAGCAGGGCTGCATTTCCTTTGCAGTGACTGTCACCCTACCTTCCCAGGAGACTTTGGCAACAGAATGCGCCCCAAACCACACTGCCTGAATTCCAGTCCCATTTTTCACTACTTAACTGTGGCTTTCGGTGAGTTACTCTGTGCCTTGGTTTCCTTAGTCTATACATGGGCTTTCATGATAGTAACTACCTCGTTGGGTCATAGTGAAGTATAAGTACAGTAAGACATAAACTGCTTAGAACATCTCACGACATAGGAAGTGCTAGGTAAGTCCTTGCTGTGACTATTCACATCATTATCATTATTATCGCCAGCAATCCAGCCAAAGAGCCCAGAACACCAAGATGGGCTTTGAAAATCTACCAGCACCCATGAGTGTGCCCATGCTCCTGCTTCCGATGAAAGATTGGAAGGAACATCCCCCAAAGTAGAAGAGGCTGAGGGATAGGGCTGGATCAGGGTCCCACAGGGCCGGGGCTGGACCCCGGCTCCTGGCCTGCTCAGACCTCTGGTCGGAATTATCTGTGGTTGTCGACATGCAGGCATCCCACACAGGGCGTCAGGTCCTCCGCTCACCACACCAGCTGCCTCTTTTTTTTGCACTTTGTCCTAAAGGACTACCTGCTCTGAAAACAAAATAGCTGTCATGTGACGATGGCCCACATGTGCCAGGGCCTACGCCGGGTACCTATCCTCCGTCCCCGTCTCGTCCTGCCCCTGCTCCCCATGAGGCGGGGCTTGTCCCCCTGCTACAGAGGAAGCAGCTTCCCTGCGAGACCAGAACTGGCTCTATGGCTTCTCACCCCAGGCCTGTGCTTCTCCTTCCCAGTGACGCCTTCCCCGCAGCTATGCTAAGTTCTCAACAGACAAGAGCGTTATTATCCATTAACTAGAATTTAACTGTAATTCATCTTCTAGCCAAGCTCTCATTTGAGCCAGATTAAGGCCAACTCATGACTCTTCTCATTCGCTTTTGCCCTTTCTCTTTCTTTGTTTCTTTAATTAATTAATTTATTTATATTTATTTTTGGCTGTGTTGGGTCTTCGTTTCTGTGCGAGGGCTTTCTCTAGTTGCGGCGAGCAGGGGCCACTCTTCATCGCGGTGCACGGGCCTCTCACCGTCGCGGCCTCTCCCGTTGCGGAGCACAGGCTCCAGACGCGCAGGCTCAGTAGTTGTGGCTCACGGGCTTAGTCGCTCCGTGGCATGTGGGATCCTCCCAGACCAGGGCTCGAACCCGTGTCCCCTGCATTGGCAGGCAGACTCTTAACCACTGCGCCACCAGGGAAGCCCTCTTTTTTTGTTTTTAACTGATACACAGAATTGGATTAAACAGAATCTTTGGTCGTAATACACTGTCATCATTGGTCCCGTGCATAGCCCTCTTTTATTCTGCTTTGCTGATTCCTATATTTATTTCTTACTAATTTAATGCCACCATGAATCCGTCATCCAACCCAAGGACTAGAAAATTGACAAGCTGGCGCTTCTGTGCCTCCATGGTCTAGCCTTGCCCACCGCCATCCCCTCTGCCTCAAGGCAACCACTCCTCTGAATTCTGTGTTTCCTGTTCCTTGCAGACTTTTTAGACAACTATAGTATGTGTCTAAATAATGCCTTGCTTAGTTTAGTTCTCGAACTTTCGAGTTTGCCTCTTCCTTTCCCAATACTACACTGTGTTCATCACCATGGCTTTAAGTAAGTCCTGCTCTCCAGCTGGCAAGTTCTGCTATCCCCACGCTCATTTTTCTCCTTTAGAAGGGGACACACCATGAGGAATGGGGGTCCCATCCCTGAGGGCCCCAACCTTGCCCTGGATGGGATGAGTACCAACTGTCTCTGAAGGACCCTGCTCCCCTCCCTGGTCTCCCTATGTTGGACGTGCTTCTTTCGGTGTCTGTAGGGGCCGCCAGGTTGTTCCCATGGCTGCAGCAGCAGAGATAACTTCTAGGGGTGTTGGGATGATCCGTGGTGCAGGGTACACTCCAGCCAGGCCCTCCCCCACTGAGGCTCTCCCCATGTGACCAGAGGCTGTCCTCGGCCAGGGCCAGGGTGTCCAGCCATTGTGCAGCTCCCTGGGGCGAGCTCCAAATCGAAAACAGTCAGATTTTCTGGGAGATTTTTCAGCTGAGTCAGGAGCATCCCTCCAGCAGACCCGCGGAGCCGGCGGTGTGTTGCTAATTCTGTCAGCCTGCAGGAACCTTGCTGGAGGGTTCTTTAGCTGACTTAGGGCAGTAGGAAAGGGCTACTTTTAAAATTCATTCCCTGCACCAGAAGAGCTGGGCCATAGTTTGCTTTGTAGAGATGAAGGCTCATTGCAGCTGTCTCCCCTCCCCCAGATACCCTCCCACTGGCCCAACACCCACGATGTCCAAAGCAGAGCCACGGGGCTGGGCAGCGAGGACAAGAGCCAGTCCCTGCCTGTGGGAGCCCACAGTCTGCAGGGGCGAAGACGACATCACCACTACGTCAGGTGATGCACGGGTGTCACATGGTGTGGGTCCATCCCCCAAATGCTCCCAGTCGCCCACACGGGCACTTGGCTGAGACACCTAGGGTACAGCCTCTGTTCCCAATGAGGTAAGGACACTGACTTTTTTTTTTTTTAACAGACTAGACTCTCTCCAACAATTGCTTATTGTTTCCTCAAAGTGCCTTCTGGGAAAACTGTGAACTTTTCCCAATGTTACACGAAAGAGATTTCTTTGAACGCATCTTAGAGATATGCCTTCAGAGCCAACAGACATCCTTCTCAGCCCTCAGCAGAGATAACTCTTATTCATCCTCTAAAACTTCTCTTAGCTGCAGTCTCCTCCAGGAAGCCATCCTGGACACCCCCCGGCAGGGTTAGGTGCCCCTCTTCCTGGCTCCCTCAGCTCCCCCTCCAATTCTTTCTCTTAAGCACAGACCCCTCTGTGCTTATTTCAGTCTCCCTGTCCTGTCTGTAGCCCCGTGAGCCTCTGTGTGTCTGGCTGTCTACTCAGGACCTGCAAAGCACGTTTGTAAGTAGAAGTCTGATGAATACATGCATGTGTGGTGAGTGTCACAAGTTGGACAAGACTTCATCCCCAGAGTCCACAAAACGACATTAGAACTCTGACATCCCTCCAAACCCTTCTTCAGAAGCCTTTAACTAAAACAGTGATGTTCTTTGTGCCTTGATTTTTCCATCTGCAGAATGTACCAGTGAAGACATCTTACATGGTTCAAGTTTGCTGCTGAAACAGACTGGCCTTGGCCTTGTACTAGGGTGGAGGCTGAGCTCGGGGTCCTATCCAGCACAGCTCCCTACACCCCAGCCAGGCTCTCAGAGGCTGGGCAGGTGATGGGACCCTCTTCCCTCTGCCCACTCCTTCCCAACCCAAGTACACAGAGGTTTCTCCAGGCTGCATCTGCTTGGAGGTTGAGAAGGCCCAGTAGGGGCCAAGGCCACAAACCACCCCAGGAGGGGAGTCCCCAGTGCCCACCTGGAGCCATTCATTCAGCCTCAGAGCTGGGAGAGGGCAACAGCTAACACCCCGCTGGCTTCAGCAGGGCCAGGCGTGGCTGCAAGGTGGGCGGACAGGCAGCTCCAACCCTGCCGAGATCTTGGCCAGCGGGGTAGAGAGTACTGGTGGATGGAAGGCCCTCGGACAGGGGATTCAGGTCACCGGATCCCTCGTCCTTCTGACAATGCTGTGGCTAAAATGAGCCTCACCTGATAAAGCTGAGGACAGCCTTTGAGCAGCCAGCCTTGCTTTTGATATAATAGCAGATTGTAACCAGCTAGCCCCCTGCACCTGGCTCAGCACCGCCTCCCCCAGGAAGCCTGCCTGGCTTGTGCCAGCAGCTTGGGAGCCATGGCCCTGGATTACCATGGCTCATCTAACATGTATTTCACAGGCATCCCTGGCCTTGCCATTCACTTTTTCTTGTGTGTTGAAGCCTGATTTGATTGGGTGCAGTCAGAGTCCTTCCACTGCCAGGATTAAACGTGACGTCTGTTCTGTCAAGTGTCAGCTGGTAGAAAGGACCCCCAGCTTTCTTGCCAAGCCACTTGCTGTACTGGTAGAGGCTGAGGCCCCAAGGAGGATGGGGAGGCCGCTCTGCCAGACGGTGGCCGAGGCCGGCCAGAGCCCAGGGCTGCCAGCTGCTTAGCCACTGCCCAGTCAGCTGGGAGGCCGGGTCGGGGAGAAGAAGCTCTGAAGTGACACTGAACACAGATGACCTGAATGCCAGAGGCTTCTTGTCCCCAGTTCATTGTCCAGCCCCCAACCTGGTGTCCCCACAGCTACTCACCGCCCGCCCCCCCACCGCCGTCCTGCCTGCCTTGCCCCCGTACGCTTTCTCCCTGAGAATAGCGAACTGGTCAGCTGGGTGAGGAGGGAGGTGAAGAAAGGCAATGCTGATGGGCTGAGCAAAAGGGAGCGGGAAGTAATGGTCACAGTGGGGGTGGCTGATTCAGGTGACCCTGGGGTCCTGGAAGGGGCATTTAGGAGCGATGCTGCAGTCCGTGGTGTGGCCCAGGATGTGGGTAGCTGGGTGGGGGAGCGTGGCCCTGAGGAGGAGGCAGTCCAGACCCAGGAGGCTGCGTGATGAGAGGGTCGTGCCTGTGGAGGATTCTGTCATCGGGGAGGTGGCAGGTATGGGTTGAGAAGGGACCGGGGAGGCCAAGCCAGAGCCCTGACAGGGACCAGAAGAGGACCCGGCCAAGTGGTGTGAGCCACAGAGGAGCTGGGACTTCTCCTAGCAGATGGAGGCTGCAGAGCTTTGTATGTGGCAAAGGAGCGAGGGGTCCTGCCCACCTCCTGGCCCTGAGACACCAACAGCGCCCAGGGAAGGCTGAAGGGCAGTGGTGTCCTGGGAGAGGAAGCTGGGTTCAGTTAGGGCGGGAGGTGGAGGGAGCTCTCAGAAGAGAAGTTGGGTTGCAGTTTTCTGTGTGGAGTGGCACTTCCAGAGGGCACAGTGGGAGCTCTGAGGGTGGCGAAGCCAAGGGCTGGGGTCAGAGGTCAGGAGGCACGGAGCTTTGTGAGTGTGGCACTTTAGAGACACGACGGCCCCTGGAAGGAGGCTCTTCCAAGCATCACAATCTAATGGACCTTCGTATCACTCATTCTACCTTCCTTTGCTTCTGTGTTCCATTTACTCCCCCCCTTTCCTGGAAGCTTGTGCCATCCTGTTTCTTGGATTCCTTTTTCATTTTTGCTGGAATAACTCCTTAAGTAACTTTCAGGCTGGGTGGGTAGAGGCTCTTCTTTTAGAGCCACTGAACACATCTAAAAATGCAGCTGCTGTTCACTCCACAGCCATGTAGCTCCCCTTTGCCTGGGAGCACCGCAGAGTCTTTAGGTGAGAATATTTTGCTGTCTAGTACTGTGTCGGGGAGCTGGTGGACAGGCCAGCCCCTCGGGCACGTCCTCCGGTGGAAGTGTCTGTGCCCATGATGCTTGCTGGCACCAAGTTCATCTGAAGATGCTGCTTTTGTCCCGGCTGTAGTCATACCCTTTTTGTTGGGGAAACAGTGAAGCTTGCTACGAGAAACCTCCAGATTCCAGGGGCTTTCTAGATGTGAGCTGAGGTCTCTGTTGGCCATGATAGGGCCAATTGGTAGAGGTATGGCGTATTTTAGAAGTGAGCAGGTAATGACACATTTGTCCATTTGTGTAGTTAGCTAAGTGGGTTGACACTTGACAGGTGCAGACCCAGAAGGTGGGGGAGCCATGTCATTGAGGAGGAGGTGACACTTGGTTTGCATCCTGAAAGAGGAGACCGGCTTCTGGCAGGCAGTACAGGGGAGGGTGTTCTAGCTGAAGGAATAGCAGGAGGGGAGGCCCAGAGGCACGCAGACAATCCTCTGAGCCTTTGGACACCAAAACCATGGTCTGCAGAAAGTGATTAGCACAGTGTCTGACACGTAGAGTGTGTGTGCTTGTCCACATGTGTGTCTTCTCCTTTTTTTTCCCCGAAAACAATGTCTACTTAAGTTCAGATTTCAGGGCTGTCACTGAAAGCTTCCCCCATCTGCTGACCATTGTCTAAACTGTTCCAAAAGAATTTCACCTCTTGACCTTAAAAATGTTGATCTTCTGTTTTTTTCAAAATATAAATGCAGGAATGGGGGTAGGGTGATGACTCACATCTTGGCATCTCCTCACCATTAGCAGAGGAGACTTAAAGGGGCCCAGAGAAGAAGCTTAAGGCACAAAGTGCCTAGCTCTCCACTGTTTCATCATAGACATAGACCATCAAAACCAGATGAGCTAACACCCCCATTTTATTGACAGCAAAACAGAGTCCCTGGGCAGTTCTGTGGCTTACTGAGGGTCACGTAGGGGGTGAGTGGTGGAGAATTATGGAAAATTCAGCTCCCTGGAGAACTTTGGAAATGATTGCCTTGCGATATTTTTAGCACAGAACAAGACATCCAGCCCTGGCTCCAGTAAGTCTTCATCAAGAGCAGAGCATTGTTGTCAATTAGGATGATGTACCAGGGCATTTTTAGGACCACAATAAGTAAATTATTACTATTTTTTAAAGGTACCTCTTGGGCTGATGGCCTGGAATAAGACATATTGTAGAGAGAACGCCTTTGGAACAAGGAGCATGTTGTGTCATACCATTGTCACAAGGCATGGATGGAGGTGTTGCTGCCCCCATTTTACAGATGAGAAAAATGTGGCTCTGTGAAGGTGAGCCAGCTGTCTGGCCCGCTGGTGGTGGGAGCAGAAGCTGGATAGTTTTCTTTTAATAAATGTTTACTGCATTCTTTTTTCTTTTGGCCTTGCCACACGGCATGCAGGATCTTAGTTCCCCCACCAGGGATCAAACCCGGGCCCCCTGCAGTGGAAGCATGGAGTCTTAACCACTGGACCACCAGGGAATTCCCTGGGAGCAGAAGCTGGGATTCCAAACTAGTCCCTTCCCCCCACTTTGCCTGTTGGGACAGGTGGGAAGGTGCCTGGCTTGTGTCATATCCACACCTACCCACCAGGGAGCCAGGGCACTCCTAACTCAGTCAGTGACTGATTTTTTTTTAATGTAAACTTGTTTTTGAAGTATAACATATATGCTGAAAGTGTACAAGTCTCAGGTGATTAAGCCTGATGATTTTTACAAACTGACCACACTGGTATTGCCAGAGCTCAAATCAAGGAGCAGAACAATACCCACCCCCCAATCACTGCTCCCCACTAATGTCACCACTACCCTAACTTCATCATCCTGCTACTGAACTCTATACAGATGAGGTTACACAAAATGTACTTCTTTCACTCAAAATTATGTTTGAGTGATTCATCCATGTTTTTTTTTGCATGTAATTGTGGTTCCTTCATTCTCACGGATGATTAGTATTCTACTGTAAGAAGAGACACAGTTTGTGTGTGCATTCCACTGATGGCGGAGAGTAGAATTCTTGTTTCCAGTTTGGCACTTCTGTAAGCATCCGTGTATGTGCATTTTGGTGAGCATGTGTAGAGCAGGGGGAGACTGTGGGCCCTAGGTTCAGTCTTAGTAGATGCTCCCAGTTTTCCAAAATGGTTGTGCCAGTTTACACGCCCACCCGAAGCCATATGAGAGTTCCAGTTGCTCCACATCCTCACCAGCACTTGCTACTGTCTTATTTTCATTTTAGCCATTCTTGTTGGCATATAGCAGAGTCACATTATGGTGTTAATTTGCATTTTTCTGATGGTTCTTGAAGATGAGCACTTTTTCATATATTTATTGGTTATTTGGATATTCACTTTTGCAAAAATGATTCCTTTTCAAGTTTATCTTTGTCAGAAAATATTTCTAAGAATGGCTTCCAGGCTGAAAGATGCTGTGTTTCTCTTGCCACCTGGTTGATCATTTCTAAACCTTGACACTTGGCAGTTCTAAAGCCAAAGGGAGTTAGAAAGAGGAGTTGGGGGATGGCCCAGGCCACACGGGGCATCCTTGGAGCTCTGGAAGTTACTTTCTCTGTGCGCTTTGGGGTTACTGTGAAGTCGTCAGTTAAAGTTCCCTCAGAAATTAAGAGAGTTTTTTTTTTTTTTAAACAATTGCAAGATCTTTTTTTTAAAATTAATTTATTTATTTGTTTATTTTTGGCTGCGTTGGGTCTTCGTTGCGGTGCGTGGGCTTCTCATGGCGGCGGCTTCTCTTGTTGCACTGGCTCTAGGCGCGCGGGCTTCAGTAGTTGTGGCACGTGGGCTTAGTAGTTGTGTCTCGCGGGCTCTAGAACGCAGGCTCAGTAGTTGTGGCACACAGGCTTAGTTGCTCCGCGGCATGTGGGATCTTCCCGGACCAGGGATCATACCCGTGTCCCCTGCATTGGCAGGCGGATTCTTAACCACTGTGCCACCAGGGAAGCCCCGGGAGAGATGGTTTATATTTCACATTTAGAGCTAAAGGTGTGCTCTGAACTCCAGCCCCTCCCCCCTCCCTTGCTTCCTTTGGAGTTTGGGCTCTGGAGTGATTTCAGTGACTGCAGAGGAATGAATGGAAACAGAGCTCTTTCCTTCTCTTCAGCACCTACCTGGGCAGGGAACATACAGGGAATTGAGTTTGCTGACCAGGCTTAGCATTTTGGACATTGAGGACCTAGTATGTGCCTAGAGCTTTAAAGTGATTACAAAAGTTCTTAAGCCCTGGCAATGATTCTCAAACATTAACAGCTCAAAATTTTCCCGATGCAGAATGCGAGCCCATCTCCCGACATTTAGAGAAAGAACTGCTGGCCTCCTAGCAGACCCCACCTCATGAACAGCCCTGCCCAAGCTCATCCTCACCAAGGGTGACCAAACAAATGCCTGGATGGGGACGAGATAGCTAGAAGTGCTGAATGTCGGACACCTACTATGTGCTGGTCACTGTGCCAAGTGCTTTCTACTCTCTAACTCGTTTAACTCTCACCACAAGCCTCCTGTCAATTAAGACCTGCCCTGTTCTCAGGGGGTTTACAGGAGAGTGGGAACTCAGACAGCAACCTTGTCAGGTAAGAGCAATTTATTTCAATAGCTTGAAACAACTGTAGAAGACACGCCCCAAAGAAGCAAGTCAATTCGTTCATTTAACAGATGGTTTCTGGGCCATCCCCCTGTGACAGGCCCAGGCTGGGGATTGTTGGTCCATTTTACAAATGAAGAAACAAGTGCTCAGAGTACCCTTCACAAAGGCACAAACTTGCAGTTGGCAGAGCTGGAGCTGGAAATCAGGGACTCCAAATTTCTGAAGATCCCTGGGATGTGCCAGAGGAGAGGGGTCTGATGGCCGTGAAGAAAGGGAAAGTGGCTGACCGGGTCCACGTTGAAATGGGTGGGCATGAGAGCAGAAAAGGCATCTTGGTGGCAGGGCGACCCATTTAGGTGGGTGCAGACCTCACGGCAGGAGAGGTGGGCACCGGTGAACTGGAAAGTGGTCGGAGCCAGAGTAAGAGCCTGTGGACTGCGTGAGCCTGAGAGACAGGTGACCCTCTCCTTCGCTTCATACCTTACAGCGATCTTCCATTATTGCATGGTGTTTAAGGGAGGCACCGTGAAGCTCCACCTGTAGGCTTTTGGGCTATGTGATTCTGGACAAGCCCCTTCACCTCTGAGCCTCAGTTTCCTTTTCTCTGAAGTAGGCATCTCTAAATGAGATACAGTAAGTCCCCTACACACAGTCATCTCTAAATGAGATACAGTAAGTCCCCTACATACGAACCTTCAAGTTGCGAACTTTCAAAGATGCGAACATTCATTTGCATGTCCAGTCACGTAAGTTAGTCCCCGTGTCTGGCGTACATTGTCACGTGCGTGCATCCTCTACAAGTGGTTGTGCTTTTGTGTACAGTACTGTATAGAGTACAGTAGTACAGTATCTTTATTTCAAGCCCAGGATGTCCGGAAGCAAGCGTAAAAGTGGCGGTGTTGTAGCTGGTACTGCTAAGAAGTGCCAAGCGATAATGATGGAAACAAAAGTGAAAATAATTGAGAGAGTGGAGTGAGGCAAAAAGATGGTTAGACGTCGCTCGTTCTTATAACATGAATGGTTCAACCATCGGCACGATTCTAAAGAACAAGTACAAGATCATGGAGCGTGTGAAGTCCACTGTGCTGATGACGTCGACAGTGATATTGAAGAAGCATGGAAAAGTGATGGAGGAAATGAGAAACTTCTCAGCGTGTGGTTGCAGCATCAGCGTCAGCGTTGAGTCCTGCTCAGCTTAATGCTGATTCAGGAGAAAGCTAAAAGCTTTTATGAAGACGTGAAGAAGAAACACGGCGAAGAATCAGAGGGCACATCTTTTAATGCCAGCCATGACTGGTTTCATCGGTTCAAGGCTAGAGACAAACTTCACAAGGTAAAAGTAAGTGGCAAGGCAGCGAGTGCAGATATGGTAGCTGCCCGGGAATTTCTTGAATTCTCTTCGTCCCAGAGAAAGGACTAAGAGAGACAAGAAGAAGAAAAAGTAACTGAAGAACCGAAGAGATTCACGATGCAGGAAATGGCAAGGGGATTTTCTTTATTTGAAGAGGCACTGTTAGTCTCTGAGGCACAGACCCGGATGTAGAAAGCTACACAGAGGTTGCAGCAGCCATGCAGAATGCAATCCAGTGCTACTGTGTCATCTATGACGAGAAAAAAAGAGCCACTACCCAGATATCACTGGACCATTTTTTCAAGAGGGTAGATAGAATTGAATCCAGCAAGGAACCAGAACCTGTGCCATCACCGTCAGACGTGAGTGAAATTGCAGCTTGCCCTCTGTCTCCTATTGCTGACAACCCTTCATCTCTACCATCTCCCACCTCCTCTCCCTCCTCCAGTCAGTAACTCTTCTTGCCTGTTCACTCGATGCCAGCCCCTGTATGCCAGCTGTTGTACTGTACTACTGTACTGTTCTGTACTGTACTGTACTGTACTGTAAGATGAAAAATGTTTGCTCATTTATTTTTTCTTTTTTATGTATTATTTGTGTGAAAAGTATTATAAACCTATTACAGTACAGTACTATATAGCTGATTGTGTTAGTTCGGTACCTAGGCTGACTTTGTTGGACTTAACGATCAAATTGGACTTATGAACGCACTCTCGGAATGAAACTTGTTCATATGTAGGGGACTTAACTGTAAACCTAACGTAGCAAAGAGACAGAACAGATGCTCAATAAATGTGGCTAAAAATAAGACAGTTTCCAGTTTCCAGCTTCCTGGGTCCAACTCCCAGCTTTGCCATTTACCAGCTGTGTGTCCTTGGGCAAGTGACTTACCCACTCTGTGTTTCTGTTTCTTCCTCCTTAAAATGGGGATAATAATAATAGTTCCTACCCTAAGAGGTAATTTTTTTTTTACTGTATTACCTTTTTATTTTTATATTTTTTTACATCTTTATTGGAGTATAATTGCTTTACAATGTTGTGTTAGTTTCTGCTATACAACAAAGTGAATCAGCTATATGTATATATATATCCCCCTATCCCCTCCCTCTTGAGTCTCCCTCCTACCCTCCCTATCCCATCCCTCTAGGTCGTCACAAGGCATCGAGCTGATCTCCCTGTGCTATGCAGCAGCTTCCCACTAGCTATCTGTTTTACATTTGGTAGTATATATATGTCAACGTTACTCTCTCACTTCATCCCAGCTTCCCCTCCCCCCCACCGTGTCCTCAAGTCGGTTCTCTACGTCTGCATCTTTATTCCTGCCCTGCCACTAGGTTCATCAGTACCGTTTTTTTAGATTCCATATATATGCATTAGCATACGGTACTTGTTTTTCTCTTTCTGACTTACTTCACGCTGTATGACAGACTCTAGGTCCATCCACCCCTAAGAGGTAACTGTGATATGAGTTTGATACATACATTCACGTGAGTTGGTACAGATAAAGAGCTTAGCACAGCACCTGGCCACATAATATGTCTTCAAAAAACAGTAGCTACAATTATATTTCATCTCTCATGTTGCCTGGTAAATAAGTAGCCATTGATCATTAAATAAGGCTTTTAAGGTTTTTTTCTCCCCAACGTCCAGTGGCACAGGCAGCAAGCATTGGTGCTATAGGAACTAAAAGGAGATCACGGGAACTTGCAGTGGGCAGGTCAAGATGTCAAGGATGGGAAGATTCGGGTGGGGAGGCAGGGAAAGGGGTTCACAGAGGCATAATCTGGGGGACTGTGCGAAGCTTGGATGAGAACCAGGTGGGAGACAGTGAGAGGAGAGCTGGGTGCAGGGGCATTGCTAGGGGAGAGATGGGGACACCTCGAGGGGGGTGTCAGGTGTTGGCCTAGGCATGGTGACCATGTGACCGCAAGACTTGGGGTGAGTAGTCTGCTTTCTAGGCCTGGGAAAGAGGGGATGCCCAGGCCTCCCTAGCTAACTTCAAGGGTTTGTATGAGGATCAAAAGAGGATACGGAGGTGGGTGTGTTTAAAACCACCAACACTCCACGAGAATATGCAGCCTCGCCCCATGTGAAGGAGGGCTGGGTACGCTCTTGTGCGTGGCTTCCAACACACCAGCCAAGTCTGGGTTTGATTTTAATGACTCTCCTCATTAACTCTGCATCTCCAGTAAATGAAAATTCCTATAAAATGCACTCTCAACAACCTTCCCATTCCTTCCATTCCCTTGTGATATTATTCCTCTCACAACTCTTGTGTTAGTGTTTACCACTTACAGTTTTATTGTATTTTAGCACGTTATAGAATGCTTTTAAAACATCACTTGTTCTGTTGACAAAAAAACAAGTGCTAAGATGCAGCATCAGGCCTCTAGCATGTTCCTGTGGGTTTGGGGAAACTAGGGCTGCAGAAGCCGCATGAAGCAGCATGTGACCACCACCCTCTTCATTCCAGAGCCAGCTGATCAGCACCATTCCTCTCCCTCCAGACCTCCCAGCCTGTCTTGTCTTATGCCTCCATGCTTTTACCTGTTCTCTCTGCCTAGAACACCCTCCCCAACCTCACATCACATGAAACTCCTATTCACCCTTCAAAACCCCTTTCCGGTATCCTCTCTTGGAAGCTTTCAAACGACTCTTCCGTATAGGAACTGCTCAGTTTATGTCCTTGTGCATTTAAGAATTATTGCTTATGTTACACTCTGCTACAATTATTCACATATTTAAACTTCCAGACCTCGAGCCTTCCTTCACACCCAGGGCTGCCATTGGCCTTGGCTTAATTATCTCTGTATCCCCGGGGTCCAATTAGAGGGCCCGGAAGAGAATAAGAGCTTCATAAGTATGTCTGCAATAAACCTAACTAAACCTCGGTCCTATGTCCAGAGGTTCCAGGGCTTATGAATCTAATTCATGAATTTTTTCTAGAATGGGACATTTGAATAAAATGCATTCCTCCACTCACCATCAAAAGAGGCTAGAGGAGAAGTTTGAGGGTTCGAGGGCATTTCAAACAGCCCCCGCCACCTCACTTGTTTCTAAGAGGAAGCCCCCTGCAGATCCACCCTAGGTCAGCGTCTCTCATTTTATCACGACCTGCAGTGAAAAGTATTTTTTACATTGAGACACACGGAACACTTACATCAGAGGCAGAGCTTTCGTGGAGCAGTATTCACCCCTTGCTGTGGGCATTGCTCTCTGTTTCTTCTTTCTTTTCTTTTCTTTTTTTCTTTTTTGTAAATCGCTGGTCACCACCTAATGAATTGATTCCATGTGTCTTTAGTCGGGTTGGTTGCATCCCACAATTCGAAAGACACTGCTCTAAGCCTTCAGCTACTATAACCAGAGAAGGCTTCTCTGAGGAACCTGGGGCCCTGAAGGGCAGCTCAGGAGCAGGCGGGCAGGGGGTGAGCAGGGGGTGGGTAGGGGTGAGAGGAGTAGGGACGGCTCTGGTGAGACTCTAACTCTCTTCCCTCTCGTTGTAGCCGAGCCCCTGCCGTTGATGGACCTGTGCCGGAGATGCATCCGCCTGGCCCTGGGCCGCCAGCGCCTACAGGACATCAGCTCCCTGCCCCTGCCTCAGTCTCTCAAAAACTATCTGCAGTACCAGTGAGCCGGGGACGGAGGGGCAGCGGAGGGCACCCACAGCCCCAGGCCTGTCGCTTCACGGTCACACTGCTGTACATCAGGAAGGAGTCTCCCTCCTCACCCTGGTTTCCCAGGACATTCACTTCTTTGAAAGGCCAGGACATCTTCCCAACTTTGAAAATGAAATGTCTGTTGCCAACAGTATTTGCTGCCTTGGAAGCAGCCTTCCCAAGTCAGACACCTCCTTGGAAGCCGGGAAGAGCCCGAAGCCTGCGCTGGGTGGAGATCCTGCCCGCTGAGCAGGACACAGCAGCCAAGCAGCCACCGGTATTGATCCGAGAGCCTGTTTCCTTATCCAAGAGAATGAATAAAACATTTGGGCAGGAGACTTTCTGTTGTGTGCCCCGCTGCAGACAGGGCCAGGGGAAAACTGGCCAGCTCCGGGAGAACATTGCCTGTGAATAATGCATGGTGAAAGCAGCTTGATGCCCGTGCCCCTCTGGGTCCCCACCCTTCCCAGGGCAGCAGGATTGTCATGACACTTTAGGACTTTGTGCCCCTTTGAGAGACTGTTACCTAGGGATGCCCAGCTGTGGAATTGGCAAGTGGACAAAGCAGTGTTGAGACACCTCCCAGCTTACCTCTCTGAACGTTGTTTACTTCCCCTCTCTCTCACCGTCCTTCCCCACCCGGACCCCCAGTCTCTGGATGCCCAGGGCACCTCTATTCAGGGAAGCTAAGTCTGACAAATTCACCCCAGGGAATGAGTGTATCCTTTATTATTATCGTTTTAAGTAGCGTTGCATTTTGAAAGAGTGTGTTGAGGGCAGTACTTAGTCCAAAGGTGCTAATGGGGGAATTGGGGGCCTTGTGACACCCACGGGGGTGATGTCCTCGGGCTGGGGAGCCTTCCTTGGGGGCTGAGGGTCTCCAGGCAACCGTCCATTCAGGATGCAGCCTGGCCGCCACAAAGTTTTATTTGAGCGAATTATTTTTTCACTTGAGGAGACTTGTACGAGTTTGTTTTTGTTTCACGTGTGTGTGTGTGTGTGTGTGTGTGTGTGATGTGCTGCTTATTTATCAGCTTGGGGCCATGGGGGCAGCTTTGTAACTGGAAGGGTGGATGTGAGGCATCTTCTCCACCCGCCCCAGCCTGTCGTCCCCCGGGAACAGTGCTGTTGCCGCCGCTGCCACCACCAGGCATCTCTCGCGTTTCCAACACTCTCTGCCCAGACTGATTTTTAACTGGAAATTGTCACAGCAGCGGGACACCAGAGCCCCAGATGGCACTGCCCCCTGCCACTTTAATGTGAACTCGATGAATGAAGAACGTTTCTAATAAAGTTTGGCATTCAGTCCTTCAGTTTATTCAGTGCTCTTTGGGAAGGGACTGGGAGGGTGTCTTCTATCAACCCGGCTGCCAAACCTTCAGAAGGCAGGACTGTGCATCCCTCTCCAGGCACTCCCCGTCTCTTCTGTCTGGTTGTCCCCATGTAATCCCAGACTCTAGTCATTTTACAAAGGCCTGCTCTGGCGGAGAGAATGGGCCTGGGGCTTGGAGCCATATAATGCTAGCTTCCATGGTGGAAAAACAGGCCAAATTATTGATGCCAGGGCCGTGATGTCCACAGGGTGTCTCTGTAGGGGGCAGAGGGTCAAGCAGGGTAAACCCTAAGGGCCAGCAAAGTGACCCAGAGGTGGGGCTGGTTGCAACTTTGGAAGTGCATGGTGTCACCAAGGAGCAGTGCAAGTTGCTGAAGGGTGAGTGTGTGAGGTCAGGAGCCAGTTCAGGCTGGGGTCTAGGTCAGGACTAGTGCAGTATCCACTCAGTAGTACAAGCCACCGACACACATTGTGCCAACCTCTGAGGACCCAGAGCTCAAGCAGATCTATCCCATCCCCAGCGGAGACGTTTACAGCACAGCCTAATAAAGTGAGAGGGAGCTCACGAAGGGGTTGGAGAAGATAGGGCCTGAAGGGGGGGCTTCCTGGAGGAAGAAGCACTCTTCACACCCGCTTTTTAAGGGAAGACAACCTTGGTGAGAACAGACCAAAAGAACCAGACATGCTGCACCTGCCCCCAGGGGCTGTGTCCTCCACCACTCTGACCTCTGACCTGGGCTCAGCCTCAGGCAGGTTTGGGCTGTGGAAGGGCAGCTTCCTGCATAGGCGCGGGCTCAGGCTTCAGGGTCAGGAGGCCTGGGTTTGAGTCCCAGCTTTATATATGCTGTGACCTTGGATAAGTCACCTCCTCCTCTACACAGTGTAGGGGCTGAACCAGGTGGCCAGTGGATGAGGACCCTTCCTCTCCCAACTCATCGCGTCCCAGTTTCAGCACCAGCTTTCCAGCTTGGCTGCATCCGCCTTGCTTATGCAATTGCCTCCCCCCAGCAGTGCCCTCCCGGTCCTCACTCCACCCTCCTCCAGGAAGCCCTCCCTCACCACCCACCAAACTCTGCCCACTCTGAGAGCCAGCTCCACGCCTCCTGGGCTGATGACACCTCTACAGGCACCCAGGACCCTCGCCCAAACACTTGGAATGGAGCCCCTCTCTGCCCTGTGGCCTCATCTGCTCAGTAGGCTGTGAGCCTTGGGACATTAGGACCTGTGCCCATTCTTCCCACACAGCCCTGGGGCCAGACACATGGACTCAGCGAAGGCCTGGCGGCGGCGGGGAATGAGAAGATACCCCCTTTATAGCTGGGGTGCCCATGAAACCTGCAAGGAAAATCCTGGGGGCAGAGAGGAATTCTTGCTGGATCCTCCAGGGCACCACGCCTCTGACTCCCTGGCCATTCCACGGGTATTGTTGGGCATTTGCACGTGCCCAGCGCTGCCTGGGGACAAGAGGGAGATGTGGCCCTGCCCTTCTGGAGCTCACGTTCTAAGGGGGAGACGATGACGCAGAAGAAAAGCAACTGTGAGATGACGTCAGAGGGAAGAGATGAGCTGGGCCGCGGGCTAAGAACAGGGAGCAGAGGGGCCCCATTACTGAGGGTGATCAAGGAAGGCCTCTGGGGAGATGCTGAGTTCTGAAAAAACAAGAGGGAGTGGAACACGTGAGAGGCAGTGGTGGAGGGCTCTCTCAGTAGGGGGAATTTCCGGCTGTCCCATCCTGCTCAAAGCGGGGAGTTCTGTGCCCCGATGAGCTGAGCTGAGGTCAGAAGCCCTGCGCTGCCCTCTGCCCAGGCTCCTGTTCAGTTTGCCTGTGTATGTACAATGTATGTTCAGGGTTCCTTGTGTATCAGTACCCTCACACACACACACACACACTGATGGCCTTTCCATGGCGGACATCCTGGACACTTCATGACCCTCCAGGGCCAGTGCCCATCATCACCCAGCCCCAGACCCTCCCATCCCTGGCATCTTCTCTGAGGTTCCTGACAGCGGCACCTGCTGAAACAGTCCTGCTAATCGCTTTTTAATGGTCTGCAGAAGAGCATACGGTGAGCCCGGTCCCCCACAGATCTGAGCCCTGCTGAGTCCCCCCGTTCACACTTTACCCCAATGTCACATTCCCACTTTCTGGATCAAAGCCGTCCCTCTTTCCCTGGCTTCCTCCTCATCATCACTCATGCCATGCCGCTGGCTACTTTAGGGGGCTGTCTTTCACCAAGAAACAGATTTCATCACCACGCGATGTTACAGCCAAAAGGGCAGCAGGTGGCAAGTAGCACAGTTACGTGGCGATTGATCTGTGCCAGGACAGCTGTGCCTGCTCCCCGGGACCTGGCTGCAACAGAAGGCACATCTGTGCCTCGGCAAACGGACAGGAGACTCTGCGGCATTGCTCTTCAGGTCCTTGACAAGGAGTGGAAATCTCCACTTTTAGTCCAAAACACGAGGAGTTGGTCTGCTGTCCCCTCTAGTTCTGGGGCCCTGGGTCCCATCCCAGCCTGCAGATGTGTTTTGTTGTCCTACTTAGAGTGTGTGTGTGTGTGTGTGTGTGTGTGTGGTTTAATAAAATTGAGCTCAACTCAGAAAAGTCAAGTAATTGAACAGAAAATCCAGATTTCTGACTCCTCTTGAAAATGAGGGAGGTGTGGTAAGACCAAGCACACATTCCTTGATGGTGATGCTGGCAGAGGCTGAGCAGTGACAGCCCCTTGAGAAGGGGCCTCTGTTCTGTGATCCACCCTTGGGTCCCCCCCTCCCAAGTCACATCAGGCGTTAACTGTCTGGGCGTTAACTGTCTGGGTCTGGATCAAGACTTCTGCATTCGCCTCTCTGGACTATTACCAGGACATACATCAGCTGGTAAACACACACACACACGCACACGTACACGCATACCCCAACCAAGCGAGGCTTCAGGAGGGGAGTCTGAGAGTTCTGGACTTGACTTTGAAATATCTCACATGCTCAGCCACTGATGTCCAAGGAGCTCACAGACACCCAGGATCTCTGCCCAGACACCAAAGATGACCTGTGGTTATACGGTGAACTCGAGCACGAAGACAAGAATTCTTGGGTCCTCCTGTTAATGACCTGGATGATATGATTAGGCAAGCCTGGCTGCACATTAGAATCCCTTTGAGGAACTTTGTAAAACGTCCCAGGGCCCAGGTCCTTCCCCAGACCAATTGAATCAAGACCTCTGGGGGTTGGGGTCCCTGCTTTGATAGTGTTTAAAGCTCTCCAGGTGAGTCCAATGTGCAGCCAGGGTTGAGCTCCCCTAGATAAGGTGCTGAATTACGTCATCTCAGTGAAGACATGGTTGATGTTAGAAGGTACGGCCATCCCTTGGTATTCACGAGGGATTGGTTCCAGGATGCCCCAGGGATACCAGAATCCTCAGATGCTCAAGTTCCTTATAGTATAAAATGGCATAGTGCGGTTGGCCCTCGGTATCCACAGGTTCCACATCCGCGGATTCAACCAACCGCAGATCGATCTGGTTGGTTGTATCGGAGGATGCGGAGGTAGTGAATACGAAGGGCCAACTGTATATCATAGACTAGAGAAAGCTGTCCCAGCCCACCCAGAATTCTCAAAGAGGAGAAGACTTTGAATGGCGCTTGTCGCCAATGTGATTAAGTCCAAAGGCAGGGAGTCCTTCCCAATCCTCTTCCTTCCTTTAGTGATGTTGACCTGGTTGCTCTCCAGAACCGGGGAGGAAGGACCAGCCACTTCTGCCGTGATGCTGAACAATTCATGATAGATTGATTCTAGCCCCACCCGCTCCTGTCCTGTGGGGCTGGAGGTGTGTGGAGAATTTCTCAGAGAGCATTGCCATGGTCCATCAGAATAACTGTAGAATAAAAGGTATGGGACAGACTGAAGATGATTTGGTTTTGAATAGAAGAATTTGAGACAGTGAGACTTGGCTGTAAGAGTGGTTTGGTTCCTAATATTTCCAAACTTTGCTTCCTTAAGCAAGATGATGATACATTTGGCCAATAATAATGATGCCGCCTCCACTTTCTTGATGGGTTTTGGGAGAAAATAAGCCAGTGACAAGCCAACTCTGGCTTGGCGACCGTGTCCTTACCTGCTTTGCCTATGAAACAAATAAGACTCTTTTCCTGAGGATCCCTGGCATTGGTTGAGCGCCCAGCCCACCAGCCTGTGCGGGAGAATCAGGGTCAGTGCCGTTTCTTCCAACTGGCACAGAGGCCTCAGTTATACTGTCCCCGTGTCTGGGGATTTTTCCATCCAGCGGAGATAATATGCTAATGATTTGCTGCACGGGGTTGGCATTTGAAGGAAAAAGTTGCCATTCAGTCATCACTTTGAGTCAACAACTGACTGTGTGCCAGGCTTTGTGCCAGCCCCAAGGTGTGTCTTGCTTCTGCCGCCAGGGGCACCCCACACCCCAGCAGAGGGACTGACACACAAACTGGTGGGTACAAAGCCCAGTGCTTGCTGACGGTGTGAGCAAGGGGCCCAGAGGAGAGAAGGCCCAGGAGAAGCAATGCGTGGAGGTGGGAAAGGGCTCAGAGTGTGGTAGGGAACGCCCAGGTGATGGAAGACGAGCCGTGTGGAGGCAGGGCGCAGTGATGCAGAATGAGGGCTTGTAAGTCACACTCAGGGATAAGGGCTTGGAAGGGGTCGGGGTTCCAGGACACAGCCAGCACACTCAAAAGGGAGGCTGAGGAGAGTTAATAAAAGGGCTGCACACACAGGCGTGGGCAGGGCTCGGGGAATCCAACCATTGAGAGTGAAGCACCCTGCATCAGTGGGAGGGGAAAGTTGTTACGTCACTAGGTTCAGAGGGCTAAAGGAGGGGAACGGTAACTGGAAAAAGGGGACCTGCAGCTGGAAGAGAGCTATGGCCTTAGATAGAGGGACACAGCCTGTGCCAACCACAGTCTGGCAAGGAGGGAGCCGGGGCATAAATACTCTGACCCATCTCTTGTCCCTCCTCCCATCTCCATCCATGCCTCCCCATTGGTTGAAACCCCAGGGAGCACAGCAGGCAAGGGAACCTGATTGGTGTTGTCCTTAGAAGTCCTACAGAGCAGGGCAGAGAAGGAAGAATGTGGATCTATGGGTGTCAAGAGAACAGTCCATAGACTTTATCCTAGAGATCTGCGAAATTCTTTTTTCAAACACAGTTGCAAAGATCCAAAACTTTAGTGAAATAGATAAAAGCCAGTGTGTTCCAGATGTGTGTGTTGGGGGTGCTTTTGAAGCCCACCCCTCTGCCTCTCCCACCTGAACATCAGATGACAAACAGCTGAAGCATCTCCAAGGAGCCTTAGGCTACCGTCAAAATGATATCCTTCTGAGTAACGAGAAGCAGCAGGGGCAGGGCCGGAATAGATTTCTTAAATGCTGTTGCAGGAATCACAGCAGGCTTGAGGCAGGAATGATGAGGGGTAGTCTGTGTCTTTGTACAGCCTTCCTGGAGGGTCTGTGGAAGGGACTTAGCACGCAGGTGAAAGTAGAGGTGGGGAAATCGAGGGCAAGGCTGTTGGTCCCAGGGACCCTTGGGAGTAGGGGCTGGGGAAGAGAGAGCCAGTGCAGAAGGCCCACATCCTTGGGGCCTGATGACTGGGCGCCTGCAGGAGTTAGGCAGGGGTAGATGGGAGGACACTCGCCATCCATTCATTCACTCATCCATTCGTTCATTCATTCAACAGCTGTGTATCGAGGCCTGCGGGTGGTGCTAAGGATACTATAGTGAAGAAAACAAACAAAACTCTCCCCTCTCATGGAATTTATCTTCTAGTAGGAAAAGTACAAAACCAAGTAAGCTGGTAAATATAGAGTACGCTGGATGTTGCCAAACAGGGAAAAGACGTAGGGAGCAGATGGGGAAGTTGCTACAGTGGTGGGCTTGCAAAAGTTTAACAACCAGCTCTCTGGGGAAAAATGAAAAACCCTGATTTGTAGTGTTTGCTGTTTTCCATAGTGTAGATACTCCCACCACGGCTGATTTCAAGCTCCAACGTGATGTCACTAAATACAGAGTTGGGAAAAGATGATCAGTGGCCAATCCTTTGTAGTATTTCCACAATATACATACAATAAATGTAATTACCCATAGGACAGAGATGATAGCAATATAATTAAAAGTGATGAGTTTAGGGTATTTATTACCTTTTAAAAATATGACTTACTTAATTGCAAGTTTATATAATTTATTTTTAATAATTGTTGTAATCAATAGCCATCTTTCAAAATTCCTGAAATTTTAACCACCAGCTGTTGCAAGCCACTATGAGCCAGCTCCAGGATGCCACCGGACTGCTGGGATTGGAATTACCCCAGTGCCATTCTGATCCACCAAATGTGAGCACATTTTGACTGGCCTAAGATTAAAATGGTCTTTTTCCTGAAGTGCCCCTTGCAGAGTGATGAGGTTAGAGTAGACAGGAGTGAGGTTTAGAGTAGACAGGAGTGGTTTAGAGTAGACAGGAGTGAGGAAACCACGCCTGGATGAAGGCCTTCCAGCAATGACCCAGAGTCTGATCCAGGCACAATCAGAAGTTTATGCCACTCTTGAGCACCCACGATGCACGTAACATTTCCAGATACTACTCAAAATAGAAATGGAAGATCTTAAAGAAAATGCAAAGCAAATCCAGGGGTATATAAAAAGGTTTATCATGATGAAAGTCAGTTTGTTTCACGAGTTGATTTAAAAATCAAAAAGTGATGCAATTCATCATAGTGACCAAGTAAAAGAGAAAAAACATTATCATCTCAGATGTAGTAAAAGCATTTGCTAAAATGCAATACTTGTTTATGATTAAAAAAAAAAACTTTCAGAAAACTAGGAAGAGGGGAACATTCTTAATCTAGTAAAGGAAATCTACAAAACACCTGTAGCTAATATCACATTTAATGATAAATTATTGAATGCTTTCCTCTTAGCTGACAAACAAGAAAGATTGCCCACTCTCACTATTTCTATGCAACATTATATTGGAAATCTAGGCAGTTCAATGAGAAAAGAACAAGAAATTACAAGGTATTAAAAATTGGAGGAGAAGAAATGAAACCCACATTATTTGCAGATGACATCATTGTATACATAGAAATGAATCTACAGAAGATTTGAGAACTAATAAAAGAATTTAGAAAGGTCATTGGATGCAAGGTCAATTTTTAAAAATTGTATGTCTACATACTAGCAACAATTAGAAAATGAAGTATAAAACAGTGTCATTTATAGTAACAAAAATAAGAAAATCTAATGAAGGATGTGCAGGGCCTCTACACTGAAAACTACAAAACCTTGTCAAGAGACACTGAAGAAGGTCTAAATAAATGGAGAGATATACCATGTCCATTGAAAGGTTCAATATTGTTAAGATGTCAATTCTTCCCCAAATATCTATAGAGTCAATACAATAACAATAAAATTTTTCTGAGTTGTGTTGTGGAAATTGACAAGGTGATTCTAAATTCATTTGGAAACATAAAGGACTTAAAATAATTATAAACAATCTAAAAAAAGAAAAGCAAAGTAGGAGAACTTATTATTACCAGATACTGAGACTTACTATAAAGATATAATAATTATGATAGTTTGATTTGCATAAGGATAAACAAATAGACCAATGAACAGACTAGACTAGACTAGACTAGACTAGACTAGACTAGACTAATAGAATAGAATAGACCATGCTTACATCGTCGAATTGTGTTACTGGAATTCAGTGGGAGAAAGATGGTCTTTTCAACGAGTATTGCTCTGTCAATTGTATATCCAGGTGGAAAAATACAAGTTTTCCCCCTATCTCATGTCACAGACAAAAATTAAATTGAAAGTGATTATAGACCTAAACACGAAATGTAAAACAACAACAACAACAAAATCTTCTAGAAGAAAACATAGGAAAAAATCTTCATGTCCTTGGGGTAAGCAAGGCTTCTTTAGCAGCGCACACAATGCAGTAACCATAAAGAAAAAGCTAAATATATTGAACTTCATTAAAATTAATAACTTCTTCATCAAAAGACACATTAGAAAGTGAAAAGGCAAGGGCATAGTCTGGGAAGATGGTTACCATACACATAACTGACCAGGGTGTGCATTACTATTCCTAACAGGCCCAAACTGGAAACAACCCAAATATCCATCAACAGGAGAATAGATAAATACATTGGGGCAATATTCATACAATGGAATAGTACATAATAATTTTTTTTTGAAGAGGAATGAACTACTGCTACACACAGTATGGATGAATCTCATGACAATGTTGACTAAAAGAAGTTAGACATAAGAGAATACATAACTCCATTTAGGTGAGTTCAAGAACAGACAAAACCAAGCTCTGATTGTAGAAGTCAGAAGAGTGTTACTTTGGAGGGGGCAGGGGGTGTGTTATTGATCTTGGGAATATACATGAGGAAGCTTGCTGGGGTCCTAGAAAAGTTCCACATTTGTATCCAGGTGATGGTTACATGAATACATACATATGTAAAAATCTGTCAAGCTATGTGCTAAGGATTCGTGTACTTCTTTTATGAATAACATATCTAAATGCAAAAAAAAAAGGGAAGAAGCTGTATCCCTAATATTTCTGTTTTCAAAGTTATTTCCTTCCCACTAGAAATACTTTGGACTCAATGCAGTATTTCCCTTGGCAGCAACTAGTAGAGCTATTGCATCTGAGAAGGGAGATGGTTCCACAGCAGAAAAAAAAAAAAGAGAAAAAGAAAAAGAAAAAAGAAAAGGGGGCTGAGAGATTTGAAGGTTTTGAAGAACAAAGAATCTCATTGTCTTGTGAAATCATCTCCAGGGAGCTGATGTCTCAGAAGAACTCACAGGAGCACAACATCTGTTCGGTGATTTCCCATATCAAGTAGCCTCCTGTAAAGCACGTGTGGATGCCCTTAGAAGCCTCATTGCCCACAGGGAATATGCTCTAGAATTTCACATTTCCATCTAAAAATGCACATTGCTTTCCTGGATAACGGTCACATTACACAACAGCTCCTGGGATTTTCACATAGAGTCTAATAAGATATCACTGCCTGCTAGCTACAGAAAAGGCAACTTCTTCTTTTTTTTGTAAACAGAGAAGATAAATCTTTTATTTTAAAATTTTCTTAAGAAAAATCTTTGGCTTCCCTGGTGGCGCAGTGGTTAAGAATCCTCCTGCCAATGCAGGGGACACGGGTTCGAGCCCTGGTCTGGGAAGATCCCACATGCCGCGGAGCAACTAAGCCCGTGTGCCACAACTACTGAGCCTGTGCTCTAGAGCCCGCGAGCCACAACTACTGAAGCCCGCACGCCTAGAACCCATGCTCCACAACAAGAGAAGCGCTGCAATGAGAAGCCCGCACACCGCAACGAAGAGTAACCCCTGTTCGATGCAACTAAAGAAAGCCTGCACTCAGCAACGAAGACCCAACGCAGCCATAAATAAATAAATAAATAAATAAATAAATAAATAAATAAATAAATAAATAAAAATACATAAATAAATTTATTAAAAAAAAAATCTCTTGGCAGGTTAGTCAATGTGATCAATATTCATCCCCATCCCCTCCAAGATTTTCAGATGAAGTTGCCAGCACTCGTTCTGAATTACTAGAAATCTGAAACAGAGACTGAAAATAATCCTCTTCTTGTAGGAACACAAACAAATATTTCCAGATGAAATAGCATGATGTTCGGGGCTGCAGGCACAGGGGGTGGGTGGGGACACATAGATGAAACAAGATAGGTGATGAGTTGAAAATTTTTGAAGCTGAGTAATGGGAACCTGAGAGTTTATTATACTGTTCATTCTGTTCATTGTTTAAAATTGTCCGTAATAATAAAAAGAACGGATTCTCTGCAGGTGAACTGATTTGGAAGGATGGACATTTACATCTGATCACATAAGTTAATAATCAGGGAGATTCTGATTGTTGAAATCAACTTGCCATTTCTCATCAACATTTGAAAATGAAAATAAAATCCCCTCATTTGATCTCCAGGTCACTAATCATTTCCTATCATTAATGTCTTCTTCACTGACTGGAGTCTAAACTTGGAGGTTAATAGCTTGTTATTTTCATTGTTTGATCACTAATGAACATATTTGATTTTTATGTGCTCTTTTTTTTGTAATCTAGGTTCTTTCATTTAGGATAATTATTTTATGAAACGTCCATATCTTTATGTGCTGCCGTAGTTCATTCCTTTTCACTGCTGAGTAGCGTTCCATTGGATAGATACACCACAATTTGTTTATCCATTCACCACTGATGGACATTTGAGTCGCTTATAGATTGGGGTTATTACAAATAAAGCTGCTATGAATATTCATGTGTGGGCATGTGCTTTCTTTTCTCTTGGGTAAATACCTAGGAGTAGAATGCTGGATCATATGGTAGGTGTATGTTAAACTTTTTAAGAAATTGCCATATTGTTTCCAAAGTTGTGTCATTTTACTTTCCCGGTATGTCAGAGTTCTAGTTCCTTCACATCCTTGCCAACATTTGATAGGATCAGCTTTTTTATAAGTTTAGGTGTGAAGTGGTATTTCACTGAGGTTTTAATTTCCAGATCCTAATGACTAATGCTGTTAAGTATCTTTTCATATGCTTATTTACCACCAATATATCTTCTTTGCTAAAATATCTGTTAAATCTTTTGTCCATTTTTAAGTGGCTTGTTTTATATTATTAAATTTTGAGAGTTCTTTACATATTCTGCATCTGATATCCTTTTTCGGATGTATGCTTTATTTTCTCCCAGTGTGTAGCTTGTCTTTTCATTCTCTTAGCAGGGTCCTTTAAGAGCAGGTATCTTTAATTTCAGTGAAGTCCAAATCATTCATTTGTTCTGTTATAGACTGTGCTTTTGGTGTCTTATTAAAGAAATCTTTGCTTTACCCAAGCTCACAAAGATTTTCTCCTATGTTTTCTTCCAGAAGTTTTATAGTTTTAGGTTTTACTTTGAGATTTTGATCCACTTTGAGTTAATTTTTGTGTTTTCTGTAAGACATTGATGAAAGTCATGCTATTGCATAGAGATACCCAAATGTCCCAGCACCGTTTATTGAAAAGACTAACATTTCTCCACCTAATTGCTTTTGCACGTTTGTAAAAACTCAGTTGTCTATATATGTGTGGACTTTTTCTGGACTCTTTATTCTGTTCTATTGATCTATTTGTCTGTCCTGATGCCAATAATACACAGTCTTGAATACTGCAGCTTTATAATAAGTCATGAAATCAGTTAGCATTAGTCATCCAACTTTGTCCTTTATGAAATTTATTTTGGCTATCCTCAGTCTTCTGTACTTCCACATACCTTTTAGAATCAGCTTGTCAATTTCTCTCCAAAAGAAACTTTGCTTGGATTTCAATAGGGATTGCATTGAATCTATAGATCAATTTGGGAAGAATTGATATCTTAACAATATTAAGTCTTCCAACTTGTGTAAAACATGTATTTCTCTATTTACTTAGGTCTTCTTTAATTTCTCTCAGAAGTGATTAGTAGTTTGTTTTTTTTTTAATCAGTCATCAATTTTAGTGATTAGTAGTTTTAGTGGATAAGTCTTGCACAAATTTTGTGAGATTCACCTCTAAGTATTATCTGTTGTTGCTGTTGTACATTTTAAAAAATATTTCCTACTTTGGACCATTGGTTGCTAGTATATAGAAATACAATTGATTTGTGTATGTGTGTGTGTTCTTGTATCCTGCAACATTGCTACACTCATTTATTAGTTCCAGTGTCTTTTTTGCAGATTTCATCAGATTTTTTACATAATAGATCATGCTGCCTGCAAATAAGGATGGCTCTTCTTCTTTTTTTTTTTTTAATTTTTTTTAATTTTTTAAACATCTTTATTGAAGTATAATTGCTTTACAATGGTGTGTTAGTTTCTGCTTTATAACAAAGTGAATCAGTTATACATATACATATGTTCCCATATCTCTTCCCTCTTGCATCTCCCTCCCTCCCACCCTCCCTATCCCACCCCTCTAGGTGGTCACAAAGCACCGAGCTGATCTCCCTGTGCTATGCGGCTGCTTCCCACTAGCTATCTATTTTACATTTGGTAGTGTATATATGTCCATGCCACTCTCTCACCCTGTCACATCTCACCCCTCCCCCTCCCCATATCCTCAAGTCCATTCTCTAGTAGGTCTGTGTCTTTATTCCCATCTTGCCACTAGGTTCTTCATGACCTTTTCTTTTTTTTCCCCTTAGATTCCATATATATGTGTTAGCATACTGTATTTCTTTTTCTCTTTCTGACTTACTTCACTCTGTATGACAGACTCTAACTCCATCCACCTCATTACAAATACCTCCATTTCATTTCTTTTTATGGCTGAGTAATATTCCATTGTATATATGTGCCACATCTTCTTTATCCATTCATCCGATGATGGACACTTAGGTTGCTTCCATGTCCTGGCTATTGTAAACAGAGCTGCAATGAATATTTTGGTACATGACTCTTTCTGAATTATGGTTTTCTCAGGGTATATGCCCAGTAGTGGGATTGCTGGGTCGTATGGTAGTTCTATTTGTAGTTTTTTAAGGAACCTCCATACTGTTCTCCATAGTGGTTGTATCAATTTACATTCCCACCAACAGTGCAAGAGTGTTCCCTTTTCTCCACACCCTCTCCAGCATTTATTGTTTCTAGATTTTTTGATGATGGCCATTCTGACCGGTGTGAGATGATACCTCATTGTAGTTTTGATTCGCATTTCTCTAATGATTAATGATGTTGAGCATTCTTTCATGTGTCTGTTGGCAATCTGTATATCTTCTTTGGAGAAATGTCTATTTAGGTCTTCTGCTCATTTTTGGATTGGGTTGTTTGTTTTTTTGTTATTGAGCTGCATGAGCTGCTTGTAAATCTTGGAGATTAACCCTTTGTCAGTTGCTTCATTTGCAAATATTTTCTCCCATTCTGAGGGTTGTCTTTTGGTCTTGTTTATGGTTTCCTTTGCTGTGCAAAAGCTTCTAAGTTTCATTAGGTCCCATTTGTTTATTTTTGTTTTTATTTCCATTTCTCTAGGAGCTGGGTCAAAAAGGATCTTGCTATGATTTATGTCATAGAGTGTTCTGCCTATGTTTTCCTCTAAGAGTTTGATAGTGTCTGGCCTTACACTTAGGTCTTTAATCCATTTTGAGTTTATTTTTGTGTATGGTGTCAGGGAGTGTTCTAATTTCATACTTTTACATGTACCTGTTTTCCAATTTTCCCAGCACCACTTATTGAAGAGGCTGTCTTTTCTCCACTGTGTATGTTTGCCTCCTTTATCAAAGATAAGGTGACCGTATGTGCGTGGACTTATCTCTGGGCTTTCTATCCTGTTCCATTGATCTATATTTCTGTTTTTGTGCCAGTACCAAACTGTCTTGATTACTGTAGCTTTGTAATATAGTCTGAAGTCAGGGAGCCTGATTCCTCCAGCTCCATTTTTCGTTCTCAAGATTGCTTTGGCTATTCGGGGTCTTTTGTGTTTCCATACAAATTGTGAAATTTTTTGTTCTAGTTCTGTGAAAAATGCCAGTGGTAGTTTGATAGGGATTGCATTGAATCTGTAGATTGCTTTGGGTAGCAGAGTCATTTTCACAATGTTGATTCTTCCAATCCAAGAACATGGTAGATCTCTCCATCTATTTGTATCATCTTTAATTTCTTTCATCAGTGTCCTATAATTTTCTGCATACAGGTCTTTTGTCTCCTTAGGTAGGTTTATTCCTAGATATTTTATTCTTTTTGTTGCAATGGTAAACGGGAGTGTTTTCTTAATTTCACTTTCAGATTTTTCATCATTAGTATATAGGAATGCAAGAGATTTCTGTGCATTAATTTTGTATCCTGCTACTTTCCCAAATTCATTGATTAGCTCTAGTAGTTTTCTGGTAGCATCTTTAGGATTCTTTATGTATAGTATCATGTCATCTGCAAACAGTGACAGCTTTACTTCTTCTTTTCTGATTTGGATTCCTTTTATTTCTTTTTCTTCTCTGATTGCTGTGGCTAACACTTCCAAAACTATGTCGAATAATAGTGGCGAGAGTGGGCAACCTTGTCTTGTTCCTGATCTTAGTGGAAATGGTTTCAGTTTTTCACCATTGAGGACAATGTTGGCTGTGGGTTTGTCATATATGGCCTTTATTATGTTGAGGAGAGTTCCCTCTATGCCTACTTTCTGCAGGGCTTTTATCATAAATGGGTGTTGAATTTTGTCGAAAGCTTTCTCTGCATCTATTGAGATGATCATATGGTTTTTCTCCTTCAATTTGTTAATATGGTGTATCACGTTGATTGATTTGCCTATATTGAAGAATCCTTGCATTCCTGGAATAAACCCCACTTGATCATGGTGTATGATCCTTTTAATGTGCTCTTGGATTCTGTTTGCTAGTATTTTGTTGAGGATTTTTGCATCTATGTTCATCAGTGATATTGGCCTGTAGTTTTCTTTCTTTGTGACATCTTTGTCTGGTTTTGGTATCAGGGTGATGGTGGCCTCGTAGAATGAGTTGGGGAGTGTTCCTCCCTCTGCAATATTTTGGAAGAGTTTGAGAAGGATAGGTTTTAGCTCTTCTCTAAATGTTTGATAGAATTCGCCTGTGAAGCCATCTGGTCCTGGGCTTTTGTGTGTTGGAAGATTTTTAATCACAGTTTCAATTTCAGTGCTTGTGATTGGTCTGTTCATATTTTCTATTTCTTCCTGGTTCAGTCTCGGCAGGTTGTGCATTTCTAAGAATCTGTCCATTTCTTCCAGGTTGTCCATTTTATTGGCATAGAGTTGCTTGTAGTAATCTCTCATGATCGTTTGTATTTCTGCAGTGTCAGTGGTTACTTCTCCTTTTTCATTTCTAATTCTATTGATTTGAGTCTTCTCCCTTTTTCTCTTGATGAGTCTGGCTAATGGTTTATCAATTTTGTTTATCTTCTCAAAGAACCAGCTTTTAGTTTCATTGATTTTTGCTATTGTTTCCTTCATTTCTTTGTCATTTATTTCTGATCTGATCTTTATGATTTCTTTCCTTCTGCTGGCTTTGGGGGTTTTTTGTTCTTCTTTCTCTAATTGCTTTAGGTGCAAGGTTAGGTTGTTTATTCGAGATGTTTCCTGTTTCTTGAGGTAGGCTTGTATTGCTATAAACTTCCCTCTTAGAACTGCTTTTGCTGCATCCCATAGGTTTTGGGTCGTCGTGTCTCCATTGTCACTTGTTTCTAGGTATTTTTTGATTTCCCCTTTGATTTCTTCAGTGATCACTTCGTTATTAAGTAGTGTATTGTGTAGCCTCCATGTGTTTGTATTTTTTACAGATCTTTTCCTGTAATTGATATCTAGTCTCATAGCGTTGTGGTCGGAAAAGATACTTAATACGATTTCAATTTTTTTAAATTTACCAAGGCTTGATTTGTGACCCAAGATATGATCTATCCTGGAGAATGTTCCATGAGCACTTGAGAAAAATGTGTATTCTGTTGTTTTTGGGTGGAATGTCCTATAAATATCAATTAAGTCCATCTTGTTTAATGTATCATTTAAAGCTTGTGTTTCCTTATTTATTTTCATTTTGGATGATCTGTCCATTGGTGAAAGTGGGGTGTTAAAGTCCCCTACTATGATTGTGTTACTGTCGATTTCCCCTTTTATGGCTGTTAGTATTTGCCTTATGTATTGAGGTGCTCCTATGTTGGGTGCATAAATATTTACAATTGTTATACCTTCCTCTTGGATCGATCCCTTGATCATTATATAGTGTCCTTCTTTGTCTCTTGTAATAGTCTTTATTTTAAAGTCTATTTTGTCTGATATGAGAATTGCTACTCCAGCTTTCTTTTGATTTCCATTTGCATGGAATATCTTTTTCCATCCCCTCACTTTCAGTCTGTATGTGTCTCTAGGTCTGAAGTGGGTCTCTTGTAGACAGCATATATATGGGTCTTGTTTTTGTATCCATTCAGCCAGTCTGTGTCTTTTGGTGGGAGCATTTAATCCACTTACATTTAAGGTAATTATCGATATGTATTTTCCTATTCCCATTTTCTTAAATGTTTTGGGTTTGTTATTGTAGGTGTTTTCCTTCTCTTGTGTTTCTTGCCTAGAGAAGTTCCTTTAGCATTTGTTGTAAAGCTGGTTTGGTGGTGCTGAACTCTCTCAGCTTTTGCTTGTCTGTAAAGGTTTTAATTTCTCCATCAAATCTGAATGAGATCCTTGCTGGGTAGAGTAACCTTGGTTGTAGGTTTTTCTCCTTCATCACTTTATGTATATCCTGCCACTCCCTTCTGGCTTGCAGAGTTTCTGCTGAAAGATCAGCTGTTAACCTTATGGGGATGCCCTTGTGTGTTATCTGTTGTTTTTCCCTTGCTGCTTTTAATATGTTTTCTTTATATTTAATTTTTGATAGTTTGATTAATATGTGTCTTGGTGTGTTTCTCCTTGGATTTATCCTGTATGGGACTCTCTGTGCTTCCAGGGCTTGATTAACTATTTCCTTTCCCATATTAGGGAAGTTTTCAACTATAATCTCTTCAAATATTTTCTCAGTCCCTTTCTTTTTCTCTTCTTCTTCTGGGACCCCTACGATCCGAATGTTGGTGCGTTTAATGTTGTCCCAGAGGTCTCTGAGACTGTCCTCAGTTCTTTTCATTCTTTTATCTTTATTCTGGTCTGCAGTAGTTATTTCCACTATTTTATCTTCCAGGTCACTTATCCGTTCTTCTGCCTCAGTTATTCTGCTATTGATCCCGTCTAGAGTATTTTTAATTTCATTTATTGTGTTTTTCATCGTTGCTTGGTTCCTCTTTAGTTCTTCTACGTCCTTGTTAAATGTTTCTTGCATTTTGTCTATTCTATTTCCAAGATTTTGGATCATCTTTACTATCATTATTCTGATTTCTTTTTCAGGTAGACTGCCTATTTCCTCTTCATTTGTTAGGTCTGGTGTGTTTTGACCCTGCTCCTTCACCTGCTGTGTGTTTTTCTGTCTTCTCGTTTTGCTTATCTTACTGTGTTTGGGGTCTCCTTTTCACAGGCTGCAGGTTCGTAGTTCCCGTTGTTTTTGGTATCTGTCCCCAGTGGCTAAGGTTGGTTCAGTGGGTTGTATAGGTTTCCTGGTGGAGGGGACTAGTGCCTGTGTTCTGGTGGATGAGGTTGGATCTTGTCTTTCTGGTGGGCACATCCACGTCTGGTGGTGTGTTTTGGGGTGTCTGTGGCCTTATTATGATTTTAGGCAGCCTCTCCGTTAATGGTTGGGGCTGTGTTCCTGTCTTGCTAGTTGTTTGGCATAGGGTGTCCAGCACTGTAGCTTGCTGGTCGTTGAGTGAAGCTGGGTCTTGATGTTGAGATGGAGATCTCTGAGAGATTTTCGCCATTTGGTATTACGTGGAGCTGGGAGGTCTCTTGTGGACCAGTGTCCTGAAGTTGGCTCTCCCACCTCAGAGGCACAGCCCTGATGCCTGGCTGGAGCACCAAGAGCCTTTCATCCACACGGCTCAGAATAAAAGGGAGAAGAAATAGAAAGAAAGAAAGAAAGAGGATAAAATAAAATAAAATAAAGCTATTATAATAAAAAATAAGAAAAAAATTATTAAGAATAAATTTATTAAGAAAAGAAAAATTTTTTTAATTTTTAAAAATAGATTTATCAATTTTTTATAATAAAAAATAAGAAAAAAATTATTAAGAAAAAAATTTATTAAGAAAAAATTTTTTTAATTTTTTAAAATAAAAAATATGAAAAAACTTATTAAAAAATTTTTTTAAATTTTTTAAAAATAGAAAATAAGGAAAAAATTATTAAGAAAACATTTATTAGGGAAAAAAAATTTTTTTAAGTAAAAAAAAAAAAAAAAAGGACGGACCTAACCCTAGGACTAACGGTGAGAGCAAAGCTATACAGACAAAATCTCACCCAGAAGCATACACATATACACTCACAAAAAAAGGAAAAGGAGAAAAATTAATATATCCTGCTGCCAAAGTCCACCTACTAAATTTGGGATGATTCGTTGTCTATTCAGGTATTCAACAGATGCAGGCACATCAAGTTGTTTGTGGAGCTTTAATCCGCTGCTTCTGAGGCTGCTGGGAGAGATTTCCCTTTCTCTTCTTTGTTCGTACAGCTCCCGGGGTTCAGCTTTGGATTTGGACCCGCCTCTGCATGTAGGTCGCCTGAGGGCGTCTGTTCCCCGCCCAGACAGAACGGGGTTAAAGAAGCAGCTGATTCGGGGGCTCTGGCTCAGTCAGGCGGGGGGGAGGGAGGGGTACGGAGGAGGCGGGGCGAGCCTGCGGCGGCAGAGGCCGGCATGACGTTGCAGCAGCCTGAGGCGCGCCGTGCGCTCTCCCGGGGAAGTTGCCCCCGGATCACGGGAGCCTGGGCGTGGCGGGCTGCACTGGCTCCCGGGAGGGGCGGTGTGGAGAGTGACCTGTGCTCGCACACAGGCTTTTTGGTGGCGGCAGCAGCAGCCTTAGCGTCTCATGCCCGTCTCTGGGGTCCGCGCTGATAGCCGCGGCTCACGCCCATCTCTGGAGTTCCTTTAAGCGGCGCTCTGAATCCCCTCTCCTTGCGCGCCGCGAAACAGAGGCAAGAAAAAGTCTCTTGCCTCTTCGGCAGCTGCAGACTTTTTCTCGGGCTCCCTCCCGGCTAGCTGTGGTGCGCTAACCCCTTCAGGCTGTGTTCACGCCGCCAACCCCAGTCCTCTCCCTGCGATCCGACCGAAGCCCGCGCCTCAGCTCCCAGCCCCCCCCCCCCACCGGCCCCCGCCCCGGCGGGTGAGCAGACAAGCCTCTCGGGCTGGTGAGTGCTGCTCGGCGCCGAGCCTCTGTGCGGGAATCTCTCCGTTTTTCCCTCTGCGCTCCTGTTGCTGTGGGAGCCGCGCTGATAGCCGCGGCTCGCGCCCGTCTCTGGAGCTCGTTTAGGCGGCGCTCTGAATCCCCTCTCCTTGCGCGCCGCGAAACAAAGAGGCAAGAAAAAGTCTCTTGCCTCTTCGGCAGCTGCAGTCTTTTTCCTGGACTCCCTCCCGGCTAGCACCGAAGCCCGAGCCTCAGCTCCCAGCCCCCGCCCGCCCTGGCGGGTGAGCAGACAAGCCTCTCCGGCTGGTGAGTGCTGCTCGGCGCCGATCCTCTGTGCGGCAATCTCTCCGTTTTGCCCTCCGCACCCCTGTGGCTGCGCTCTCCTCCGTGGCTCTGAAGCTTCCCCCCTCTGCCACCCCCGTCTCTGCCCACGAAGGGGCTTCCTAGTGTGTGGAAACCTTTCCTCCTTCACAGCTCCCTCCCACTGGTGCAGGTCCCGTCCCTATTCTTTTGTCTCTGTTATTTCTTTTTTCTTTTGCCCTACCCAAGTACGTGGGGATTTTCTTGCCTTTTGGGAGGTCTGACGTCTTCTGCCAGAGTTCAGTGGGTGTTCTGTAGGAGCAGTTCCACGTGTAGATGTATTTCTCATGTATCTGTGGGAAGGAAGGTGATCTCCGCGTCTTACTCTTCCGCCATCTTGCCCATTTCCCTCGCTCTTCTTTATTAGCAGTCTGAATGTCTTTTATTTCTTTTCCTTGCCTTATTTTCATCGGTTAGACCCACCAGTACAATGTTGAAGAGAAGCAGTCAGAGCAGACATTCTTGTTTTGCTCCTGATCTTAAGTAGTCAGTCTTTTTCCTTTAACTAAGATGTTAGCTCTAGGTTTTTCATAAATGTGGTTCAACAATTTGAAGAAGTTTCCTTTAGAAGAACTGCTATTTGCTGTGAGTTTTTATCTGGAATGGATGTTGGATTTTGTCAAGTGTTTTTCTCCATATTTGAGACGATTGTAGGGTTTTTCTTTTTTAGTTCATTAATATGATAAATTGTATTGATCAGCTGACACATGTTAAACCAACCCTGCTCCTGGAATAAACTCACCGGTGATATATAATCCCTTTTTACACATTGTTGGATTTGATTAACTAACATTTTGTTTTGAATTTTTGCATCAATTTAGTGATGGATATAGTCTGTGGTTTTCTTTTCTTGTAATGTCTTTTGTCTGGTTTTGGTGTCAGAGTAATACCTCGTAGAATGAGTTGGAAACGATTCCCTCCGTTTCAATTTTCTAGAAAAGTTTGTGTAGAAATGATATTATTTCTTCCTTAAATGTTTCGCAGAATTCATCAGTCAAGTCATCTGTGCCTGGATTTTTCTACATGGATAAAAAAGCAAGACCCAACTTTATACTGCCTAAAAGAAATACTTTTTTTTAAAAAAAGGGAGTTCATGTCCCATCTGTTCTGTGTTCCCTTTTTATTCTTCTTCTGCCTTCTTTTGGATGAACTGAGTATTGTTTATGCTTCATTTTATTTCCTTTGTTGACTTATAAGCTATAGCTCTTTGTTTTGTTATGTTAGTAGTTTGCTTTAAGGTTTATACCTCTTTAACTTATCATGTTATACTTTCAAGAGATGTTTTATTCACTACTCATATTGTATAAGAACCTTACAATCTATGCTTTCATTTCACCCATCCTAGCCTTCTTGATTTTGTTGTCATATATTTTACTTATATATATATTATAACCCCCAAAAGCCATTGTGGTTTGTTTCTGTTGTTTAGACAATTATCTTTTCAATGAGATTTAAATAAGAAGAAAAAATCTTACAGACTTACCCTTTTAGTTACCATTTCCAGTTTTCTTCATAAATGTACATATCTGCATATTTGAATTAGGATTGCAGATTTTCATACTGACCATCTGTTAGCAAATACAACTTCTATCTTCCTTCCTTTCCATTGTTTGTTACTTTGCAAGCTTTGAACATCTTGAGGCTTTTTCCATCTGTGGTGTGTCATATCTCTCTCTGATTGTTATAAGATCATCATCATTCAACTATGCTTTGGAATGTTCCAGAAAGACAGCCCATTCTCCCCTCTGTATGAAGAAGAATGTGCCATGAGCCTGCTGGTAAAATAAGTAAATGGAGTTTAACAATTTAGTGCAAATGAATTGAAATCTGAACGGAGGTTCAAAGGGATCATGGATGCCAGGGAAACTTCTCTTTCCTGAAGAGAGGCCATTCCGTGATTTCTGCAGGTCAGAGAAAAGTCATAAGCCTGAAGAAACTTGCAGAGATATTTGGAACCTAGTTCCTGACGAGATGGAAATATGAACACAGGATATTTTCCCCTCAGTGCTTTGCTCATAGTAGACAATAAATATCCACTCATTTCTTTAATAGGTAGAGGAATAAAAAATTATTATTGGTCCTCACACGCTTGAGTTAATGTGTTCTGCCTCCCAGATTTCAGCACTTTAAACCTTATTGGTTGTTAGGAGATTGTAGACTTTGTCCCCAAGAGAGGGATGTAGTGGACAACCGTCATTCTTTCTGGCTGTCTATCCCCTTTGAACTGAGCTTGGGGATACCCCACTGTATGGGTTAGGCCAGCTGGACTAGGGGAGCTCCCTTTCCCAGCTTCCCTTGCAGCGAGAGACCAGCCTGAACCCCACTCTGCCAGTCAGATGCCCCATGCCAGCCTATGATTCTGAAGCTCATGATGTGAAGAAACGGGCCCCCATGGGATCCACTCAGCAAGGGTGGCAGCAGTGTGGGTCTCAGTGCCAGCAGGGCCCCGCAGTGCCTGTTCCTACTTCCCCGTGTGATCCGAGCATTATTCCTGATCTGAAGCCACTTTCCCTGGTTTTCTGGCTCACCTGGTAATTCTGAGAGCTATTTAATGTTCTCTAAACTTTGCTACATGGGCCAGCAGGACAGGCATCACCTGAGAAATCATTAGAAATGCAGACTCTCAGGCCCCACCCCAGACCTACTGAATCAAAATGTGCATTTTCACAAGATCCCCAGTGGCTTGAATTCTCAACTCCTCCACTGAAGGTTTCCATGATTTGTGATTAAGAATCTGCTGATGGGGGTACACGTCACTGGTGCCCCAGTGTCTTCATCCATATATTGAGAAGGTTGGACTTGATGATTTCTGAGGCTTCTTCCCACCCTGACCTTCTGGGTTCTTTGAATTTTAAAAGCCCCTCCTTAAGGGGCTCACTCCTCCAGTTTCAGCCCTGCCAATCCATTTCTACATAAATCTCATCTTGTTACTTTCCTTTACCTACAAGATTAAGTACAGCTATTTATCACGACATGTACACAGTGTAACCAGACACCCTGTACAGTTGTGGTTTGTTCCTGTTATTTCTATTTGCTCCCAATGTGTCTCATTTGGATCTAAGGCTAGGCAAAAAGTTCTTAGACCTGACACCAAAAGCACGATCCATAAAAGGGAAAAATGATAAATTGGATTTAAGTAAAATTTAAAACTTTTGCTCCATGAAAGACTCAGTAAGGAAGATAGAAAGACAAGCTACAGGGTGAGAGAAATATTTGCAAACCACATATTCAGCAAGACTGGTAGTATTTAGAATATATAAAGAACACTCAAACTCAAAAGTTAAAAGAAAAAACCACAATGCAGTTAGAAAATGGGCAAAAGACATGAACAGACACTTTACTGATATACAAATGGCAAATAAGCACATGAAAAGGTGTTCAGCATCATTAGCCATTAAGGAAGTACAAATTGAAACCAAAATAAAATATCACTGCACACCTATCAGAATGGATATAATAAAAATTAGGGACAACGCCACTGGCAAGGATGTGGAGAAAAGGGAACACTTTTGCACTGTTAGTGGAATGTAAATTGGTACAGCCACTGTGGAGAACAGTATGGAGGGTCCTCAAAAAATTAAAAACTGGAAACCATCCAAATGTCCTTCAACAGGTGAGTGGTTAAACAATCTGTGTCACATCCACACCATGGAATACTACTCAACAATAAAAAGGGATGAACTATTGATACGTGTGACAACCTGGATGAGTCTCCAGAGAATGATGCTGAGTGAAAAAAACTACTCCAAAGGTTACATACTGTATGATTTCATTTATATAGCACTCTTGAAATGACAAAATCATAGAAATAGAAAAATGGTTACCAGGGGTTAAAGAGACAGTAGGTGGGAGAGAATTGGGTGTTGCTAAAAAGCGCAGCTGCAGAGATCCTGGTGGTGAGGCTCTGTATCTTCACTGTATCAATGTCAGTCTCCTGTCTGTGACATTGTACTATAGTTTTGCAAAACATTACCATTGGGGGAAACTGGGTAAAGGGTACTCAGGACCTCTCTGTATTATTTCTTACAACTGCATGTGAATCTATAATTATCTCAAAACAAAATGTTTAATCTTTTTAAAGTGTCCCAATTTAAAGAATAATATATGGTCATTATAATTATAGGGAACCACCATGATCTGACATTTGTTTATGTCTCCAAATCCTGTCCTGAAACTTCCAACTTGCACTTCCTGCCACACAGAACTGCCTGTGTTCCCCGCCCTCCCCTGCCGACTCTACTGCTTCTCACCTCTCCCTGCAGCTGAGGCCCCTGTGCTTCTGGTGGAATCAGGGATGCCTTTCAGACCCTGATTTCATAAAGGCACCTCCTCCATCACTCAAAGGTTAGAATTATTACCTTAGGGCTGGCCTGAGGCATGTGCGTGCCTCACACAGGCTATAAATAAATGTGGCGTCCCTTCGATAGTTTAACAATGTTTGTTCCATGTGTATTAGGTGGATGCACTCTGGGTGTTTTTAATTTCCCTTCCAGTGTGCCTTGTGCTTCCACAGAAGTGGGACCACAGTACATTCTGTCAGTGCGGACGTCTGAGTTACTGGTACCTTGTTTTCAATGTATTCACTGATATCTTCGTCGTGGATGTAGAATGATAGCTCAGTGGTTTGCCACCCCACACGCTCTGGCCTGCCCATCCCTATGGCTTCACTGGCTATGGTGGTTTTGGGAAGGTCAGGAGAGTCCTTTCATCAGGCACAGTTGCCCCAGTCTTTGAATTCCCCAAGTAACACACCTGCCTGAGTCAGGTGTGACTTTCTCCTAGCCTTTCTTGAACCTGTCTCCATTTGCCACCTGTGCTGTCTCTCAAAGTGACAGGCTGCCTTTGGGGAACAGGATGTCCTGCTCTTATAAATTTATTTTATTTATTTATTTTTGGCTGTGTTGGGTCTTCGTTGCTGCGTGCGGGCTTTCTCTAGTTGCAGCGAGCGGGGGCTACTCTTCGTTGTGGTGCGCGGGCTTCTCATTGCGGTGGCTTCTCTTGTTGCAGAGCACGGGCTCTAGGTGCGCAGGCTTCAGTAGTTGTGGCACGCGGGCTCAGTAGTTGTGGCGCACGGGCTTAGTTGCTCCGCGGCATGTGGGATCTTCCCGGACCAGGGCTCGAACCCGTGTCCCCTGCATTGGCAGGCAGATTCTTAACCACTGCGCCACCAGGGAAGTCCCCTGCTCTGTTTTAAAGTTCCCCTGAATGTCTAGACTTTGTCATAAGACCCAAGCCCTATTCTTCATCTTCTCCATGACTCAACACTCTCTGTGAGTCTTTAAAGATGAAGAGGCATTTTGGGGGGTCTCAGTCTCTTAAAAATCATTCTCTGCTCTGTGTTCCAGCCTCTTGATGCTATTTTCACTTGCTGTAGAAAGGACGCTTCTCCCTGTGTCTGTGCTGGACACACAGGATTTCAGTACAAGGGCTCACCTTTCAGGCGTCTCTCCTGTCTGATTTCAAAACTTTATTCACTCCAACCACTGAAATAGGTTTGCATTTGCTCCACAACACTCAAGGGCAACAAAGCCCACATGACAGTCGGCCCTTGGTATCCACGGATCCGAAGATTCAACCAACCACGGATAGCAAACATTCAGATAAAAAAAAAAAATCCAGAAAGTTCCAAAAAGCAACACTTGAATTTGCCACATGCTGGCAGCTATTTACATAGCATTTACATTGTATTAGGTAGTATAAGTAATCTAGAGATGATTTCAAGTACACAGGAGGATGTGCAGTAGGTTATATGCAAATGCTACACCATTTTATATAAGGGACTTGAGCATCCCCAGATCTTGGTATCTGCAGAGGGCCCTGGAAATAATCCCCCCACTCACCTCAGATACTGAGGGACCACTGTAATTTCTTTTCTCTTAATTCAAGTTCAATCTGGCTCTCAGCCCCAACTTAGCAGGACAGTGAGATGCCCAACATAACTCATGATTGGGGATACCCTCTCTTCCCCAGGGTCACCCAAGAAGCCAGTGGGATTTGCACAGTCCTGAAAACTTGAGGAAATATCTCTGGTCTTCGGGTCATCACAACCACCACAGAGATTCTCATTGATCATGTGGTCCATTTAAAATGGGTGGTGTCACCTCCTCTTGCCTAGCTTGGGCACAGCCTTTGTTCACTGCTGCTCCCCAATGTCACACACCCTAGGGTCCCGTCCCCAACATCTGTGCCTTCCCTCAGAGGACCTGCCATGAAAGTGAAGTGTCATCCTCACCTTGCATGCACTCACCGCCACCAGCTTCCCCTTCACCCCCTAAAGTCACAACCCAGGCTCCAGCCTCTACTTGCCCCCCTCAGAGAGAGCCGAGCTTAACCCCCTCCACATGGCACTGTCTTCTGGGTGCCGGGTCCCTGGAGGTGCTCTACTCCTCACCCTAGAACTCACCTTTCTGGGGAAGCCGACGGCATCTTCCTACAAAGCCCCTGACACTCTGCCTGAGGACTTCTCCAGCTGCAGAAGTGTGCAGGGCCCAGGGTGCAGGCCAGAAGTGCCCAGATGCCAACGCCCTGGGAGCAACTTCAACCAATGACGAATAGCACTTGGGGGATAAGTCCGCCAGCGCCTGGCCCCTGGGGCGGACAAAGCAGAGCTGTGTTTCCCACGCTCTCCCAGGCGGCCAGCGAGGGGCAGGGGTGGCAAGTGGTTTCCTTCCTGCTCCCGCTTCACTCCCTTACCTGTGACTCCAGGGATCGCTTCCCATATTGTCCCAAATCCTTGTCTTGGGGTCTGCTTCTGGGGACCCTGACCTAAGACTCCTGGCAGTTTCTGTCCTGGGCTCTGAAACCCCAAAGCATCAACATCTCCACAGGCAAAGAAGTCCAGACCCGCTCTGCCCTTATCTATTCAGAGAGGCAAGAGAAGAGAGGAAAATTACCTTCTCCGCCTTTGGAGAGTCACCTGCTGCAAAAAGGATATAAGAAAGGAACAACCAATACATTTTCCTGCCGTAGAACAATTACTTACTGAACATCTAGTTCACGTCCAGCCTGATCCATGGCCATCCATGGGGGGATAAAGAAGAAAAATGAGAGGGAAGGGGTATATATGTGTACATATAGTTGATTCATTTTGTTGTATAGCAGAAGCTAACACAACGTTGTAAAGCAATTATACTCTAATAAAATTTTTTTTTTAATTTTAAAAAAAGAAGAAAAATGAGAAGGCATGGATGACCCAGACATCAGGAGAAGAACATTAACATTTGTGGGTGGGAATGAACACTTGGGGAGCACCTTGTGTGTTACACTCACCGCCCCTGGTATTTATTAGAGAAATTGGGGCTCGGAGGAATGCAGTGACTTGCTCAAGCTGAAGGTCACCCTGTCCCACCTTGATGTGACCAGACATTGGCCAGCAGAGTCTACTGCCCTGATATGGGGGCTCTGGGCCACAAGGAAGGAACGTTGGCCATAGCAGGTCCCACATTTGACATGACTGAGGCCAGCTTCTCTGCCTTGGCTGAATGTTTTAAAATCATGTACTCCAGGCCCACCTAACCCTTCTAGATAAATGACAAAATGACCACTCATGAAACAGGTCAACAATAGTGCGGGGAACACCTGATTCATTGCCCACCTAAGTGACCCAGGGGCTATAGGGGTCACACATAACAGAACTGGTGGACACTTCTCTGTAGCCAAGTCAGCAAGGGTCAAAGTCACTGAAATTGGGGACCCAAAGTCCTCTCCGGGCCACTGTTGATGGCTGCCCACTTATTGTGGACTCCTCACCCGTAACTTGTATAAGAGCCTGACGGGGCTGAAAGTCTCTGCTGAGACAAAGCACAGGCTGTGTTTGATCGAGCAACTTCTCAAAGACACAGTCAGTGTGGCGTGCGCCTTCCCTGGCTTTCCTCTTCTAAAGACCAAGAGTTTGCAAATGCTGCAATGAGAACTATGCATTAAAAATTTATACACTAATATATATTTTACTGAACTTTTTAATAACCCATGGAGAAATGGTTTTAAATAATTCAATATGGTGTTGGCCCCGAGCTGAACTATGTTACAAGTAACCATGTATAAAATATGACATTCAAATTGCATACCTTCATAGAATAAATGTTTATCTTGATAATAAGCCATTTGAATTCAAGTAGTGTGGGAGTTAACGGTTGTCATGGCCGGGTCTTGTTAAGGTTTTACACAAGATGTCAACAGCAACAGCGACATAAATACACGCGTTCACCTCTTGCTGTTTATAAAAGAACCAAGTGGAGAGTGAATAGCTTATTCATCAATAAAAGTTTTAAATGCCATTTATGAAGCAATTGAATGACTGAGGAACTGTGTCGCCAGTGATGTATGTTCATTCTCAGAGCCAGCTTTAGGATTTTATACCAAGTCCAGCATGAGGATGGAAGGTACCCTCCCCACCCAGCAAGAAGGCCATTGTCAGAAAAAGGTGCCCCTGACATATAGTAGGTGCTCAGTAAATTCTTATCAGATGCACCTTTAAACTGCTGCTTTAGGAAGAAGAATTTAAGAATCTGAGTGGTTACCAAACCTGGCTACATATCAAAACCACCTGGACGTTGCGTTACAAATACAGATTTCTAAGCCCCACCCAGACACAGAGTCAGAATCTCCAGATTTGCAGCCCAAGAATCCCACCCCAAGTCCAGGGTAAATTTGCCTTTCATTAAATTTGTACAAGATTTTTAGGCGGAAGATCTTAGAGTTGGAAGCAACCCTGGAGATGACCTAATCCAACCCTTAAAATCACAGCAAGTTTGTGGGAAAGCTGGGACCCAAATCCAGTCTTCTGGCTCCCATGCCAAAGCTCTGAAATTCTTTCCAGTAAGACCGGGCTGCTAAACTGGGGCATGTGTCCACTGGTTGAATTAGTCAGAACTCTGTTGGTTACAAGTGAAAGAAACCTAATGCAAACCAGTTTAACCCCAAAATTAAGTGGCTTCAGGTATAGCTAGATCCAGAGATTTATATGACCTATTGGGACTTTGCCTCTTTCCATGTTTCAGCTCTGCTATCCTTTGGATTGATTCATTCCCAGGCAGCTTTTCCTACTAGGCGGCCTCAAAACTTCCAGGCTATCTCGCAGCAGTTTAGCCATCTTAGCAGGAATAAGCCTTCTCATCCCAGTAGTAGCAGCTGAAGTCCTAAGGCTGATGCTTATTGGTTCAACTTGGGCCACGTGTTCACCCCCAAGCAAACACTGGGCTCAGAGGAACGTAACCTGATTTAGGGGTCCAACGCCGGGGACAGAGGGCAGAGTCTGACTGTGGACAGAGAGTGGAGAGGGATGGTTCTCCCAAAGGGAAACTGAGCCATCAGTACCAGAAAGGGACGGAGGCAGGGCAGGATAAACAACAGCTGTCTCCGCTCCAAGACTGTGCTGGCAGGATGTGAAGTCACAGGGAAATGCGGGCATCTTTCTGCAGCTTCTATTTTACTCCTGGAAAGAAGTTTAACACACAACATTACGTTAAAACAAGCCCACAAGTTGAGTGCAAAATCCTCATGAATTTTTAAGATGAAACAGGTAATTTTCAAAGAGCCCTTGAGCTTGTAGCAGGCAGTACAGGCTCACCCCAGACTCCCAGGGGCCCCAGCAGGAGCTCAGTGGATCCGCTCACTGGTGGAGTCTGGGAGGCCTGAACCACAGAGTGTGGCCCTGAAACGTGGCTTTGAATTATTCATTATTTGTTCTTGTGATATCTCCCCACCCTGGTTATAATTCCCTCATGGCAGGGCCTGTCTCTTATCCCTCCTTGGGGAGCAGATCTTCCTTTGGGTAAAAGAATTTCAGAGACTACTCCCACCTCTAGCCTCAGATACTTTGCCTAGACTGAATCCCACTGGAGGGCAGAAATAGGGTGCCCTGAGCCCAAGCTGAGGAGAAGTAGAGACAGAAGGTGTAGCCCTGGCCCCATCAGGCAGGCTGTGCAATGCAGCTGTGCAGTGCGGCTCCTGGCTTCCCTTGCCCTTACTTTGACAGTTGAGCTGGAGGACATAGGTGTGAGGCCACCCACTCATCCCACCAGGCCCTGTTCCTGGACACTGGGCTGTCAGAGATGAGTACAACAGTGTCTTTGTTCCCAAGGTGCGCCGCCGCGGCCCCCTCCAAAACCAGTCTGAGCAGAAAGCCGGGCAGTTTCTTAAGCATCAGGATCACCATGTACGGTTGTGCAGGTTGAGCACTGCACAAAGGGCCCAAATGAAAGGCGAGTGGGACAGAAGTCCAGTCAGCACTCCATTTGCTTAACTGTGAACCCTGGCTCAGGGCTGTGTCTGCCTGGAGGAAGAGGCACAAAACCACACTGTGGGCTAGTGGCAACCCTCAGGGGACGGTTTTCCCAAGACCTGAGTCAGAGCTGAGGAGGAAGCTGGGCGGCAGAACAGTGGGGGTCTGAGGTGCTAGCCCAAAACACAGTCTCCAAACCCAGCAGCAGGGAGAGGGGAGAGCAATTTCCTGCCAGTGAAAAGATCAGAAGCCTTCGTCTGAAGCCAGAAAGAGCCTGGAAGCCAAGAGACATGAAGTCAGATGAGGCTGGCAGTGGGGGAGGGGCTTGGGGCAATCTGTCCGGGACGGGCAGGGAAACTGCCCACTGGCTCTCCGACCCATCCCCGGCCCTCTCACCCCCTGCTCTGTGCTGCGGAGACTGCCTTCCCCAGACCCTCCTGCCCTCTAGCTGCTGGGCAGTGCCCTGTGCGAATCCCAGCCTTGGCCCTGTGCCCCTCCCTCCACCAGCCTGACTGCTTCCGAACTCAATCCTGGGGGCACCTCAAGGAGGGCAGCATTTCCTCTTGCTCATAGCAGATCCCACAACTCTCCCCTGGTCCCCACAGTCCCCCGCGCTTCTATGTAGTAACAGACACTCCCCGTGTTGTTGGAAATTGAATATGGGCGGATCTATCCGTCCCCCGACCCCGCCTATCCCCGGGCTCTGAACTCTCAGAGGGCAGGGTGTCATCGCCCATCTCTACATCCCTGGCATCTGGCACTGGCCTGGAAGATTGTTTATAAAGGGATTTGCATACCTTCTCACTGAATAATCAAATACCGCCCCCTCACCCCCCCACCCTCCAGCCAGCCGCCTTGGAGCAGAAACTGTCATTATCATTCTCACTCCAAAGAGGAGGCTAAGTGACTGGCCCAAAGTCACCCTCTTCAAAAGTGGTTCTTGAACCCAAGTCCCTCCCACTTTGTCCCTAGCTCTTCCCAGCTCTTGGACACCCGCTCCTGCTTTTCTTTTTTAAAATAAACACAAAGCCTCCCAGGATGGATAACAGAGTTGCTGACCTCTTGTCTTGAGACCTCAGAGTTTTTTGGAGCCAGATTGCCTGGCTTCAAATCCCAGTTCTACTTTTTGCTGTGTGACCGTAAGCAAATGGCTTGATCTCTCCAAACTTTAGCTTCTTCATCTGGAAAACGGATTCAGCAGAGTCCCTACTTTGTAAAGTTGTGTGAAAGTTAAATAAGACAAGACATGCAAAGTCTTAGCACACAGCCTGGATCATAGGAAGGATTTTTTTTTTTTTTAATGTCAACTAGTAGTATTGGATAAATTGATTTGTCAGATGGTGTAATCTAACTCACTGCCTCTCAGACTTTAAAGCACATGTGAATTCCTTGGGAGTTTTCTTAAAATGCACCTTCCGAAGCAGGAGGTCTGAAGTGGAGCCCCAAGACTCTGCATTTCCAATAAGCTTCCGGGTGATGCCCGTGCTGCTGGTCCAAGAACCACGCTTTGAGTAGCAAGGATCCGGGTCAGTTGGAAGCAGGACCTTGAGAGTCGGGGGTTGATGGAGAGGAGTGGTGCATTATTATGGCATCAAGGGCCCTGTGCAAGGTGGGAGGAATCTGGGGGTCCAGGCGGGGTCTGGGGTGGGCAGAAAGCAGAGTGGTAGGAGGGGCAGGAGGGTACCCTGAAGACCGGTATTCTCAGCTCTTCAGATTGGGGCAGAGGGGGAGGAGGGGAATGAGAAGGACAGGCCTCCCTTCCTGGGACCCGCCCTCCCACCTGTGCATGTGTCTGGCAGCCAACACTGCCTCCATCTGTCCTCGGGGAGGAATGCAGAATGGCCCAGGGGCTGGGGGCAGCTGGTCCAGCAGGCAAGTGGCCCTGAGACCCAGTTCATCAGGCAGGAATGACCTCTCCCCCAACATTCCTTTGTCCTCCATCCCAGTCAGGGATGTGCAGGAGGCATGGGGGCCCTGGATGGCCAAGCTCCTGCTGTCTGGGATCTGGTCTGGTTCCTTCCCTGCCACACCCCACCTGGGAGTCCCACCTGAAGAGCCCTCAGTCCCCTTCTGACCCCATTGGCAGCCTTCCAGCCCTGGGACCCCACCTGGTCACCTCTCTTGGGCCTCCTTCAATGAGGTCCAACAGAGGAGAGAGGCCCAGTTTCTTTGGGGAGAGTCTGAATGGCAACAGATTTCTCATCAAAGCTGTCTGTCAATAAATTTTAGATCTCATGAACTGCCATGGAATGGAGTATTGTCAAACAGTCCTCACCTCATACATTTTAATCACAAAAAAACCTCCATTTACTGCTTTGGAATTTTTAGCACAGGCACATGGTTGGTTAAAAAGTCAAGAAGCACAGAGGAGCTTGTAAGGAAAGGCCCCAGTCACCCTCCCGGGCTCCCAGTGGGGCCACTCTGAATTCTTCCAGCTGCTTTGCTGGTGGTTCACTCTGTGTCTCAAGATAACGTGATTTTAACATGCTTTCTAGAATTATTAATTTTAGGTATTACCTATTAGCTTCCTGATTAATCTGAGTTCAGATACTCATATGCATTCCTTGTTTGGATGACTTTGTCAGTATAAATACTACCTTTATATTTCTACTCCTAAGCCCACCATCCTTCCCCAGTGTCTTTTGACTTTCCCTTGGTGAGATGAAAATATCAATTTCCCTCTCTATTCCTTCCTCCCTGTGCTGGTAAGCTTTACTTTATTTCTTCATGATTACTGTTGTGTTCCACAACTACAAATAAGGTTTCTGTTCTTTGTTTACAGGCTGAGTCTAAAAATTGAAAACTGGGAAGCAATGTTTACATGATTATGATAAGGCAAATGTTGATGGTGGCTCAGCCAGCTACTGTAATATACTATGAGCAAACTATCTTTCTGGTAAGCCTTTTGTGTGTCCTGGAGTTTCTACTTGCCTTTCTTTTCTTTGTACTGTTTGTCTATATCATATCCTCACTTTTGTTTCCAAATTTTCCTTCATATCAGATATTCTAATGAGCAGAGAATTATGCTGAAAAGATTTAATCACCAACCAAGCCAATTTAATTCAGTATATGGGGATGATTCATAGCAGATAGCAACCAGAATGGACAAAGCGCTAGCCACCAAAGCCAGGGGCAGATGCTAGAAGCCCCCTGTTGTGCCAGGCATACTCCTGGGGTCTGGATCTGGATCTTGGTGAGGTCCAGCTGCTGGGAAGAGGCTGGGCAGTGGGAGAAGGGTGGCTCATGTTAGCTGCTATTTAACAACCAGTTCAGAAGTACTTAAACTAGCACATCCTGGCTAAACATCAGGCCTGCCAACAAATCATTTTCCCCAGAGTCTTCCAGCCGTCAGTTCCATCTGAGCTGGCTGCTTTCTGGGCCTGATGCCCAGCAGCCATTCTGACATCCCCTGCCCTGCGGTGTTATGGGGGATCCCCTGTGTCCCAAATCCCATGTCTCCTTTCTTGGTTGACCCCCTTGTTTTGCTAAACATAAAGTCCAGTTTTGCCATTTGATATTCAATTCAGGGGATGATATTAAACATATTTAACCACCAACTAATTCAAAAATTTTAGTCACTCAATATCTTGTACAAAGTCACACAAAGATTTTGATACTTGAAGATCTCGCTTATATAAATTAACATCAGTGACACCACAGTTGAAGAATGACTGTATTTGCAATTGCTTGAAAACTAGCGAACAAGAGAGGGGTTCCCAGTAGTCCATCCACAGGTGGAAACTCCCATCCTCCTCTCCGGATGCTTCACCTACTAGGAGTGAGGCAGGACTACCCAGTACATCAGTGACACTGTTGTCAATCTGGATATCAAATATCAGGAGAGGATTAATTATGTTCTTGCTATTTAATTAAAAATTAAAATGCAGACAGAAGTTTTAAAATGGTCTTCCTGCATTCCAGTGGATCATCTTAGACAAATCTTGAGTGCCCAGCTCCTGCTTTGGGCATCACTGCTTTATTAACAAGCATTTACTGAATGTCTTTCAGTTTCCCTTCTCCAGTTTCCTGTTCTCAGGGAACTCGCTGTTTAGAAGGGAATACAGGCTAGAGAATAGACCATTACAAGAGAGTGATCAGTGATGTGATAAAGGGAACACAAATGACTGTAGGAGCACTAAAGAGGGTGTTCCTTCACCCAGAGGAAGGAACATCTAAACAGTTGTTTAGATGGATGTACAGATAAATGGGTACATTCATGGATGGATGGTTGGTTGCATGGATGGGTGAGTGGATGAATTGATAGATAGGTGAGTGGATGAATTGATAGACAGGTGGGTGGATAGATGGGTGGATGAATATGTGGGCAGATAGGTGGATGGATGGATGGATAGGTTGGTGGATGGGTGACTGAGTGACTGAATGGGTGAATTGGTGGGTGGGTCTATGAATGAATGTATGGGTGAGGTGACTTCACAGAATGCAGTGGGGATGAGAGCACAGTCCTGATTTCCCTAGAATGTGAATACCTGAAGTTTGGGGCAACATCTTAGCGCCTAGCACAGGCCTGATACGTGATAAGTATTCAAGAAATGTTTGTCAAGTATGTGAATCAATGAGAATTAATAAACACCAGCCCGTTCACAGAGTTCAGCCAAATCTCATCCCCCTTTTGGCCTCAGTTTCTTGTGTAAATCAGATATGAAAACACCTGCCACTGGAGTTTCTAATGCTATTGGTGCTAGAGAAGGGAGACTGTGCTTGGGTACCTGTTTTAGAATTCACTATGTGACAGACCTCAGGTAATCAGCATCTTTTACTTCACCCATGTTAGCACTCCACATCTTTGCCCTCTCTGAAGCACTTCACGTACATTACCTTATTCAACACTGGGATAGGTATTATAATTATGCCCCTTTAACAGATGAGATGACTGAGGCTCAGAGAGGTTAAGAAACTTTGAACTTGGATCCACTGAGGTTGAAATTCTGGCTCTGCTGTGTAAACTTGGGCAAGTTACTTCACCTCTCAGAACCCCTCAAAGATGTGAAGATGAAATGAGATAAAGCATGTAAAGCGCCCGGCACACAGGAGACAATTAATGGTGGTTCTCTTTGTTGGCCAAGCCAGGAAGTTGCAGAGATGGAATTCTGTTCTTTCTACCAACCATGCTGATGCCTTTAAGTCAACAAAAAAGATTAGAGTTCTGCTTAGGCTATGGTGCTTCAATTATATGTAAGGAAGATTTCAGTTAACACATTTTTAAACTTGTAATGTTTGTAATAACTAAAATAATCAATGAGTTTCTGTGGCCTTCCCCAGTCCTAAGGTAACGGGGTTCACTAGTCATTTGATAAGGGGGTTCTATAGTCTAGGGGCTAAGCCGCCTCTTGTGTGGCCCTGTGTGCCATTTCTTTCCCTCTCCTGCCCCCTAGTGGTAAATGTGGGCACCACAGGTTCGGCAGGCCACCAACGTGCCATGCAGGCCAGCCAAGCTCGAGACTGCCTCGCGACGCCACCTAGCGGCTTTTGTTAACACTGCGGAGCGGTAAAGGAGTTTGTGGTGTTACGGAAATGATTGAACAGGCCTTGCCTGGACCTCACTCCCGGGCTCCATCTCTCACTCGCTGTGAGACCTTGGGCACATCGTTTAGCTTTCCCGAACGTTAGTTTCCGCATTAATAAATTGGGTATTACACCTACCTCAGAGAGTTTTTGTGATGAATAAATAACTGAGGCCAAACACCTAGAAAAGGGCAGATGTGCTGAAAAATTTAGCTCTTCAAATAAAATGAAAAAATTAAATATATGATTGAATTATCACAAACTGGCTTATTGATTTTATGACAGAGTAAAGGGCCACAGGGAAGGTCAGTTTTGAGGACAGGGGAAGGAGGGAAAAGGAGATTGTTAGGAAAATCCAGGGCTTGGGGCACAGCTGGGGAGTGCAGGTGCAGAGTCGAGAAGACATTCAAGACCCAGCCAATGGCCTTGATAAGTGACCTCTGCTTGTGTTGTTAGGACACAAACATGTAGAGATCACAGGACACAAACATGTAGAGATCACAGGACACAGCAGAACCCGAGGCATAAATGACAGCAAGTCTTCCAGGAAGGAATATGGGCGAGGGCAGTCATGAAGGGCTCCCTGGAGGAGGGGATATTCAAGCTGGAGGGGGATCTGGAGAGTGAAGAAGGGCTCTAGGGGGTATTCCAGGCCAGGGAGGGGGAGAAGGGGGAAGCAGAGCAAAGGGTCCAGCATCTTCCTGAAGGAGACCAGCCAGAGAGAAAGCAGGAGCAGGAAGTCAGGTCAGACCACCTGGGGGCCAGGAGCTTCACCTGGATCCTCTGGATGGGGAGGAGCCCGTGAAAATGTTCAAACGGGCTGACACGGGCAGTTCTGTGCCCAGCAGCTTAACTTGGCATCTCTGTGTAGGGGGGATATAAAGAAGAAAGACAAGATTTGGTCAAATGCACAAAGAATTCAAAGCAACAATCCCTGAGCCTGGTACTGGGGAGGAATAACAAAGGACACAGCTGTCTCCTGGCACCTGCACTTTTCAGCAGGCTCTGCTGGGCCTACTGCTGAGTACACTTCTTTCATACTTGGCCGGACCCCTGTGCAGGGCAGCAGCTGCCTCATCAAGGCCAACCAACTGGCTTCCCCTCCCTGCTGCACTGGGGAAGCAGCAGCTTCTATCACCTAGAGGCAGCGGGACCTGATGCAGGGCCAGTCCTGGGCCTGCTGAGTATCAGGATCACCTGGGAGACCTGGTGCCCTCGTGAAAACACAAACTCCCCAGCTCCAGCCTAAAACAGCTGAAGCAGAATCTCCGGGGTTTGGCTCCAGAATCAGAATTCTTAATAGCTCTGCAGGTGATGGAGATCCTTATCCAGGCTTAGGATAATTGGTGAGCAGGACAAGAGGAGTGGTTTGGAGTCAGACAGACCCAGGGGCCAATCTCAGGCCCATTCCTTTCGAGCTGTGCTGCCCTGGCTGCCCTGGGAAAGTCACTTCACCACTGTGAGTCCCAGTGTCCCACCTACAAAATAGGCATGAAAAACTCTCCCAAAGGATGGTGGAGGTTGTCAGCATGGTGCCAGGCTCACAGCAGGTACTTAGTAGATGGAAGATTAAACCTGGTAATGCCGGGGGCCTTGATTGCCTTTACCGACTCCACACACACAGCCTGTGAGTTGATAATAAGTCTCCCGAAGAAGAAGTGGCTGGAAGTGACTTTGGGGTGAAAGAGGGAAGTCCCCAGGAAGGGCCTGCTGCAGCAGAGCTAAAAAGCCAGTGTTGAGATTTGGCCTGGCTCTTCCTTTGCCTGTGACACCATCCCAGCTGGCTGGTGCTGGAAGAAATGGTGGAGCAGACGGGGCTTGTCCCTGGGGCCTCACGTCCCTTCAGGGGCTCCTCCTCCCTTTTGTCTCAGGCGGGCCAGGCCTAGCTCCCAGGCACCTTCACCCACGCAAGTTTGTGCATTCGTCCTTTTTTTTGTTTTTGTTTAAATACATTTAAATTATCACACTGCTGGCACATCTCATTTGCATGAAATTCTGCACCATATATGCTAATCATAGTAAAGTTACCACCCCGCTTCCTGGGGAGGGGAAAACTACTCTGGAAGATAATTTTCACTGAAATCTAACCAAACTTCGTTAAGTAGACTGTGACAAGATTATAAATGATATGAAAAATAACATTTTAACATTTGGCCATCAACTTAAAGAAATGGTTTGCCTATACAAATTTTTTAAGTTTTTAATATATTCTACCCTCGTAGCTCGCAGGCACTCTCACCTCCCCGTCTCCCCTTTCATCTCAGGCTTAGCTCCCAGGATCACTGCCTGCGTTCAGCAGTTTCCCAGCATCCCAGGACCCCGAGAGCTGTGGGTGGTCGTGGAGCGGTGGTTTATGGTGGCCTGAAACAGGGCCTAGAAGCAGTGTGCATCCTGAGATGCAGTGGCAAGGCAGGTATGACAGGATGTGATCACTGGGTGGGTCTAAGGAGATAGGAGGGAATTGAACGTGACACCACGGTTTCTAGTCTGGACAAAGGGTGAGCCAGGAAGGGAGCTGGGAGGGCGGGGTGGGAGGACACACAGGAGGAGGAGCAAGTTTGGGATGGGAGAAGGTCATCAACTTAATGGGCAAGAGGAGGAGAGATGTATCAGGATTCCTGTTGACTCCCAATCTCAACAGATTCAACAGGGACTTAAACACCCTGCACAAGTGTGCTGTTCTGTGTGTCTGTTTTCCTCTCCCATAAAAGAAGTCCCGGTGGGCATGCAGGTCAGGTGTTGAGGCTCTACCAAGTTATCCAGACTGCCCCCATCTTTTTAATCTACCACTTGGGGCTGCCATCCTTAAAATCGCCTCATGATCCAAGATGGCAGTGGAGTCAGGCATGACATCTCCTTCCAGTCTGTGAAAAGGAGGAAGTGGGAAAGGTAGGCGGGAGGTCACCCCGAGTGAAGTGAGCTGTTTTGAAGTAGTCTTCTTAGAAATCCCGCATAACACGTTCACATCAGCTGGACCGAGTCACATGGCCACAACCTCAGGCAGGGGAGGCTGGGAAATACCGTCTTTATTGCGGACCACCACGTACCCAGGTAAATATCGGGGATCCCTTACTAGGTAAAAAGGGTAGAATAGATGAAACCCGCAGTCCTGCTATAATCATCATCCCCAAGATGCCAGAACTTTCCAGGGAGAGGCGTGGTGTGACAAATGATGGTTATGACACCAGCCTTGCTCAGCGAGAGCACCCAGAGTGGGAAGATGCCTGAAGACGAAGCCAGGCAGAACTATCCTTTCAGGGCCGGCCGGGGGAGGACCTCGAGGAGGGGCAGCCGGAGCTGAGACGCAGGAGGGAAGCCAGCGGGGCGAGGGTAAGGTCCCAGAGCCCGAGGACCCGGGTCTGTAGCGTAGGGCATGTTCCAGCATGGAACGCAGCGGAGAGAGAGGAGCGGGACTGCGGGGTGGCCGCTGGATTTCGCAGCAGAGAAGCCGCCCGCGGTGTAAACGGAGCAGGTTTCTGTGGAGTGGAGAGAGCGGCGCCCTGATGGGAGACCTGGGACTAGGGATGCCTGGACCGTGAGAAGAGACGACTTTTCCAGATCTTGGCTGAGAACTAGGGGCGAAAAGTAGGGCAGCAGCTGGAGATGGAAGACAAGATTTAAAGAGGGTTTGGGTTTTTTCTTTTTTTTTCTCCCCCAAAGACTGAAAGAGAATTGAGAGTCTTTAAATCCAGATGGAAAGAAGCCAATGGAGATAGTAGTTCAAACGCAGAGAAAGAGGAGAAAAATAGATGAGGGAGGAGGGAGCAGGCAGGAGGGGCGAGAACAGCAGACTCAGGTGGTCTGATTCTAGGGAGAAGAGCATCTCTTCCATTGAGGGGGACTGACTGGGGGAGGGGGCGGGCATGTTGGGGGAGCGGGACATGGGAGACTGGTGTCCCAGGGAAAAGAGTGGTTTCTAAAATCAAAACTGGAGTCTGCCACACTGCCAGATGGAGAACCCTCACACTTACTCTTGGAGGATGGATGAACTGGTATAGAATTCCTTCAGCTCTTTGAAGATGTCATGTCAGTTTTTCCTAGTGTTTATTTTTTGCTAATGAAAATTCTTCTGCAAGTGCAATTCTCTGACTATCTCCAGGCGGTGTCAGTGGCTCCTGGAAGCTGTAGAATAAGCTGGTCCTCAAATAATATGATCTCACAGAAAGAGAGAAAAACATCTCTTCTTCAGCAGGCTTATCCATCCCTGAGAAGGATTCGAATTGGCCTTGTTGAGCCATGTGGCTGACAGGGTCTTGGTGCTCCCACCGGGTGTCAGGCTTCAGCCTCTGAGGTGGGACAGCCAAGTTCAGGACACTGGACCACCAGAGACCTCCCGGCCCCATGTAATATCAATCAGCGAGAGCTCTCCCAGAGAGCTCTGTCTCAACGCTAAGACCCAGCTCCATCCAATGGCTGGCAAGCTCCAGTGCTGGATGCCCCATGCCAACCAACTAGCAAGACAGGAACACAACCCCACCCATTAGCAGAGAAGCTGCCTAAAATCATACTAAGGTCACAGACACCCCAAAACAAACCACCGGACCTGGTCCTGCCCACCGGAAAGACAATATCCAGCCTCATCCACCAGAACACAGGCACCACTCCCCTCCACCAGGAAGCCGACACAACCCACTGAACAAACCTCACCCACTGGGGGCAGACACCAAAAACAACAGGAACTACGAACCTGCAGCCTGAAAAAAGGAGACCCCAAACACAGTAAGTTAAGCAAAATGAGAAGACAGAGAAATACGCAGCAGATGAAGGAGCAAGGTAAAAGCCCACCAGATGAAACAAATGAAGAGGAAATAGGCAGTCTACCTGATAAGGAATTCAGAGTAATGATAATAAATATTTTGATCCAAAATCTTGGAAATAGAATGGAGAGAATACAAGAAACATTTAATAAGGACCTAGAAGAACTAAAGAGCAAACAAACAATGATGAACAGCACAATAAATGAAATTTAAAATTCTCTAGAAGGCATCAATAGCAGAATAACTGAGGCAGAAGAATGGATAAATGACCTGGAAGATAAAATAGTGGAAATAACTACCACAGAGCAGAATAAAGAAAAAAGAATGAAAAGAATTGAGGACAGTCTCAGAGACCTCTGGGACAACATTAAACGTGCCAACATTCAAATTATAGGGGTCCCAGAGGAAGAAGAGAAAAAGAAAGGGTCTGAGAAAATATTTGAAGAGATTATAGTTGAAAACTTCCTTAACATGGGAAAGGAAATAGTCAATCAAGTCCAGGAAGCACAGAGAGTTCCATACAGGATAAATCCAAGGAGAAACACTCCAAGACACATATTAATCAAACTACTGAAAATTAATTACAAAGAAAAAATATTAAAAGCAGCAAGGGGAAAACAACAAATAGCATACAAGGGAATCCCCATAAGGTTAACAGCTGCTCTTTCAGCAGAAACTCTGCAAGCCAGAAGGGAGCGGCAGGACATATTTAAAGTGATGAAACGGAAAAACCTACAACCAAGATTACTCTACCCAGCAAGGATCTCATTCAGATTCAATGGAAAAATTAAAACCTTTACAGACAAGCAAAAGTTAAGAGAATTCAGCACCACCAAACCAGCTTTACAACAAATGCTAAAGGAACTTCTCTAGTCAGGAAACACAAGCGAAGGATAAGACCTGCAATAACAAACGCAAAACAATTAAGAAAATGGTAATAGGAACATACATATCGAAAACTACCTTAAATGTAAATGGATTAAATGCTCCAACCAAAATACATAGACTGGCTGAATGGATACAAAAACAAGACCCGTATATATGCTGTCTACAAGAGACCCACTTCAGAATTAGGGACACATACAGACTGAAAGGGAGGGGATGGAAAAAGATATTCCATGCAAATGGAAATCAAAAGAAAGTTGGAGTAGAAATTCTCATATCAGACAAAATAGACTTTAAAATAGACTATTTCAAGAGACAAAGAAGGACACTACATAATGATCAAGGGATCGATCCAAGAAGAAGATATAACAATTGTAAATATTTATGCACCCAACATAGGAACACCTCGATACATAAGGCAAATGCTAACAACCATAAAAGGGGAAATTGACAGGAACACAATCATAGTAGGGGACTTTAACACCCCACTTTCACCAATGGACAGATCATCCAGAATGAAAATAAATAAAGAAACACAAACTTTAAATGACACATTAAACAAGATGGACTTCATTGATATTTATATGACATTCCAACCAAAAACAACAGAATACACTTTCTTCTCAAGCTCTCATGGAACATTCTCCAGGATAGACCATATCTTGGGTCACAAATCAAGCCTTGGTAAATTTAAGAAAACTGAAATCGTATCAAGTATCTTTTCCGACGACAACACTATGAGACTAGACATCAATTACAGGGAAAAAAAACCTGTAAAAAATACAAACACATGAAGGCTAAACAATACACTGCTAAATAACCAAGAGATTACTGAAGAAATCTAAGAGGAAATCAAAAAATACCTAGAAACAAATGACAATGAAAACACGACGACCCAAAACCTATGGGACGCAGCAAAAACAGTTCTAAGAGGGAAGTTTATAGCAATGCAAGCCTACCTCAAGAAACAAGAAAAATCTCAAATAAACAACCTAACTTTACACCTAAAGCAATTAGAGAAAGAAGAACAAAAAAACCCCCAAAGTTAGCAGAAGGAAAGAAATCATAAAGATCAGATCAGAAATCAGTGAAACAGAAATGAAGGAAACAATAGCAAAGATCAATAAAAGTAAAAGCTGGTTCTTTGAGAAGATAAACAAAATTGATAAACCATTAGCCAGACTCAACAAGAAAAAAGGGAGAAGACTCAAATCAACAGAATTAGAAATGAAAATGGAGAAGTAACAAGTGACACTGCAGAAATACAAAGGATCATGAGAGATTACTACAAGCAACTATATGCCAATAAAATGGACAACCTGGAAGAAACAGACAAATTCTTAGAAAAGCACAACCTTCTGAGACTGAACTAGGAAGAAATAGAAAATAAAAACAGACCAGTCAGAAACACTGGAATTGAAACTGTGATTAAAAATCTTCCAACAAACAAATGCTCAGGACCAGATGGCTTCACAGGTGAATTCTATCAAACATTTAGAGAAGAGCTAACACCTATCCTTCTCAAACTCTTCCAAAATACAGCAGAGAGAGGAACACTCCTAAACTCATTCTACAAGGCCACCATCACCCTGATGCCAAAACCAGACAAAGATGTCACAAAAAAAGAAAACTACAGACCAATATCACTGATGAACATAGATGCAAAAATCCTCAACAAAATACTAGGAAACAGAAGCCAACAGCACATTAAAAGGATCATACATCATGATCAAGTGGGGTTTATCCCAGGAATGTAAGGATTCTTCAATATATGCTAATCAATCAATGTGATACACCATATTAACAAATTGAAGGATAAAAACCATATGATAATCTCAACAGATGCAGAAAAAGTTTTTGACAAAATTCAACACCATTTACGATGAAAACTCTCCAGAAGGTAGGTATAGAGGGAACTTACCTCAACATGGTAAAGGCCATATATGACAAACCCACAGCCAACATCATTCTCAATGGTGAAAAACTGAAACCATTTCCTCTAAGATCAGGAACAAGACAAGGTTGCCCACTTTCACTGCTATTATTCAACATAGTTTTGGAAGTTTTAGCCACAGCAATCAGAGAAGAAAAAGAATAAAGGGAATCCAAATAGGAAAAGAAGAAGTAAAACTGTCACTGTTTGCAGATGACATGATAGTATACATAGAGAATCCTAAAGATGCTACCAGAAAACTACTAGAGCTAATCAATGAATTTTTTAAATTAATTAATTAATTTATTTATTTTTGGCTGTGTTGGGTCTTCGTTTCTGTGCGAGGGCTTTCTCTAGTTGCGGCAAGTGGGGGCCACTCTTCATCGCGGTGCACGGGCCTCTCACTATCATGGCCTCTCTTATTGTGGAGCACAGGCTGCAGACGCGCAGGCTCAGTAGTTGTGGCTCACGGGCCTAGTTGCTCCGCGGCATGTGGGATCTTCCCAGACCAGGGCTCGAACCTGTGTCCCTTGCATTAGCAGGCAGATTCTCAACCACTGTGCCACCAGCGAAGCCCTTAATCAATGAATTTGGTAAAGTAGCAGGATACAAAATTAATGCACAGAAATCACTTGCACTCCTATACACTAATGATGAAAAAGCTGAAGGAGAAATAAAGGAAACACTCGCATTTACCACTGCAACAAAAAGAATAAAATACCTAGGAATAAACCTACCTAAGGAGAAAAAAGACCTGTATGCAGAAAACTGTAAGACACTGATGAAAGAAATTAAAAACAATACAAACAGATGGAGAGATATACCATGTTCTTGGATTGGAAGAATCAACATTGTGAAAATGACTGTACTACCCAAAACAATCTACAGATTCAATGCAATCCCTATCAAACTACCAATGGCATTTTTCACAGAACTAGAACAAAAAATGTCACAATCTGTATGGAAATACAGAAGACCCCGAATAGCCAAAGCAGTCTTGAGAAAGAAAAACAGAGCTGGAGGAATCAGGCTCCCTGACTTCAGACTATACTACAAAGCTACAGTAATCAAGACAGTATGGTACTGGCACAAAAACGGAAATATAGATCAATGGAACAGGATAGAAAGCCCAGAGATAAACCCACGCACATATGGTCACCTTATCTTTGATAAAGGAGGCAAGAATATGCAATGGAGAAAAAGACAGCCTCTTCGGTAAGTGGTGCTGGGAAAACTGGACAGCTACATGTAGAAGGATGAAACTAGAATACTCCCTAACACCATACACAAAAATAAACTCAAAATGGATTAAAGACCTAAACGTAAGGCCAGACACTATAAAACTCTTAGAGGAAAACATAGGCAGAACACTCTATGACATACATCACAGCAAGATCCTTTTTGACCCACCTCCTAGAGAAATGGAAATAAAAACAAAAATAAACAAATGGGACCTAATGAAACTTAAAAGCTTTTGCACAGCACAGGAAACCATAAACAGACGAAGAAACAACCCTCAGAATGAGAGAAAATATTTGTAAATGAAGCAACTGATAAAGGATTAATCTCCAAAGTATATAAGCAGCTCATGCAGCTCAATATCAGAAAAACAAACAACCCAATCCAAAAATAAGCAGAAGACCTAAATAGACATTTCTCCAAAGAAGATATACAGATTGCCAACAAACACATGAAAGGATGCTCAACATCACTAATCATCAGAGAAATGCAAATCAAAACTACAATAAGGTATCACCCCACACCAGTCAGAATGGCCACCATCAAAAAATCTAGAAACAATAAATGCTGGAGGGGGTGTGGAGAAAAGGGAACCCTCTCGCACTGTTGGTGGGAATGTAAATTGATATAGCCACTATGGAGAAGAGTATGGAGGTTCCTTAAAAAACTAAAAATAGAACTATCATATGACCTAGCAATCTCACTACTGGGCATATACCCTGAGAAAACCATAATTCAAAAAGAGACATGTACCACAATGTTCATTGCAGCACTATTTACAGTAGCCAGGACATTGAAGCCACCTAAGTGTCCATCGACAGATTAATGGATAAAGAAGACATGGTACATATATACAATGGAATATTACTCAGCCATAAAAAGAAACAAAATTGAGTTATTTGTAGGGAGGTGGATGGACCTAGAGTCTGTCATACAGATTGAAGTGAGTCAGAAAGAGAAAAACAAATACCGTATGCTAATGTATATGTATGGAATCTAAAAAAAAAAAAGAAAAAAGAAATGGTTCTGATGAACCTAGGGGCAAGAGAGGAATAAAAACGCAGATGTAGAGAATGGACTTGAGGACACAGGGATGGGGAAGGGTAAGCTGGGATGCAGTGAGAGAGTGGCACTGACATATATACACTACCAAATGTAAAATAGATAGCTAGTGGGAAGCAGCTGCATAGCACAGGGAGATCAGCTCGGTGTTTTGTGACCACCTAGAGGGGTGGGAAAGGGAGGGTGGGAGGGAGACTCAAGAGGGAGGAGATATGGAGATATATGTATATGTATAGCTGATTCACTTCGTTATACAGCAGCAACTAACACACCATTGTAAAGCAATTATAGTCCAATAAAGATGTTATAAATAAATAAATAAATAAATAAATAAAGTCAAAACTGGCTGTGGCTTCTTCCCCACCACCACTCTCTCATACCAGGGGGTCAGAGGGGGAAGGAATTTCTCTCCTTCTCCTGAGCCTGGCAGAGACTGGGGTACTGTAGAGACTCACAGGAGGTGCCCATTGCTTAGCTGAATATGTGGTCTTTGGCCACGTAAAAGGAGGTCTGGGGTGATTTAAGTGTAGAGGCTGGGGAGGGCGACAGTGCTCTGAAAAAGAAGTGGGGGGGGCTTCCCTGGTGGCGCAGTGGTTGAGAGTCTGCCTGCCAATGCAGGGGACACGGGTTCGAGCCCTGGTCTGGGAGGATCCCGCGTGCCGCGGAGCGACTGGGCCCGTGAGCCACAATTACTGAGCCTGCGCGTCTGGAGCCCGTGCTCCGCAACAAGAGAGGCCGCGATAGTGAGAGGCCCGCGCACCGCGATGAAGAATGGCCCCCACTTGCCGCAACTAGAAGAAAGCCCTCGCACAGAAACGAAGACCCAACACAGCCACAAATAAAATAAATAAATAAAAATTAAAAAAAAAAAAAAAAAAAAGAAGTGGGGGAGGAGTGTTGCCATTGCTGGGCTGTGAACAAAAGCGAAGCAGAGGGCAAGGGAGAGTTGCGCCCGGAGACATACTCTAATTGGCAAAAGTCAATTAGACTGAGGGAATTTTACAAACAGGAAATTCTAACGTTCAGTTTTAGGTTGTTTGTACTTCTATGATCTAAACTCCGTTGGTGGCCAAAATGATCAGTAAAATCTATCATACCCATTATGCTTTGTATGAGTGGTATGACTTGCCTCTCAGATCCCCAGAGTTGGTATAAAGATTATTTTAAATTGAAAACATTTGAGTTACAGAAGATGTAGAAAGAAACCTTATCTGACTAAAGTAGAGCCTCCCCAAAACACAGCTGCTGAATCCCCTCCCAGGGAGTTTCTTACGAATATACAGCTGCCTAGAAGACCAACTGCCCATTCCCCATAGCATCAAAAAGCCCAGTAGAGGGACTTCCTTGGAGGTCCAATGGTTAAGACTCTGCACTTCCACTGCAGGGGGCACAGGTTCGATCCCTGGTCAGGGAATTAAGATCCTGCATGCTGCCCGGCACGGCAAAAAAAAAAAAAAAGCCCAGTAGAATTTCCCACCATACTCTCCCACAGAAGCACTAACTCCCACTTTTGTTAAGTATATATATATATATATATATATATATATATATATATATAAACTTTTAGTTTGAACTATTTTGTGAGTTTTTCCTTTACTGGGAGCTCCTGCTTTCACGTGTGAAAATAAACCTTGTCTTTTCTCCTGTTAGTCTGGCTTTTCTCAGTTAATTTGCAGGCCCCCAATCATCGGACACAAGTTGGAAGAGGAAAAGTCTTCTTCCCAACAGTGGTTTTATGTGGGCATCAAAAAAGGGGAGGTATGGAGTAGGGAGGAGGCTGCAGCCAGCGGGAGGGATGGGAGTAAGGCTGAGGGGTCCACTGAGGCAGGCACTCAGGACCAGAAGGGATGGGGGGATATGAGCCCCCAGGTATGTGCAGACAATCTTAGGGTGAATGTGGGAAGGGGGTTAACATTTGATGATGTGCCGGCAGGATGCTGAAAGACCCCCCCTTAGAAGTGGGGGCAAAGTCACCTGCTGAGAGTGTGAGGGGAGGGGCGGGGCTGGAGCTTTGGAGAGGTTTACAAAGACCTGCTGTGACACTTTGGGGGCAGAATTCCTGCGGCATTGAGGACCCATCTGCATTGCATCCATGGGGTTATATGCTGCCAGCCAGAGACTGTGGGACATTCCCCAGAAGCTCTCAGCCACGGGGAGGTGGGCACAGTGGAGCAGACACTTGGATTCCTTCAGAACTGGGGATTTGGGGGGCTGAATAAGATTACAGAGGGCCAAGGAGGTGGAAGATACCGTGAGAGGGAGGAAAGCTTGCGTGAAGAGCTGTGAAGCCTGGCAGGAGTCTACTAAATGCTTGCAGATCTCGTGGAGGTGAGGGGCAAGTACAGAGGGGAGGAGGGAGGGAGAGCTGAAGACGGGCTGGGTTTAGAACGTGTAACAGGGGGATTCAGGATGCTCATCGTGGAGAGCAGCTAAGGCTACGTGACGGGAGGTCTGCAGTGTGGCTATGGGAATGGGAGGCTCAGGTAGGAGCAGGTGAAGGTCCTGGGAAACATAGCCATCTAGGACCTGAGAGGCTAGGATATTGGGAGGGTCAGCCCTGTAGGCACTGGAGCCCCCGGGCTAGTGACAGTACCTGGAATGAGGAAGAAGGCAGCCCGGAGGGTAACACAAGTCCGCCCTTAGCAGGGGTAGAGGGCGATGTGGTTGTATGGCAGAACCCCAAGGAGAGGGGATTTCATGCCAGGTGGTTTGGGCGTGGCAGGAGGAGTAGGAAGACTGGGGTTATGAGGCATGAAGGAGGTGAGTTACCTGCAGTGAGGAAACCTGCGGGGGAGCAGTGGCCCAGGGGCTGGACAGTGAAGGCAGATGCTGGAGGAGGACTTGGGTTAGAGGGGAAGGACAAAGAGGGGTTGTTTTCTGTGAAGCAAGGGTTCCCGGGGGCTCAGTTTGAGGAACTGGCTGGTCCCCACTGCCACGTGATTGCCTGACTGCTGTGTCATTTTTTTTTTTTTTTACTTTATTTTTAAAATTTTAATTTTGTTGGAGTATAGTTGATTTACAATGTTTGTTAGTTTCAGGCATACAGCAAAGTGATTCAGTTATGCATATATATATATTCATTCTTTTGACAGACATGACTAATGGATCATTGCACTCTTCTCTGGTGAATCCTGAAGGGGTCTCAACCTAGTTTTCCCAGAAAGTCACCACCAATGGATTGGATCAAGGGTCAGCAAACTACAGTCTGCAGACAAATCTGACCCACTGCCTGTTTCTGTAAATAAAGTTTTATTGGCACACAACCACACCAGCTCATTTATTTATTGTCTGTGACTGCTTTCCTGGGGCAAGGGCAAGGGTGAGTCATTGTGACAGAGCTGGTATAGCCCAGAAAGCCGAAAATATTTACTATTTGCCTCGTAAGAAAAATGTAGCTTGATTAGAGCCTGAATGAGAGATTAAATACACTTGTCCTTCCTGGATTCGAGGAATACCCTGCTCAGGACTAACTGCATTCTTTAAAATTTTCCCTATTTTTGTTTTCTGTTTTGACGTTGAAAAAGGGTGACTTGAAGTAAATTGCCAAGAGTGCACTATTTTTCAATGTACAGCCAATGAGTTTTCACATGTGAATACATTCATGTCGCCACCACCCAGACCATGATAAAGTACATGTCCAGCCCCCAGAAGGTTTTTCTGTGCCCTTTCTAAGTCAGTATCCCCCACCCTGAGGTCACCTCTACTCTGACCTCTATTACTGTTAATTTTGCCTGTTCTTGAATTTCATATGGATGGAACGATAGAGTATGGAGCCTTTTGTGTCTGACATTTTTCATTCATTGTATGTCTATAAGATTCGTCTGTATTGCTGCATGTATCACTACTTTCTTCTTCTTTACTGCAGTGTAATATTTTATTGTATGGATATCCACAGTGTTTTATCCATTCTTCTATTGATGGACATTTGGGTTTCTTTTTATAATGGAAAAAGTTATGATGGACATTCTTATATATGTCTTTTGCTGGATGTATGCACTCATTTCTCTTGCGTATAGACCTAGAAATTGAATTTCTGGTTCATGGAGTAGGTGTTTATCTTTAGCAAATAGTCCCCAAATTGAACAAATTTATACTCATGTGCAAACTGTATTTAAACAGCATGGAAACCTTAGCCACTGGAGTGACGGCACCTATGGGTGAACGCTCAGGTGTTACTGAATAAATAAGGGAAATGGCAGAACTGATAGTCCTGGAAATCACAGCAAGAAGGTGGTCTTGCCCACCTGGTGCAAACGTGTATCAACTGGATGTCATTAATGCCGTACAAAACAGACGGTGCCTCCCTGGGCCACCAGAACCTGGGGAGTCCAGGTTCGGGCTGGGCTAGGGTTCTCAGCCCACTCAGAATGATGTCTTTCAGCATCTGGCTCACACTAACCATACTCACAGGAGACTGGTGTACCCCCTCGCCTGAAAGGGGGTGTATTCACAGAGTGGGCTCCTGATCTGGAGTCATGAAGGTTCTGAAGGTATCAGTGGGCTTAGGAGGTAACATTTTAATCATTCAGTTGCTTAGGAAGCATGGACCCTGAACCAGAGAGTCCTAAAATAATCTCCCACCCCACGGCCAAGGTCTCTTTCTATGGCAGGACTGCCCAGAACCCCTCTATCCAGAGTCTCACCTCCTTGGACAATAACATAGTTTTCTCCCTGAGCCCCTGGTTTTCTTCGCAACTCACCCTCTCTTTGCTGCCTGTTTCTTGAGCTGGGTTCATGTCCCTGAATAGCTCTAGTCTCTCTGACTCTGGTCAGTCCAGGAGACATCTCCTATGGATTTCATTCATCAGATCTTAGGGATCTGGGACCTTGCTTTTGTACTTGCCATAAGAGTTTGGTTTAGGACACAATGAGCTTGTGTCCTCTTGGGACATGTGGGTCCAGCAGGAAAACAGATACACAAGTCAAGAGCTTAGGAAATCTAGTTGGACCAGGATTCAGATTTGGTAAAAGAAGTGGACGAGATCACTCAGGGTACATAAAGGGGAAGGCTAAGAAGTTAACCTTGGGGAACACATCCAAATTAGGGCAGAAGCAGTAGAGAGGAGCAGGACCTAGAAGAACCATGTAGTTTTTGAAAATAAGAATATACTCATCAATGCTGCCAGCATGTAGTAATTATTCAACACATTTGAATAGAGTAAGTCCCCGACATACAAACGAGTTCCATTCCAAGAGTGCACTCATAAGTCCAATTTTGTTCGTAAGTGCCACAAAGTTAGACTAGGTACCCAACTAACACAATCGGCTATACAGTACTGTACTGTAATACGTTTATAATACTTTTCACACAAATAATACATAAAAAAACAAACAAAAAAAAAAGAAAACATTTTTAATCTTACAGTACAGTACCTTGAAAAGGACAGTAGTACAGTACAACAGCTGGCATACAGGGGCTGGCATCGAGTGAACAGGCAAGAAGAGTTACTGACTGGAGGAGGGAGAGGAGGTGGGAGATGGTAGAGCTGAAGGATCGTCAGCAATAGGAGACGGAGGGCAAGCTGCAATTTCACTCACGCCTGACGTTGATGGCACAGGTTCTGGTTCCTTGCTGGATTCAATTCTATCTACCCTCTTGAAAAAACGATCCAGTGATGTCTGGGTAGTAGCTCTTTTTTTTCTTGTCATAGATGATACTGTAGCACTGGATTGCATTCTGAACGGGTGCTGCAAACTTTGTGTACCATTTTATGTTCAGGTCCTGTGCCTCCTCAAATAGAACTAACTGACATGATTGGACATGTGAATACACGTTCGCATCTTTGAAAGTTCACAACTTGAAGGTTTGTATGTAGGGGATTTACTGTATTTGTTTCAGAGGTTTTGTGCTATTAGTATTGGAACCTAGAAAAGCTTCTTTGTGAATTAGGCACCAAAAGGACTTTGGACCAGATTCTGAGACTTCTGCTAATCCACTCTGACCACAACCGTCTCAGAGAGTGATTTGAGGGAATCTCTTGGATTCTGGTCCCCAAGACTGGAACAAAGTTTATCTGGACATCCCCCAGTAAGGCTGAGATGTGTGATTGCATAAATGGAGCTCAAGAGCAGTGGAGGACTTGGTGCTTGAGGAAAGGTACCCAAATTTGTGTGGAGAACAAAGATTAGACTATATGAAGACAGGGGTAGTGTCTGCCTCATCTCCAGTTTTCTATTACAACATCTGCTTCTGTTTGGTGCTCATTAAATAATTGTTGGATGGATGGATGGGTGAATAAATAAATGAATGGATGGGTGAATGGATGGATGAGTGGATGAACAGATGAGTGGAAGGATGGATGGATGGATGGGTAGGTGGATGAGTGGCTGGATGGCTGAGTGGATGGATGGCTGAGTGGATGAGTGGATGAATGAGGGGATGGATGGAGGGCAGGGTGAGGTTTCAGTCACCTGTTTTCCAATACGGTTAGGTTTGCTGCCTTCTCCCTCTCCCGTTGCCCAAGCCAGCATGACCCACTGGGAAAACATAGAGGCACTTTACTTAAACTCTTTAAGTTCAGGGATAATACAGATTTCTCTTTCAAACCTGAGTTTACTTAACAAAAATATTGTATGTGTGGAACTCAAACCTTACAAAAAATAAGGTTGAGGGATTAATAATAAATGTGAGTATAAAAAACATCTAGGGACTTCCCTGGTGGCGCAGTGGCTAAGAATCCACCTGCCAATGCAGGGGACACGGGTTCAAGCCCTGGTCCGGGAAGATCCCACATGCTGCAGAGCAACTAAGCCCGTGCGCCACAACTACTGAGCCTGTGCTCTAGAGCCCACGAGCCACAACTACTGAGCCTGCGTGCTGCAACTACTGAAGCCCACGTGCCTAGAGCCCATGCTCTGCAACAAGAGAAGCCACCGCAATGAGAAGCCTGCGCACCACAACTAAGAGTAGCCCCCGCTCGCCGCAACTAGAGAAAGCCCGTGCACAGCAACGAAGACCCAACAGATCCAAAACTAAATACATAAAATTAAAAAAAAAGTCTAATATGTTTATATAACCTCTAAAAGAACACAATAGAGTACCACTCAAAAAAAAAAAAAACCACATCTTAATGGCATTTGAAACATTTTAGGTTAGTAATAATGTGTCCTATATAGTTCATTCACAGGAAACATTTTCAGAATCTTCTTTCTGGGTAATTTCAAAAAGATACCTGTAAATTAAAAAAAAAAAAGTTTTCTATACATCTACTTGCCTTGCTGCAAATACTGTGCATCTGAAAAACACTGTTTTCATCTGTTTCATCTCCCATGCAATATTCACAACCTTCTTGACATTATGATCACGGCCCCCGAGTCATGTCTGGAGTGACTCACCATTTGTCCTGTCTCCATTCTAATGGGGCTCCTGAGTGTGGGAAAAGGACTCAAGAGTCCAAACATATAAATCAGCCTTTTGAACTAGAGGGATGCAAAGTTTGGGAGGAATTCCTGTACCTGCCCCATCTACTCCACAGGACTTCTGGGAGAATCCCTGAAGAAAAATAGATGAGAGGCTCTTTGTCACTTTCCATGCCCTGTGTATCTTCTGTGCAGTTCATGTTCTGGGTATTCGACAAGGATCGTCCTTCCAGAGAGACTCTTACACTCAGGTCAGATGATGTCACTTACCTGCTCAGAAGGCTCAGGGAGTGTCCTCTCACGTGGCCAATATAAGCAAAGCCCTCCCCATGGCCTGCAGGGCCATCTGTGATCTGACCCCACTAACTCTCTGAGCTCAGCTCTTACTCCCTGTACTAACTGGGATTCAACCTGCCAATCCTGATCGCACCCAGACCTGTGGACTTGCTCTTTCCTCTGCCTGGAATGCTCCTCCTTCTGATATGCCCACTTCTTCAGTTCTCTGCTCAAATGTTCCCTCCGCTCAGACAACATTACTCATTAACCCTATCTAAAATACCATCCACTTCTTCCTCTATTCTCTTGCCTTAATTTCCTTTTCTTCATGGCAATAATTTATTAATTTACTTATTAATAATTTATTAATTTACATTACTTATTAATTTACAACTAGAAGGGAATGTCCATGAAGACAGCGAACTCTCTGTCTTGTCTACCAGTGTGTCCATGTCACTTAGAACATTGGTAGGGGCTTGTATTAGTTATCTATTACTGTGCAGCAACTTATCACAAAGCTAGTGGCTTAAAACAATGTGTATTTATTATCTCTGTGTTTGTGTGGGTCAAGAATCCAGGCATGGCTTAGCTAAGTCTTCTGCTCCAGGATATCTCATGAGGCTGCAATCAAGGGGTTGGCCAGGGATGGAGTCTCATTTGAAGGTATGATTGGGAAAGAATCTACTTCCAAGCTCACGTGGTTGTTGGCTGGATTCAGTTCCTTCCGGGTTGTTGGAATGAGGGCCTCAGTTCCTTTCTGGATGTTGGCCAGAGTCTGCCCTCAGTTGCTTGCCAGAGGGGGTCTCTCCATAGTGTAGTTCACTATATGGCATCTTGCTTCATCAAAGCCATTGAGGGAGAGAGTCAGCTAACAAGACAGAAGTTACGTCTTACGTAACATAATCACAGAAGTGTCATCTCATCCCCTTTGCCCTATTCTATTGTTTAGAAGCAAGTCACAGGTCCTGCCCTCACTCAAGGTGAGGGGGTGACGCAAGGGTGTGAATATCAGGAGGTGGGGATCACTGGGGGACATTTTAGGGTCTATCTGCCACATTACTTGCTCAATAAATGCCAAATATTACTAAATCCAATGTTAAAAGATGGCACTGGGCAGGAGAGCTGTAAGATTCAATATTCTTGCAATTTCTCTCTTGCACAATGTAGAACTTCTGTGAAATTTACTTGTTTTTTTCCCCCCAACTTCCTTCCAATACTTTGTCATCAGCCTGTGTGGGCTGCCCCAGGTTTTGAGGATTCACTCAAGTGAAGTGACCCACACACAACCCAGTCCCTTCAAGAATCTACAACCCGAAGATTACCATTCACAGAGCTTATTCTTTATACGCCAGGATCTCTGGAATTAATGAGTTGTATCTTATTTATTCTGTGCTGGAAGTGGTGTTCTTCTTGAATGGGCATTTTGCATTTATGAGGTCTTGCTGCTAGCCAAGTTAATAATGCATCTAATAAAAAAAAGAAAGAAAGAAAGAAACATCATTCAGTTGGGTAGATCTTATTAATATGATTCAATTTTAAAAGGGCCATTGCTTCAGAGTCTTGATGTCTGGGATGCCGTTAAAGAAAAAAATTTTTTCAGAGTCACCATGACAACAGAGAGACCCCCTTCTACACCCCTCTGAATCAATTACAGATTTGTCCATGTAAGAGATTGGAACACATCCAGCTTATTGGAAATTCTTTTCTGCCTCCTTTGGCAAAAGCCCTGGCTTGTTGTCCAGAGTGAGCAGGAGCCTCAAATCCATCAATATTTACTGATGAAGTCCTTGCCATTCATTAACAGGAACTTGATCAGCAGACATTTATTGATCGCCAGGCATGTGCGAGAAACTCTGGGGGATTCAGCGCCATCACCATCTGAGAAGCTTACAGGCCTACTGCAGTGACAAGGCACAGCCACGTGGGGCATCAGGAGCTGCATGGGGCCCACCTCTGGGTTGTACAGACCCTGCTGAAGGACCTGGGACCTGCACAAAGGACCCTGGTGAAGAATCATGATGTCATGACATGCATGCTGGACAGTTCTGCCCTGCGAGGGGCATCTTGATCTCTGGGGGAGGGCTGCAGTGATGTGAGGGTTGGGGGAACCTACCCTGGGCCTTGATTTCATACAAACTCAACCACCAGATTGCTGGGTCACCCAGGCATGTCCTTTAACCTCTCTAGCCATTACTTTTATCCCTTACATAAAATGGTATTACATTTTTTCCTGCTGAACCCACAGTGATCACATTGCGATCTGTTGCTTGTTTGGCCAGATGTCTCCTCAGACAAGCCTTGGAAGCTGTTCTGGCAGTGACGATTCACTGTTGTCTTTGAGGCCCCCAGCACAGTACTGGGCATGTCCTAGGCACTCAATAAATGAATGAATGGGGAGTGGAGGCTTCTTGCAACCTCTCCATTCTTTGCCCACCCCTCCACACTGCCCTTATGCTGGCCTCTCACTCTTCCAAAGGGACTTGGGTCCATCCCCCCTTTGGTTCTCCAGGACAGCAGGGAGCACCCCAGTTGTCCCAGGTCTACTTTCCACTCCACCCCAGATATGGTTCAACTCAACTTCTCTGCTTTGGACCATTTTGCAACCCAGGGAGGATCCAAGGGAATGGGATAGGGTGTTGTAGGCAGGTAGGATGGATAGAGAGAAGGGGCAGAGGAGGGAAGGTGAGGGCTGTGTAGCTCCTTGCTCCCTGTAAGATGTGTGAGAATATACTGGGTGCTCTGGGTATTGAGGGAGCAGCTAGATCTAATAGTGCTTTAGTTTCTTGGGAAACTAAAGAGTGGAAGGACTCTTTTGAGCCCTCATCAAAGTCAGGTGAAGAGGTTTTTCACTAAGCCCCAAGCAGGAGAAATGAAAGGAAAACTACATCAAAGCAAATCATCATCTAATTGCTTCAAACCAGTGATAGAGTGAAAATTATAAAAGCAAGCAGGAGGAAAAAATACACATTACATAAAGAGGAAGAAAGAGAAGAATGACAGTAGATTCTTGTCGGAAACAATACAAATCAGAAGACAGTGGTGCAACATCTTTAAAGGACTGAAAGAAACAGACTGTCAACCTAGGATTCTATACCCAGAGAAAATATCTTTCAGAAACAAAGGCGAAGTCAAAATATTTTTCAAACATAGAAAAGCTGGAAGAATTTATCACCATAAGACATATAGTACAAGAAATGTTAAAGAGAGTCCTTTAGGCAAAAGGAAAATGATATTAGATGGAAATGTGGGTCTACACAAAGAAATGGAGAGCGCCAGAAATGGTGAATATGTATGTAAGTATAAAATGACTCTTTCTTATTTTAAAAATCACCTTAAAAGATTGTTGATGTTTTAAAGCAAGAATGATAACCATGTATTACAGAGTTTGTAACAAATGTAGATGTAAAATGTATGAAAACAATATTACAAAGAGCAGGAGGGGGAAATCAAAGTATATTTTAATAGGTTTCTGATACTGTACATCAAGTGGTAAAAGAAAACTAGCATGACTGTGATAAGCTACAAATGTATACTATAACCCTAATACAACCATTGGAAATAAAAAACCAAAGAGATATAACAAATAAGCAGAGAAGGTAAAAAGAAATAATAAAAAATACTCAACAAAAAAGAAGCAAAAAAATATAGAATGGGACAAACAGAAAACAAATAGTAAAGTGATACCATTAAACCCAACCAAATTATTAATCTTATTAAATAAAAATAGTTTAAACACCTCAAATAAAAGGCAGAGATTGTCGGATTGAATAAAAAAGCAATGTACAACTTTTTGATGCTTACCAAAAAACTACTTTAAATATAAAGACACAAATAGATTAAAGGGAAGAGGGAAGGAAAAGGATGTACCATACTAACCAAAACAAAATTAGAGTGGCTATGTTAACATCAGATGAAGTAGATTTCACATCAAAGAATATTAAAAGGGATAAAGAGATAAAGGGGCAATTCATCAAGTGTACATAAAAATCCAAAACATTTCTGTACCTAATAAAAGCTTAAAAACACATGAAGCAAAACTTAATAGGTCTGAAAGGAGAAATAAATTAGTTACAGTAATTATAGTAGACGTCAACTACTCACTCAATAATTTTTTAAAATTAATTAATTTTATTTTTGGCTGCGTTGGGTCTTCGTTGCTGCGCGTGGGCTTCCTCTAGTTGCAGAGAGCGGGGGCTACTCTTTGTTGCAGTGCGCTGGCTTCTCATTGTGGTGGCTTCTCTTGTTGCGGAGCACGGGCTCTAGGCGCGCGGGCTTCAGTAGTTGTGGCACGCGGGCTCTAGAGCTCAGGCTCAGTAGTTGCGGTGCACGGGCTTAGTTGCTCCGCGGCATGTGGGATCTTCCCGGACTAGAGCTCGAACCCGTGTCCCCTGCATTGGCAGGCGGATTCTTAACCACTGCGCCACCAGGGAAGTCTCTCACTCAATAATTGATAGAAAAAGAGAAAAAAAAATTAGTGAGGATCTGGAAGAGTTGAAAAACACTACTGAATTAATTTGCATCTGTATGACACTCCACCCAATAATAGCAGAATGTACATTCTTTTCCATTACTGTGATTGATTTGGAGCAAATTGATTACCCTCTGTCTCTCGTTTTCTCTGGGCATAGAATTCTACATTGGCAATGACTTCCTTTCAGCATTCTAAGGCTGTTTCTTAGCTTCCATCTTTTCTGTTTTGGGTCCTAACAGGAAGTCTGGGGTGTCAGCTGGGCCCCACTTCTCTCATGGACACTGACCTCCCGTTTTTTGTCTCCCAAGCGGCCATGAAATCGCAGAAAACTCCACCAGATTCCCACTTTCCTCCTGTCTCCTTTCTGCTTGGCTTCTAATTGTAAAATGAGAGGGATGGGCTCCTGGCCCATTCATCCATGCATCCAATTTTTATATGTCTGTTTTTGGCACTTTGGGCACTGTTGTAGATGAAATAGACAGCCGAAATCCTTGTTGTCCTTTTATGATTTCTAAATAAGATTTGTGTGAGCTCATCTAGTGCTTGTTTGTTTCTTTTTTCCTTAGAAACATCTTTTGGTTGGGCTCAGAGGTGAGAGGACAAAAATGAATATTTAGATCTATGAATGAGCAGATTACTTCAGTTCTTTGTGATTTTTTTGGCTCAAGGTCAGGTTTGAAGCCATCTCTTATTTTTATTTAACGTGGTTATTTTGTGTTCTGTTCTTCCAGATTTGCCTTTCTAATTAGATTTCACCCAGATAAATGGTAAAATGAGTTTGCGCTCCCTGGCTGCTCTTAGGAGGGGCAGGGGCTTGTATAATAAGCCTGCTGGGGTGGGGAGAAGAGGTTGCAGCTGGTAGCAAGTACAATGAGTCATGCACACATAAATAATAGAGCGCAGACCACCCTGGAGCTGGGAGGCCGGGATTGCAGTTTTGAAAAGTATATGTGTGGTAGGGAGAGTGCAGGATTTTTGAAAGAACCTAAGAAATGACCCCTAACCTTTTGCAGGATATTTATCTCCCTGAGGCCCTGGGGTGGCCAGTGGTGAAATGGAAACATGTATGGATTAGTCTTCTCACTTTAAATCTTAGTTTGATGTTTACTGTATTATTTGACACCAATTTATTGCAGATAATTAAAATTTTCATCTTTATGTGTGCTTTGTCTTTTCCCAAGTTTTCACAATGAATGGGAACTTTTATAATCAGAGAAACAAAACCCATGGTACATGGAACTTAAGAATAATATTTGTCATCTAGATATTGTGGTGGTCACAAAAGAAATGTTTTGTACAGATGTATAACTCTGTCGGAAGGCAGGGTTGTGGGCAGCACAGACCTTTGGAACTTAGAACCTGGTGCTAATAAACCACTTCACCTGGGCCCCTAGGGGCCTCCCTGGTATTGTTAAGTTCCCTCAGACTCCGTCAGAGACTAACTGTCTTCCCCCAGTCGACCCTTTCAGGGTGGGAGCAGTAGCCCATTGTTTCTCTAAGTCTACAGTGCAGGACAAAGGAGGCTGTACAAATATTTGCTCAGCTTTTTTTTGCTCAACGGATTGAAACTGAATTGAAGATGGCACCTGCTCCCAGCTGCTCGGGCAGGGACTGCTTGCATAAAACGACAGCAAGTGCTGCCTGGCAGAATATTCATGACTTGGCTGAGTCTGGGACTATTTTTATAAGATGGGAGGGTTCGACTTTCAACAAATTTTGAGTTTCCCTGGGGGGCCAAACTGTGTGTGTGTGAAGGACAAAGGCTGGGAATAGAAGGGGAGACTAAGGTTTTGAACAAATGGCCCTGGGCTTTTTTCTTTCTACTCTGTTTTATGGTCATCGATGGGCATAGCTTGCTCCTGTATCCGATGAACAATGATGCTGATAGTTACTCTTTTGCAGGGACCAATGTGCCAGGAGCTGTGCTGTGGGTTTGTGCTACTCAGGACTCTTGGTTGCAAGTGATAGTAAAACCAATTCCAGTTTGCTTGGGGAAAAGTGGGGATTTACTGGACATGTACTTGAAAAATCCAGGTCCTGGTTTTAGGAGCAACAGAAAGCTGCCTGTCTCTCGACTCTGTTTTCCCCTGTGTCGGCTTTGGCATGGCATCCCCTGGTGCTGGCCAGAAGGCCACCAGCTGCTTCAGGTCCCATCTTACCTCAACAGCAACAGAGGAAAGAGGTTTAATGGGGGGAATGGTTTTGAGATGCTTCCCAATATATGTTTTCCCTGTGGAAATCTTTTTCTTTCCTGTAGCCCCTTCCTCCTTTAAGTTCCAGCCAAGAAGTGTTACTGCCCCAGGGGCAGGGAAGGGTGGGTACTGCTCCGAACCCAAAGTCCACAGGGAGGAGGGAGAGGACACCTCCTTCAGAATGGAAGTGGGGATTAAGCCATCAGAGAATAGGGAAAGTGAGGAAAGAGATTGAGAGGGTGAGTCTAGGGAGAATATGACGCCCGGTTCCCGGAGGGGCCTGAGGCCATCTCCGTACCAAGTCTTGACTTACAGAGGGGGTATGATACAAAGACAGAAATCCCAGATAGGCTGAGGAGGAAGTTGTAAACAGAGAAGGCCTGTGCCCCACTTCTGGTTTGGAACAAAACACCCTGTGCCAACACAGGAGGGCTGCAGCTAGGTGAAGCGTATTGTGGTATATTTTGTGGGGAAATGGTTAGCAGTGGTGTCCCGTGTCACCTTCAGTCCCACTGTGACAGAGAAGGGATCCAGGAGCAGGCACTGGTTCCCTGTGGGGGATGAGAAGGTAGCAGAGAGGGAGGGATCACCGTGGCTGGGAGACCAGGATGGACAGGTGACCCAGTCGTGCCAAGCAGAGTCGGGACACAGGCTTGCGGGAACAGTGGGCAAAGAGAAGCCGTTTTTCTGCTGGCCTTGTTGCTGCGAGGTTGTGAGCCTGGATCTGCTGGGGTCTCGCATGGAGCCTGAGAGTACAGCTCACATGGAAGGAAGCAAAGCTGGGAGATGGAGAGTCCTTGAAGGCTTTGGTTTCCAGGGCCTGAAGCAGCCGTGCCCTGAGCTTTTAATTTATGTAAGTCAATCAATTCCTTTTTGTTTAAGCGAGTGTGAATTGGGTTGCCTGTCATTTAGAGCAGGAAGCGCCCTAACTTGTGTAGGGAAGAGGGAGGAGGCAGCACCAGGGAAGGGGTAGAGCCTGGAATTATTGAGAGGACAGTCAGCGGGGTTGTGGAGGGAAGGAGGAGAGGTGTTGGGTGGGGTGCAGTGCACTGAGAGCCAGGTGGGAGAGTCTGGGGCGATGCTAAGGCAGACAGTGAAAGGACTTTGTGCTGGGAGGTGCGGTTCATGACTGGGAGGGGTTGTGTCAGTGGTCAGGGCAGGAGGGAGCCGAGCACAGTGTGGCATCCCAGAAATGGGGTGAGAAAAGCAGGTTATCAGGATTTAGAAGCAAAGCCTCCCTGGACATTGAGCCTTCAGCTGAGGAAGGCAAACCAGGGGGCTGCGTAAATTGTGAGACCATAGAGCAGATGCAATTGGGAGCTGGCAAGAGATAGAATTTGGTGCTGGGAGTGCTGAACTGAGATGGAAAGTTCTAAGCAGAAAACCAGAGAGTAGGTAGAAATATGGGTAAAGTATCTCCGTGTCGAGTGTGGATTTGGGAGCCATCAATACAGGAGTGAAAGCAGAGGCCAAGTGAGAAACTCCTCCAGAAAGTGCACCCGGGAGGTCAATAGTAAATATACTCGGGAGCCTATTTTCCGCAAGACCAGTTGCTCTAGGGCACGTAGGGGTCACTGCAGACCTTGAACTGACACCAAAGTCCTCTCTGACAGTCGCAGTTGGTCAGATCATCTCGCGCAGAGAAATCAGGTAGGAGTCACCACCAACTGGGACCCAACATTTGAAAGAAATGACCCCCAATACGGTATCATATCAAGTTCAACTGCACGTCTCTCGGGTGTCTTAACAGGGAGTTACAGAAATCAATCAAGTGCTCTGTGGCTCTCCAGTAGCTCCGAGAACGCTGAGAACACGGGACAGGGAAGGGGTGGGGAGAGACGCTGCCCGGACCGCGACCTCGCCAGGGCGCCTGCAGGCCACCCAGAGACAGCAGCGTGAAGGTCTAGAGTTGACACACAGGGCCGGATGTGGTGGGAGCCGGAAGGGAAACGTGGAGTAGCCTGAGGCGGGAGGGGGCAAGGTGGCGAGAATCGTGACAGTTTGAATCAGTCACCGGCAATGGTGGACCCCAAACACGCGCGTCCAGCTCAGCACCGGCCCCCGGGTGGCGCCGGGTCAGGCACACTGTCCACAGGCACCCACACTAGGGCTCCGGGCCGTGTCTGTGTACCCGGCCTAGGCGTGCGTCCACGCATCCCTGATCCCGAGTCCCGCGTTGTTAGGCGCGCAGAGGCCCTGCGCTCCGGTGGCCGCGGTCCCCGCGCACTCAGGGTGCCCGTGACCGTGACTTTCGCACGCTGGGATCTCTGAAGACTGGCCCGTCTCTGGAGCCTGTGTTTGACCTCCTCCAATCAGTGTCCTCTCCGCAGCCCCTTCTGCTCCTTCCGGCCGCCCGGGCCGCACCGCATCGCCGCCTCCGGGGCGGAGCTCGAGGGGCGAGGTCGCTAGGGGGCGCTGCGGGCCATCGCGCTGCCCCGAAGTCGCTGCGCGCCGCCCTCGCCTCCCCCTGCGCCGGGCGGAGCGGGCGGCGAGCGCCGAACCGGGCGCGCTGTGGCGGAGCCGGGGCCGGACCGGGACCATGGGCGGTGAGCGCGGCGCGGGCCGCGGTCGGGGTGGTTGCCTTTGAGGCTGAGCGGAGCCTCCCGCGGAGGCTCGAGGCGGGCGGGTGTCCCGGGGTGCCCGTCTCGGAGACCGAAGGGGTCCTCTGGACGCGCCAAGGCCGGGACGACCGGGCGTGACTCCGGTGGGAGAGGGGTGGGGGTTCGGGGGGTGCGCTTGCGAGCACCGGGTCTGAACGCGGCTACTAAGCTCCCTCCTCCATCCCCGCCCCTTCCCCAAACCCCAGCCCCCGACTCGCTTCCACTCCCCAAGCCACCCCCCCACGCCCACGCGCCCGGATCCCAGTCCCCGCCTTCTCATCCACCGCCCCCTCTCCTAGCCCCAGCGCCCCCTAACCCGGCCTACGATTCCGCCGCCGTTTCCCCAGGCCTTTGCCTCGCAGCCTCCGGTGGGTGCCTCTCTTCACCCGCGCTGCGTCCTGCTTCTCCACCTCCAGCCCCGCACCTCGCCAGCCTCCATCCGCGGTCCCGCCCCTCCAGCCCGCTCCTGCCTGGCCCCCGCACTCCTGCCGCCTGATTCCTGCCGGAACTGGTGCTCGCAGGAACCCCCTTCCCCGGCTGTGGCGAGCCGGCTGGTCTCCAGGTAAGGAGGCTGCGGTGACGGCAAGTTCTCTGCCGTCTTCCTCGGGGGTGGGGCCGGCTCCTGCCGGCAGCTACCTGCGCCCGGCGCCCCCGGGAGTCCCGGGGCCCAGCGGAGGGGGCCGCTGCGTGCGCAGGTTAACATTCCGGGATGCTCAGGTTAGGACTGCGTGGTTTACACCCCCCGGCGTTGTTTTTGCTCGTGAACCTGCTTAGGTCGCAGTCTTTTAAAGAAGCCGGCTTTGTTACACACACGAAATTGGTTGTGCTTCGAGCTGGTGGCCTTCTTGGCGGCTGCAGCGGTCTTTCAAGGTGTAAGTGTGGGTGGTTAAAGGATTAGCAGTGCCGGAGGATGTGGAGCCATATTTTCCCGCTTCGGCGGGACGTTTCGTGGGGAGGGAGGACATCACCGCCTGGGTGGCCAGTGCCTTCGTCGGAAGACAGGGATGCTTTGTAAGCATTCGAAAAGTAAAATCAGGAGAGTTGCGGAATCAGATCGCGTGCGAATGGGCAAGTGTGGGGTGGACGGTCAAAGGACCCTCAAGAAGGCTCCACAACTTGGGGACATTTGTTGCTATTTGCAGAAGGCCCGCGGGTGAACCCGAGTGTGGAGCAGGCAGTGCCCAGCCAGCCTCACAGACGTGACGTGACTGCGGACGGAGCTTGGCAACAACTCCTCCTCGGAGGTGTTGGTGCCCCATCTGGACATCTGTGCGAAGAGGATCTAAAGCAGGTGGGGTTTTTTTTTTTAATTAATTTATTTTATTTTATTTATTTTTGGCTACGTTGGGTCTTTGTTGCTGAGCACAGGCTTTCTCTAGTTGGGTGAGCGGGGGCTACTCTTCATTGCATTGCGTGGGCTTCTCATTGCGGTGGCTTCTCTTGTTGTGGAGCACGGGCTCTAGGTGCGCAGGCTTCAGTAGTTGTGGCGCACGGGCTTATTTGCTCCGCGGCATGTGGGATCTTCCCAGACAAGGGCTCGAACCTGTGTACCCTGCATTGGCAGGCGGATTCTTAGCCACTGCCCCACTAGGGAAGTCCTAAAGCAGGTGGTTTGAAAAGCCTCGTGTTCCCTGGAGAGAGGTGGAGATGCAGGGTGACAGCCAGAAAGCCAGTCCATGAACCTGCCCCATCCCTTCTCCTGGCTTTCAGTAAGTCTTGGATTAAGTTAATTGCCTATTTTAGAGAAAGGGCTTGTAGGAGTCACGTCTCTTCTACAGATTAGCTCCTGGCCAGCCCACCCTCACTGATGATGCTTGGGAGCCTACTTTTGGGCACCAGGGCCTAGATGGGCCACCTGACCTTCGGAGCACTGCATTTTGAGCATTTTCGGAAATGGCGATATCTGCAACTCTTTCTTTTTAGTGATTGATTCAAAGAGTAATTAGCTCAATATTCGTTCACTGTTGAGTAGTGAATTAGTAAGTAATTAGCCCAAGGTCACACTGGGGCTGGGTAGGCTCCCTTTGAGCGCCCACACACTCCTGTGGGTATCCCCTCAACCCTCACCAGGTTGCTGTGTGATGAGTTGTTGAATGTCAGATGCCCCACTGCCCAGGGTCACCTTCAGCGGTGGGGTGGAACCATCTTTGTGGCCCCAGCACCCAGCCTGGCACCCTCTAAGTGACAGGTACTCAGTGTTTGTCTAGTAAAGAAGTGGGTGTCTTTCCTGAATCCAGGCTGAGTCTATAACCCATGGTTTTCCGTTGTGCTGCACTGTTTCCAAAACATTATCCTTCGAGTCATCGGATTTTAAAGAAATATCTTATCTCAACAGAGACATTCATTTCTGTGTGTATTTGGGGCAGAGAGCTCAATTTATGGGTCAGGCTTTGACAACTGGGTCTCTAACCTCAGGGGGCACTCCAGAATTTCCATGAAGAAAAGCAGTTGTCCTCATGCCACAGTTGCGGTGAGAGGGTGATGGGCACTGTGGAGAGCTAAGGCTTTCTGCTGAGGGGTGAGTCCTCCACAGCTTAACCTCTAGGGCCCTGAGCTGTGGCCGCAGCCCCCTTCAGCATCCCTCATCCCCGCGCATGGTGGGGGAAGCCACTTGTGGAGCCCTGCTGGCTGCTTCAGACCACAGCATCTTCACTCCAGTGGATGCTGCCCACCCCAGGGAGAGCTGGGAGCACCTCTTCTTGCACTTTTCAGGCAATCTGATTTGCTGTGCTGTTGGGGGGAGGGAGGCTGGTGTTTGGGGAAGGTGTTTCTGTCTGTGGGAGGTGGCCATGACCCACTGGCAGGTAGATCAAAGTCTAGCTCTTCGGCCTCTACCAAAGGCCAGCTCTGGAGAGAACAGCCAGAGGCTAAAGGGGTGGGAGCAACCTGTGTCCCCTTTTTTCAGGAGTATGGAAAGGGCTGGAATTCAGAATGTCACTTTGCTGTGGGAACCCGCACTGCCCACAGGTTCACAGCTGTCATGGGCTTATCTTCCTCACCTGGACTGTCTGTGTCTCCAGGTCTGGCTCATACCCAGGATAACTGCAGCTGGTGAAAATCTGTTTTCTAGAAGACATTTAATTAATGCCTGCAGTTTGTGAGTGAGAGAGAAAGGGGGGGAGGGAGAGAGGAAGAGAGAGAGAGAACTTGCTATATGGAGGGGATAGGAAAAAGGGTAGCAGAATAGCCAAGGTCCTGAAAACTCACAGAGGTAGACTTCAGCCTTGGGACGAGGCTCTGGGTTGGTGGATGAGGACGTGGGCCCACATTCAGGTGGAGGGGTTGCCATTCGGAGCAAAGTCACTGTGATAGGAAAAACGGCCCCACAGTTACCTGAAATAAGGTGTGCTGGGCCCACTGTTCTGCTTCCTAGAAAGCCTTGAAAGCCAGGTGAGGGCTGGACATAGTGAGGTGGGAGAGTACTGAGCCATTTGAAGTTTTGGATGAGGGTTGTGCCCCTTTGGAAAAGGTGGCTTGAGTGATGACATTGGTCTGGGGTCTGGCCTGGGGGAGCCAGCTCACACCTGAGATGCTGTGTGGGGGAGCATTCAGGGGTGTGGCCAAAAGAGACGCGGCTGGGAGGGTCTGTGCCCCTGCACTTAGGGGGTGGAGAAGAGGCAACAGCTGCCTTCTGGTAGGATGGTGGGCCTGTTGGCAGAAGCAGCCTCCCACAGACTCTTCTTGAGCCTGCTGGGCAGCCTTGCAGATGGAGGAGGGCCTGCTAAGGCCCCTCAGCCTGGAGATCCTGCAAGGCAGCCATGAGGAGGCACCCGTGAACCAGGAATGACCTGTAGGTCTGCTCTGAGTCCAAAAGGCAGGAGGGCCAGGGTGGCCTAACTGAGCCACAGACTCCAGGATAGTAAGCAGCCTTCATCCCTAGAACCAGGAGGCTGCTCCAAATCTTCTTGGGCCTTGGTTAGGGAGGCCACTGGCTTTGGAAAAGAAACAGGGCTATCAGTAATGAAGAGAGGAGACATCGCAGGAGCATGGAGGATGTTAATGATTAAAAAGGCATTGAGGGCTTCCCTGGTGGTGCAGTGGTTAAGAATCTGCCTGCTAATGCAGGAGACACGAGTTCGAGCCCTGCTCCTGGAAGATCCCACATGCCGCGGAGAAACTAAGCCCGTGTGCCACAACTACTGAGCCTGTGCTCTAGAGCTTGCGAGCCACAACTACTGAGCCTGTGTGCCACAACTACTGAGCCTGTGCTCTAGAGCCCACGAGCCACAACTACTGAGCCCTCGTGCCACAACTACTGAAGCCCACGTGCTCTAGAGCCCGTGCTCCACAAGAGAAGCCACCGCAATGAGAAGCCCACGCACCGCAATGAAGAGTAGCCCCTGCTCACTGCAGCTAGAGAAGGCCCGCGTGCAGCAGTGAAGACCCGACACAGTCAAAAGTAAATAAATAAAATTTATTAAGAAAAAAAAAAAAAGGCATTGAGAAAGGACTTGGAGGAGCCTAGCTGTGTGGTTCCTGCAGCCAGGAGGCAGCCTTCACCCATATCCTCTACTCCTCAAGGAGTATCTGGGATTCATCCCTGCATTCTGGTCCCTCCCTCCCTCCCTCCTCGTCCCTCAGCCCCATCCTCCTGCACTGCACACATTGATCGAGCCACCTCTATGCTGGTACTAGGGTGGAGGAGAGGTTGGGCAACTCAAATATCTAGTGGTAGCAACTTAGGAACTTGCAAATTCTGTGTGTATTTGCGTAGTCACTTCCCCAACGTGTGTGTTCATGTTTCTGTATTATGAGGCATCCTTTTGTCATCTGCTTACCACTCTCTCTGTCTCTGTGTATAACCGACTTCCTTAGAGAGAGCCACAATCAACAGCATAGAAACCAGAGCTTTAAAGAACAGACTAAGATGAAAATTATTGCACCGGGTTCTGACACCACCTCTCCCTCCTCTCCTCTCCTCTCCTGTGTGTGGTCAGAGTCATCATTTACACCCAGTTTACAAATAGTTTGAATACTATTTGAACTGCCCCTCAATTACATGGAGACATGTGTCTTTCCACCTAACAGAAACCACAGCTTACTTTCCTAGACCCACCTCATTCTTGGATCTAGCACCAAACTTCAGGCCTTCAGAGATAGAGCAGTATCATTTTGAGCTTTTTAATTATAAAGCTCAAATGAAGCTCTGTTTGCTAATTGTGTCGGCTGCTAATATAGGAGAATTTGAAGTTAGAATAAGACATTTACTGCCTTGTTAACTCTTTATGCTTCTGAAATGAAAGGGGCAGTTGGATTAAGGTAGAGAAAGTAGAAATGTCTGGAAACTCAGAAGTGATAACAGAGGGACACAGTCTTACAGAAATAAATTAAGCTTTAAACATTGTTACTGAAATGTGGAGAGATATAAATAGGAACTACCGTAGAAGTATATGCAAGTACAGAATTTTGACAGGTATAGATTGATAGGTAATAGAAATTCTGGTCTGTCATTTTATTGAAATATATTAATTATTATGATCATATACTATGCTTATGTAGTAGCTTACCATTTAAATAGGCAACTATGTCCATGATCTTGTTCAATCCTAGCAAGTCTGGCATCTTCTTAGAGGTGGAGACATTGGACCACAGAGTATTTATAAGAGTTTCCCTAGAATTCAGATCTCTTGAGTGGAGAAATACTATGTACCTAGATGTCCCTGCTACAGTTGCTTGATAACTCAGTGCGGTTACATAGTTATTTGAAAATTACAGAACATCTTTACAATGTTCTGTAAGTCAAACAAACAAAAACAGTGTATGCTTAGCACCATCAGAAACCGTCTGGAAGGATTTTTCAGGGTTTGTGGATGTCAGAGGTTCTCTCTTTTTATTTTAATTTAATTTTTTTTTAATCGAAGCGTAGTTGATTTACAGTGTTGTGTAGAGGTTCTCTTCTGATGACTTCCTAATATAAAAGTTCCTGTGATTGTGTACTCAGCACAGTGAAGTGGTTCAGCAGGTAGGCTCTGAAGCCAGATTGGCTTTAAATCCTGGATTTATCATTATTAAACTTGTACCCTTGGACAAGTTACTTAACCTCTGTATGCCTTGGTTTCTTCTCTTTTGTGAAGTGGAGGTGATGATAATAATACCTACTTCATGGTATTGTTGTGAAGCTGAAATGAGATAGTACATGACAAGGACTTAGAACACATAGTACATGCTTAAACGTTAGCTGTTTTTTGTTTGTTTGTTTTTGTTTTTTTTACTATTCATTCATTCCTTAACGTATTCATCCAAAAAACATTTCTGGTACCAACCGACTGCACTGAGATGGTGGGTATAGGATGACGGATAAGATACGCATAGCCTCTGTCCTCATGAAACGGAGGATATCATACTTAAGTTCACAGTGAAGGATAGGAATAATAGCGCAGGCATTTCCCAGGCACTCACCTGGCTCCAGGCAACCTTTTATGGCCATGAGAGGCTACGGTGTAGCCTATAAAGGGTTCACCATGACGGGGGGTGGTGGCAGGGGGCTACCAGATGATCTTCAGCTGGTACACAGTGGTGACGTGGCCTTGCCAGCTGTTGAAGACAGGCACTCATTTGACTGGTCTGTGTCTGACACACGCTGGTTGTTCACGTTTTAACTATCACTCTTGGCCTCAGGTTGTTAGTGGGACGCGTGATAAGAGACTGTAAACCCAGTGTTTACTCACCTGGTTTGCCAGCGCTATTGTTGGTCCTGGTCGACAGCACCAGATGCCCTGACCACTGTTCTGGGCTGGCTCTCTAGCAGCCCCGGAAGCCCACGATTCTATCAGAGACCCAGTTCTCTGAGTGAGGAATGGCACAGCTGCTCCTGAGGGCGGGTAGGGGACTAACCTGAGGCAGAGGCCAGACTACTGCTCAAACACAAAATCCAACCGAGTAAATGTGAACATCTAATTGGCTTTATTCAACAAGTCGTGAATTGGGCAGCATCCCATCTAGTAAATAGAAGCCCCCTCTGAGGGGCTGCACAAAATAGAAGGTTTTTATAAATAGAAGGAGGGAGGGGCAAGGAGGCTATTAGTAAAAGAAAGTCAAGGGTTGCTTCAGGCCAGGTCACCTTCTTCTGGGTGAGGGTCAAGGGTCTATCATGTCGTTTACCTCTACTTCCTTTGGGGGATGCGGGGGGATAGAGGGGACCCATGTGACAGATTATGTCATTGGTGCTGGCCAGAAAATTCCAGACTGGCCAATTAAGATTACATTTCTGGGGAAGGCTGAAGCTGCAATTAGGTTAGGTAATAAAACTAGGTTTGAGTTCAAACCCATGATAATGGGTTTTAACACAAGTAATGCCATTTTGGGCCTGTGGTTTTCTCTTTAACACTATCATGTGTCCTGTGTCTGCCATAGCTGGAATCTTCTTCATCTGAAAGTCTCTGGGAAACTGTTGATAGGCTTGGGTTTAATAAGAGGTCCTGGAAAGGGAGGTTCCTTCCACCTCAGACCTCACCCTTCCTTGCTCCATGTGTCCTACAGAGAAACTCCAGCGTGGCAGCCTGCCCAGCTAGCCCTTGCCATCCTGCGGTGGCCCCCAGCGGTGGGCTGAGGACTAGAGAAACCTGTGATTCCTCAGAACTTGAGCGCTTCTCTGCCTTGCGTGATTAGCACACCCGCTGCTCTACACTGGAGTTCTTTGTACTCATAAGTCAGCAGACTGGAAACCTGATAATCAATTCTCTTATTGGAGAGCCTGCTTATTTTATTCATTTTTAAACTTCTGGAATCTGAAGTCAATGAGGCTTTGTCTTTTTTTCTTAGAACACTTTCCCCATTCTTGGAAAGTAAAGAAATGGCAAATAATGCCATTCATTAAAAAAAAAAAAAAAAAAAAATTTGTGTGTAGGCAGCATTGAGTTAAAAGGAGGAAAACCTTTTCTCTAGTTTCTAATTTGTTCCCTAGCTGCTCTAACTTCTCTGGTTTGGTTGCCTCTTGATTTCCCAGATGGGGTTGACTTCTGTCACCAGTTTGTCTCCATCACAGTTCTTAATGGAAACACAGACCTGAGAATCGGAGCTTGGACATTTATGGTTGAAGGTCATGGCTTAGACGTTTGATTCTTTTGGCTCTGTCTTCAAGGTGAAAAATTACTCTGTCTTTGAGAAAGAGTATATTTTAGGAGATCCTAATATCAACAGGCAGGAGGATCTAAGCCAGCCTGCCTCATCCTCGGTTCACATAATTTCCAGCATTTCTAAGTTAGCGGCATGTGAGTTTTTATGTTCTCCTCTTGTGCATCTTGCTCTAATGACTGCTGATTATCTTGAAACAGTTGCATTAATTGATGGTGTTTAGGGACTCAATGTTCAGTAAGTAATTGCAGTTGGCTGGCTCGGCTGAGCATAGCACATTCTTGCTACTTGCTTTTTTAGCTTGAGGGGTGTTTGCTGTGTGTGCCCAGTGCCAGAAAGGGAGTGGGGAACTCCTTGCCTCAGGGCGCACCCACCGCCCAGTGCTCACCCTGCCCCCACCCCCAGGACATTGTGTGTCGCTGCAGCATCCGTTCCCACTGCATGCAGATTGTCTGCTCAGGGACCTTCTCCCCAGCTTGACTGGGAGCTTCTGGAGGGTAGGGGCTACACCCAGCTCACCCCTGAATCTTCATCCTTAGCCCAAGAACTGGCATGAAATAGGCCTCAATAAAGGTTGGGTGAATGAATGAATGAATGGTTGCATAGCAGTTAGGATTGTGTTCGGCTGCAAAGTAACAGAAAACCCTACCTTAGTGGCTTAAGTAGATAATGGTTTATTTTTCTTACGTAACAAGATGTTTGAAGGTAGGTGGTTGCTGGCATTGGTTTCAACAGCTGATGTCTGTCTGGACTGACAGTCTTATTTTCTTGGCCTTTTCTTCATGATGGCAAGATGGCTGCTGCAGGAAGGAGACACTGACATTCCATTGGCCAGGGCTCAGTCAGATGACCACAGTCAGATGACCACACCTCCTGCAAGGGAGGCTGGGAAATGTGGTCCAGCCCTGTGCCTAGGAGGAAGAGGAGATGGGTTTCATGGTGAGCTGGCCATCTCTGCCACACTTTCCCTCCCCCGCCCCCCACCAAATCAAGATTCTGTTGACAAGGAAGGAATGAATATTGAGGGGCAACTGGAGGTGTCTGTCTTGGAAAGAAATGCTGTGCTAAGAAAGCTCCAGCCAAAAATAGTCTCTATTCCCAGATCATCTGTCTTAAATCCTGGCCTCTGTTCCCACCTTTGGGAACCGGACTAACAGGACAATGGAAAGTCCTCATTATCCCTCTTTCTTGACTCAGGCCATGTTCTTAACAGCTTTGAGGGAGTGAGTCCTAGTGGATTCCCTTCAGCAGTTGGAGGTTACCCCAGAAGAAATGGCCTTCAGCCTCCTCAAGACCAGAGGAGCCTCTGAGAACTCGAGCCTGTGAGAACTGCTTGCTCATGAGCCTTCCAAGTGCCCCCACTCACCCAGCCTCCCAACGTTTCTCCTCCTCTCCATCCCCTAGCCAGCCCTCCTCCAGAGAGGAGGAGAGGCCACAGCAGAGTGACCTCAGCTTCCCACTTAAACCCTCTGAGAAGTATTTTCCTACCACTTCCTGCTATCTTTTCTCGGTTACCTTGTTGGTCAATGGTTCATTGATCTATTGGGTTTCAGTGCTTTGTTCTTGTTCAGTTTGCTGTAGCTTTCAGTGACAGGTGCTTCTCCATCCACAGCATCCTTCTTGGTGTCCTTTCTTCCCTCCGTCCCTTCCTTCTTCCCACACACACCTAATGAGTACCTGCTGCCTTCTCAGCTCCGCATCCACCGAGCCCCGGGGGAGGTAGGCAAGGAAGCTGACACAAGCCTGTGGCGTTGAGGAGTATTGTGGGAGGGCTGTGGTTGCCCAGTGTGGGGGGACCTCACCCAGCCTTGGGTTTAGAGAAGGCTTCTGGGGGGAGGTGGGATTTGAGCTGAGTTTAAGGATGAGCGAGAGTTAACAAGGTCAAGAAGGCATCTGGGCCAAGAGAGTGAAATGGCACAGACGCTGAGTTGGCGGAAGGGGCTCTTGGGGTTGGGGGGAACGGTGAGGAGTGCAGTGCGCTGGAGTTGACGCACTGGGACGTGCGTCATTCACTCATTACACACTCCTGTGCTCCAGGCCCTGGGGTTAGAGCAGTGGACAAGGCAGATAAAGTCCCAGCCCCAAGGGAGCTTGAGGTCTGGGCTCTAATGGGGGATGAGACTGCAGAGGAGGGTGGGCTTGGCTGCTGTCCTAGACTCTGCTCGGAAGCATTTGCTGTTGGAGGCCGAGTAGGATGTGGGCCCCGTTGCTTGTGCCATCGCCTCTTGTGCCCTGTCCCTCTGTCTCCAACTCCCGTCTGGTCCTTTGCATTACACAAGCTATAAAAATAGACGATGGCACCAGAACATCAGCGTGTAGTTGGTGAGGAAAGCTGGAAACTGTCACTACATATCAAGATATGCGCCAGCTAGATTTTTGGTGGAGCTCGTTCTTGGAGCCCCAAGGATAAGGTCCTAAAGTTTGCTTACAACTTTTTTTTTTCTACTTTCAACTCATACCAAAACTTCTGGCCACTTGGCTCAGAATGAATATGTATTGGTTGTGCCGATTCCCCACCTATGAGCTCATTGAAATGAACATTTATTGCTGAAATCCACCAAGTGAGGACTGGCCTTGCCCTGGGCCAGCCTGATCGGAGGGGCTGAGTCATCTCCACAGGGCAGTCCATCCAGGGTTCATGTCCAGGTGAGGACCGTGGTCAGCACTACCTGAGAAGGGACCAGCTCTCACCAGCCTGAAAAGTTTTGCTCATCTCCCCAAGGAAATGAGGGCTGAGCCAGGGTTTGGAAGAGCTGTCAGCTGCCTTTTCTGTGACGAATGGGCGCAAGCATGGTTTCTTTCATTCTCCCTTCCCAGCCCTGTTTATTAAGGTGGAATTGACAGTGCTGGGGGCGGGGTGCGGAGTGCAGAGAGAGGAAGCTTCATGCTAGTCTGAGCTCAGGGCTGAATGAAGGGCACTTTGTTTCCAGATAGAGGGATCTCAATCTGTAGGCCAGTCCTATGGTGTTTATTGGGTACCTTTTTGGAGCCAAGTGCTGTAGGGAACGTGCATGATAATAAAACGAGGAGAAGGAGGATCGTTACAACCTGTGATGTTGTGATTTATAATACGAAATATATATTTGTTCTTTGTCACTGTTTCTGGCACAGAGCTCCTACAACTCTTGATATTTCCTAGAGGAGACCAGAAAGGTGTCTTTTATTATGTTAATGAGGTGACTTTTGGAAAGCCCCCAGGGAACCTGAGGATGGGGGCTGGTTGCCAGGAGAACCAACCTTGTGATTAGAGGATTGGAACTTTCAGTCCCACCCCTGACCTCTGGGCAGGGGTTGGGGGCTGGAAGTTGAATCAGTTGCCCTTGGTCAATGATTTAATCAGTTATGCCTATGTAATGATGATCTTGGTTCTTCTTTGAAAAAAAATTTGGAAAAAGATGGAGATTGTAAAGCAGGTAAAGTTTATTAGAAGCAGAGTACGTGTGAAAAGGACGCACGGGTGGACTCAGAGGGAGAGTTGCCCTTTTCGGGTGACTTAAATTGCTTCTATGGGGCATTTTTCCAGGTTTCCCCTGGCCAATCATCTTGCTAGTTGTCCGTATCTGATCTGATTTAGGGCCCTGCCCAATGTGTGCGCGCATCTTTTAGCCAAGATGGATTCCAGTGTGAGGGTTTCTGGGAGGCTGGCAGGACATATTATGGGCTGGCACCTCCTCCCTTCCCTGACCCCTGGGCAACCTTTCTGGGCACATGTAGTTTGGGAGGTCTCCTTGACCCCAGGAATGAGAAATATGTGGCTTCCTTTTTCACCCAAGCAGGGATCAGCTCCTGCAGAGAATTATCTTTATCTTGAAGTATCTGTCCTCAGGAGACAAATTCCAGCTGCTCAGCTGGGACCCATCTATCTCCTCCCTCAATGATGCCTCCATAACAACCCAAAGGACACAGATTGGAGAGCCTCCAGGTTGGTGAACGCATGGAGATGTAGGGAGAGTGGGAGAGAGTGGGAAAGCTATAACACCTTTCCCACATACCTTGCCATGTGCATCTCTTCCATCTGGCTGTTCCTGAGTCATATCCTTTTGTAATACTGGTAATCTAGTAAGTAAATTGTTTCTCTGAGTTCTGTGAGCCTCTCTAGCAAATTAATTGAACCCAAAGGGAAGGGGGTCGTTGGAACCTTCAGTCTATAGCCAGTTAGAAGCACAGGTGACAACCTGGATTTGCAGTTGGCATCTGAAGTGGTAAGGGGACAGTCTTGTGGGATTAAGCCCGTAACTTGTGAGATCCGAGGCTATTTCCAGGTAGATGGTGTCAGAGTTGAGTTTATCGACTGAAAAAAATGCATAACCTAAAATTTGAGAATTATGTTTTATTTGGCAGACAAAACTGAGGACTTAAGCCCAGGACACAGCATCTCAGATGCTCTGAGAGACTGCTTCTGCAGAGGTAAGGGAGGAGCCGGGATATATAGGAATTTTTGCTACAAAGATCACACAGTCAGAACATCAAAAGAGTACTGTTAATTAAAGAAAACCAGATATCTCAAGTTAAAGAATTTAGTGCTCTTCTATGTATGGGAAGATGCAAAAGTCAGGGCTCACTGAAATCATTCCTTTGATATGCACCTCAGCTATCTAGGGCTAGTACCTTGTGCTTTCTCATCCTGAGTCTCCTCAGGGTACACCTTGGGGGGTGGGGTGAACAACCAGCTGGTGTTGGAGAAATGCTTGGTGCTGTGGGGAAGAAAACCCCACACACATTGGAATTAGATGAAGAATCATTAATACCCTAAGTGCTTTCCAGGAAATATCTAATCCCTTCCACAAACCCAGGAATGGGGAATTTTACATTCCCCTAGAATGTAAGCTCCACGCGGGTAGGAATTTGGACTGATTTGGTCACTACTCATCCCCAGTTTCTATGACTGTACTTGCCGTATAGCAGATGCTCAGTAGCTGTCTGTGGGATAAATAATTGAATCACCATTTACGGGTGAGGAATCTGCAGCTCAGAGAGGTAAGGCAACTTGCCTGAGGTGCCACAGCCTGGATCTCCATCCCAGGGGAGGTATCATGAGCTGCAGCTTGGGGTTCCCAGCCCTGTTGCCCTTGGAATACGGATTACTTCTAGGATAACGCTGACCAAGTGCAGCACAACCGTGACAAAACCTTGAGTTGAGTGGCCCGGAAGGTGGTCTGTCTTCTTTCTGCCAGTGCCTTGTAACTCGAGGGTAGGATGAATATGCAGGATGTACCCATCAGCAGAGAGCGACATTTCCATAATGCCACCTTCATCCTGTCATGGATGCGTTCGGGAACCTCCCATGGCTACTTTCTCCTACGGGAACCTAGTCTGGTCCCAGCCGTTCTCCACCTGTTCACTGATGAGTCACTGCGTAAAGCCTGTCATCAGTCGACAGTTCAGGGAGGAGTTGGCTGCCCCGCCCCCCCCGGCTCTGTACCACCGCACACAACCTTTATCCTCCAAATGCCTGCTCACATCACGCGTGCCCACTGATGTCCTCCTTGCCCTTTTAGTTTTAACACAGTTTCTGCCGCTTCCCTGAAGCCCTCTCTGGCCATTCTAGCACAAGCCACTGCCATCCCCCTGCAGCCCCAGTCTGTTTGTACAGTGCATTTCCTAATGGTGTTCCTAGAACCCTGAATTCTGCAGTGTGATGGGGTTTCTGCTGAGTGGGGCGTGAGGCCCCTCCTAGCATACTCTGCCTTTATCTTTCTAACACATCAAGTTCCATGTTGCGTTGTGTTTTGTTTTTTTTTTTAACATCTTTATTGGAGTATAATTGCTTTACAGTGGTGTGTTACTTTCTGCTTTGTAACAAAGTGAATCAGTTATACATATACATATGTTCCCATATCTCTTCCCTCTTGCGTCTCCCTCCCTCCCACCCTCCCTATCCCACCCCTCTAGGTGGTCACAAACCACCGAGCTGATCTCCCTGTGCTATGCGGCTGCTTCCCACTAGCTATCTATTTTACATTTGGTAGTGTATATATGTCCATGCCACTCTCTCACTTTGTCACATCTCACCCCTCCCCCTCCCCATATCCTCAAGTCCATTCTCTAGTAGGTCTGTGTCTTTATTCCCGTCTTGCCCCTAGGTTCTTCGTGACCGTTTTTTTTTTTTCTTAGATTCCATATATATGTGTTAGCATATGGTATTTGTTTTTCTCTTTCTGACTTACTTCACTCTGTATGACAGACTCTGGGTCCATCCACCTCACTACAAATAACTCAATTTCGTTTCTTTTTATGGCTGAGTAATATTCCATTGTATATATGTGCCACATCTTCTTTATCCATTCATCTGTTGATGGATACTTAGGTTGCTTCCATTTCCTGGCTATTGTAAATAGAGCTGCAATGAACATTTTGGTACATGACTCTTTTTGAATTATGGTTTTCTCAGGGTGTATGCCCAGTAGGGGGATTGCTGGGTTGTATGGTAGTTCTATTTTTAGTTTTTTAAGGAACCTCCATACTGTTCTCCATAATGGCTGTATCAATTTACATTCCCACCAACAGTGCAAGAGTGTTCCCTTTTCTCCACACCCTCTCCAGCATTTATTGTTTGTAGATTTTTTGTTGATGGCCATTCTGACAGGTGTGAGATGATATCTCATTGTAGTTTTGGTTTGCATTTCTCTAATGATTAATGATGTTGAGCATTCTTTCATGTGTTTGTTGGCAATCTGTATATCTTTTTGGAGAAATGTCTATTTAGGTCTTCTGCCCATTTTTGGATTGGGTTGTTTGTTTTTTTGATATTGAGCTGCATGAGCTGCTTGTAAATTTTGGAGATTAATCCTTTGTCAGTTGCTTCATTTGCAAATATTTTCTCCCATTCTGAGGGTTGTCTTTTGGTCTTGTTTATGGTTTCCTTTGCTGCGCACCTAAAGCAATTAGCGAAAGAACAGAAAAACCCCAAAGTTAGCAGAAGGAAAGAAATCATAAAGATCAGATCAGAAATAAATGGAAAAGAAATGAAGGAAATGATAGCAAAGATCAATAAAACTAAAAGCTGGTTCTTTGAGAAGATAAACAAAATTGATAAACCATTAGCCAGACTCATCAAGAAAAAAAGGGAGAAGACTCAAATCAATAGAATTAGAAATGAAAAAGGAGAAGTAACAACTGACACTGCAGAAATACAAAGGATCATGAGAGATGACTACAAGCAACTATATGCCAATAAAATGGACAACCTGGAAGAAATGGACAGATTCTTAGAAATGCACAACCTGCCGAGACTGAACCAGGAAGAAATAGAAAATATGAACAGACCAATCACAAGCACTGAAGTTGACACTGTGATTAAAAATCTTCCAACAAACAAAAGCCCAGGACCAGATGGCTTCACAGGTGAATTCTATCAAACATTTAGAGAAGAGCTAACACCTATCCTTCTCAAACTCTTCCAAAATATTGCAGAGGGAGGAATACTCCCCAACTCATTCTACGAGGCCACCATCACCCTGATACCAAAACCAGACAAAGATGTCACAAAGAAAGAAAACTACAGGCCAATATCACTGATGAACATAGGTGCAAAAATCCTCAACAAAATACTAGCAAACAGAGTCCAACAGCACATTAAAAGGATCATACACCATGATCAAGTGGGGTTTATCCCAGGAATGCAAGGATTCTTCAATATACGCAAATCAATCAGTGTGATGCATTGTGTTTTGAAAGGGGTTACTCTTTCAAAACCACTGGTCTCTTTATAATTTATCCTGTACCCACCTTGTGACTTCTTGCTTAACTACATTGTAAATAAATTTTACAGCTTTCTTTCTTTTCTGATTTTAAAAGTAAGACATGTCTACTTAAGAAAATTTGGAAAATGCAGAAGATTACCAAGGAGAAAAGAAATCTTCTAAGATCCCACCACCTGCTTAAAGAAATGTAAGCCAGTCTTCTGTCTTGAGATTGTTTGTTTTAATTAATTAATTTATTTATTTTGGCTGCATCAGGTCTTAGTTGCGGGATGTGGGATCTTTCATTGGGGCGCGGTCTCTTCATTGTGGTGCGCCGGCTTCTCTCTAGTTGTGACGTGTGGGTTTTCTCTCTCTAGTTGTGGCACACAGGCTCCAGAGTGCGTGGGCTCTGTAGTTTGTGGCATGCGGGCTCTCTAGTTGAGGCGCGTGAGCTCAGTAGTTGCGGCGCACGGGCTTAGTTGCCCCGCGGCGTGTGGGATCTTCCCAGACCAGGGCTCGAACCCGTGTCCCCTGCATTAGCAGGCAGATTCTCAACCACTGCGCCACCAGGGAAGCCCTGTTTATTGTTTTAATAAGACCAATGGTTCTCTACAAATTCCATTCCAATTAACCCTCTCACCAACAGTATGTGAAAGAACTCATCCCTGTCGAGACTAGCATTCACTGGAGATGAACAATCTTTTATTTTTTTGCCTATCTGAAGGGTGAGAAATGCCATGTCATTTTAAAGTTTGTATATCTTTCCATCCTAGTTTTCCAAGCATATACATATATATTAGCGTCATGCAGTGCATGGTTCTGTGTGCTTTTTTTCTTTTTCACATTAAGTCACATTAAAATTTTCATATTTTCTTTTCCCAGTCATTGCATTGTCCTCAAAAGCTCAGTTGTTCGGGGGTGGTGTCTTAACTGAACTATTGCAGATCACCTGGAGTTTACTTCTGTCCTCGATCTCCAAAGACCCTGGGAATGACAAGGAAGAGAAAAGAAACCCTCTGTAGAGAATTGACACAGGGTCTGTCCAGTAAACTGGAGCCAAATTGAAATCTGAATTCGATGTTTGCTCAGGGGCTCACCCTGTAGGCATTTGGCAGGGAGGTGCCTAAAGAATCACCATGAGCTCTTGTTTCATGTAGGTATCGAATACCATGTGTTCAGTGTTAAGAAGCCTCACCGGTTTCATATGTTCCATTATAAAAAGTGCCCGGCTTTGTTTGTTGTTACAGAGCGTTTAACATCCGTGAAAATATCCAGGAGGCAGTGTAGTGTAATGGGAATAGCATTGAACTGCTGGTTCCAGATTCCAGCTCTTCCCCTGACTGCTGTGTAGACCTGGAGAAGACACTCAACCTCTTGGGTCTCCCGGGATCTGTGTGGTGAGGATGACCAGGGTGTGAGTAGATTTGGAAAGCCTGGTGGCAGATAGGCTAGTAGTTAGAGGCCAATTCTAGCTCAATATTAATGAGAATTCTAAGAATTTGCAGCTTCTAATAATGGGATTGGCTGTTGTGGTATCATAAAAAACGTAATAGTTGGTCTTTGTCCCAGGTTCCTGGCACACAGCTCCTAAAACCCTTGGAATCTCGAGTGCCAAGAGTGTCTTTCTATGCTAATGAGATGACAGGTTGTGGTGGGGAGGCTACGTAGCTTCAGGCTGAGGGCCTGTGTCTAAAAGACCAAGAAATGACTAAAGGGTTGTAATGATCAGCCCCACCCCGGAATTCCAGGTAGGGGAGAGTAGAGAGCTGGAGGTTGAATTCAGTCATCAGTGGCCAGTGATTTAATCACTCTTGCCTACATAAAGCCTCGATAGAAAACTCTAAACAGCGGGGTTCAGAGAACTTCCAGGTTGACAAACAGAAAGGTGCCGGGAGGGTGGCAATCCTGGAGAGAGCGTGGAGCTTCTGTGCCCTTGCCCCATACCTTGCCCTTTGCAATTCTTCTATTTGGCTGCTCCTGAGTTGTATCCTCTATAATAAATCTATAGTAAGTAACAGAGTTACTTATTCTGTTTCCAGATTTGTGAGCTGTCCTAACAAATGATCAAACCTGAAGTAGGGGGTTGTAGGAACCCCCCTGGCTTTGTAGCCAAAGCAGGACAGAAGTGGGCAGCCTGGGGACCAAGACTTGTGACTGGCATCTGAAGTGGGGCAGTCTTTGGGACTGAGCCCTTAAACCTGTGGAGTCTGAAGCTAACTCTGGGCGGTCAGTGTCAGAAGCGAATTGAATTGTGGGACACCCAGAGCTGGTGTCCGGAGAACTGGAAAATTTCTTGGTGTGAGAAAAAAGCCCCACACGTTTGGTGTCACAACTATTGTGAGTAAAAACAGCTGAGCTGAATATCGTCCTTCTCCAGAAATGTTCTGACGTGCCGTCAGCCGGCTCTGTGCCAGGCTTTGTCCAGTGCTGGAGACACACTTGTGAACAGACAGACCCCGTCCCTGCTGTCGGGTGGCTTACGGTCAATCACAGGTGACAGCGGGCCAGCCAGGAATTTCAGCGTGCTTGGTTGTGTAATGACAGTGCTGAGAAGTGTCATGAAGGAGAAGCACAGGGTGACTTGACAGTATCAGACGGGATGCTGATCTAGATAGGGGAGTTCAAGGGCAGCTGCCCTGAGAAAGTGATCCAAGGGCTGATTGGGAGTCAGCAAGGTAGGAAAGAGGGAGGGACAGGAGAGGCAGCATGCCGGCCGGAGGAAGGCAGGGAGGATAGATTGCTGGTGGCTGGAGCGAGCCTATTCTCTGTTCATTCATTCGTTCATTAATCCAACAAATATTGACTGAGGACCTGCTCTGGGCCAAGCATCGTTCCTGGCACTGGGGATACAAGAGCAGGACTAAAGTTCCTAGCCTCGTGCCGCTCACTGTTGCTGCAAAACAAATCATCCTCAAACTGGATGCTTCAAGCAACCACCCTTTTACTCTCATTCTCATGGTTTGGAGGTGAACCGGGCCCAGCCGGTGATTCTCACTCAGATCTCTCACACAGTCATTCAGGCAATGGCTGGTCTGGAATCATCTGAACGTTCCCTCACTCACACGTCTGCTGTTGGGCATCCCCATCCCTGGGTGGCCTCTCATGTGGTCTCTCCTGCGTCGTGGCCTCAGAGCTCT